>NC_141679.1:91321864-92002278 GCF_028749965.1 Puma concolor
ACGGAGGCGGCCGAATGGGTCTTCCGAGGGCAGCCCGGGAGACTGTCCCGGTAGAAGGGAGAGTCGAAGCCTCCTCGAGGAACCAGGAGCTCGGCGTCAGCTGTGGTGATCTCGGAGAGCTCTTTAGATATTGCCGCTGAGAGGAGGGAGGGAGACAGGAGGCGCCACTGTAAACGGGCCATCTGGGCGAGGCCGGGCCGTGCGGGGCTGTGTGATGCCGAGTGCCACCCGGAGCGACACCTAAGACCCAGAATGAGACTCCCATCTTCTACCCCCTAGAGAAGAAAAGCCCAGCAAGCCCGGGAGCGTCGACACTAAATCCCGGTTTTAGGGCACAATAATGAGCGCTTTGTCATCGAGTGGCGATCCCGTCCAAGCCCAGAATCCCACACCTCACCTTCTTCTTTATCTTTTTCAACACTATCTTCTTCCGAGGCCAGGTCCCCTAAAAACCCTGGAAGGTCACTGAGAGTGACAGAACCTTTGCTGCCAGATAGCTCTTCTAAAGAGAAACAAAGACAAGGCGAGTCAAAAAAAACACACCAGTAACCCCCACAACCGTAAAGCTGTTCCACTGCAGAAGATGGCCATCACGACTCGTCCTGCCGAGTGCATGGAGGAGCACTCGGAGCGGCTCTCCCTGGAGCTACTCCAGAAAGCTATAATCAAGGGTCTAATTAAAGGTATGGAAAATTAATCCCACAGAAAATAAAATCTTTTTTTTTTTTTTATAGTTTTATTTATTTCGAGAGCAAGCAGGGGAGGGGCAGACAGAGAGGGAAAGAATCCCAAGCAAGCCCTGCACTGTCAGTGCAGAGCCCGATGAGGGGCTCAAACTCCCGAACCGTGAGATCATGACCCGAGTCGAAACCAAGAGTCGGATGCTTCACTGAGCGGCCCCCGGGCGCCCCCAAAATCCTCTATTCTAAGGTCTCAGGGAACAGATAAAACCGTCTGACCAGTGCAAAACACAGGCACTCCACCGCAATAGCTTAAAAGCGCTTTTTTGGATGTTATTATTAGATTGGTTTTTAGAACTGATTACGTTTCATTATCTCTGGGCTTCATTGTTTGTGGTGTTCCAGAATTTTCTTGTTTCCACATCTAACCCAAGAGGAGACAAGCAACGCCTAGCGTTACCCAGAGACCTTACCTAATCCTCTGTCATTCGGAAGATGGTGTTGTCTGTGTAGACAGGGCCTTGCTGAATCTGTTCTCTCTTCCTGAAAAGACAGGCATCATTTACGTGACAAGGCATGAAACTGCGTACGTGTTCTCTTATGTAAGAGAAATACCCTAAAACGCTAAAACGCTAACACGTTATGAAGGAGTTTCAAGTTTAGCTCAGTGGCTCTCAAAGTGTTTGGTACCAGGATGCCTTTAGAGTCTTAAGAACTGAGAGTTCCGTGAGCTTTTCCTTTATGGGGTTCTATCTATTGATAGTCAACCGTATTAGAAATCAAAACAAGAAGTTTTTAAATACTTAATAATTCACTTAAAAAGAACAAGCCCACTACGTGTAAACACGAACGACATAACCTTCTATGAAACGCGACTATAGCTCCCAACACAGAACTGTAAGAACTCGAGTGAGAAGACTGAAGCGTCCTCCGTGTCGCCAGCTGTCCCGGCTGAACGGCAGATTCCCGCCCTGCCTCTCCCTGTAGCCCTGCCACACGCTACCCTGGCAACGCCACTAGGCCCCGTGTTAAGCAGCCACGCAAAGACTTAATCTTTCCTATCACACCGAGACTTGACGGAGTCATTTCGTGAACTTAGGTACAGCGTGGACTCTGAAGCCGTGGCACCTGCCCTTTGTCCTGTGTTCGAATCCACTGGCCTGCTCTGTACCCCGAACGCACCTTTACGTCCGCCGCCTCTGGTAACGCCACACGCGGAAACATTCGAAAGGCGCTGGCTCGCCACGTGGCGCAGAGCTCCCCAACGTGCAAATATTCACCACGCGACATCGAAAACTCAATTATTCCCCAAGATCCCCAGGACTTTCCGGTCTCATCACAAAAGTCTCGGGGACACCATCCAGATCACGGTAGCAGAGAGCAGCCGTTTCGGATCCTGACCTCACCTGAGAGGTGAATTTTATCACTGGCAACAAAGACTGTGCGTCGTCTATTTTGAAGTGACAGGCTCAGCTGGTCACGTAAGCAATGGCCTGTCTCCTACTCAGGTCTACGTAACCGCAGTCTGTCTGTCTGTCAACCGTTCCTTCAAATAAAACCGGCGCTCCATGAAAAAAACGCAGCTGGTCCAGCACCAACTCAAGTAACGGCACCAGTGCCCATGAAGTAGCTTGTGTTTTATCTCAGAGAATCGTAAACGTACGTGGTCTCAAGGGTCGCGATGTCACAAAATTAATCACTTTTGTTGCTTTCTATAGAGACTCTTAAGGTACTGGTGTTTTTGGTTTTTTATCTTCCCCCCCTTAAACTGAAGAAACACGTTAAGGAAGAAGGAGGCAATGCCCCCGGACGGTTTGGCGCCCGCCCTGATGTGTGCCGGGAGGCCGGCTGTTCCCGCCCACCATACTGCACGCGAGAGCAAACGCCGACCGGGTCAGGACGGCAGAGCAGGTTAGTATTACTGAGAAGGCAGTCGACCTACTGGGTCCCCGAAAAGGGTTCTGGGGTCCCGGGGTCAGCAGATCACAGCGCGAGAGCTGCCCTTTAGCCAGTATTTCCAGTTGTTCTGATCCAAACCCATCACGTTTCAGGTGACACGTTTCACGTTTCAGACGTAACAAGCTTCCTTCCCAGGGCGAGGCTGCCCGTGGGTCACCGTGCGCAGGCAGAGGGACCGCAGGCAAGCGCGAGCTTACCTTCCTGGGGGGCGTGGCCGTGGCCTGCAGGACGGATGGGTGAACGTAGTCGTCCGGGTGGCAGAGTGGGGCTGGAGGAGGAGACGTTGCTGGGGTTCCCAGAGGAGTCCCTTTTCCACCTGTTCACAGACGACACACACGCCATCACTAAGCCTATTAGAAAACTCTGAATTTTTTCCAACTGGACTGTAAAGAAAGCCGCCAGACTTAACTTTCTAGGGATCTAGAGTTGTTGTTTTGGTCCACCTTCTATGTTCTTAAAGCCCCAAGGTTCACATCACGCGTCAAAAACAGGTTTACTGGGGCACCTGGGTGGCTCAATCGGTTAAGTGTCTGACTTCGGCTCGGGTCATGGTCTCACGGTTCTCGAGTTTGAGCCCCACACCAGGTGAGCCCTCGTTTTTTCTCTCCGCACCCCAACTCTCCTCCCTCCCCGCCTCTCGCTCACTTGCGCCCTCTCTCTCTCTCTCTAACAACAAAACAAAACAAAAACAGGTTTACAACTGTCAGCAGCCCAAACTCACTATCGGACCTAAGAGACAGTTCCTTGCCCTACCCAGCAGGCCCAGACCAAGCAACCGAGTCCAGCCTCAGACACACGTACCAGTTGGACCAAAGGCTTTACTGTAAGGGTGTGACAGGTCAGGTGGGACGTTTCCAGGAGAAGTTGGAGGAGTGGTCATACCACAAACCATAGACGGGCTCCAGAGAGTAGCCTGGGAAGTTAATAAGGCACGTCAGCAATGAGAAATGAGCACCAAGCCATCCCCAACCCTTATTCTATCCAAGACGAAACGGAAACAGGCATCTTACTAAGGCTCTACTGTGAGACAAGACGCATTCTGTAAATCTAGACTCCAAGAGAAACCCAAGTGGCAACAGTAACTAACTGCCCTAATACCACGCATCCTTGAAAACAAGTCCTCAAATGAGCAGTGTCAGATTTTCCCAACCATATGCTAAATCCCGACCCAAACGGGCAACTTCCCCACAAGGAGAGGAGCGAGCAGGCAGGCTCTTTAACACCATACTTGTGGCGGCTCAGTCGACAGCCGTGTTGATGGGGGACTCAGAGTCTGAGGTGGCTGCCCGGGCGTATTTAACAATGTCAGCCGAGAGCCGGAATAAGGGGTCGAGGTAGCACTCCCTACAATGAAAGGGCAAGAGCACAGCAGGTTAGTGTGTGACTTTAGGTTATTCTGGAAAAGAAAAAAATTACGGCACTTTCAACCATTAGATGATATTCACATTTAAAAAAAAACTAAGGGGACTCCCAAGGCACCGGGGACGAAGTAACATCTGCACGGCTCTTTAAATGCTCTTTGGAAATAAGGTTCAGTAAGGGCTGATGTCCAAGGAAGCTTCAGCGGGGAGAAAGCACAGCCTTGAGAAAGCACAGCCGGGATGATACCCGTAATGGGTACTGCCTATGGATAAGCCCACCTTTTCTAGAAACCAATTCTACGTCGTCCAGACTCACTGGAAATGGGTCAGTGCTACAGCCCGCAGGGCCTCACTACAACTGCCTGTAATAAATGTAGAAAGACTCCCTGCCTAGAAGCTGAGTATTTTTCCTTTTCGGAAACGCGTTAAAAACCCACTCCCAAGTCTGCTGGCAAACTGTCGGGTGGGAGATACAGGAGATCGAGGATGTGGGACTCTAAATTAAATGGGACGGAGGAATTAATCAGGAGAAACTGGAGGCGAATTCTAATTTTAAATATTTGGGAAACCGTTCCTAGGAGCTGAAGTGAAGTCTTACTCCGGGAAGAGACAATGAAGTTGACAAAAATCAACGGTGTTCTCCAGAGACAAAGCTGTAGAGCAGTAAGAACCGAAGTCACTCTCACCACAGCTATTCTGCGTGTCGACGTAAGGGCTGGCGGCCACATCGGCCGCACGATGAGGAAAGTGTGCTGACACCTGGGGGGACACAGAGTCGCTGTCTTCATACGAGGCTTCTGTGGGGTCCAGAGAGATTTTGGCACACTCTATCACAACATCGTGCGTTTCTAATCTCTTCCACCTGGAGAAGGCAACACAAGTTAAGAAATGCAAGGTGTAATCCATTTTCTCAAACAACCAAAGGCTTAAGAATGCTAACTCGGGGCCGGGCACAGAGCTAGGACCGGCCAAGGACGAGGCTGAAGCATGCCAGCCCAAAGAGTAAACGGTACTGGCACGCTAAGAATCAAACCTAAGGCCTCCCTATTTAAAATGGTGACATCAGATTATCAGAAACGAATCTGAAACCAAAACGTCATCAACAAAAGACTAGAAAGAGCCTCAAAAGAGAACAAACTACACAGAGCGGTCGCTAGGGGGAAATCTCCCTCAGAACAGAGGGCATCGAAGAACAGGGGGACTTGGAAACTGCCAGGGAGCAGAGGCCGATTCGAGGTCACTAATCGAAGGCTGGGGAGTTCTAATCCATCGCCAGACCGGAAAGACGCCACAGAAAGATTCGAACCCAGAGAACGCCCACGAGAACGTGTTTAAGATCGTCCAAAGATTCCGGTCACGTGATCCACAGTTACACCTCTAGGCTTTAGCTTACGGAAATCGACACACATCAGGATGGACGATACCCAGCACAGCTTATAGGGCAGAAAGAAAAAAAGAAGCAACCCAAAGTCAAACCACGGAGACATATTCTAGAGAAGAAAAATGATCATACCATCATGAAAAAGCATGCTTTCCGCAGGTCAATGGCTGCCAAGAGTCAGGAAGGACACCGACCACAAAGGACACGAAGGAACCTTGCGGGCAACGGAACATTCGTTATCGTGACCGGACTTTTGTCAGAACTTAACAAAACTGACGAATCTTAGTGTATGTAAACTACACCTTCCTAAAGCTGATTGGAAAACTCACGTTTCCAAAGATTCAGTGACATAAGATGGTCAGGGTATGAGCTTAAATGAAGAAGAGATTCAAAACTGCTCAGAGATATGCCCACCAAGTGATGGATATGACCACACTAAGTATTCCAACTAAAAGAACTGAAGTCAAGAGTGGTAGTCTTTTTCCCCTTTCCACCTGTTCAACATTTGCCAAATGTTCTACAAAGCCCTAACGATGAATGCAGCATCCACCTGCTCCAGTACAAACTTCCTTTTAGACCACGTAATTTCGCTATACGGGTTCCTAAGTAAGTAGTAATCCGGCAAGACTCTCATTTTCACGTTCCCAACTTTACAGAAAAGCAGCCCAGCACTAAGGGCACCCCGTGGGTTTACCCCAACAAAACATCTACTCCTCCTCCACAACTGTTCTAGAATGTTCTTCAATCTGAGATGCTGAAAATGGGATCTCAAATACAGAACAAGAGTCCAGGCCGTAGGCAGCATCCCCAAGAGGAGAGCCGTTCGAGGTCACTGCCACACATCTGGTCTACGCGGGTGCTCGCTGTCCGTGGTATGTGTCTGTGTGCATGGGCAGCAGCCTCCGCCTGGTGTGTTCTCAGCGTGACCGGCAAAGGGACGGAGTGAGAGCAAGGGTCGGGCTGCTTAGGTAGGAACGTCGATTTGAGAGAAGAAAGTGAGACTCGTAACACAGTAGGAATGCGTTCAGATGTCTGACTTCGTCACGAATACGTGCACTCACAGTATTTTCCTCGATTCTTAAAGGGACTCTCCGTACTTTAATCTCTCTGAAACCGGGAAGTAAAATCTCATCGGTTGCGTGTCAGTTTTTGTGCATCTTTTTTTCTTTCGCGGGTGAACACGAAACAGAAGTACTCCACGGCATCTTACCTTCAGTCAAATATGGTAGTTGCAAAAGTCTTCATGGGATCAAAAGGCCCCTCCCATGCCACGCCCCTCAAGCGCTTTGGCAGCTGTTTCCAATTCTGTCGGCCGAACTGGTACCCTGCCTGCGTGTTTCTAAATGTGCTCTGAGCTCTCGATTTCCCGATGTACAGATCACATATCATCTGTTAACTTCCTGTGACGGTAGGTGACGAGGTAGGCCACTTCCCTACACCCTTTTCCCTCCTCCCCGATGCTCTCAATAGAGGTGTATCATGTGTTGGTTTAGTCTCAAAATCGGTTTTCGACAATCATTATGAGTATGTAAGTACTACGCGTTAGCCGAAGAGCGTAACACGAGATTTCCCTTTCTGTTCGATTTAGTTTGTCCCGGAGGTTGGATTTTTCTGTTTCTTTTTCTCAGTCTTCTGTATATCTATTATAATTCTTCCTAAATTTACTCTAACAGCTCTGAAACAATGCCTAATGTAATTTTTACATAACGATATGCAAATAATCTGCCAGAATTATTACCCTCTCTCTAAATAGCTCCCTCCTGGAGCCCTCTCTCTCCCACGTCAGTTGAGACCGGTTGTTCTCAGCACTGCAATGCAGTGTTATCCCAAGACTTCCCTCGACCACGACCCTAAGTCAGGCCCCCTCGTTTCCTGGAGCCTGTGTCTCCCCCGATTGTCCTCTCCTTTCGATGGGACACGTGCTCCAGTAGTTAGCTGAGGAGGGGAAGGTGGGAGGTACACCGGAGTCCTTGCATAGCTAAAAGTATCACGCTTGACAGGCAGTTTGGCTAGGTCTAGAATTCTAAGTGGAAAACCCTTTCGTCTCAGTTAGCCTCAGAAGCTAACACCATTCCGACTTTATCCTTATGATGCATTTTGGTGTTTCCTCTCTCTCAAAGTTTTATCCCTGGTGTCCTGAATTCACCACGTTGAGACTTCGGAGCATTCTTTCTCACTGGTTGCGGCCGGGTGCCAGGTGAGCCCTTCAATCTGGAAATGCGTGTCCGTCTGGAGAGTTTCTTCTACTATGTCTTTTACAACTTCTTACCCCACAAAAGTTTTCTCCTCTCTTTTTAAAACTCTTTTTTTATGAGATGTCAGACTTCCCGGACTGGTTATTTTAAGTATCTTTCTGCTCAGAATATTCCTCCTCTCTATTCTTTGATTCTGTTTTCTGAGACACTCTCAACTCTGTCTTCCAGGACTTTTGTCAAGGTATCTACTGTAGTAGCTCTCATTTTTCATTTTCAAGCGCTCTTTCTCAGTCTCTGAATGTTCCCCTCCGTGGCCCTCTGACCTCTCCATGTGCTCAAATGCCCCATCTCAGTGGCTACGACATCTCTGTATTATCACGGTTCCTTTCTAGTCCCTTTTTCTCTTGAGGTTGGTCTCTTGTCTTCTGGGTTAGAGCTTTCTCCAAAAGCCAGATGACCCCTGCCTACGCGAAGGGAGCAAGGCTCTCTAAACTGGCCTGGGAGACTTCCAAGTTCATATCCTAGACTGAACATACTCCTCCGACTGTACAACCTCCCAAACCCACCAAGCCTACAGTAGGGATTCGTTTCTTCTTCCTATAAACCTACGACAAGGAGAAGAATGGGAGAAGAGAGAGCAGCACGACAGGTTCCTGAAACTGGAAGGCAGACAGCCCAGAGGTAACCGACGCCACAAATTCATGAAAGCAGAGCCCTAAGCTCCCGCCGTCTCAAAGCTAAAACTCAAGCTGACTCATACTGCAGAATCCTTCAAAAGGTAAAGAATTTTTACACATCAAGTCCTTCTGGAACTGGAGAGGAGCACAGGTAGACAGGCCAGTTAGCATCGGGACGACAGGGTGAAAACTATTTGAGGGGCAGTTAGAGTCCCGAGGTCCCCTCCCCGACTCAATGCTCCCGGGCAGCAGAAATCTGGGCTATTCTCTGGAAAGGATAAGACACGGTTTCGGGACTGAGCTACTCCGGAAAGAGTTGAGGGTGTGAGTACCACTCAAACAAGGGAACTAAGTGAGCGTGTCCACTCTGGATGTCGAGACCACCAGCCCCTCCCACGACCAGCCTCTTCTCCTCAGTGGCAGCCAGCCCCTCCCCAGGCTAGAGAGCAGAAGACCCTCCTCCACAAAAACTCCGCCAGCAAACTCGATACTGACGTCAGTATTTCCAAGCGATGCTCAGGTTGACACACGTGGGAGCTCAGAGGCAGTGAGCCCCACCCTGTGAACAGATCTTTCTGGCTCCTTACCCAGACGCAGGCAGACTGTCAGATCTTTGCAGAAAGCCTCGAAGACTTCAAAAGAACAGGAGTCAATGGATTACACAGGGAACAAACAACATTCAGCTTTCTCCAAGACGTGAAAGGCTGTAGCCCTGAAACCCAAAACAGCTACCGTAAAGAGGAGCATTCGGAGAACCGTAAAAAGCTCTCAGACGTTCAAAACACGGCGCTAGGAATGGGAATGTAGCCGCGACAGGACTGAATGCTAAAAACGAGGAAACCTTTAGAAGGAGCCAAAGAGCAAGACACGAGAAAACAGGGGAGCAAAGAAAAGCAAAGAACCACTCTCTGAGGCCCCGATCCACATACCAACAGTGCCAGCCAGACACGAGGGAAGGAGATCGAACACGAAATAACGAACGAGAGTTTCCTAGAGCCTAAAGATAAGAGTTTCCAGATTGAATAATGAGAACAGACTCTGACCAGAAGTGCCAGAATGTGAGAGCAAGGAGAACTCTCCAGGCTCCCGCAGAGAAGAACACAGCAACACAGCCGGCGAGGAGTGAGAGCAGCTTTGGATTTCGATGGCAACACTGGCGGCAAGGTGGCGATGGAATGACGCCCTCCGAGTGCGGGATGACGAGGACTAGAGGTGTACATCCCGCCGGGCAGCCGCTTCCTTTCTCTCAAGGCTACGAGAGGGTGAGCTCCATGAAAACAAGAGCAAACCGGGGAAAAAAGCCACGAGACGCAGGGGAGGGCAGGGAGGGGCAGAACGAAGCCATGCACGAGGCGCGAGAGGCGGCCACGTCCCCGCTGCCACCGCTCTATCTGCTTAATGGAGGGACACAGCGTGCAGGTGAGCCCGGCCCGGATGCGCTGTGCTCAGTCGGTCCTGATTCAGCACTGACCGAGGCCCCGCTCTCCCTTCTCTGCCTGGATCGGCCCCCCAGGAGGACACTGCTCTGACCCGCTCCTGGAGGCGGGCCACCGTGAGCCGAGCCACAGCTGCCAGGCTCCGGCAGCACATCCAGGAGCCGGCCTCGCCACGGGCCTTGCCAGATGCGCGGACTCCGGTGAGCCCGGGTTCTCGGGACTCATTCGGGAATGACCTTGCCCACCGGCTTCCCCTCCAGAGGCTCTGCTAAAACTCTCAATGAGGGAAGCCGGGTGGACGCTCAGACACTGGGCTCTTCCTCGCGTCTCCTGCACACCTTCATCTAATGGTGACAAGACTGCCCTTTCCTTAGCCTGGCCTGGCCTCCTAATCAGCTTTCCAAAGCCCAACAATACATGTGGTCAAACTCTAAAGAAAAGAAAGAATGATCCACATAAAAGCAAGAACAGTGGGCTCCCTCGAGTGGGACAGGGAACAGGGAGAAAGACGGCTGGGAATGTTCATCTGTGACGCCGGGCGGTGGCTGCACGCACAGGTATTCACGTGATACGTTAAACTTTACACACACACTCTGTCTCCCTCTCCACAGCCAGCATCTCTCACACACAGTAAGTGGCTGTACGGTGACTGAGGCTCCGAGTGGCAGAGAGAGGGCCTGCGGGGTGAGGTTCGCCGTGAGAGGACCGGGCAGTGGGAGATCCCCAGATGTTGGCATCTGTGGACCAGTTTCCCCAAAAGGGGTTCAAGCCTCGGCCGAGGGAGCTGTGAGCCAGAGAAAAGTTGGGGGAGGAGCTGAGCTTCTCACAGATCCACGCAGAGAATGTCACTCCCTTCCCTTCTCAGTCTGGACTCAGCCCTGCCTTCCCCCACGCCAGGTACCCTCAAAGAGGAAGCCTCCAGGTGCAATTTCTCCGGGGAGCACACCCAGAAACTACTCAGGGTCCCACGGAGGATGGCAGTGGCCTGCTTCCACGCAGGCGGAGTCTAACAACTCAACATCCACACTTGCCACAATCCACTTGTTTTCAACCACACACCGCATGGCCTGCCTCACACGGTCACGGGCACCACCGAGCTGGGAGCCTTCCCGGGGATCTGTAGGACAGCTGTCCGCACCGCACCTGCCTCCACTCTGCGGAAAGAGTTATTCTCTGCCTGCGAGGAATGTGTTTTAGACTCATACAAAGTTTTAGCTGTACCAGTCCTTCAAAACTCTGTGATTCCCTAAGTAGAAGGGCCTCTATTTCCAAATAATACCTCCATCTAGGACATCGCCTAGATCACATGATTAACCTGTCTGGGAGATGCTGCAAAATTCTGAGTCGCCGGCTTCATTTCTATACCTTCGAGGGTCCAGTTCGTGGTCCTTGGATCCAGTCACTAATTCCGGGTGAATTCGCACATGCTCCATCATCGGCTAGAAGAGTTTGGGGTGACAAATTACAAAAAGCTCAATCTCTGCGCTATCTCCACACAATGGAATATGACTTGACAATAGAAAGGAATGAGGCCCCGACGCCCGCCACAGCCTGGGTGGACCCAACACGTCACACCACTCCCAGAACACCACGTACGGGGTGCTTCCGTTTCTGGGAAACGTTCGTTCGCTGGGACAGGCCGGTCTACAAAGGCAGAATGCACGTCAGCGGTTGCCTGGGGCTGGGGCTGGGGCTGGGCAGGGGAAGCTGAGCTTCTGCTCAAAATCGGTCTACCTCTGAACACGGAAGCCCCAGCCGCAGGCCGCGTGCACGGGACGCGGAGTATCAAATGGGCGGTCTTCACTTACCCTGACCACCTCTTCAAAAGTGTCCAAGTTCTCCTTCATACTGTAGTGAGAGCGTAGAAAGGAGACAAAGTTGCAAGGGTACATTCCATAGAGGCGATGAAAAAGAGCGTAGACGCTGGCGTGGAGATGGACAAGATAGATTTCCGTCACGTGGCCTAAAACGGGAGACCGCAGACAGGAGACTCAGCCGGACGCGAGGCGACGTGTGCAAAGTGCAAAGCAGGCGTGAGCACGTGGCTGCCAGCACGACCTGTGGTCACTTACCGCCACCTCGCTCCAAAGATAGCAAGCGAGCGTGTTGGGCTGAGATGCAAATCCGAGCACCTCCGACACCCCGTCTAAAATCCATCAGTGGCTCCCTCTGGCCTTTGGATACACTCCAATCTACCGAGAGTGACCCATAAAGGCTCCTACCGATCCAACCCCTCCGGTCCTCTCCAGTCTCCACCTGACATTCTCACAACACTGACCTTTCTCATGATAATCACTCTCCCTAAAATTTGCTGTGGTTTTTTTTAAAACCTCTTTTTAAACCTTAAGCGAACTCTAGGCCACACACGTGGCTCAGACTCACGACCCCGAGATCGAGAGGCTCACACTCTACCGACTGAGCCGGCCAGAAGCCCCCCCAACTAAAATTTGTAGTGATACTTCTCCACTGCCCTGTTCAGCAGCGTTTCTTGAGAACGGCACTGTCTCGCTCAGCCCTGGGCCCTCAGCGCCTGGTACGTCACAGGAGCTCAAATACTGGCCGAACGAATTGACAGATCCTTTTGCAACCGGTGTGTAGTCTTAGCTATGCAGATCTGTAACTACAGAGTGAAAAACCTATTATCCAGAAACCAGCCTAAGGAGCCGAGAGTGGGGGAAAGTCGGCACTTAGTTCATCGAGTCTCACGCAGACCCCGCAGAAAACCCAAGGTCCACAGCGTCCGTAAAGCTCCTCCCTAACAGCGGACAGACCACCCCTTTCCTCCCAAGAAGAGCCTACTGAAGAAGCCAGCATCACGCGGCTCCTGTACTTGTTACTCAATTCCCTACAGGAAGCTACAGCCTCTGGTGTCACGTGGCTTAATGCTTCATGTTTGCAACAGGAGTAGCTGGTGCCGGGCTCGCCAAAAGATCCCAAGTATCACAGGCCCACAGCTTCGGAATCATTTGATAGAGCTGGACTACCTGCCAATATGGGAAAAAGATCCCACCACGCTCACAACGAGCGCCCCACTCGGGACACACCGCGTTTTCCCTCCTCCTCCTCCGCATACAGGAGACACATTCCCAGAACCAGAGGTTTGCGTTTTGTGACAAGAGACCAGCAGAGGAAGACCAAAAGGTTCCACAAGCTTAGTCCTGTACTGCCACGACATGGATTGAGGGTGTTTTGATAACATTGAAGTTTACCGACAACTAGCAAGTTTTACATCCTACCAGTTTCTCTGACAACTGATCCTTCTGAGCCGGCAAAGTAAGCAAGGTGTCCCACAGTCCTGATTCTTATTCGTGCTGACAGTGGACGCACCCAACGTATTTCCTCCACTGGTTAGTGACGACCACCCATGCCAGCTAGAAAATTCTACCTGTCCTTGCCTTACAGCTCATGACCTGTTAAATCGGTAAGAAAAGCATCTACCTGGTAGGGAACAACAGGCACGTAAGGACACCTTTACCTGGTTTCTTCAGGCACCACGACGAAAGACGGCCAAAAATATCAAAGAAATCATGAAGGTGCTGTTTCCCCGACTGTGGAATCATTGGTAGCATGGTTATCAACACTAAGACACCTGTTGTGAGGACAATGACATCGGTGTCCACCTGCAGAAGGAAAGGTCGAGCAGGAAGAAACACCTGTCAGGCCCAGCATTCGGATCAGCACTATCAAAACACAAAGAAGCTGCTCTAAATTCTAAGGGGATCACAAACTAGAGCCCCCCCACCACAGACTCATTTCCTTATCCTCCAGGTTTGGGGGGAACAATACTGAATCAGACTTGACTGTACTGAGTCTGATGCCCCTAGATAAACCCATCTGGGAGAGGAACTTCAACCTGACCTGAGGACGCCCAAGTCCTCCAGCCTGAGGATGCTGTACTTACAGCACTTGGACAGAAGCATGACAGGCTGCTTTTTAACAGAACAAAGGAACGCTACTGGTTTTGTTCATTTAACCAAATCCAAAAATATTTACTTTTTAAAATCAATTTCAAAAATGCTACATATTGTCGAGTAGTTCACTTTAAAAAAAAATTTTTTTTAATGTTTATTTATTTTTGAGAGAGACAGAGAGAGACAGAGCACGAGCGGGGAAGGAGCAGAGAGAGAGGGAGACACAGAATTCGAAGCAGGCTCCAGGCTCCGAGCTGTCAGCACAGAGCCTGACACAGGGCTCGAACCCATGAACCGTGAGATCGTGACCCGAGCCGAAGCCGGACGCTCAACCGACTGAGCCACCCAGGTGCCCCATGTATTTCACTATCGTTTAAAGGATTACAACAGAAATATAATTTAAGAAAAAATTAGTGTTATGCTACCAAGTCTACTTAATCGCTCAACTCCACAGCAGCATTCACAGACCAACAGATAAAAGAAGACACGGTGACCTCTGACCACGTCTTTAGTTAAACAGCAAGTCCTGTAACTTCAGGCCAATTTGAAGACACTCGACACAACACCCAACAGATTGAGTCAACTCAGAATAGCTACCGCTGCTCACCTGACCCCTCACTAAATCATGGATGTTTGCCAAGTAACTAGAATTCAGATTTAAGAAACAAGATATTGATCAAAAGACTGCCATGCAGGCTAAGACATTCATTATTCCCGTTAAAAAAGGAAATCTACAAGTCTGGAAATAAAGTCTCAAATAGATTTAGTTGTCACATTAAGCACCAAGCCTTTCGTCACGGCGGGTATCTATCTAACACGAAGAACGAAAATACTGGTAGTTGAATCAAGACTACGTAACCAGTTCCAGTAAAAAGGACTGACCCTAATTTTGTCGAGGAAAATAGTCTAGCAGGGCCTGGCTAACAGTCCAGGAGTAATTTTAAAGTTCACCCATTTGGAAAAGGTAAGTATTTTACAATCTGAACTAAGCTGTGTGCCTCAAAATGGAGTTATAGTCTCACCAAAGTCATTCACTTAAAAAAATCAAGTTTTTAAAATCATTCCTATTTTTTTCTTAACGTTCAATGCCTGTTTTTACGATACCCTACCAATGTGACTCCTTGGGATCCACCTCTAGGGGTAATGAAAGTTACCCTTGTTGGCAGAGACAAGAATCGATCTGTCATATCAGATGACCCAGAGGTACTGCCACCCAGAAACAAATACTGCTGGATATTTTCACGTCTCTGTGAGGTACAGGCAGTTAACATTCACCACATTTTCTTATTTTATAGATAGGAAACAAGTCCAGGAATTAGAACAGATTCGGCAAATAGCCTTGAGTATTTCAGCAAGCCACTGTCAAAACTAAAACCTAGAGTTCTATTCAGGTTGTGACTCACTGTGTGGACAAATTGCACTAAATTTAGTGCAAAAGGAGAATGAGATTCAGTAGGCCTTCTATCAACAAAACTGTAATTACAGCTACAACTAAAACACACTCCCAAATGGTTAAAAAGAGCGCTTGGCCATTTTTGTACTCGCTAAACGAGAATTTAGAAATAAGGGCTCCCCCAAAGAGAATCCAGATGCTTAACTGAGGGAAGACCGGACAACGATGGAATCAAAGAGGGCTGGGATTGGGGCGCCTGGGTGGCTCAGTCGGTTGGGCGTCCGACTTCGGCTCAGGTCACGATCTCCGGCTCTGTGAGTTCGAGCCCCGCGTCGGGCTCTGTGCTGACGGCTCAGAGCCTGGAGCCTGCTTCGGATTCTGTGTCTCCCTCTCTCTCTGGCCCTCCCCCGTTCATGCTCTGTCTCTGCCTCAAAAATAAATAAACGTTAAAAAAAAAAAAAATTAAAAAAAAAGAGGGCTGGGATAATGTCGTCTCAAACCGACCTGAAGTGTTGCCACATTTGCTTGGACAGAAGATACGGGACCGTCACCAGGACGCTCGGAGGACTTACTGAGTACCAACTGTGGATTACCTTATGTTCCAGGAAAGCCAGACACTAAAAGTTCCTAAACTCTCAAAGTCTAGCTCGCTTGCTTTACAGTTACCGAGACTCGCAGAAACGACATTGAGAAAGCCGTTCCGTCCCAACCCTTGCACGCATCGTACCTTGAGACATTTGAGCAAAGAAGGCAAGAGAGGTGCTTGAGACAGCTTGTGCTTCCAGGGCGGCTGCAGCCTGATGACGTGGCCCAGCAACGACAGGGCGGGCAACCGCGAGGCGGCTCTGCCCACACAGTCGTTCATTTTGTCCAGGAGGTGCTGAAAATGTAAAAGAGGGGACGCGCGTCTCAGCCAGGCTGGGAGGCAGGGGGAGGAGATCCTCACGTGAACATATGGAGGTCACACGAACCAAGGTAGCGATGGTTTACTCCAGCCCCTCAAGACCTCGATCAAACAAAAGATTTTTAAAAACCACACTGGCAAACGAAATACGGTTGTGTTTGGCCTGAGACAAGGCAGTCAGTTGGCAAGTCTAGGAAAAAGGGGAGCAGGCTCCTTCCTGGACCCTCTCGTCAAGTGCAAATCAGCCACTTCTTCCAGTACCCACTGGCCCCAAGCCTGCGGAGGGTCGCTGAAGCTGGGAGGGATCCCGCGGTAGCCACTTATTGCCGCCGGAGCCCCGTCCGCGTGGTTTGGCCCCAAATACAAATCAGGTGGTCGAGAAGTTAAAACTCAGCCCAGAAAAACAACAAAACAAAACAAGACACACTGGAAAGGGCACACGGCGGCAAGGCCTCCGAATCCTAGTGAAGCCACTAGCATTGAGGATCTCAGCACTTACCAAAGTCCGCCATCATCCGCCACCCACAAAAACAAAACACGGAGGAGCCCTCCAGGCACCTGGTGCTCGGCAAACAGGACTCGTCAATCAGCCCCGTCAGCCACCTGTACTACAGATTTCCCCACGTTGATTGAGTCTCGAACCCTACTGCCAGCATGACGGGATCATGGGTACCTCATGGGTCAAACTGTCAGTGGACAATTACAGCACGGGGACGACAGGCTTTCTTGAACAGCAACATCTTAGGAAACCTATGAAATATGCTTTCTTTTGTCAACGTCTCGGGAAATGTAAATTCTGCAAGTCATTTTCCCGTGTAGTTACAGTGCGGGAATGGGATCATCTGTGTTCTGGAGAAGTCGAGGCGGCAAGCTCTCAGACGGCACAGCGGGTGTGCGCAGAAGCCGTCGTGCTGGCAGAGAAGGGATTCGGCGCTCCCCCACGACGCCCCAGCGGTTACCTTATCGTGCGGCTCTTGCAGGGTAGTCAGGATGTGCAATACCGGCTGAGAACTGGTTTCCAGGTAATAATCCACCAAGGTGTTTACGAGCATCGGACCACGGTCTGGACAAAGGAAAGGGCGGGTGGAAACAGTTATTTCCTTTAGCGTTCTAAACTTACCTCACGTGGCGCCTGGCACTAAATCCAGGAAACGTTTCCTCATGTGCTACCCAAAGTTACACAGGGCATTCTATTTTTGCCCCCTTGAGTTAATTTGGGTTTAACGGGATAATATCAAATTTACCTGCCTAAATATCCATAAAAGCACTGAAATGCTAGCTTCTCTTTTTATTGCTTTTGATAATTATAAATTCGTAGGGGCGCCTGGGTGGCGTAGCAGGTTAAGCGTCAGACTCTTGGTTTCGGCTCAGGTCCTGATCTCACAGCTCATGAGATGGAGGCTTGTCGGGCTCTGTGCCCACGGCACGGAGCCTGCTCGGGGTTCTCTCTCCCTCTCCCACTCATTCTCTCTCCCTCTCTCTCTCAAAATAAGTAAGTAAACCTTTAAAAAATAATAGTAAGATACAATAAAACTGTAATCAATCCACGTCCATTGTTAACAATTCAGGTTACACACAAGTACGTAAAAGGAAAGTGCCCTCCACGACCAGCCTCCCAACCCACTCTTCCGAGAGTTTGGCACACACCCCCTCACAAACCTTTTCCTACTATGCTAACCACACCGTGCACATGCGTGCGTTCACGTCCATAGTCACACGGTCCGCGTATATGTGTGTTTCTCCCACTTAACGATGTGTGGGCACCCTCCCATGATGGCACCTCTGACCTACTTCATTTTCCTCACTGACCTCCTGGCGCTCCACTGCCTGGCTCTGCGTGAGAAATTTAACCAGTCATCTACTGAAGGGTACTTGGGTTTTCCAATTTCTCCAAGGCTATAAGGAAATACGGACTCGTTTGGTTTTTTCAATGCTTATTTGTTTTTGAGAGACAGAGGGACAGAGCCTGAGCAGGGGAGGGGCAGAGAGAGAGGGAGACACAGAATCTGAAGCAGGCTCTGGGCTCTGAGCTGTCAGCACAGGGTCCGACACGGGACTCGAACCCACGAGCTGTGAGATCATGACCCGAGCCGAAGTCCAGCGCTTAACCGACTGAGCCATCCAGGCGCCCCTGAAATTCAGACTCTTGTTAAGTGGGACACATGGTACGTGCTTTTCAATTGGTGATGGGGACCCCAAAAAGGCTGAACACTAGTTTATTCTCCTGCCAACAGTGCCCATTTCTATAATCAGCACTTGATTTCTATCAACCTAGTAAGCAAAGAAAGGTACTATTTAAATTCATATTTCTCTGATTAAAGACAGGGTATGTTGTGTTTTTTTTTGAAGTTTGTTTACTTATTTTGAGAGAGACGGAGACAGCGCAAGCAGGAGAGGAGCAGAGAGAGAGGGAAACAGAATCCCAAGCAGGCTTTGCGCTGCCAACGCAGAGCCCAACTCGGGGCCCAAACCCACAAAACCGTGAGATCATGACCTGGGCCAAAACCAAGAGTTGGACGCTTAACCACTGGAGCCACCCGGGCGTCCCAGGTTATGCACTTTTATGCTAGAAATCACATACGTGATTTCCGGACGAAATGTTCTACCTGGCCTCTGAAAACACTCGGGTGGGTGGAGTAAGGGAGGTGAGGTGAAACAAGACGCTGAAGCTCGTGGGGTCAGTATGTGATTCTTGACAGGTTTATGTGTGTATCTGAATATCACCGTAATTGAAAGCTTAAAGCACACAGAGAGTGAATCCACCAATATGTGCTCTTTTTCAGTGGTTTAAAGACTCTCCTTAGAAGGTGAAACCCCGAGTCAGCAGAGTGTAGTCGCCCCGAGGGCAGAGGGGCCGAAAGGGACACAAAGCCACTTACCAGAATTGAGGTTCTCTTTAAAGACGGCTGTTACGTCATCACGCACGCTCAGCACGGGGGAGTCCAGCATGGAGACGAGCTCCCCGATGTTGGCTTGCTGGGCCATGGTCTTACGCGGGCGTGCTGTGCCGGGTCCGGAACGCGCACTACAGACTCTGCAGGCTCTTCATGGGTGCCGCTACCAGACTGCGAGGAAGGAAGAATAACAGCGTGACAAAACGCACCCCCCCCCCAAAATGACCGCAAGACAGACCGGCACGCGTGTCCAATGCAGTGAAAGTTCGCCCAGAACGCTGCTGATAAAAGCAGCTAGGGTGTGAGATTAATTCTCTCTGACCCATTCGTGAACACAGTCGTGTGGAACGCAACAACCAGAGAGAGACGGGAAACACTGGTACCTGTCAGAACCATCGCAGCAACTTAATACCACGACCGAAGCTAAGTTTTTTATTTTCATTCCTACTTCTGATTCTACCTTGGGTTTCGGCTAAGACGATGCCTATGTTTCAAATCATTGATCAAAAGAGTAGGTGAACGATTTTCCGAAAAAGCACTGAAAACATACCATTTCCCTCTCGACACTCCCTTCAATGTCTAGAAGTTAGTATAGCTTCTCAGGTCACAGGACCATAGGTTCAACACCTCATTTCAACCAGGGACCGCTCCTCAATTTTTCGTACAAACTCCTCGCCCTAGGGGTCTATCACACTCGAATGCCACCGGTCACAGGGAAAAGGCCCCGGGTGGGGATCAAGCGGGGAAACCATGCACCCTCTGAAGACTCAGTGCCTCCTGGTGCTGGACATGCCGCCTCACCCTTCCGTACAAAAAAGCAGCTCATTCTCCAGGCATCACTACCCACACTTACAATTGTTCTCTTCTCTCCGCTTGGGTCTCTAAAGGTGTATTTTTAAAAACAAAACCAGTTACCATTTAGGAGACAGGAAGTGCACACCTTTTACAAACATCACTGAATACAGTCCTTATATTGGTATCACGCAATTGGTTCCTCCATCCCCATTTTGCAGGGAGAGAAACAGCGATCAAGACATTTGCTTGGGGCTGCTAAGTTGGCAAGAAGCAAAACCAAAAGAGAACTGAAATTTAAACCCAGATCTGCTTGACGGTAAAGCCCTAAGCCCTTAAATGTGACACGAAGCTAACTTATGGTTTTGACTCTCACAACAATTCTGCGAGGTCAGCAGATAGCCTCTTTTACAAATGACAACATGGATACTCTAGAAGAACAGGTAACTTTGCCAAGGTCACATGGTAAAGCAGAACTCAGATGGCTCCACTCCCAGACCAACGACTGTCTCTGTCCTCTGCCACCACGTTGCCTCCTCCTGGGCCTGTCCTGGAGTGAGCTGGAGTGGCCGCTCCCCAGCGCCACCATCGACGGAAACCACCCGGGATGCCTATTAGAGATGCAGTCTCCTGGGCCCGTTCCAGAACTGAACTTGGGGGTTAGGAACCTGCATTTTAATAAGCACGCTGGCAGGAAACACTACGCTAAAGAAAAATTCCACTGAAGAGTTAAGTCCCCCTCCTGTAAGGATGCCAAATTTAAAGTACCAGTGACCCCAGAAACTGGTGAGTACTTCCTATCACCTCTGCTCTCATTTTTTTTTTTAATTTTTTTTTTTTTTAACGTTTATTTATTTTTGAGACAGAGAGAGGCAGAGCATGAACGGGGGAGGGTCAGAGAGAGAGGGAGACACAGAATCGGAAGCAGGCTCCAGGCTCTGGGCCATCATCAGCCCAGAGCCCGACGCGGGGCTCGAACTCACGAACCGTGAGATCGTGACCTGAGCTGAAGTCGGACGCTTAACCGACTGAGCCACCCAGGCACCCCACCTCTGCTCTCATTTAATTACAACCTGGCAGTAGTCACTGATTTGCCTCTTGGCAAATCAGAAGTTCATGAGCCCCAAAAATCACTTAAAATGTCTACATGCAGGGGCGCCTGGGTGGCTCAGTCGGTTAAACATCTGACTCTGGATTTCGGCTCAAGTCATGATCAAATGGTTCATGCGCTCAACCCCCGCGTCGGGCTCTGCGTGGACAGCATGGAGCCTGTTTGCCATCCTGTCTCTCCTTCTCTCTCTGCCCCTCCCCTGCTTGCACATGCGCACTCTCCCTCTCTCTCAAAATAAATCAACAAACATTTTAAAAATGTCTACATGCATTTTCGAGAGCTAATCCTGATGCAGGAAGTTGCCGGCTCACAGCTGTAAATATAAATCGTATAGGTAAATCACAAAGAAGTCCATTTCAAAGGGCTTACAACTAGTCAGATTTTCTTGTAATAGAGTTCAAGGCTGAAAACAGAAACAAATTTCACCTTGTGAGTGAGATTAAATTAAATTTAAAAGTGAGGAAAATATCAACCTGTCAGGGTTTATTGTCCACTGAGAGAACTGAATGAGAGAACGTACGCACACACTTGGCACAAATAAACACTCCCTGAGTAGTGGCCACATATTTCAAAAAGAAAACTAGTAAAAATCTTGGGGCCATCATTTTCAAGGTGACTTTTTAACAGCACATTTATCTGGCTAGCCCTCACATTCACTCCTACTCCAGGTAAGCCACAAATGATCCCTCAGATTTAAAAGCATTTTTGTCCCCAAGTTTGGTTCTGTTCCAATAACACTGCTACTTACCTAGTCTCAGTATAGTGAGGCTCTGAGTTTGTATTTTGTATATTCAGAAGACAGTAACGTCAGAGCTGGTCCCCCAAATCCAGGCAGCCCAGAACACAGAGTGCCAGGAGTTCAACTCCAAACAAAGATGGCGCTCATCCAGTCAACTTGGCCATACCCAGGGCTGGCCAGCCTGGGCTACCTCGCTTGCTTTTCAGTTTGTAAATGTCATGTTAGGGGTCAAAGTCTTGTCTCTGGAGCCTGTTCTTTCCAGATACTTTACAGAAAGCACAAATAAGGTTTCCTTGTAAAACACATTAGTATATTTTTGGCAATAAGCTTTTCTCTTTGGTTCTAAGATTCTATCTTTCAACCACATTTTTTTAATTCCCCAGAAAAAAATATAAGTCTTGGGTTTCATGGGAGGTTCTTCATTTAAGTGTCCCAAGTTCAAGGATTCTGACGTTCAAAAAAGCCCTCCCAAGGGTTTGTTTAATCATGAGCTTTTGAAATCAGTCCCGTGATTAGCGTATCTCTTTTAAAACTCATTCAAATATTTCTCGAGGGGCTAAGTGCAGGGTGCTGAGTAGGAAAGACAGACTTAGCACATGCAACGGAGAATTAAATGCGGGAGAAGGAAGTGGACGGGGTTCAGTGTGTGCACAGAGTGGGGAAGGGGCCAGCTCAGCCTGTAGGCAGTAGGGGCCGGTGAGGCCCACACGTGTTAGACACACTTTGCAGTCTAGGGAAGATGGACTGGAAAAGTCACCCGAAGGTTAACACCACAGGCACCGGAAGCATCAACTTACAGCTGTGGAAGTCTCTCTTCCATTCTGGAAATAACCAAGTACAAAAAACAGGAGTCACGAGAAGCTGAAAGTCAAGACCTAGGTTAATACATTTCTGTAACCTACATGCCAAAGCGGTATTCCACTTAGTCAGTGTGACCATCACTGGCCGCGTGCCACAGCACAGTGCTACAGACAATGCTACTCGCATTAGGGAGCAATGACTTTCAACAGCCGCTCCCCATGCCAAAACCTGTCACTCTGTCAGTCTTCTGGACCTCAGGAATACGCACGGCCATCGGTCTGAAGCCAACATCAAGGTGACATCCTCGACTCCTCCACTGGCTCCTGTCCTCCCCTCGGATCTGTCAGCAAACCCACGATTTTGCTGTCCCTTCGTGGCTCCCGTCCAAGCCCCATCACCCTCCATGCTACTCCTCCCGCCTATATTCCTGCTCCCCTTCCGACGCAGCTGCCACCAAACAACCACAGAAGACTCTGAAATGGGGAAATCAGAGCCCATCACCTGTTTCGCTCCATGCAATGGCTTCCCGTGGAGACAAGAAGAGCCGAAGCCACGAGCGGCCGGACGGCTCCCTGTGCTCTGGCCGGTTGTGAGCCCTCAGCCGCCGCCTGCCTCCTCTTGCTCCACTCTGCCTCGTCATTTCTCTGCTCTGGTCCCCGCCTCCCCAAACCCAGGAAAACTGGTGCTCCTGCTGCTGCCCCTCTCCCTGGGATGCTCCTCCCCCAGATCCTTGCATGGCTGACTGTCACTGAGGTCTCTACTCAAAATGTCACCATCTCAGAGAGGTCTCCCCGGAGCACCCAACCGGAAGCAACAGGGGGGTTGTTAGTGACCGCCCTTGAATCGACCAAGCTTAAACTTTACAACCGGTCATCAGATTCGATCACACAGGACACTTAGTATGATCTCAACTCGCATGGAAGATAGGGAGTCACCCAAGTTTAACTTTAGTCTCTATACTTGGCCAATATCTGGCTTTGGCCTTGGTCTTTGGAACCTCTGAAACTTGAACTGCCTACTTCAGCAGCATTTCTGGCATTCCTGACTGTGTGTGATCAATAGCTACGTGTTCATGTCGTAACCATTATATCTAATCTACACGATGTCTATAATGTGGACAAGGCGTGCACTTAGAATTACTGTTAGAAATCTGAATATTCACTCTCAAATAAAGGTAAAACACTCTAGCTGTAACATCCAAGCTCAGTGTTTTACAGTTTCATTACAAACGTATATTTATTATAAAAATAAAAGCTTTAGCTGATGAACGTGGCTTTTTTTTTGAAGATTTTTTTTTAATGTTTATTTATTTCTGAGACAGAGAGAGACAGAGCATGAGTGGGGGAGGGGTGGGGGTGGAGGGACACAGAATCTGAAGAAGGCTCCAGGCTCTGAGCTATCAGCACAGAGCCCGACGCGGGGCTCGAACTCACAGACTGCGAGATCATGACCCGAGCCGAAGCCAGACGCTCAACCGACTGAGCCACCCAGGCGCCCCTGAAGGTTTTTTAAAAATGTTTACTTACTTTTGAGAGAGCACAAGCAGGGGAGGGGCAGAGAGAAAGGGACGAAAGATCCGAAAGGGGCTCTGCGCTGACAGGCTGACAGCAGCAAACCCAATGTGGGGCTTGAACTCACTAACCGTGAGATCACGGCCTGAGCTAAAGCCGAATGCTCAACCGACTGAGCCACCCAGGAGCCCCTGAACGTGACTTTTATGTTCAGAAACAATCAAGAACTTTCAAATGGTTAAATATGTTAACTAATAATATGAGTATTAAGGAGATAGATTACACAGATAACTTTACAAATAACAGCAATTATTCTTTGAGCCAAATGTTCATAAAATTTTTAATAATAGATGGCTAAACAGAAATTAAATTGCATTTTAATTCTACATTTTATAGAATTGTCTTATAGCACTTATTACAAACAAAACAAGCTTTTAAAGCTGCATTTAATTTATAGTCTTAATTAGTAGTCTTTCAAGAAAAGTAGTATTTGGGAATACTTCACATCTTGCAAGGATGAATGAAAAATGTCAACCTGTCACCTCAGTTGTAAGACACGAAAAAAGCCAAACATCACAGTCAACAACATCCCTGAGAAATCATCTTCAAGCCAAATATAAAGACTATAAATAGTATAAAGAAAACAGTGTTAAGAAGAAACTGAAATCCCCTAGCACATTTTATACTCACTAATCAAATTTCAAAGCGGACTTTACAAAAATGCTTTAGGAAGACAAGGTTTTGTGGTTCTGTGTCTACGAAGGCCAAAAGAGTAAACCAAAAAGCTTGTCAAGATGGTGGCTACAGATTGCCAACAATTTTTAGTAGCTGAAGACAAAGGATCTGTGAGGCTTGCCCAAGCTATGATCCCAAGATACAGGTTCCTCCTAGAAAACAATCTTCCGCAAACTTTCCTGAACTACGTTCTGCTCTGTCCAAAAAGGTTAGTGATGGGCTGACGGTAGTGGCTGAATGCAGCATCCCGCATGCAATGCAGCGACCGCAGTAGCAATCTAACTGCAGGTTCTGAGGAAGTCATCTTCCTACACGAGAACTCCAAACTTTACAAACCTAGCTACTAAAACGTCATGCAACTGCAATACTAAATTTGCGACTTATGATGTGTGTTACTCAGCTTGGGCCCCAATCATATGAATGAACACCAATGCTTGACAATGGGTTCTAATTCATACTCCGCGGACTTGTGAAGAAGGGCGAGTGTGAAGAACACGCAAAAACACTGAGAATGAAGTCACACTCCGAAAGCTTCCCCTACTTGTGAGAGAAGGACACTTCCGCCCTGTTGTTGGTCCACAATCTGTACGAAATTCCTCTTTGTGAACAGACATCAGTCTTGAAGGCAAGAAATCCCCACTTTACTTCACAATTCCTGTGATGTAAGGTGAGGCGGACGATGACAGGACATAGTAATTGGCAACAAGTGAGCCATCAAGCGAACCCCATCAGCTACACACAGAGAGAGACAGCAACCAAACACCTCCCCATCTTCACCACATCTTCCCACAGACGCACACAGTGCTGTTGCACTGGGCGCTCTTGCTGGTAAACTCAAAATTACAGCTCAGTGATACAAGTAACGTCACTAAGACCAAATTCGCATCCGCAAAAGTGCCAAAGCCTCACTATTTATGAAGAGTATATTCTAGGACTTTGAAAATCCTCCAGTCCTAGAGACCACCACGTCCTATAGTCCATCTCCGAACACTAATTAAGACGATTAATAAGTAAAGCCATGTGAAGACGTAAATGCCAATTCACCAGTTCGGGGGTTCTCAGCGCAGGATGTACATCAGAATCACCTGGACGGTTCACAAAATCCGGATGCCCAGGCCCCACTCCAGAGCAGGTGAAGGGGTGGGGTCGAGAGACCACGTGGATTCCCAAGGCACAGGCAGGGTCGAGAACCTCTGCGTTAGTCAAATGACTCGCCCCAACACAATGGCTTCAGTTTAATCAATTTAACATAGTGGTTAAAACCGAGCTTCGCTGCTAAGATGACCTGATCTGAGTCAACAGGTCCCCCGAGTAGCAGCTAAACAACCTTAGGAAAAGCAGATAATATCTCAGAGCCTCATTCCTCATCTGCAAAATGAGGATACACCAAAAGTGTGGCTGTGAAAAAGAAAATAAGTAACGCGCATAAAGCACTTAACACAGTGCCTGGCACTGAATAAGCCATTAATAAACCACGGGTAGTTTGACAAATCATCTCATGCCCCAGGAGGACCAGTTCCTAGCTAGTAGCTTAACCCAGAACCGTTCAGTCCCGAATGCAAAGAAACAAGTACACGTCTACACAGTCACGCCGGTGAGCGATTCCCTTCCATCTCCCCCAACCACTGGACTGAGTTGATACCTTACCTGTTCTGGGGACAATTGGTGCTTCGGCTTCCAGTGCTGTCAACCTGGTGTCTTTCATGGTCACTGAAGGGAAAAAACACACATATGTGGACAACAGTCTTACAGTGAACTGAAAACCAGATGCAATGAGGGGGAGGTTAGGGCTCATCTGGTCCGAGCTGTTTCCTGCCCTAGCCCTGACAGGTGGCCATCTGGTTTCCACCGGAACGAACATTTACAATCACTGGGCGCACGTGCCCCTCTCTCCCTGTCTACATTTCTGAACAGCTGGTTGCTGGAAAATCCTTTATATTGTGCTGAACTTGTAATCTCTGTCTTCTGTTAGCTGTTTATTCGAGCTATGAACAAATGGGCAGGATGGGTTCTAGAATCACACGATTCCAAGTTGCAATCCAAGCTCTGCCAGGTTATCGGCTGGGTCACTTCTGGCTGCTTATCTTAGCTTCCTAACATCTAGCCTTGTTACCTCATCTGGAAAGTGAGAACAGCGGCCTCTACCTCAGGAGGCTGCCTGGGGGGTTACACGGGGTAGAGCCCTGGCACAGCGCGGGGCAGGGTCCTCACTCACATGGCCCGGGGACTCAGGCCACAAGAGCAGGAACAGTGCCAGGCGCAGAGCACCTAGCGGGCCTACACCTCCTCATCGCCTGCATGGCCCCCTCCCGCCCTACAGCCCACCCCCCGCCCCGGCCCCCAAGCTAAGCATTCACCCTTAAAATGTCAGCTTATACATCTGCCCCATCAGAGAAGGCTTCCCTCCCCTCCGCTCCCGTGCCCCAGACTAGGTCAGGTCCCCTGTTATATCTGCTTAGCAGCCTATATTTCTTTGTGTCACTTGCCACAACCCAATTAAATAAGCGTAATTAGTTACTGAACATGACTCCCTCACTAGAATAGAAGTTGCATCCAGGGAGGGGCAGGAGCTCAGTCAGTAGCGTATCTCTAGCGGCTACCACGGTCTCTGGTATGGTTGACTAAAGGGTAGGACTTAAAATATTTCTTAAATAAATGCACAAGGCTGAATTCTGCCTTCGAAACAGCACAACCTGAACCTCATCCTTCCACGTGACAAGCATAAAATACTTGTGAACAGCTATCATTTTTCTACTTTCTTCCCCTTTTTAACAAAACTTTCTGTCTTGGCAATTATCTTATATTAAATAAGCACATAAAATAGGCATATACGTGTGTGTGTGTATATTCCAAAGTGTTTTTTTTTTTTTAAACTTAATTTATTTTTGAGAGACAGAGAGAGACAGAGCACAAGCAGGGGAGGGAGAGAGAGCAGGGGAGACACAGACTCTGAAGCAGGCTCCAGGCTCTGAGCCATCAGCACAGAATGGGGCTCGAACCCACAAACTGTGAGATCATGGCCTGAGCCGAAGCCGGACGCTCAACCGACTGAGCCCCCAAGGCGCCCCTATCCCAAAGTGTTTTAAAATGTGGGTCCTTTAGGGGTGCCTGGGTAGCTCAGTCGGTTAAGCGTCCAACTTCAGCTCAGGTCACCATCTTGCGGTCCCGTGAGTTCGAGTCCCGTGTCAGGCTCTGGGCTGATGGCTCAGAGCCTGGAGCCTGCTTCCGATTCTGTGTCTCCCTCTCTCTCTGACCCTCCCCCACTCATTCTCTCTCTCTCTCTCTCTCTCTCTCTCTCTCTCTGTCTCAAAAATAAATAAAAACATTAAAAAAAAAATTTAGGGGCGCCTGGGTGGCTCAGTTGCTTGAGCGTCTGACTTCGTCTCAGGTCATGATCTCCCGGTCCGTGGGTTCGTGCCCCGCGTCGGGCTCTGCGCTGACAGCTCAGAGCCTGGAGCCTGTTTCGGATTCTGTGTCTCCCTCTTTCTCTGACCCTCCCCTGTTCATGCTCTCTATCTCCAAAATAAATAAATGTTAAAAAAAAAAAATTTAAAAAAAAATTTTAAATGTGGGCCCTTCGAACTAAATGTGGGTACAGTGTAATCATGAGCTGGCAGCCCCAGGAGGAGCAGGGATTACCTGTCTGGTCCCCCAGTGGGCACCCCGGGCCTACTGCAGGATCTGGCAGAGAAGAGGCAAATATACCCTGTTCGGGTCAGCAAAGATTTCACCACCTTCTCCGGCAGCCTTTGCAGGGTGGGAAATAGAGCGAGAAAGCTGAGCCGCACACACTGCGCGCGACGCCCCATCAGCGGGCGTGCGAAAGCCCTTTGCTGGCCTGTGACGTCAAAGTCGAGCTAGTGGATGGAGCAACTCTCTAACAAGTAACAGCTCTTGCCCCAGACGACCGGGTAACTACTTTTCCTTGTGGAGCACACTCCAGGCATTAAAATCCACCGGTCCTCGGTGGCATCGTGCAAGTGTGTGTACTTCCAAAAAGGCCAGCCAAATCGTTCAGACGGGGAGTGCTTGCCTGGCCACAGTCACTCCGTCAAGTAAAGAACCGGAATTAAAACACAGAAGCCTCTACTATTCCGCATCCTAAAGTCAGCTGTAGTCCAGTAAGTCATACAGACTTCCTCTCACAATTCATCCTAGTTGGATCTTTTACCTGCCTGAAAAGGAGCATCCCAGGGAAGGGTGAAATTGGGATATACACAAGACGAGATCTCGTAGCCTGCCCAGCCAAGATCGCCACCGGGGACAAAGGGACTGGCACAGGAAATCAGAATGTCTTCTGTCCGATGCTCAACACGAAGACTTCTTAAACTCTTTATCCCTAGGCCAAAAAACGGCTCATCGTAACAAACTGTCATCAATCTAACGTCATCGACAAGTCAAAGGCCACCTGCCGTTATTTATATTTTTAACTGCTTATTGACTTATCCATTTATATTTAAATCCTGTCCTATGGAGGTACTGCTAGGTAACATCGTCCTCGTCCTCGTCAGGCAAGTGCAATGTGGCCTGTGAACTCCCTGATCGGAGGTGAGGAATGTTGAAGACCCTCTTTAAAGCTGTGGATGGAGGGGCGCCTGGGTGGCGCAGTCGGTTGGGCGTCCGACTTCAGCCAGGTCACGATCTCGCGGTCCGTGAGTTCGAGCCCCGCATCGGGCTCTGGGCTGATGGCTCAGAGCCTGGAGCCTGCTTCCGATTCTGTGTCTCCCTCTCTCTCTGCCCCTCCCCCGTTCATGCTCTGTCTCTCTCTGTCCCAAAAATAAATAAAAAACGTTGAAAAAAAAAAATTAAAAAAAAAGCTGTGGATGGAAACACCTTCAGAGCATAACAGGGTCAAGTCACATTCTTAATCTTCAAGAGCCCAATCAAAAAAGAAACATGCCCCCAGATCTAGATGTTTCCTCTTTCATATCTGACTCAAAAGACGCATTCTCACCTAGAGATGGAACTTCCTACAAGCAGTCTTTTTGAATGAATCAATGAATGAATGAATGAATGAATGAATAAAGGGTAAGTCTGAGGAAGAAGAGGGCTCTGTGCTTTTAGTATTCTGAGATTAAACAGAAAGAGCTCAGGTCAATTTGTTTCCATAGTTCACCTTAATTTCATTCTTAAGGTGTTTACAGAGAGATGGCTTATATACTTAGGATTACACTCAAACTCCAGCTTAACAGGCACGTACAGCTGCCATCAGCAGAACCCTACACACCTTTTTTCACATCCCTCTGTCCTGGGCAAGGTGCATTACACGCTGTGAGACAGCTAAGAGCTATGCATCCCTTTATGAAATACCTAAAATGCCTTTAGAAAGTATTTTATCTGAAAACATCAGTCGAGTATTCAGACTTTTGGCAAACCATGCCAAGGCATCATGCGTGTGGCCTTCTATCCCACGATGCCTTAGAACTGCGAATCCCATCAAATAGGTACCTGCATAACATACCGCCTGAGACGATTTTATACATGCTTGTCTATGAGGTAAAAATGAAGGCAGGTGTCTCGTCACCATAACTTGCTTCCCGTGCTCAAGTCTTTCATCTAAAAAATTCAAAGACAATTCAGATACGGGTTCAGGCACAGACGGACTATTTTACAGGACAGGCAGATCAGAACCAGCACTCCATTATGTTAATAATAAAGATAACAGCAGTAACGATACGCTGGTACACCACTGCGTTCAGCGCTGGCTCGGTAACAGTCTTGGGTGATTTCCTCGAGCAATCTTCCACCAAGTGAACAAAGCTGCCTTCAGCACAGATGCATCCAAAAAGGGTAAGATACTAGCTGCCATTCCCTCTTCCCACGACTCACAGGAAGGAGGAGAAGGGGTTAGGAAACACCACTCTGCATGTGAGCGTGAAGCACCTGATGGAGAAACCTGCCAAAACGTGTAGTTGTGGCTGACTTCCCCGCCCTCGCAGCTGCACACCCTCTCAAGGTCACATGAACCGGGCCAGGGGAGCTCCAGATTTGCCATTCAGAATTTTTGCCATTAGGGACCTGGAAGGACAACTTGCTGAAGCTTATGCCCCATTTCAAAGGTGAATCTTGTAGAACTTGTCTGTAGGGATGGAGCTTGGTCTCAGTAAGATATATCTCTTCTATAAATAATAATGTTTCTTTTAGCCTGAACCAAAATTATTTACCAAGAAAATACACATCAGACAAGTATCATGCATGTTTCAAACAGCCACTCTACCGAGCTTCCCTTAAAAGAAATCTGAGCAAACTGCAAGATTTCTTTAAGTTTCAAGTTCCTAGGACTAAAACAGAAATACCCCAGGAAAATCAAAGGGCACAGGCTTTGACACTTCAGGATAGTGGTTCTCAAATGTGGTCCCAGCAACAGCAGCATCACCGGGGGATTTGTTAGAAATGCAGACCCCTGGGCCTTGTGCCACACCTCTGAATCAGGAACTGTGAGGGTGGGGTCTTCTGGGGGATTCTGATGCCCTTATTAAAGGTGAGAACCACTGGCCCAGGAAGCAGAAGGGAAGCCAAAAAACACTAAAAATATAAATTTGGGGCGCCTGCATGGCTCAGTTGGTTAAGCGTCTGTCCCACTTCGGCTCAGGTCATGATCTCGCAGTCTGTGAGTTCGAGCCCCACGTCAGGTTCTGTGCTGACAGCTCAGAGCCCAGAGCCTGCTTAAGATTCTGTGTCTGTCTGTCTGTCTGTCTGTCTCTCTCTCTCTCTCTGCCCCTCTCCTGCTCACACACACTCTCTCTCTCAAAAATAAACATTAAAGGGGTGCCTGGGTGGCTCAGTCAGTTGAGCGTCCGACTTTGGCTCAGGTCATGATCTCGCGGTTTGTGAGTTCGAGCCCCGCATCGGGCTCTGTGCTGCAGCTCAGAGCCTGGAGCCTGCTTCGGATTCTGTGTCCCCCTCTCTCTCCGCCCCACCCCTGCTTGTGCTCTGTCTCTCTCTGTCCTTCAGAAATGAGTGAACATAAAAAAAATTTAATAAATAAAATAAACATTTAAAAAGCCACAAAAATACACATATATATTTAATATATAATTTTAAAAATAATTTGAGGTTCAAAGGGAAAAAAATACATAGTGCCTAAACCTTGGAAAAAAGCCCAGTGGAATTCTGCCAGGTGCTAAAGGTACCAGCACAGACTGTACTCCAAGCCTGACAAGCACTTAGCAAGTTACATACCTGAGATCTCCACTTCTAATTTTTTTTAATGTGGCATTTAAGTCAAATTCCCTGACAAGTGTAAAGAATCATTCAATGTAGAAGTTTAACAAGATGATGTACAACCCAAACAGTACACGGGTCCACCTCTGAAAGGCTTGGGCCTTTCCCACCTACTGGTTAAAAAAAAAAAAAAAAGTTTTTAATAAAGCCCAAGTCCATTTTTAAGAGGAGTAATCTGTCTAGAATAATCAGCTGGGCTGCAAGCTGGGTCTATAAAGTTCCTGAATGGATCTGTATGAATTGTTTGGTGGTGACAGGACAGGAAGGGATATTTGGTCCAAAGCTTCCAGCAGATTTTCAGAGGGGAACTGAGGCGCCCCAAAAGTTAAGAACCACTAACTTATGAATGAGTTTATGAGATTAGCAGTTCGTGTCATTTATCAAAGCGAAAGATGAAATGTTTGGGCTCCGAAGTCAACCAACAGGGTTCAAATCCCAGTTGCGAAGCTGTGAAAGTGACCTTAGGCCTCAGTTTCCCCATCTTCCTCACCTGTCTCTTAAGGCTGTGGGAAGAGTTAACGGGGATCATGCATGTAAAATAGCACCGTGTCAGGCACATAAGTACTCAATAAATACAAACTTGATTATAACAATATTACTACTAAATGAAATGTATTGCTGGGTACATGAAGCTTCAGTCTACCCATGTAACAACTTGTATGTGCAACACTGATAAAACCATTCTATAACTCGAAATGGATACACTTCATGTTTGCTGCTGTGCTCCGTGAACTATTCAAAGTAGCACTGGTCTTAATGCAGACATTAAGGTCACTATATCTGTTCTTTCTTATCACCCCCTACTGAGCCTCCCATCACCAACAGAAAGGCAAAACTGTCCCTGGTTACTCAAATAATGCTTCGTGGTCTCTCCCACCATTATCTTTACTTTAGAAAGTGACCTGTGAATTCTAGGCCAGTCACTACCAGGCCTTGGTATCAAAGCTGGGGTTTTAAGGCACTTTACTCACTAGATGATAATCTGAATTCATTCAACCTTAAAAAGTTTTCTGTTACCTTTTGCTGGTTCCCAGGACAGAACAAAAGTTAGCACTGCACAAGGGACAAGAAGAAACTGGCGAGGTCCTAAGATCATATATCTTTAATATATATATATATATATATTTTATTCTCCCCCCCCCCAAAAAACAGAGACATTAGATATTAAATGACTAACTTCTAGCAACTATAGGCTTAAAAAGTAAACCAGAAAAAGGATAATCTCAAATTGCTGATGACAGACCTCTTTCAGACCAATTTAAATGGCCAAAAATGAGGAATATTGTTAAGCAAACTAAATTATACCAAACACAGGGGGGGAATCTCAAGTGTGAGTATATGTTAATTATACACACATATATTTTTAAAGCAAAAAGCTACAGGTTTGAATGTTAACTGAGTATACTTTGCTTTCATGCTTAAGTTCAGCTCCTTACATGACAAACAAAACTAATATAAATAAAACCAATCTCTCAAAGAGAGATTTATAATGTGAAGAATTTACAGAGGGTTACCTCTTAAAGCATCATGTGATACAAAGGAAAGAATACAGAAGTCATCACTCACTGGGTCAGGCTAAGGGTCACCAATGTGCTTAGTTATTTTTAAATTTTTAATGTTTATTTATTTTTGAGAGATACAAAGACAGAGCACAAGCAGGGGAGGAGCAGAGAGAGAGGGAGACACAGAATCCGAACTAGGCTCCAGGCTCCGAGCTGTCAGCGCAGAGCCCGACGCGGGGCTGGAACTCACGAACCGCGAGATCATGACCTGAGCCGAAGTTGGATGCTTAACCGACTGAGCCACCCAGGCGCCCCAATGTGCTTAGTTATTATAAAGCCGTTAACACTTTGAGTCAATCAATTGAGTCAGAATGTTTAACTGAAGGCCCAGGAGGACTTGAAATCCCAGAAATTCAGACTTAGAAACACTGTAATTCACAAGCCAACTCTCTTACTTCACAGACGAAGAAGCTTAAGCTTAGAGAACTTCGATGGCTTGTTAAAAGTCAAGAGCTATCTGATTTTTAGCAAAGGCCTAAAACAGTTGATGCATCGCTGTACTTGGTTCCTCTGCATCCAAGAGTATACCGTTAATTCCAGGAAAAGCTAGTCCACTGTGACTCTGGAACCTGGAAAAGAACATACCTGTACCCTAACAAATGGGGAAAGAAGGACAGAGCTACGGGATCAAGTCAACTGTAATTCAGAGCCCAAAACTCACCCAGCACTACACACCCACCGAAGGGTAGAAACTATCTTAGGAAATGCCTTTGCAATAAATTATACATCAAAGGAAAAATAGCCAAATTGACACTCGAAGCCACTGGTCCTCAACCTCTGGCGTACATAAGAATCACCTACAACTGCCTCCAAAATATATACCCAGGGTATCCTTGGAGACCAAGTATGTGGGCCCGTGTACTATGGGGCTGGACATCTGCGCATGGAGGTTCTGATGAACACGACTGCTTGAGATCGCTTGTTCCCGGCGATTTTGTGATTCCGTAAACATTACACAGACAGGTGTATCTTTGATTTGCCCTGGGAAGACTGTTCAGTTTCGGCCCACAAATGACACCAAGCATGCACAAAACTCATCGGATTACGCCGCAACAGTAGCCGTGTGACATGCCCTCACTCTTAACCCAGGGAGGAAGGGTACAAGCGAGTCACACTGAAGGCCTGTAGCCTCCCAAGAGTCTAACTAGGAATTTAGAAACACACGAAGCCCTCAGGACACGAGGAAATGCACGAAGGGAAGAAAGCTTCCATCATCCACCTTTCCAGGCACCTGATGGAAGAGGGTTTTAGGTAAGATATTAACTTTAGTAAGAGGATATTTTCATTTTACATCGTCTATAAATACCCCTTAAGTTTACGCCAGGTGGTTAGGGGAAGACTTCGCTGCTCCCCAGGGCAATAGCGGAGAATGTTTCAGTGTTTCTGAGGGGCTTCATTTGCCTGATGCACGACTGTTACGGGTACATTTCCCTACACAACCCTAAATCAGCCCTCCCATTTGCATACTCCAGGTTTACTCAGGAATGTTCAACTTCAGAATCACAGGTGGCTGCTCGGCAAATCAAGGGCTCCCCGAAGACTCGGTTTGATAAACGCTTCCTGAAATTTACAGCCCCGCCTCGCCGGCGTGTTTGAATTCCGATGACTCCAAGTGGATCCCGAAATTATAAATCAAAGCATCTCAGAAGAGTATTATTCTATTTTAGTACTTTTACAGCTTAGTCTATGCAAAGTGAAGTGCTATTTCCAGGCTTTCTATTAACAAAACAAAACAAAACAAAACAAAAAAAAAAACAGCAACGATTTCAGTAGGACTTCTTTCCGCAGTAAACGTGTCCTTTTATAAAAACATCACACACTTGCCGGCCTAATTTAGACTCACGTGTTTACAAGCACAAAGGCTGCCATCCCAAAGGAAGCTCAGGTGTAGGAGCCCCTATCGCTGTTGGAGGCCCCATAGCTGGACACAACGGACCCCTCTTCAACACGAGACGCGCACGCATGGGCACCTGCGCACAAACTCCGGCCGATCGGTTCCAGCCACTTAATTAGAATGACAGGCCGGCTCCGGTCAAGCAACATCCACACGCACCAAGCGGGAGTAGCAACAAGGCCGGGAGCACAGTCTTGGAACCCACAGCCGAACACCCTGCGGACGGGACCCTGGGCCACCAGCCCCAATCTCTCTGGGCCTCAGTTTCCTCCCCTGGGAAATGGAGGCGTCCACAGCGGCCGCCTCTCCCCGTCGCCGCAGGGACTGCAGGAGAGGGCGACCGCCGAGCACCAACCCGCCCCGGGAGCGCTCCACTAACGCCAGCGCTTGCTCTCGGGAGGGCCGCGCCCCCTCCCCCGACCAGCCCCCGAATCCAAAACACACGGAGCACAACTCGCTCGCAGGAAGCACAAAGAGCTTTAATCCTCCAAGGTCTCTCGGCCCGCGGGCTCGTCGTCTTCCAGTTCCGCAAACGAATGAATGGGCGTCGAGGAGCGGCTCCGCAAACAGCTAGCCGCCGCCGAGGCTTCACCTCGGCCGCCTTGGAGGCAACTGTCTCTGACCGTCAAGCAAACACCCACGAGCACACGCGGAGCGAGGCGCCCCAGTCCCGCGAATTTCAGCGGACGCGCCGGGAGTGCAGGCGAGTCCCCGGTGCCCACGGGCTGCCTCCATTCATTCTCCGCCCCACCCCCGCCCCCCCCCCCCCGGAAAGCCCCAGCACCAGCCGCCCTCCCCCACCGGCCCTGCCCCTCCGGCCGGGGGTCTCTCCCCTGCCCTCCGCACCCCGCGGGAGCCTGTCACCCCGCCGAGCGAGGGGCTGGCGAAGGGGCCCGCCTCACCCCTGCCCTCGGCACCGCGCCCCGGGGGTGCAGCCGTCCCCTCGGCCGCCGAGGAGGGGCGAGGTGCTGGTCCGGCCCGCCTCTCCTCCCCAGGGACTCTCGCCAGCTCTGCGGGGCCCCGCCAGAGACAGCACGTAATCAGAGGGAGGGGACAGCCCTCCGGACACCCCTTCCCGGGCTTCCCTCTCCAGCAAGTGAGCCCCCTGCCCCAGCCCCTCGGGGCCCCCCCCGGACCGGGGTCGTGGTGCCAGGGGTGCCCCGAGAAGCCCCCGTGGAAAGGAGGGGGGCGACACCCCCATACTCACCCACCGTCTCCTCCCCCTCAGCTGTTTACCTCACAGTTCCTCCAGCCTACAGGGCGCCGCCATCTTGGACGTACAGCACCTCCCCCGTCGTGAAAGCCCCACGACCGCTGCAGCCTCCGCCACGAAAAAGAGTGCCCAGCTGGGTCTCCCCTCCCCCTCGACCCCAGCGGCAGATGACCGCGGCCGGCAGACCCGTTGGACGGAAGAGGCCGTCCTGCTCATTACTGGTGGTGAGAACCGGCCGAGAAAGAGCCCAGGAGAGTTTGTAAGGTCGGGGGGGCGGGGACGGGCGGAAGGATCCCGAAAGGAGGCCGCTGAGAGATCTTGTGACTCTGAAGGAGGCGAAAAGAAGGGCCGGCGCGGCGGGAGGAGCCACGCGAGGGAGCGAGGGGCGGGGCGGAGGTCACGTGCTCGGGCGGCCGGGAGGGGCCGTGCAAGAGGCGTAAACAAGGTGGCCCGGCTGGGTGTGGTTGGGGTGCCTGCTGCCTTCCCCCTCGTCCCCTCTGCCCTTGCAGACCCAGTTGTTCCCTCCTCCCCGAACCCCTTCCCGGGGTCTCTCTCTCTCTCTCTCTCTCTGTAACCCGCCGCAGAGCCGCGATCATGTTTCCCAAAGAGCCCCTGGGGCCCGCGTGGGTGAAGGGTCCCCTCTGGAGCCTTGGAGGAGTGGCTTTTCACTCCATCCGGGCAGCCTTCGTTCCTTTGCAGAATATTCGCAAAACCCCACCTCTGGGACTGTGAAGAAAGAACCACACTGGCGTCTGCCCTCAGGTTGCCAACGCCTCAGACCCGATCACGACAGTTGTGGACAACCACCCTAATCGGAGCAGACAGCTTTGAAATGAAGCAGCCTGAATCCCGTCCCTTCTATTTCCTAGCTGTCTACCGGCTAGACCTGACAAGTCTTAAAGTCGGCGGGGGCCTCAGTTTCTTCCTCTGGGAAATGAGCATAATAGCATTCCTCAAGTGAGAATTCAAGCCCCGAGCATAGTAAAATGCTCAACAGGTGATGTTCTTTATCAGAGGCCAGAGCAGCATGACAGAGCAGGCAGAGAGTGAGATGAGCCTAACGGAATTTGAAAGGCTTTTTGAAGGAGTGGGCATCTGCGTTGTTTTTAAAGGAAAGGTAGGTTGTATGAAATAGAAATGGGAGAGGCGGTTGGGAGGCCGGAAGCACCGACGAATCAGGAGCCTGGAGGCAGTAAGTGCTGGGTGCCTTCTGGGAAGAGCAAGTTTTGTCATGGGAACCAGTTGGGTCACAATGCCAGGCAGCTTGTGATACGAGGGGCCAGGTGCATCAGGGGCCAGAACAGTGGGTGCTGTCGGAATTCAGAGAGGCCCAGTGTCGCCCCAGGTGGGGCTGCTGCTAGCTTGTCTGGTGCTTTGTGAGAATTAGACACCCCTTCTGAGACCGTAGCCCATGTGAGCAGAGCCCAGGGTGTATTTCAGCCCTGTCCTCTAGCCCCCGATCCTCCTGGATTGAGCAGTGCACAGCCTTTATAACCGTGCTGGCTTATGGGGAAGGTGGGCGTTGAGCTGGGGATTCAACCAGTCTAACGTGGTTATGGAGGCAGTTGGGGGAAGCCAAGAGTTCCTGATTCAAACGGACCAGAGCTTGAGTGCAGGTTTCTGCTGTCCTACGAACGGACTCAGACTTAGTTTCCTCATCCACAACGTGGGGTGATGATAATGTCTGCCGAGTGGGGATTTGAGGTTGACTCAGTGAGACGTTAAGAGATAACTAGGGTAAAACCTGGTTCCATAACTGTTACTTCTGGGGGCGCCTGGGTGGCTCGGTGGGTTAAGCGTCCGACTTCAGCTCGGGTCATGATCTCATGGCCCCTGAGTTCGAGCTGTCAGCGCGGAGCCCAGAGCCTGCTTGGGAGTCTGTGTCTCCCTCTCTCTCTGCCCCTCGGCCACTTGCGCTGTGATTCTCTTTCTCTCTCAAAAATAAATAAACATTAAAAATTTTTTTTAAAAAATAAATGTTACTTATGTTACCACGTTGATTGTGTTCATGGCCAGCATCCATCACTCCCAGGAGCTGGTCCACCAAATACTGAACTCTATGTAGCCACCCAAGGGCCATCAGCTTGGGGGGGGGGGGGGGGGGGGATCCAGAGATGAAAAGGTTGGGGGAAAAGGGGAAGGATCTGGTTTCTCCACAAACCATTTGGCAGGAAGGACTACACTGCCTTTGCATGCACGCCAGGGCTGGGACTCAAGTGCATTCAGAGATTTCTGAGTCCAGGGATTGGAGGGCCCAGGTTAAGGGGCGGAGTCGAGGGCCAGGCACTGCCCTAGAGTTCTGACCCAGGAACCTCCCTCCCTCCCCCCAATTTTCCTTAGCGCTCTGACCTCATCCTGCTGGAATGTTCTTCTCCGTGGAAGGGAGCAGTGATCCATGGAGCTCATCAAGTCCTGGCCCTCAAGGGGGGCCCGAACTACATTGTTACTGTTTATACAGTGTCTGGAAGAAGAATGGTAATTGTTCTCTCAATATGGACCACCAGGGGCCCGTGTGACAAGAGGCCAGAAAGAAAAGGCAGAGGCAGCCCAGCCACCATCCCCAGCAGCTCTTAGTCCAGGCTACCTGGATATTTTTTTCTCTAAAAGTCATGGGTCGCCTGTCTGAACGTGACAAGAAACAAAGGAGCTGAGCCGGTGTAGGCAGGTGGTGCTGACCCGATAGACGGGGTAGTCTTCCCCTGCATTAGTCTGTGCGACGTCTTCCCCTCCCCTTCCCGGGGACAACCACAGTACCACCCTCGAGCCACGGGGGCACTTGGACCGGGCCTGGCCAATCCCCATCATCTAGCCAAAGAGATTGGCCGTTGGACACGTGACTTGAGCTGGACCAATCAGGGTGCTTCCCTGAGTCTATATATGGATACTAAAGAGAGATTGTGCCTTGCCTCGGGTCACTAAACCCAGATGAAGAAGCTGTGACCCTCCACGTCCCCATCTCCTATGACAAACTCAGAAGTCCAGCCAAATGATGGAAAAGACCTAGATGGAGACCAAGACGGAGATGGAAAAAGAAATATAATTCGCTATCTCCCGAATTTTCAGAGTCCTGGAAAAAAGCCTGCTTTCACCCTTCTGTATGTGGCCTCATGCTACTCACCCTGCCTCCAGGGGCCACACATCTCCTACAGGGCCAAGTCCAAGTTTCTGGCAGTAGCCTCCACAGAGCCCTGGAACCCCATCTCAGCAGCAGCCCCTCTCTGTTTAGCACTGGGTCCAAAAGACCCAGATTATATGTGTATACACTATATACATATATGACCATGCGCATATCTATGCATGTACTTTTAACTTACATAAATGGTTTATGTTTGCGGTGGCAATTTGTTTCTGGCCTTTTCCCCCACTCACCGTTGTTTTGAAGCTCCGTGCATGATGCTCTGTATGCATCTAGCCAGTAGCTTCTAATGGCTGACAATTATTCAGCGATATGGATCTACACTGATCGGCCCTCCACTCTCCCAGGGAGGGACTGATACCCACGGTGCCACCCGAAACACTGGGAGGAGCATGCTGTACTGATACGGCTGAGAATGTCTTTGGGGTGTAGATCTAGGAGTAAAGCTGGTGGACTAACTTTGTTGTTGTTTTTAGAGAATTTTTGTTTTAATTTTGTTGGGGTATAATTGATATACAAAAAAAAATTGCACACATTTAATTGCACACACATCTGGATGACTGCCCACAAAGGCCCACACCCATGATACCATCACCACAACCAAGGTACTAAACACACCCGTCACCTCCAAAAATTTTGCACGGACTTACCACCAAATTGTTCTCCAGAATGGCTGCCCCAGTCTAGTGTCCACGAAAATGCCCACATCCCTGCCAACACTTGGCATCGACTGGCTCTTTCATGTTTTCAGTAAACTAGGGCTATACTGACACGTTCTTATTTTGTTTTGTTTTGTTTTTAATTTTGAATGTTTATTTTTGAGAGAGAGAAAGCACGCACAAACGTGGGCACACACATGGAGGAGAGGCAGAGAGAGAGAGACGGAGGTTCCAAAATGGGCTCCACACTGACAACAGAGAGCCCGATCTGGGGCTCGAACTCACAAACCGGGAGATCATGACCTGAGTCAAAGTCGGACGCTCAACTGACTGAGCCACCCGGGCACCCCTGACATGTTCTTGTTTAATTTACCACTCTCTATTAGTGAGACGGAGCATTTCTTCATATTCTTGTTAAGCTGTGGGTTTCTTCGTCTATAAATTGCTGATTCTTATCTTTTGGCCATTTTCCCAATAGAGTTACTATCTTTCCCTTGTTGATTTGTGGGAGCACCGTCTCTGTTTTAGGTGTGTGCCCCCTTGTTGGCTACAGATATTTCCAATGTTTCCCCCAGTCTGTTATCATCCTAGTAACTGTAACTGTATTGTATTACATTGGAAGAGAGACATTAATCCTGATGTTATCAAACTCATCTTTTTTTTTTTTTTTTTTTTTGAGACTTACACTTTGGGTTTTCTGAGGTTTTGCTTAAGAATGTCCTTTCCAAGTGGTGCCTGGATGGCTCAGTTGATTAAGCATCTGACTTCGACTTGGGTCATGATCTCACAGTTCGTGAGTTCAAGCCCTGCATTGGGCTCTGTGCTGACAGCTCGGAGCCTGGAGCCTGCTTTGGATTCTTGCCTCCATCTCCCACAGTTTGTGAGTTGGAGCCCCACATCAGGCTCCCCACTGTTGGCACAGAGCCTGCTTCAGATCCTCCGTCCCCCTCTCTCTGCTCTTCCCTGGCTTGTTCATGCTCCCCACTCCCCACCCCGTCAAAAACAAATAAACATTAAAAAAAAAAAAAAAAAAGATTGCCCTTTCCAGGGCGCCTGGGCAGCTCAATCAGTTAAGTGTCCGACTTTTGATTTCAGCTCAGGTCATGATTTCATGGTTCGTGAGTTCGAACCCTGCATACTATACCACAGTGTGGAAGCTGCCTGGGATTCTCTCTCTCTTCCTCTCTCTCTGTCTCTCCCTGCCATCTCTAAATAAATAAATAAACTTAAAAAAAAAAAAAAAGAAAAAAGAATGCCCTTCCCAATCCTTTTCTTAGTCAGAAAGGAGAATTGGCCATGGTGGCCACAGGTGGGCAGTAACAGAACAGATTGCCTGGTGAGGCCAGAGAGGCCCAGGTGAGTCAGGACCCTGGGTCGACAACCCAGCCGTGTGGCCTGGATGAGTCACTGGGCAATCTCGGTGTCTCCACTGGGAAAATGGGGATGAGACCAATACTTTAAATACCTTATTCTTAGGGTTGCTGGGACAGCTCGGTATGAGACACATGTCAATGCTCGGAGGGTGCCTGCCACGGTGTGGGCGTCAATAAATATTGTTATTGCTGTTACCTGCTGTATGAGTGTCCTCCGACTGCCCTAACAAATTACCCCGAGCAGGGGGGTGCTGAAAACAGTAGAAATGTATTCTCTCACCATTCTGGAAGCCAGAAGTCTGAGAGCAAGGTGTGGGCAGGGTTGGCTCATTCTGGAGGCTCTGATGGAAAATGTGTTCCGTGCCTCTCTCCTGCCTCGTGATGGTGCGGCAGACTTTGACCTGCTGTGGTCTGTAGCTGTGTCATTCATGTCTCTGCACCTGTCCATGTGACCTTCTCCTCGGTGTGTGTCCGCTTGTCTTCTTATAAGGACACCAGTCACCGGATTCAGGGCCCACATTAACCTACCATGATTTCATCTGAACTGCACTATACCCGTAAAGAGCCTATGTCCAAATAAGGCCGCATTCTGTGGTTCCAGGTAGACATGAATGGGGGGGGGGGGGGGGAAGGAGACCATTCAATCCTCTACACATGCTTTCAAGGAGCATAGAGTCCAACAGATGAGATGGGAGAGGGACTGATCATACTGTGATTCAGAGCCAGGTGCAGCCCAGGAATAACAGGCAAAGTGCTACGGACAAAGAGGCTGTACTCAGAGTGACGAGGGCCACCTACCCGTGGGGATGGGATTTCAGCCTTGCTCCTGGTTCAATGAGGAATTTGCTAAATGGTGATAGGCCAGATGGGCTGTGCAGGAGGAAGACCCAGCTTCAAGCAAGACCACCTAAGACTGTTTGTTTAATAAACGGTCACATTTAAGATATGTGTGAAATCGAAGATAAGCAAGTCAGTATATGGAGGGCCTCAAGCTAAATGAGAAGCTTGAATTATATCTGGAGGCAATGAGGGGGCCCCAAAGGTTTGAGAGTTTTCTGGAGAATATTGGCAAAGGCTTAATCTTGACTTTAATGCCTACTAATTTAACTTTGAAATGCTGGGCTGGCTGTCTCCTTGAACAAGTCCCCGTCACACCTCAATCTGCCCCTTGCAATGCCGTGTGCAGGGCCATATTCCATAGGGTGTTTCATTTTAGTCTCACGGTCACTGTGAGACCTCCACCCTCCCCACAAAGCATGGGCATTCACAACCAGAAGTTCTATTTTAGCTGGGCCTCCTCTGAAGAATATGCAGTGATCATTTGGAAAACAATCAGGTTAGATCCCTACCTCACACCCTATGGCAGAATAAACTCGTAAGGAGCCAGAGCTCCAAGTGTCAAAAGTAAAACCATACAAGTGCCAGAGGAAAACAACACGAGTGGGTTTTTTGTACTCGGGAATGGAAGAAAAAAAAAAAAACTTTCTAAAAATGGCCAAAAAGAAGCAACAAAAGAAAAGGCCGACAAATTAGGCGGCCTCCCCCAAAGAAAACAAAACAAAACATCTTTTGTGCGGCAAAGAGGAAACTAAGCAAAGTCAAAAAATAAATCAGCTGAGAGAAAATATTTGCAACTTATACCACAAGCCTCCTAATATATACGGAGAACTCTTGGACTCTTAAAAAAAAAAAAAACCACAATTATTTCATAGCAAAAAAAGGGCAAAAGACATGAGCAGAAAGTTTGCAGAACAAGAAATTGTAATTGAGTTCAGACTTCTGGCCTCCAGAACCACTGGGGAATAAATTTCTGTTGTCTAAAGCCACCCAGTTGCGGGCATTTGTTACAGCAGCCCTCAGAAACCTATACACTGACCATAAAAAGGAGTTTCTATAATTTAATAATACACTGAATAAATAAAAATCTATGACTTTATAGTGATACTCAAATTTTAGGGGAAAAAAAGAGGAGAAGACAGCAAAAAGATCCAATTATGCCAACACCTTCTGATGAAAATCAGCAATTAAATAGAAAAGATTAGGGGCACCCGGGTGGCTCAGTCTGGCTCTTGATTTCAGCTCAGATCATGATCCCAGGGTCATAGGATTGAGCCCCAAGCTGGGCTCTGCACTGAGCGTGGATGCTGCTTGGGATTCTCTCTCTCTCTCTCTCTCTCTCTCTCTCTCTCTCCCTGACCCTCTCCTCTGCTCATGCTCTCTCTCTCTCTAAAAAAAATTAACTAATTGAGGGGCACCTTGGGGGCTCAGTCACTTAAGCATCTGACTTTGGCTCAGGTCATTCAGGTCATGATCTCACAGTTTGTGAGTTCAAGCCCCACATCGGGGCTCGCTGCTGTCAGCATGGAGCTCGCTTCAGATCCTCTCTCTCTGCCCCTACCCCACTTGCTCTCTCTCTCAAAAATAAATAAATGAACATTAAAAAATTAATTAGTTTTTGGGGCGCCTGGGTGGCGCAGTCGGTTAAGCGTCCGACTTCAGCCAGGTCACGATCTCGCGGTCCGGGAGTTCGAGCCCCACGTCAGGCTCTGGGCTGATGGCTCAGAGCCTGGAGCCTGTTTCCGATTCTGTGTCTCCCTCTCTCTCTGCCCCTCCCCCGTTCATGCTCTGTCTCTCTCTGTCCCAAAAATAAATAAACGTTAAAAAAAAAATTAAAAAAAAATTAATTAGTTTTTAACAAGAGAGAGAAAAGATTAATCGTTTACGTACCTCATATTTGTTCGTTTAATGAGGGAAAGCTCTTCTCTCCAGAAAGAATGCCAGATAACAAACATAGAAGGAACGGTAGGATGCGAAGAATCACCATTTGCAAACTCCAGTGAAGGGACTGACTCAGGCCAGGACCAGCAGTGGATGCTGAACCCATTAGGGAAAGACTGTGGGGGAGACAGTGCTCACATAAGGACAGTCCTACTCCACAGACTGCTTCTCAACTCACTTTTATTTTTTTTTAATGTTTATTTTTGAGAGAGAGAGAGAGAGAGAGAGAGAGAGAGAGAGAGAGAGAGAGAGAGAATGAGCCGGGGGGGGGGGGGGGAGAGGAAGAGGGAGACACAGAATCCTGAGCAGGCTCCAGACTCTGAGTTGTCAGCACAGAACCCAATGTGGGGCTCAAACCTATGAATCGTGAGATCATGACCTGAGCCGAAGTTGGACGCTTAACCACCGAGCCACCCAGGAACGCTTTGACTCACTTTTATCATGGAGAGAACCAGCTGTCACCACTTTAACCAGCTGACCAAACTGGACATCCTTAAGGTGGGGCAGCCTGATATTGGGGACGTCCAATACCGTGCAGCCCCCAGCTATGAGGGAGGGGAGTAGCTGTACCGAAAACATCCCACCTGAATCTACTCAACCCTTGGCCCCAACTTCCAGCCAGCATGGGGATGGAGGTACAGGTTCAACGGCACCATGAGAGATCAGACAAACCCAGAATGCAGGACCTTCCACCAGACCAGTCTTGGCTCTTATGGGGGAAACACAAAAAACAAAAACAAAAAACCCCAAAAAAAACCCTGCAAACAAAGTCAGCATCAAAAGAAAGGGGTAGGGGGCGCTGTTGTGTCAAAAAGGACACGAAGGAAACCAGCCAGTGCCGTGCTTGAAATTGGGCAAGATCCTGATGTAAGAGAGCAAGTTTAAAAGGAAACTGGGGGGAACAGCAAAAAATGTGAACACGGGCAGGATATTCAACGGTACTGGGGAATTATTGATAATTCAATAACTGTAGTTACGGGACGATGTAAGGAGTTTCTGCTTTTAAGAGATACACACTCAAGTATTTATGGGTGAAGTGTCATGAAGTCTGCAGTAGACCTCCGGAATGTTTTATCAGAACAAAACGTATTTATACATGCGTGCCTATGCATATAGAGATAAACCACGCTTGGCAAATGTAACTATTGTTGAATCATGGTGGTGGATATAGAGGTGATCGTTAGACGTGTTTCATTTACTTCCTTGTTTGAAAATCTTCGCAATAAAAACTTAAAAAGAAAATATTTGAAGGTCAAAAAAGAATTGAAATGGGCAGCACCTCCACTTTTCTCATCTGTGAAAACGGGGGGGGCTGGGTGGGATGGTTGGTTCTTAAACTGTGGTAAAATACACATAACACAACATTTACTATCTTAACCCTTTTTAAGTACCCGGTTCCGTGGCCCGAAGTACATTCACGTTGTTGGGCAACTATCAGCACCATCCACCTCCAGAACTTTCTCCTCTTGAAACTCCATCCCCATTAAACATTTAACTCATTTCCCCTCCCCCCCCAGCCCCTGGCACACCCCGCCCCCCCCCCCCATTCTACTTTCTGTCGCTAGGATTTTGACTCCTGTAGGTCCTTCATATGCGTGGAATCATACAGGATTTGTCCTTCTGTGTCTAGCTGCTTTCACTCAGCATCATGTCCCTTACGTTATCCGTGTTCGTCCTTTGTTGTTGCTTTTAATGCATATTTATTTACTTTGGAGAGAGAGAGCATGAGTCGGGGAGGGGCAGAGAGAGAGGAAGAGAGAATCCCAAGCAGGGTCCGCACTGTCAGCGCAGAGCCAGACGTGGGGCTTGAGCCCACAAACCGTGAGATCGTGACCTGAGCCGAAATTGAGAGTCAGACGCTCAACCGGCTGAGCCGCCCAGGTGCCCCCGTGCGTGTCCTTTGTAATCTACAAACCACTCATCTTGCAGAAACGCATGGACATAACACCACCTTTCAAGGACATACTGTCTGAATCACGAGGGCACTGGGTCGCCACCCTCTGCCCGGCATCTAGGTCGCTTTCTGGGGTGGAGGAGACCTTCCTGCACACTCATGGATGGGGTGATAAGAAGAGAAGGAGAAAAATGCTGTCCTTTGGGGGCTCTGATAAAATGGCAAGTTGAAAATCAGTGAAGGCAGCCAGTACCTGCAAAACAGATGTCAGCTGGGTACAAATCCCAGGAGCTGGAAGGCTCCCTCCTGTGGATTCCGTGCAGCCAGCCTGCAGGGCATTCCTAGTGCCGACGGGCAACGGAGAGCCGGCCCTTTCCTAGACGTGTGTGAATTTCTAGTCCTCTGCAAAGGCGTACGCATGCCTTCCTGTGGCTTCCTGCTTCTGTGTTCCCTTGAGGCTTTGCTTCCTGGGTCTGGAAGCTTCAGTAAAGCCCCCAGGTCCAGGCAGGCGTGGGAGGGACACAGGACCTCTCCCTGCCTAACAGCCTCAGCAAACTCCTCTTCCCCGGGAAAGCAAGGCCACCACTCGCCGGGGCTTGACTGAAGAGGTTAGGACCCACCGGGAGATCGTCACACTCCCACGGTCGGCTGGTGCACAAACACGCACACATATTCACATGCACACATATTCGTGCACACACACACACACACACACACCCCACACGCACTGCTTGCACAGACTTGCATACACGCCTTTCATGCTTCGTGATCCTGTCATGTGCCGGGCGTGGTGCTGGGGAAACACTGGGCGGTAGGAATGGGGGGCTGGGGGGACCCATCCCAGGGGGGATCGGACAGATCGCCCACACTTAATCTTGTGCGGACTTGGCTCTGGTGTCAGCCTCGCCCGAGGGTCGCTTCTTGGTTTTCCATCATTCGGTCGATAATCCAGGTGGCAAAATGCTCCCGCGGACTAACAGGGACGAGGCTTGTGAGGCCCCTCCGCCCCGTCGGGCCCAGGTAGATGATCACAAAGCTTTCAGTCTTTCCTCCTGCCTGCAGCTCCTGAGCGAGCGTCCTGGGAGTATCCTGGGAACGTGAACGCGGAAGTCATCGGGCATTGAATGAGCCCTAACCAAACGTCATGTGTTTCATTAATAATCAACCTGCCATGTAAATTAGCACAGCCCGCCTCATAGCAATCAGGCTGACACCGCCCTGCTTTTCTGCCTTTTTTCCTTCTTTTAGGTCCTCAGCAGCTAAAGCTGCTCTTGACTGTCTCATTATAAAGAGAGAAACTGCAGGGGCGCCTGGGTGGCGCAGTCGGTTAAGCGTCCGACTTCAGCCAGGTCACGATCTCGCGGTCCGGGAGTTCGAGCCCCGCGTCGGGCTCTGGGCTGATGGCTCAGAGCCTGGAGCCTGCTTCCGATTCTGTGTCTCCCTCTCTCTCTGACCCTCCCCTGTTCATGCTCTGTCTTTCTCTGTCCCAAAAATAAATAAATGTTGAAAAAAAATTAAAAAAAAAAAAGAGAGAGAGAAACTGCAGAATTCTATCCCCAGCTACTGAATATTTCTGCTGAGAAGCAATAAGTCCCCCCTACAAAGCGTTTTCATTTATAAACGTTTTTGCATGGGTTACCTCATTTGCTACCTGCAACAACCCCGGGGTAGTTTTATCCTTGGCCCCATTTCAGAGATGTAAAGTCTGAGGCTCAGGGGAAGCTAGTGCCTGCTCGAGGTCATGCAGCTGGTTGTGAGTCAAGACGAGGCTGCATCTGGACGCCAGGACGATGCTTCCATTTCACCCCAGCGACTGGAGAATTAGACCTCCTCTCTGCGGATTGCCACTGGGGATTTCTGTTTTATCAGACGCAGATGATACACCGAGGTTAAAGGCAGTGAAAAAAGTCACCATTGTGAAGGGCTCGCAAAGAAGATTGGGAGGCCAGGGCCCCAGTCCTGGCTCTGCTTTGTAGGCTTCTCAAGGCCCCAGTTTCCTCTTCTGAAAGCTTCGGTGGCTGGATGGGGGAATCTATGGTTCCCTCGGCTCACCAGTCCCCAGCCGCCTCCTTCCACGGAGTTTCCCAGTTGCTTGAGGGACATTGTTGGAGACCTTCTGAGGAGGGTTCCGGGTGAAAAGTCACTGTCGGGGCGGATGGAGCAGGTCCGTCTTGGGGTCCCCACGTGCCCTGTTTGACACCCCCACCAGGGTTGCTGGGAGGTACCAGGCAGGAACGCAGGCCCTTTCAGGCTGCTGGCCCACACCCCCTGCCTGGGCAGAGCACCCCTCCTCCCACGCTTCTCTGAGGCAAACAGACCACCTAGTGAAGTGAGTGCACCCCGCCTCATGGTCTCCCAAAGGGTGTTTCTTGTCTCCATCTGGAGATTCCTGGAGGCAGGAGGGTTGAGCTCACAGATTGGGGGAGGCATTGCCTGACGGTGTGGTACTCGATAGCAAAGGATCAATAAAGATTTGTTCGAATTGAAAAACATTATAGGCACGTATCCATTTGTGGAGAGGGGAGAGAGAGCCTGGAGGGTGGGAGTCAGAGGGAGGGGGGAGGGAGGAGGCAAAAAGAGAAACTAAAGGAACACGTATCGGGACATGCATACTCTTGCTTTTTTCTTTCCACTCTGATCACTCTTGTAATTTAAGCCGTAATTAGATGAATGATGGGTGGTTGGATGGATGGATGGATGGATGGATGATGGATGGACGGATGATGGATGGATGGCCGGACTGAAGGTCAGATGGTTTCAGGCTGGTTTTTGCCGCAGGAAGAGGAGGCAGGAGCGCCACCGTGTGGCTGTCTGGTGAATTGCTTCATCCGGAAGAGCAGGGCGCCTGGGTGGTGGGGCTGTTGGCCCTCAGGGCACCGCCAACCGCGGAGTCGCGAGTCGCAGGCTGCGGGGCTCCCGCCACCTCAACTGCCTGCAGCTCCTGGCAAGCAGCCTGAGCCAGGAAGGAGCTCCACAATCTCCCTGAATGCCTTGAGTCGCAACAAGACAGAGGATGGGCGCTTTTCTGGTAGAGGAGGGTGGCCCTACGGCACAGGGGCCCTGGGGCGCCCCACCACCAGGGGTCCTGATGTTCCGGGGTGGGTGGGCTCAGCTCACGTTTGTTGCATTCTGCATTCTGTGGCCATTCTAAGCCAAGGCCAGAAAGGTGCCCGAGGTGACACTGCTGATGCTGTGTGCTGGGACCGCAGCCTGGACCCTTGCTGCCCACCCGGCACGTTCACCGCCCTCATCTCCCTGGCCGCCCCCGAGCCCGCCTGCACGTGTCTGGGATGTCGCCACGGAGGGTAGGGGGGCTCTGCACACTGCCCACTGCCGGGCCCTCGGGTAGCAGCGGCTCTCGCTTCTCCAGCCTGGCCGTGCTCCCTGCAGGCCAGCATCAGGAGGAGAGTCTGTGCCGTGGCCGGTGAGAGAGGGCTCCCTAGCATTCCTGCCTGTGGGTGGTTGCTGGTCCCATCGAGAAACAGCTGAGTGCCCACTGACAAAGAATCCAAGGGCCGTCGGGGTGGTCCCGTGGATTGTGGGCATCTGGGAAGGCTTCCTGGAGGAGGTGAGAGCAGAACCGAGCTGAACACGGGAAAGAGGAAGGGCAAAGGCAGGGACTGGGATTTGGTCTCCAGCAGGGACTAGACGCAGCATGTCCAAGTGACAAAGAAAGGACGCTTAGAAAGTGGAAAGTGGGAGGTGGAAGCCATGGCCCAGGCACCTTCCTGGCCTTATTCTGCGTGGTGACAACCGCTCTCTCTACTCCCTAACTCACCCCTGCCTCCTGGAGGTTGGGGCAGGAGGATCGGCCAGCCCTGGCCAATGAGAGACCCCGATCCCTCCCACTGGCACGGCGATTGGTGCGGGGGCGATGGCTTGTGACCGGGCTGGGCCAATCAGAGTCAGCCTGGGGCCTCTCCTTGAAACCACCGAGAAAGGGGCTTCCTTTCCACTGGGGTTTCTAAGATCGGGGACCACAGCCGACCACGTTGGTGATCTCAGCCCCAGGATAAAAGCCAACAGAGAAGAAAGCAAAGCCGAGAGATGGAGAGAGACAGATGCAGGCGTGGATTCTCCACTCGTTCATTCATTCACTCTGTAAAAACACCACTAGGCAAACTCTATCCCTGCTCCTGTAGTGCTTCCATTCGGCGTGGGCAGTCAGGCCAAAAATATATATGAGTAAATACAAAGGCGATAAATCAACAGGACAATTTCAGATAATCATGAACACGAAGAAGAACAAAGGGTAGGACGATGGGGCAGAAAGTGGCTGGGGTGGGAAGGTCTTGCTTTAGTCGCTGGTCAAGGAGGTCTCTCTGCAGAGATGACATTTCAGCTGACCCCGGAATGAGTCAGCCATGGGGAGATCTGTCGCAAGGCCATCCAGGCAGAGGGGACAGCAAATGCCAATGTCCTGAGGCGGGAATGAATGAGATCTAGACAACATCGTCCGAGCATCTGGATCCAGCCATGCCTGAAGCTGACCCTTTTCCGTGACATGAACTAATGGTTCTGTTGTTGTTACAAATTGGGTTTCTGCAACTTGCTTTGTAAAAAGTGCTGTCATTTGAAAGAGGTCTGACACCGAAAAACATTGAATGCTGGTCCCCGAGGCCGAGATTTGTGTCCTGTTAGGTAAAGGGAAATCACTGAAGGTTTTTAAATCGGGGACGAATTTTCCTGACCTGCTCCTTCTTTCTTCTCTAGGCTCATCTCCCCAGTGTCCCACCCTCCCCTCCCCTTGTCCTGCCCTCTACCCTCCCCCCCCCCCCCCCCCCCCCCCCGTACTGAACTTGGCTGCTGTCAGTTCCCTGGAGGTCCCGCCTCCAGCTCTTTGACCACGGTGTTCCTCCTTTGAGACACTCTTCCCTACTTTCCTTCTCCCAAGGAACTCAGCCTGGCAGCAACCTAGATATCACTTCCACCAGCTTCATTAACTCTCCTTACTCCCCAAGTCTGGGTTCGTTTCCCCAAGCCCGTGCTCCTTTGTATACTATATCTACACCACAGCACTCATCAGCCCGATTTATAAATTTCGGGGTACTGTGTCCCACCTGCCTAGACCAGGAAGGAGCCCATGACGGCTCCTGTCTGGTTCTTTATATATAAATATATAAATATATATACATATATATATATAATGTTTATTTTTATATTATATATATATATTTTATGTTTTTTTAAATGCTTATTTTTTTTTAACATTTATTTATTTTTGAGACAGAGAGAGACAGAGCATGAATGGGGCAGGGGCAGAGAGAGAGGGAGACACAGAATCGGAAGCAGGCTCCAGGCTCTGAGCCATCAGCCCAGAGCCCGACGCGGGGCTCGAACTCACAGACCGTGAGATCGTGACCTGAGCTGAAGTCAGACGCTTAACCGACTGAGCCTCCCCAGGCGCCCCTGCATAAGCAAAATATAGATGTGCACATATAATACAGTGAGGATGGGAAGAAATGGGAATTTGTGCTTAATGTCCTTGGATTATTTTTTAAGTTTTCTGTATGATGACACACAGTTCTAGCTGACTGTCAGCAATGTGTAAGATCCAAAGAATACTCCAGATGTTTCTACACTCTCTCTCCACCAAGGAGAGACGGAGGGCTGAGGGCCAATGTCTCCTGTGTGCGCCCTGCGTGCTGGGACCCACGCCCCCTGCGGCGGGAGCAGGCCCAGGTGACCTCGAGGCAGGACCCAGTCGCAGAACAGCCTCGCCCAAGACCCCCTTTCTCCTCCTGTCGGTCTCATCGGACCTGCGTGTTACCTCGGGGCTTCCTGTCTCCAAACTTGTTTTCTTACGAGGGAAACATAATCTCTCCAGCGCTGGGCTGGGAAGGCATGCAAATCAGCCTAACAGTGCTCGGTTTTGTGAGTTCTCCTCTTATGCAAAACCTCCTGAAATAAATCAGTCATCCCTAAGCCGTGGGAGGCTTGAGGGGCACAGGAGGGAGAAGGTGGGGGAGCAGGGGATGGGGCCCCAGCCTACCCCCGGGTCTCCTGGAGGCCGCCAGATGGCGGCACGCGCGCGCAGGGCCTGGGGCCCAGAGTGCAACCTGCAGGTGGCCTACGGGCTGGCTCTCGGGGCAAGCGCCCAGGCTGCTCCTTCCCCTGTGCTGGGGTCAAGTCCGGGGAAGCGTGAATTTGACCTTTCTTCTCAAAGGTCACCTCTGCAAGGACTAGTGGAGCCTCTCTAGGGGCCGTCTGGGTGGCTTTGGAGCCCCGCGCTCCTGGCTTGGGATGGAGGGAGAGAGACAGAGACAAAGGAAGGAAGGGGGAAAGTATCGAGTTTGTACAAAACCAGGTGTACGAGGCAGCGCTTTGTTTTCACTTTAATTTCTTTTTAATGGGATGATTTAGCCGCTCTTTTCTCTTCCAGCAGGTCTGGGGCGCGGAGGGGCGCAGAGCGCGGCTCCCAGGGCGGAGGGCTGGCGGGCGGGAGCGCCGTCGGGCCGGGAAGCTTTGATAAGCAAATGCCGGGGCGCTCTCTATTGGCTGTTCCTTCACCGCCAGATTTTGACACAAATAATCAGATTGAAAATCAAGGAGGGGAACAGAAGAGGGAAAAAAAAAAAAAAAAACAGAGAGAGAGAGAGTGAGAGAGGGAAAGGGAAAAAAAAAAAAAAAGGAGAAGTATCTATTGGAGCAGAATCCGAGGTTGACAGAGTGGAGCCGGTCCCCAGAGAGGCTGAGTGAGGTTCCCACCAAGACCCGCCACCGACCCGGACGCCAGGTGAGGGCTCCATCCCAGCCTTTTCTTTTTAGATTTGCATGTGTGACTTAGGTTGTTTCCAGGCAGGTTCCCGGGGCCCTTCTGCAGTCATGGGGAGAATGAGGTGGGCTCGGAGATCTCTTCCATGGGGCACAGCTTTCAGTGTTTGAACCCGGCCGGGGAGAAGGCAGTGAGAGGCAGAGCCCGTATGGGAATTACGCCCTCTGCCAACCGTGCATAAGTACCCTTTCCAAAACCCCATCGGGTCTGCCAAGGATCATCTGCGTGTGCGAGGTCATACCCACACCGCGGATCTCCCAGGGACCTGGCCAGAGCGTGGGGTGACACTCCTTGAGGTGCCTGGCTTGGGTGGGGGGCAGCCTGGGGCACCGGCTGGCTGTGTTCCCCCCCCCCCACCCAGTCCTCTGAACTTGCTTTGTCTATAAAACAGGAGTGAACCCCAGTTCCTGGGACACTTTGAGAGTGAGTGCCCTCTCATCCAGAGCCTTGTGAGGGGAGAAGGGAGAGTGCCTTGTCCACTGCCCTGGCCCCCAGCCTCCAGGAACGAGAAGGCTGTAGAAGGGCACATGTCGTCTCAGTCTTTTCTACCTAACTTTGGAGAAAAACCCAAGTTGAGAGTCTGGGCGTCTGGGGTGAGGTCCCCGCTCTACAACAGGGTTTGTTAAGGGGGAAGGTGGTCCCTAGAATCGCTGTGGGTAGCTGCTTGTGTACATTTTTCTGAGAGAGTCTGAAGTTTTCACGAGTCGCCTAGAGGGGGCTAATGAATTTGCAGGCTCCGAACTTGGCTCTGGCACGATCTAACTGAGCTGCACCTGCCCGCGGGGCTCACGCCTCCTAATATTTCTTCGTAAGCAACGGACAGGGAGAAGATTTCAGTCTTAGTGAGCTGGCAAGTTTCTTGTCCTCGGAGGTGGTACACAGGGGACCCTTTATGTACGGAGATGTGTGAGATGGCCTTCCAGCTCAAGATCTGGGGGTCGGTATGCTGGTTTCCCTGCAGAACGTGCCTGGGGAGCATCAGAGACCCCCATCTGGGTTGCGTTTGATGGAGTTAGTCAAAACAAATGCAGAACATTTTCTCGAGGTTTTCAGGAGGGTGGGTGGGGTGGGGGTCCTCTTGGAGAACCACAAGGACTCCCGACGTGTCTGGGGCCAGATCGACTCCAGGAAAATAGCCTAATCACATGTGATCTCGACCCTTTTCGGCAACAACAGAAAACCTCACCCTCCTTAATTTAGAGGGAGGTTTTTTTGTTCATTTGCTCTCAGGCATTCAGACCGATGGGAGCTGCTCCAGTTCGGAGATGTTGGGGAAACGTGTTGTTCGCTCATTTGTGTTCTCGTCGTGGTAAAATGCACATCACGGGAAAGTGACCGTTTTCACCATTTTTTGAGTGTGCAGTTCTGTGGCATTAAATGCATTCACAATGTTGTGCAACCATCACCACCGTCCATCTCAAGAACTCTCTTCATCTTCTCAAACTGAAACTGCCCTTTCTGTGTCTATGAATCTGACTTCTCTGGAGACGTCGTATAAGCCGAGTCCTATGACATTCGTCCTTTCGTGACTGTCTTATTTCGCTTACACGTGCCCTCGAGACCCATCATGTTGTGGCAGGTGTCAGGACCTCCTTCCTCGATACGGCTGAATAATGGTCTGTTGCATGGAACAGCCATATTTTGTTTGTCTACCCCCTGCTGATGGACAGTTGGGTTGTTTCCTTCCATCTTTTGGTTATTGCGAACAGCGCCGCGATCAGTTTGGGTAGACAGGCATCTGTTTGAGTCCCTGCCTTCCGTTCTTTTGGGTGTAAGCTCAGAAGTTGGTTCACTCAGGATAATTGCAGTCTCTCAACGTAAGAGGAAGACGGGAGAAGTGCTTGCAAATTTCAAATAAGAATAATGACCGCTCTCCGCGCGGGGCCCCTAACACCGCCCCGGACCCATTTCCCCTGACTCTTACCTGGAAAAGGGTTTTTAATTTTTGTTTGTGTTTCCCCTTGGGTCACGTCTTTAAACAGAAAGGAAGTCTGAAGCGTCCTCTATCACTGACTCTGAGAAACAACGGAGTCTTACCCAACCCTCCCAAAAAGGGAACCCGGGTGATGAGTTTCTCAGTCAAGGTAGGTCAGTCCCGCGTTGAAGGTCAACAAATTGTGCATGGGATTTTAGAGCAAAGGGGAAGTTTAGAAATCTCTTAGTCCAACGGTCCCTTTTGAGAGATAGGAAAACCAAGCCCCAGGTTGGAGGCTGACGTGGTCAAGCTCAAGGTCGCAAAATCAGACCCAGCCCCACGGGAGGCCCGAGGTGCCTCGTCGTGGGGAAATCACAAGGCTGCGGCTCTGTGTCCGCCTGGAAGTAGGGGTGTGGGGCTGAGATTCTGACCCCGGGGTCGGGGCACCCTCTATCGGGATCGAGGGTTTTGGACGAGATGTTAACACCAAGTCTCTTTCCGGAGGCCGATACCATCAAGACCTCTGTTTCATGAAGAAATCTTAAGGTTCTTTCACAATCTCTGCTCCGAGCCCTTTCTCAGAACCGTCGAGTGAATCAAAACGGTGTGGTTGTTAATTAACTACAGTATAGGTGATTGGTTCCTGTTTTTTTTTTTTTCTTTTAAACTCAGCTAACAGGGGCCAAAAGGAAGTTCTCGCGGTGTGTTTGCCCCCACGGGCGCTTAAAGGCTGGGCCATGAGGCTGGCTGTGCCTCCCTGCCAGGCTGAGCTGAGAGAACTTTCTGGGGAGGGAAGGGGAGGAAGCTGGGGACTCTGAGGGGATCACCAGAATGGGCCCTGAGGGTCGCCTTCCTCCAGCCGGGGACCCTGCAATCTGGGCCCCCCTTGCTCATGCACTTGTGCTGTCCTGGGTTCTAACCGGTTGACCTCTATGGGGTCCTCAGGCTCTGAGCCCAAGGGAACACCAAAGCTTCCTGAAGGAAGTCTTTCTCACCTGCTTCTCCACTCAAAGCTCTTCAGGAACCCACGTGGAACTTCTGGGTTCTGAAAAAAAACAGAGGGATCAAAAGAATTGGATTCCCCCCCCTCCCCATCTCGCCCCACCCGCCAGCCTTCCCTCCCTGCTCCAGGCGGGCAGAACCACAGATGCCCACGGGCAGAGCCCTGGGCCAGGAGTTCAAGTCCCAGCAGAACAGGAACACCGGGCCTGGACAAGCCACTTTCCTCTCTCAGCCTCAGTTTCCCCCTGTGAGCCTGGAAGACAACCTTGTCCCCAGTGGGTGTCAGTTTGGTGACATCATGCACACCAGGGAGCTTCAAATGCCTTCCTTAGCGTTTGGAAGGAGTTCCCTCTGCACAGAGTAAAGCGCCCGCTCGACGGTCTGACGGTCAGGAGCATAGAAGCCTGGGGGGGCGGCCTGGGATCTGCTGGGGATCATGAGCGAGTCTCTAAGCCTCCGTTCCTCCTCCGAAAAGTGGGGCAGTAGCAACTCAGCCCCCAGGTCAGAATTAACCGAGCTAAGGCCACGCATATGCTGGCCGCAAGAAGGATCTCCTGGGATTCCAGCACTGAAGCTTTAAGGCCTGCCTTTGGTTCTGACTTCCTAATAAGATACTATATAAAAATAATAAATCATCTTTGATGGAGAGACCATGGTCCCTTGGAGGCCTCCGCCCCCCCCCCCCCCGCCCCAGAACAAAAAGCAAAAAAAAAAAAAACAAACCAAAACCCAGTCCCCACCTCCCCCTGTGTGTGTGTTGGGGGGGGACCCCCGCTGGCTCTGCCTAGGGTCTGGCCTCCGCAGGGGGTTCCTGGGGCCAAGAGTTAGAAGGGGAAGGAAGGGGGCTGTGAGGAGCCTGGGCGGGGGAGGGGGAGGGGCAGGAGGAAGAAGACTGTCCCCGGGAGATAAGGCCACCGCAGGCTGCCCAACAAGCCTGGCGGGGGCCAACAGGCCAGGCAAGCCTTGTGAAGGCAAAATCTGACAGCTGGACGGGACCCCAGGGCCTTCAAGCCCCACCTCCTCATTTCAGATCCCAGAGGGGAAGGGCCTGGAGCATGTCCCTGGTCCCGGTCCAGGGCTCAGCCCTGTCCTCAGAGTGCACCTGCTTTGGGCGGGGTACTGGGAATGCAAATGGACAGGCCAGGACAGGATGTGGGCTGTGCCTGCCTTCCTGAAGCTTCTTCTCCCATGGGCTGAGATGCCACCACCTGCTCTGTGCTCCTGCAGCCCAGGCCCCACGCCAAGCACTTTGCACATTTGTTTGCAAGGAGGTCCTTTCTGCTCCAACAGTCGCAGGAAGGTGGGTTGCGATCCCCATTTAGCAGATCTGGACACTGAGACCTACAGCGAGGAGGGCAGGGCCTAGGATGACCCGGGAGCAGAGGGGTCTCTCCAGACTCCCGATGCCCTGGGGGCTCTGGTGAGGGACAGGCAGGCCTGGGCACAACTGGGGGGGGGGTCCGTCTCCTGCCTCATTCGGGGTCCTCCCTGGGGGAAGGAGTTCCTCCCTGGGCCTGCTCCAAAGGCAGGGCTCCAAGCTGCTCTCTCTAATCTCCCTCCTCCCAGCCGGTCCCTTGCCTTGGCCTTATCACCCAGCCCTGGCTGTTGTTGGAGCAGCTATAATCCTTTTCCCGCGCTTGGCCCTGTGGTCCCTGCAGCCCTCCGTGGCTGCTGGCCTGGGGAAGGGGGTTCCTGCTCCAATGCCCGGGAAAGGGACCAGCAGAGGAGCCACCGGGAACGGCATTGGCAAAGTATTTCCTGCGCCCCTGCCCGGGCATGGCATGGGGGTGAAGAGGAAGGAGCCGCACCCAGATGCTCTCTGTCTCCCAGGAGCCCTCAAGGGAAGCCGGGAGCATCAAGGTGTTCTGGCTCTGCCGCTCCCCGACCCCTGCCCGGGGCCAAGTATAGGTCCCTTACTGATTTGGGCCTCGTGTCTTCCCCAACCCCCTGGCCGCTGCCCACTGCTCGGTTCCTGCAGTTGGCGGACGTTGGCCTCCTTCTCCACGTCCGGCCTCCCAGTAGGGTGCACTGGTGGTCTTCTCCGGCCTTGAGCCCCACATGCAACTCCAAGCCTCCCCTCCACCCCCATGCAGAGAGAAGGCTCCTCCCTCTCTGGGCCCTGGACTCCGGGCCGGGGCCATGGACAAGGGGCGGCCCTGCTCTGGCCGCATCGGCACCAGGGTAATGCGGATTTGCTATTGGGGTGGCCCTGATGCAACCTGCCCGCCCCCCCGTCCCCTCCGTGGTAAGCACTGAGCACATGAGAGACCCAGTGCCAGGCACCTGGATGCCATGCCTTACAGAAAAGGCAGTAGGCCCAGAGAGGTTAAGCATCTGCGCCCAAAGCACACAGCGGGTGAGCCGAGATTCTAACCCATGAGCATCTGACTCCAAAATCTGCACTCGGACCACCCCTTTCCGTGGCCTCCAAATGCAGACGCCACAGGGGTGAAATTCAGCTTTCTGGCTGCGGGGCCCACGGGGGAGGCACCCCTGCCCTTCTTCCTCTGCTCCCAGTGCAACTCAGGGCGTGTGGACAGGAGCAGGCTGACCCTGGGGGTTTCTAGAAGGTGGGTGTATTACTGCAGGGGAGCAGTAGGGGAGGGAAGGTTAGGATTTCTGCCATAGGAAAGTACTAGAAACCGGGTGGCTTAAACACTCAATTCATTCTTTCAAGGTTCTGGAGTCTAGAGATCCAAACTCAAGGTTTCAACGAGGTCAGTTGCCTTCTGGAGGAAGGAATCTCCAGCTTCTGATTCGTGGATTTGAGCCCCCACGTCAGGGTCTGAGCTGACAGCATGGAGTCTGGAACCCACTTGAGATTCTGTGCCTCCTTCTCTCTCTGCCCCTCCCCCACTCTCTCTCTCTGTTTCTCTCTCTCCCTCTCAAAAATAAATAGACATTACAAAAAATGGGGGGGGGGGTGCCCTGGGTGGCTCAGTCGGTTAAGCATCCAACTTCGGCTCAGGTCATGATCTCGCGGTTCGTGGGTTCGAGCCCCACGACAGGGTCTGTGCTGACGGCTCCAAGCCTGGAGCCTGCTTCGGATTCTGGGTCTCCCTCTCTCTCTGCCCCTCCCCCGCTTGTGCTCTGTCTCTCTGTGTCTCTCAAAAATGAATAAACGTAAAAAAAAAAAATTAGAAAAAAATTTTTTTATCCGCCAAGACCCTATTTCCAAATGAGGTCACATTCACAGGTTCCGGGGAGTCATGAACTTTTTTTTTTTAATTTTTTTTTTTTTTTATTTATTTTTGGGACAGAGAGAGACAGAGCATGAACGGGGGAGGGGCAGAGAGAGAGGGAGACACAGAATCGGAAACAGGCTCCAGGCTCTGAGCCATCAGCCCAGAGCCCGACGCGGGGCTCGAACTCACGGATCGTGAGATCGTGACCTGGCTGAAGTCGGACACTTAACCGACTGCGCCACCCAGGCGCCCCTTTAATTTTTTTTTAATGTTTATTTATTTCTGAGACAGAGCGCAAGCAGGAGAGGGGCAGAGAGAGAGGGAGACACAGAATCCGAAGCAGGCTCCGGGCTCCGAGCTGTCAGCACAGAGCCCGACGCGGGGCTCGAACCCACGAACCGTGAGATCGTGACCTGAGCCCAAGTCGGTCGCTCAACCGACTGAGCCACCCAGGTGCCCCAGGGGTCATGAGCTTCCGGGGGACACTGTTCAACTCAGGACAGTGGGTTCTGACTACAGGAGGCGGCTCCAAAATACAGAGAATGTTGTCCTCTTGTCCTTCCCAACTGTCCTTGCCCTCTCTCCGTGCAGGTGTGGGGTGTGCGCTCACAATGCCACGCTCCTTCCTGGTAAAGAGCAAGAAAGCTCACACCTACCACCAGCCCCGCCTCCAGGAAGATGAACCCATCTGGCCTCCTGCCTTTAGCCCTGGTGAGTCAGAGCTCCCCTGCTGTGCCCACCAGGGGCTCCCTGTCCCCCGTGTTGGGAAGTCTGCGGGGGGGGGGGGGGGGGGGGTGGGGAACGGCATATGTTGGTTGAACGAATGAATGAATGCACCCGTCCCTTCTGGCCCCTTGGGATGACGGAAGCTTCCGGATTGGAGCTGGCCCTCTGCAGCTGACATGTGGGTCCTAACCAGAGTCAGAAAAGATCTAGGGCTGAGCTCAGGTGCTCAGAAAACAAAGCCCGGTCCAGGAGTTCTCCTTCCGGGTCCCCTTTGGCCGCAGCCCTGCTCCCCCCATCCTGGGGCCCGGTCAGGCAGGGCCCGTGCGCATGAGCAGCTGGGGACAGCAGCAAATGGGTCTCTGGGTCCCCATCATCTTGGGAAGGGTGTCCCCCACCCCACCCCCTGCTCCCTGTGGACTGCCCAGAGCTGTGGCCGGTGGCTCTGACGGTCTTGTCTCCCCACAGGCGCCAGGGACCAGGTCCTGAGCAACGATCCCGTCCTCAGCACCCTGTTCCCGAACCAGCGCCTGGCCTGGACTGACCTCAAACGGGAAACAGAGCTGGAACTGGACCAGAGCCTGACCAGGACGGCCTTGGTGCCAGGTAGGCGGGCTGGGACCCCCGGCCAGCCACAACCCCCACCCCCTCCCCACCCAACCAGTGCAAGTGGAAGGAAGGGTGGACGGGCTCTGGAGTCAGGAAAGAGCGACGAGGTCACCCGGATGCGATCTGAGCTCTCCGGCTTCTGCCTGGCCCCCTCTCGGACGGGGCGCTCATACCCAGCTGAGAGCTTCTGTGGGGTGGGCGGGCTGGTACGGGGGGGTGAGGTGGGCACTCTGCGGGTGCTGAGGGCGTGTTTCCGGGGTGAAAAGGTGAGGAGCCACAGTGAGGACCCAGGCCCGCTCCCACAGTAAATATTTGGGTTGCAGACCCAGGCCCTCAGCGTGAGGTCGCTAGGTGGGGAGGGGTGGGGAGTGGCGCCCAAATGATAAATAAATGAATCGCCACCATGCATGTGTAGACACACGTCCCGCTCTCCACAGAGGGCCCCGCTGTGATGCCCCGATCCCAGGACAGGGACTCCGACTCACCCCCGTTCTACAAGCCCAGCTTCTCCTGGGATGCCCTGGCCTCCTCCTATGGCCACAGCTACCGGCAGGCCCCCTCCACCATGCAGTCTGCCTTCCTGGAGCGCTCCGTCAGCCTGTATGGGAGCCCTCTGGTGCCCAGCACTGAGCCGCCCTTGGACTTCAGCCTCCGCTGCTCCCCGGGCATGGACGCGTACCACTGTATCAAGTGCAACAAGGTTAGCAGCTGGGGAGGGGCGGCGGGGGGGGGGGTGCTCACGGGCCCTGCTCTGCATCCCCTCTGCAGGTCCCTGGCAGGGGCAGGCGTTCACAGCCGGGGGTTCCCTGTGCTGCGAATCTCGGGTCCTTTGGCGGGGTCAGGGCCCCATCATGGTGTTTGAGCCCTGACTGTGCGCCAGGCCTGTGCAAAGCACTTGACGCGCCTGAGCCCTGGGATGTGGATGAAAGGCTAAGGTTCAGAGAGGTTGAATCACTTGCCCCAGAACACACAGTAAGTAGACGTCAGTACCAGTGGGCTGACTATTCGGCCTCTAGAGAGGGCCGGGAGGGACCTTTTAAATGCTCCCACAGCCACCATTTTAGAGACAGGAAACCGAGCCACAGAGAGGGAAAGGGACCTTCCCAGGACACACAGCAAAAGCCAGCAGAATCGGCAACCCCGTGCTTCCCCTACTTTATGCCCGTCGGTGCCTGGGCACGGAGGTGGAGGGGTGGGGGTGGCCTTGGGACCCCAGGCCCGGCTCCCCGTCTGCAGCACCCCCCCCCCCCCCGCCGTGGCCTCACGCTCTGCCCTGCCCTCAGGTGTTCTCCACCCCACATGGGCTCGAAGTGCACGTCCGACGCTCCCACAGCGGGACCCGGCCCTTCGCCTGTGACATCTGTGGCAAAACGTTCGGCCATGCCGTGAGCCTGGAGCAGCACACGCACGTCCACTCCCAGGTAGGCAGCTCGCCAAGCACCGCCCCCTCACCCCCGTCCTGCTCTGTGCTGCCCCCAGGAAGCCTGGGAGCTGTGCCTGGGTCTCTCGCCCTGCCCCTGAGGGTGACACGGACCAGGGGTCCTTCCCTCCCCCATCTGGGTCCCCCAAACCTGCTTTTCCTAAAAATGATTACATGATATATATTTTTAAATTTGTTCTTTTTTTCTTTTCAACGTTTATTTTTTTATTTTTTGGGGGACAGAGAGAGACAGAGCATGAACGGGGGAGGGGCAGAGAGAGAGGGAGACACAGAATCGGAAACAGGCTCCAGGCTCTGAGCCATCAGCCCAGAGCCTGACGCGGGGCTCGAACTCCCGGACCGCGAGATCGTGACCTGGCTGAAGTCGGACGCTTAACCGACTGCGCCACCCAGGCGCCCCTAAATTTGTTCTTTAGAGAGAATGTTTGTTCTATAATGCTAGTTATGTTACAGTTTCCCCAAAACTGTATATAATATATACAATTATAACAAACTTCACTCCCTGATGGACCAAATCAACTTCACATGCTGTTGGAAGAGGCTCCTGGCCCAGTGGGATTTCGGGGGGCAGAGAGATGTCTGTGACACAGAGAAATGATCCTGCCCTCTGGGTGATCAGTGCAGGTGTCCTCAGCTTTGAGGCTCTCGACTTCGAGAATCTTGGGGTCAGGCTTCAATGTCCGTCTTGTCCCACGTAGCCCTTCTTGAATATTCCATTCCAGGGAAAGCACCCGGAATGACCTGAGTTGCTAACACCGGAGTAAATAGAAGCTGAGGCAGGAAAGGCAGGATATGGTCATGAGAGCTTGTGAATGCAACATGTGCTCAGCTCTCCACCCTTCGAGGTCATGACTGCTGTTGTAACGTCCAGATGAGGAAACTGAGTCTCAGCAGGGAGGGGGTGGCGGTTAATGACTTGCCTGAGGTCATGTTGGCCTATAAGGGGCAGAAGCCAGAATTGGGCCCCAATAATACAGACCCTTAACCACAGTCCACGACGATGCCCCAGATCAGTCGGTCTATCAGTGAGTCAACAAACGCATGTCGAGGCTTATTTTGCATGGGATACTGTAAAGGTTCCAGGGAAAAACCCACAGGAGGCCACTCAGGCCCCATGTCTTGGCCCCCGTTGGAAATGCAGAAATGGGGGTCTCTGGGTCCTCTCCTCCAGGCCCCGTTCTTGAGGCCACCCCAACGAGTGTCCTGTTCCTCAGGGGATCCCGGCAGGGCCCGGTCCTGCACCCAGCGTGGCAGTCCCGGGTCTCGAGGCCCCGCCTGCGCCTGACCCCCCGGGGCCTCGTTTCCTCCGGCAGGAGCGCAGCTTCGAGTGCCGGATGTGCGGCAAAGCCTTCAAGCGCTCATCCACCCTGTCCACGCACCTGCTCATCCACTCGGACACGCGGCCCTACCCCTGCCAGTTCTGCGGGAAGCGTTTCCACCAGAAGTCGGACATGAAGAAACACACCTACATCCACACCGGTGAGGCGCCCCGGGTTCCCCCGCCAAGCCCGCCCCTGCCCAGGCGCAGCCTCTGGGCGCCCCACCCTCCTCTGTTAAAAGGTCCCCCCGGTTCAGCCCCACAAGTTACACAGTGAGGGGGCGCCCCCCTCCTCGCGGAGGGCTGGACGCACGGTGCTATTTAAGCACACATTTAGCGCCTGGGAAAAACACCAGGAAAGAAACAGCAAACGTATGCTCTCTGGGTAGAAGTGAGAAGGGCAGGCGACTTTGTCTTTCATTCCTTCATTCCTCCAGTCATTCGCTCCCTGGCTGCTAAGCGAGTGCCTCTTTTGCACCAGGTGCTGGGCACGTTGACAAACAGGATGGACCCAGTCCCTGCCTGATCTCAGGGGGCGTAGGGGGTGACAGAGTTACAGTATTCTGGTCGGGGGGTGCAGGGGGTGACAGAATTGTAGTATTCCCATCTCCCTCTTATTTTTTTTTAATGTTTATTTATTTTTGAGAGAGAGAGAGAGAGCACGAGCAAGGTAGGGGCAGAGAGAGAGAGAGGGAGACAGCACGGAGCCTGACGCGGGGCTCGAACTCACAAACTGCCAGACCGTGACCTGAGCTGAAGTCGGAAGGTTAACCCACTGAGCCGCCCGGGCGCCCCTCCTGTCTCCCTTTTGTAGCTCCTTTCGAGGGGCGCCTGGGTGGCGCAGTCGGTTAAGCGTCCAACTTCAGCCAGGTCACGATCTCGCGGTCCGTGAGTTCGAGCCCCGCGTCAGGCTCTGGGCTGATGGCTCAGAGCCTGGAGCCTGTTTCCGATTCTGTGTCTCCCTCTCTCTCTGCCCCTCCCCCGTTCATGCTCTGTCTCTCTCTGTCCCCCAAAAAATAAATAAACGTTGTAGCTCCTTTCAAAAGTGAATGTAGGCGGGCCGTGAGATAACACATGGTGAAGTTCGGAGAGCAAATGCGGGGCACCGGGGCGGGGGGGTGGGGGGGTGGCCTGGCACCAAGGCCCTTGACCCCGTCCTTGCTGCCCCGCAGGTGAGAAGCCACACAAGTGCCAGGTGTGTGGGAAGGCCTTCAGCCAGAGCTCCAACCTCATCACCCACAGCCGGAAGCACACTGGCTTCAAGCCCTTCAGCTGTGAGCTGTGCACCAAAGGCTTTCAGCGCAAGGTAGACCTGCGGCGGCACCGGGAAAGCCAGCACAATCTCAAGTGAGGCTGCACCCGCCCCCGGCTCCGGGCCAGCCCGCCCTGAGGTCCCGAGACCCAGAGGGAGGCCAGCCTCGTGCACCCACACCACCACCCCCCCCCCCCCAGTCCCCTGGAGTCGGCACCGGACGGGAATCTTGCAGCCTGTTTTGAGACTCACGAAATTGCTGTGTGACCTCGAGCAAGTGGCTTTCCCTCTCTGGACCGACATGTTCCTGCGGCAAAGGGTGGGGACTGGGTCGGGTCTTTTCTGAGCTGAAGTTGTCTAGAGATCTAAGAGCTTGGGCGCCTTCCCCAGGGCAGAGCCCAGAAGGCCAGCGTAGCCCCCTGTGGACAGGGGGAGGCCGAGAATAGACCGGAACTGGGATCCACAGAGAAATCTTCCCCCTGCCCGCTGCCCTTTGTGCTGAGATCTGGTTTTCAGCGGGCCTCTTTCTGGCTGCCACGGATGGCCAGAGCCGTCTCCTGCCCCAGAGGGAGGCCCGACACCCCTCTGCTTCAGGCAGAGCTGCTGGCACTCAGCTGGCCATGGGGGTTCCAGTTCTGCTTTGAGGCCACGGGGCTGGAGAAAACAGCAGTTACCGCCATCAAAAGCCCGTCCCTCTCAACTGCCGTAAATCCAAATAAAGACACAGCTTTATTTACATTTGACCCGCGTCTAACAAGTGCCTAGTGGGTGCGAGCTGGCTTTGGGAAGGGATGGTAGGGAGCTTTAAAAGGCAGAGAAGGCTGGGGCGCCTGTCTGGCTCAGTCCGAACAGGATGTGCCTCTTGATCTCGGGGTTGTGAGTTCGAGCACCACGTTGGGTATGGAAATTACTAAAAAAAAATTAAAAGCTAAAAAAACAAAACGCACACACACACACACACACACACACACACACAGAAAGCTGTGGAGTTGCTGGCAGACAGGTTGGGGGACGTGTGCTCAGACCAAACCGGTGAGCACTGGAATAAAGTGTAAGAGGCCCTTGGGGCAAGGTTGCCGGGGAAGGGGGAGGCTAATGCCCTGCGAGCAGGTATCTGGCTGCTGTTAACGAATTACCGTGATGTTTGTGGCTTAAAACAATACGAGTTATCCTGGTGCGGTCCTGGAGGTCAGGAGCCCCAAATGACTCTTACGGGGCTACACCCAAGGAGCTCCCAGGGCCGGAGCCTCCAGGGGAGAGGCGGGGGGCCGCCCTCAGCTTGCGGCCGCTTCACCCGTCTCGAAAGCAGGCCTCTCTGACCCTTGTTTCCATCTCCTGCGTTATTCTTCTGCCTGGCCTCCCTCTTGTAAGGACGCTTGTGATCACATGGGGTTCACCTGGATGATCCGGCATAATCTTCCCATCTCAAGGTTCTCGACATCATCGCCTTGCCGTGTGCTGAATAATGGCCCCCAAAGATGACACCCGCGTCCTAATCCCTGGAACCTTATATGGCAAAAGGGACTTTGCAGATGTGGTCCAGTGAAGCTTGACGCGGCCCTTCACTAGCTGTAGAATGTGACAGAGGGTCCTTGTCCATTGGGAGGATTCCCTGAGGCCGTGCAGCAGTGAGCAGGGCCATGAATGTCCTGCCCATCCTCTGAGGCCCGCTCAAATGCTGCCTCCTCCATGAAGCCTCCCTTGGTTATTCCAGCCAGGAGCTCTCCCACCTCTGAAGGCTGAGCTCTTTGGGCTTCCCAGCTCAGGACCCACTGAACCTGCAATGGTTATATGTGGGTCACTTTCCCCTCTGCCAGAAGGTATTCTCTGGGCTCCAGCCCTCAGCACCAAGCCCACGCCTGGCCCAGAGCAAGGGGACACTTCGGAATGAGTCTCCTCCAGGTACCGGGTGGGACCCAGGGTTCCCACACATCGAGTCTAACCCGCACAACCCTCTGCGAAGGAGGTGTCATTACCCTACACAGCAGGCAAGTGCAGAGCTGGGATTACAATCTGATTCAGGGGCAAGATGGCAACGTCCTCCAAGTCTCTGTTGACCCTTCCTCCCAATGATGCCGGCAGAGGCTTCCCCCAGACCTCCCATCTGCTTGAACCTGTGGGATCCTGAGGCCTCCTGGAGGATGGCAATCCCCCCTCCTAGGCTCTGGGTCTGGACAGGCAGGACCCCTCCACACTTCATTCCAGAGGCGTTTTCTGTTTACTGTAGCCAGAAGTGCCCTGGCAGGTGTATGAAGCAGAGGTAAGGGGTTGAGATTTGCATGGGAGGGTCGTCTGGCCTCCCCATCAGGCTCCCAGTTTGTGGGGTTTCCCAACAAAGTCTTGGAGACCACCTGCTTCCTCCTCTCCCCCGGTCCATGGACACAGAGGGACCCACAGAGGCAGATGGGCATGCCCAAAGCCACACATGGGGGCCAGGCCTGGAATGGATCCGTGTCAGGGGCCAGGGAGGGTGCTGGGGACACACACACACACACACACACACACACACACACACACGGATGGGGAGCTGCTTTGCATGTTCTTTGTTTGCTAAACAAAGCCACACCAATATTAGGAATTTGGCCACTTCTGCAGCAGGGCGGGGTGAGAAAGAGAAGCCGGGGGGCTCGATGACAGACAGACACACACGTTTCTTTATCCGCGGGGGTTCCAGAGCTCCCTTCCACTGAGCTCCCCGTGGTGTGGGGGCGGGACAGTGGAGGCCGGAACCCCGTTTGCACGTTGCTGAGAAAGGGGGCCAGTGCGGGCAGGTGAAACTTGCTTCCTGTCCCAGGGGAGAGAGATTCAGCCCCGTGTGGAGGGGCCTGGGGGTTGTTGGGGGGTTGGGGGCTGCTCCGCAGATGCGCTGAGCCTAAGAGCCATGCCGCTGCCCCTTCCAAAGTCCGCACCCTCGCACAAGCCCAGGGCTGTCGCAGGCAGGGCCGCGTTCCCCGGAGAAGGCTCAGGAACCAGCACTTTGCCCGCCGTGAGCTCCCCAGTCCTGTCTCCTTCGGGACCCGGGCTGCGCTCCTCGCACTGGGCTGGGGGCCGCTCAGCCGGCGCAGGGGGGCACCCGCCTCACCGCCTGTGCCTGCAGGGGAGCTCCCCCACCCCGGGCCCATCCTCCACCTGCCATCCTCTTCTGCCGCCTACCCGCTCGGAAATTTCCACGCCTGAGTCACAGCGTGTGAACTGGAGGACACTGTCCAGCCCTGTGAAGACCGCCCACGGCTTCCCTTTGCCACCTACGGGGACAGGAGCCCCGAGAGGGGAGGCCACGGCCCAAGTCTATTAGCCGCGATGGCGCACAAAATCCAGCCTAGTGGCCCCCGGGGCCGTGGGATTGATTACACAACCCTAGGGGGGCTCTGTTTACGTAGGATACTGTGCACATCGTGGCCTCTGAAGTTATTTGGTGACCGCTGCCCTGGCCCCACTGCTGAAAGGCGGGTGGGCATGGCCGGGGGCACGGGACACTTCAGGACGCCCTCAGCAACTCCACACACAGCGCCGATCTACTCGACAGTAAGTAACAAACTAGCGTTAGCATAGTTTACTTTTTTACTTTTTAAATTTTTTAAATGGTTATTTATTTTTCAGAGACAGACAGAGCACAGGTGGGGGAGGAACAGAGAGAGAGGGAGACACAGACTCCGAAGCAGGCTCCAGGCTCCGAGCCGTCAGCACAGAGCCCGACGCGGGGCTCGAACCCACGAACCGCGAGATCGCCACCCGAGCCGAAGGCGGACGCTTAACCGACGGAGCCCCCCAGGCGCCCCAACGATCTTAAAATATTTTAATATTGAAACAAACCAGCCACGTTAGGGAACAGAATGCAACACCAGGATTAATTTTTGGATAAAATGTCGTGTTAGCGATGGTAACTTCAGGCCACATCTAGGCCCCTACGCTGGGCAGTTCCCGTGGACGTGGCCACATCTCACACGGCAGCCAGGCCCTGCCAGCCCTGGGACCAGGGCCCCAGAAGGACAAACCGGGAGATGCCCAACGGAGCCCTCCATGGAAATTACTGATAAGGATGTAAATGTGTCTCCCGGGGTCAGCCCAGAATTCTTGTGTGGCTGACTTGGCCCCAACCTGTCCCAGCTGGTCCCCACCTGCCCCCACCCAGGGTGAAGTGCACTGGCCTGGAAGGAACAGATGGGCCGAGGTGAGGAGGCAGGGTGCTGGGGCAGTGGAGAAAGTGGAAGGATCTAGAAGAATAGGACCTATTCCGAACATTCCCAAGAAACCAAAGGGACTTCCCTCCAGCCCCTCAAGAATCAACCCCCAGCCCCTCACCATCATGACCTAGCCTTTGCTGCCCTAGATGGGCTCCCACTCAGGGTGGGCACATACTACCTTAGAGGGAAGGGGCAGGACCAATAAAGGGAAAGGAGTGGGCAGAGAATTGAGGAGACAGGATCAGAGAAAGAAGATCTGGGCTGGCCAGAATCATATGAAGGCAGCTGGTCACCAGCAGTAGGACAGAGCCTGGTGTGGGCTAGGGACAGTGTAAGGGACCCAAGACCCACAAGAATCTTCTAAAGGCACGGGAGACCTTGACTGCTCAGGAGACCAGGGCAGGAGCTCAAGACAGCTCAGCTGAGCTTTAGAAAGAGGATTCGGTGGGGGGCACCTGGGTGGCTCAGTCGGTTAAGCATCCGACTTCGGCTCAGGTCACGATCTCGCAGTTTGTGGGTTCGAGCCCCACGTCGGGCTCCGTGCTGACAGCTCGGAGCCTGGAGCCTGCTTCCGATTCTGTGTCTCTTTCTCTCTCTGCCCCTTCACCTGCTTGCACTCTCTTTCTCTCTCAAAAATCAATAAACATTAAAAATTAAAAAAAATAAGACGTTCCGGTGGGTGTCTGGTGTGGCCTGGGGAGCTCATCAGTGGGGTGCTGATGACCAGGCTGGTCAGGGAGGAGATGGCTCCCCGAGAAGGAGGGAAGGACACACGGAAGAATAGCCAGGTCATTCCAAGCCACCTTCCTGGAATTCTAGACAAGCAGCAAGGTCTTTCCCCCAAAAAGGCCTTTAGAGAATTCTTGACGCCTTGCACACGAGCCTTTGCCCACACCTCTGCCTGGAACACCCACTTCCCTCCCGGGAACCGTCTCTCAGCCTGAAACCTGGCTCAAGTGCATTAAAGCTGTCAGCCACGTGTGCTCGCCCCAGGACCTTCCATTTCACTCCCAGGAGTTTATGTTAAAGAAATGGTTGTGGGGGCGCCGGGGGGGCTCAGTCAGTTAAGCGTCCAACTCTTGGTTTGGTCTCACAAGGTTTCCTGGGTTCGAACCCCACGTCAGGCTCCGCGCTGACAGCCCAGAGCCTGCTTGGGATTCTCTCTCTCCCCCTCTCTCTCTGCCCTGCCCCTTCTCTCTCTCTCTCTCTCTCTCTCAAAATAAATAAATAAGCTTTAAAAAATGAAAAAAAAAATTAGTTGTGGACGGTCACACAGATTAGCTCTCAGAGCATCTTCTGAAGCCCACTGGTGATAGAAAAGAAAAACAAGGTGAGGTTTCCTTAGTCGGATTAGTCGCAGTGTCCTAATCTCCGACAAGAGGAGATGGGCTAAGTCAGCAGTGGGGCATCCAGACAATGGACGTCGTACGGCCATTAGAAGGAGCCCCCGCGTGCCCCGCGAGGCCTGACCAGAAGGGTCCTTGGGGCTGCGGCGGAATGGAAAGCCCATTCTAGCATAGCCTGCCGGTTCCGTGAAAACAGCACAGCGTGCACCTGCGGATCCTCAAAGACACGGAGCTGAAGAAAATCCGCCCCACCACTGGTGACAGCTCTTTCTGGGGGCTGGGAAGGACGGCTGGACCGCCCGCCCTCTTGGCGCTGCCTCTAAAAGCAAGGAGACTTGGACTGGTTGTGCGTGTGGACTTTTCCAGCTGAAAAAACTTGAGGAGGAGATCGATTTTGCGGAATAGAGGTGTCGACACAGAAAGCCGGTCATGATCCCTGAAGTGAGAGAGCGGTTTAAAAATCAGTATGCGCCCTCCGATTCCATTTTGTCCCTCACACGCACGGAAGGAAGCTGGGGAGGATAGGGGACGGCGTTATCGACAGCCGCTCTTGCTGAGAAAAGGGAGCTGTGGGTATTTTCTCCCTGTATTTTTCGGCGTGTGTGTTTCATTTCTCGGCAGTGGGCGCGCATGATAACATTATCGCTGCCGTTAAGAAAGGCGCTTCCATCGCTCAAACATCGCTTCCCTGCTTTGAGGTTTGCCTTGTTGCACCTCTGCCCCCGACCCTGCTGCCCACCCTGCAGGCTCCCCGTCGCCGGACAGGTCCTTTTCTCCTTTACCAGTGTGGGAGGGCTGGCCCCCGGCTCCGCAGCCCAGGGAGCCCCCTCCCAGCAGGCACTGGGTCCAGTCCTTTGCGTCCCGGCCCCCCACAAGGTCTCGAGTTGAGGCTCCCCTGTGGCAGGCGGGGTGGGACCCCTAAGGGGAGGCCCCTGGCTTGGGGGTGGTGGGGCGGACCCTGGACACGCAGCGCTTCCTCTTGGCCTTGGCGATGGGCCGGACCCTCCCACGCGCCTCCCTGGTGTCCAGCTCTGAATGGGCCCCAGCCGGGAGCCAGGCGGGCCCCGGGGGTTCTGATGCTGGGGACCAGCTGCAGGAAAGCAGGAGGGAAATCTGAGGCAGGGGCATGTGCCGAGCGGCCGGGGCTCAGGTTTAGCCTGATAAGTTTATCACGCGGTGCCGGCTGCCAACCGTCGGCTCGGAGCAGGCCAGCGGGCCTGGGCAGGAGCGCGCTCCCAGCCGATAGCGCCTTCCAAGTGTTATCAAAGGCCCGGTGGCCCAGGGAGCGGGAGAAGCGGAGCAGGACGGAGGGAGAAAGAGACTTGCAACCATTTCACCCCCACGACAAGAGCCAGGGAGGGAGAGGGCCCCCGAGGTGCCTTGGGGGGGGGGGCCTCGACATCCCAGCTACACCAGCAAACACAGTTAGGAATTAGCCTCGTGCAGGCTGGACAACCCCACTTCTCCCTCGTCACGGATGCTGCCGGCAGCCCTTCTGCAAGGCCTCAAGAAAAAGTCTCCTTTTCTGGAAGGTTCTTCACCCCCGAACACGTGAGGGAACCGGGGGTGGTATTTCTCCACCATTCTTTTTTTTTAAATTTTTTTTTTCAACGTTTATTTATTTTTGGGACAGAGAGAGACAGAGCATGAACGGGGGAGGGGCAGAGAGAGAGGGAGACACAGAATCGGAAACAGGCTCCAGGCTCTGAGCCATCAGCCCAGAGCCTGACGCGGGGCTCGAACTCACGGACGGCGAGATCGTGACCTGGCCGAAGTTGGACGCTTAACCGACTGCACCACCCGGGCGCCCCTCTCCACCATTCTTGAGAGTGAGAGTCAGACTCAGTCTAGCCCCCCGAACGCCCAGCCTGGGGACCGGTCACCCCCCTGGAACCACCACTCAGGACTCAAATGCCTCATCCTCCCTGCCTCTCGCGAATGAGGAAACGGGGTCTCAGTGAGTGCAGACGAGGGGCAGGGGGACCAGGACTGGGGGACGGGAGGGACGAGAGGCTGAGGCCTGGTGACCGCCCCCCCCCCTCCCCGCCATGTTGGGAGGGAAGAAACGCTCGTGGCCACTAAGGGGAAGTCGCTCCCCAGCTGGTGCTGCTCCGGGCCACGGCATAGGGGCGCAGACAGACTGACTTCGGCTGTGAAAGCACCTGTCGGGGACCAGGGACACCCCGAGGTCCACAGGGCTATAACTGGGGGGCAGGCGTGGCATCACAGTAGATTTAAAAATTCCCTTTTCTAGGCTTTTTCTTTCTGCGTTTTCCGTGAAAGAAAAGAGCGGACAGCTGTGCTCCCAAGAGCCCACATGACAGCCCAGGCCCGTGACCTTCCAGAGGCACATGCCACAGGCCAGGCACCATCTAGGCCAGCGGGGAAGCTGACACAAGGCCCACCCTCAGTGGGGACGCGGAGGAGAAACAGAACAGGGAGGCGGGGACATGGGGGTCGCCAGTTCCCCGGGTGGCCAGGGTGGGCCTCATTGACAGGGCTAATTGTTCCCTTCCTCAAGAGGGAAGTGGGGAAGGAGAGAGCCCCAGACGGAGTCAGGAGGCTGGGGCATCAGTCTGGCCCCTGCTTGGCCAGGTAACTTTCAGGCACTGCCCTCTGGGCCTCTGTTTCTCTTGTCTGTAACAACGGCACCTGTGGTCTTTAGAACTCTCTAGATCCTGTCTGCAGGCTCCAGGGTCCCAGATGTCACGTCATCAACTCTTGAATGCCGGGATAGAGAGCTGGGTGTGGTACCCGGGGGCTTGGGGGGGCCTGCGGTGTGCACGGGCGCAGGGCGAGCATCCGCACGCGAGGCGCAGCTTCAGACGGAGGAGGCCTGGGAAGTGGTTCCTGACACGTTCCTGCGACTTAGGCCTCTGCCGCGAGTGTCTCACACTTACTGAACTCAGAAGTGCAAGCACTTTACAGGAACGAACCCTTCGAGGGAGGCGTCATCATTCCTGAGTTCCTGGGGAGGAAACAGAGGCGAGGCCGGAGAGGCGAAGCGACGTGCAGGCACCCCGGCCATTACCGGGGCCAGCCCTCAGGGACCCCTCTCAGCCCTGAGCCGCCGCTGTGCACAAATACAGTTGTCGTCCTTGCTGAAGGCTCTGACTTTGGAGCCCAGGCTTCCAGGCTGGCACCCGGGGCCCGGCGTCCTCCCTGCCGTCGCGTGGCAGGCTGACCTGGGCTCGCGGGGGCGCCCCTGCGGACAGCTGGAGCCACAGACACCAGAGCGAAGCTCGGAGCTATTTCTGCAAAGGGTGACTTGGGACTTCCTCCCAGATCTCTTAAAAATAAAGGGGTTATCGTGGCCCTCAGGCTCCTTCCTCCACACGAGTGAACCCTGACATGATTTCTGGGGAAGGCCTGAGCCCCCGGGCCTCCCTCGGCCCAGCGAGGACTTATCTCTGAGCTCAGTTGGGCAGCAGGAAGGGAGGGAGGCGACCACCGCGGGCAGCTCTTCCTGCCCCAGAAGCCCCTTTTGGGAGCAGCGGGGGATGTGGCCACTGACTCAGGGGCGTCAATCACCCCTCTGCCCCGGCCTGCGGTTGCCCACCAGACTCTGAGGGGAATCAGAAATCAGGGAGCAGAGAGCATTCTGGGGAAGTTCCAGCACATCCAGCCTGGCCTCTGCTCCAGACCCTCCCACTGCATCCAGCAGGACCCCTGTCTCTGTCTATGGCCCAGCATCAATGCTGGTGGCACATCTGTCTCCACTAGAGTGCCAGCCCCTGTGGGCACCTGAAGATCGGCCCCTCCCTGCAGGAAGAGTGAGGGGCAAGGTGGAGGGACCAGGTAGGCCCAGGTAGGCCCAGGCCCAGGCTACCCTGCCACCGGGTAGGCTGTGCGGCAGAGAGAGGGGCCAGGGGCCTGCCCACACCCTCGGGGGATCTTCTCCCCACTGCAGGTCTCAGACTTTCAGTCCCCATAGAGGGCAACTCTCAGGGTCCTGAGGAGCGAACCCCAAGACTCCGTTCCACAAGCATTTGTAGGGTGTCCACTCCGGGCTGGGCCCTGGTGGGGCAAGAGACAAGGCATCTAGGGGACGGTCAGAGGCTGAGGGGCCACCAAGCCCAGCCCTGGGGCCAGAGAAGTCTTCTTGGAGGAAGCAGACATGTGAGAGACAAAAGGAATTTGATCTGTCAAAAGTGAAAAGAGCTGCCCCAAGCCAAGGAAACAGTAGTACAAAGGCCCTAGGGAGACAAAGGCCTCAGGTTGGCCCCTAGCGACACTCTCAACCTGCTGGGGGCCTGGGGGCCACCCAGTGCCCCCCTTGGGCCGCCAGAGGCCAATGCGTAAAGCCAGGGTGACTTAGAGGGTCCCGGGAGCCGTCCTGTGGGGGCTCAGCGCCCAGCCACATTCGCCCTGCCTCACCGTTGGCACTCGTGGTCCCTGACATCCAGTCCCCAGTGGCTCACAGAGTGCCCCCCCGCGGCCCAGTACCCCTCTGGACTACTTTGGGAGGGAGATTCAGGCTTCCAGAGCTGAGTGTCCCCAAGGCACTCTGCAGAAGCCAACAATCTTAGCTGGAAACCGTCAGGGTTCGGGGTTTCCTCCTGGCCGGCTCCCCAGCGCCCCTCAGCTCAGCCTCAGACTTATCACTGCCCTCCAGCTGTCTCGCCCCCAAGCCCCCTCCAACCACCTCCCCCAGATGATTCAGCAAATCTTCCCTCTCTGGGGGGAAAACAAGGTGAAAAAAATCACAATGTCAGATTACAAAGCCCCAACCGTAGGGCAGGCCCCTGGCAGGGAGATAAGGGTCCCCCCCCCCCCCCACTCCCGCCCTCAAAGCCCCTCGGGTAGATAAACCTTCTAAAGCAGCAGCCGGCTGCTGCAGGTGCGGGGGGCAGAGACCCGGCCTCGAGGAAGTGTGGCTGAGAGAGACAGGTCGCTGGGTGGCCCTGCAGGGCCCAGGGCCCCGGGCCCCGGACAAAGAGGAAGCACCCACGACTGGTGTTGCCATCACGCCCCTCGCCTGGAAGGGAGAAAGAGAAGGGCGGGGGCTTTCTTAGAAAGTTCACTGGGAGGGTACCCACAAATGCCCTCCACCCCGGGTGGCCCTCTGCCAGTGCGGCCTGCAAAACATGCTACATGCAGGGCCCAGCTGTGCTGAGGAAATGGAGGCACCAGGCCTCACGGGAACCTAGGGCAGCTGGGTTGCCATTGACAGGCCCGGAGCCTCCTCTGGGGAGGGCAGGGCAAGGCCAAAGTCGGCTCGGCCACGTCAGCCTTGGAGACCTCTTCAGGGGCAGTCCTGGCTCTCCAGGCTGGAGTCGGGCCAGACCGGGGCCTCCCTGGGGCCTCAACTCCATATCCAGAGACCTCTGGACGTGGGGAGGAGGCTGGGGAAAGTGAGGCCACCCGGCCTCCCTCCACCAGCACAGACAGCGCGCTAGACAATGGGTTTGCAGTTAGGCCTCGTGCAGGGCTCTGTCACCCAAGGCAAGTCCCTTCTCGGCTCTGGGCCCATTGCTTGTCTGTAAAATGAGAACGAAAATAAAATTCACCGGCAGAGCTGTCCCGGGGAGTCCGTGGGCACACGTCCAGCACGAGTGGCCCCAGCCAGTCTCGGGTGTCTGTTTCCACGGCTGGGGGATCAGCATCTGGTTGGAATAGGAATGACTCAGGGACAAGTGCTCACACGGTGCTTGGCACACAGGGCCAAGTGTCCAGCTATCCAAGCGTCTGGCTACCTCCCCCGCTTTATCTGGGGAAGTTTGCGGAGGTCATTTGTCAGGGGACGGCGAGGCTGGCTAGTGGGCATCTGTGACACAGAGAGCTTTCCAGGTGCAGGCCTGATCCCCAGGGCCCTCTGCCTATTTTTTTTTTTTTTTTAAACGCTTATTGATTTTTGAGAGACAGGAAGAGACAGAGCATGAGCAGGGGAGGAGCAGAGAAAGGGAGACACAGAATCCGAAGCAGGCTCCAGGCTCCGAGCCGTCAGCACAGAGCCCGACGCGGGGCTTGAACCCACAGACCATGAGATCACGACCTGAGCCGAAGTCTGACGCTCAACCGACTGAGCCACCCAGGGGCCCGCATTACGTATATTTTAACACCAGAAACAAAGCTGGTGGTTGCAGGGTGGCCTTGGTATTTGCTGAACAGAGGCTCGGGAACCAGAGCCCGGCCCCAAATGGCTCGCAGTCCGTGGAGAGGCCCCTCCAGGCGGGCCAACAGAGCAAGGGGGCCCTGCTCTGGGCTGGAGCAGGGAGGGAGCTGCGGGGCTGCGGGAGAAGCTGCGGGGAGACCAGCTTCTCTTGGGGGTCAGCAGCTGAGTACTGAGCAGAGAGCAGCACCGGAATCCCCGCGTCCTTCTCCTCTTTCTGCCAGACTGGCTTTGCCTGCCTCTGGGCCTCCTGGAGCGCTGTTCCCGCTGCCTGGGAGGGGGGGTCCCCTCAGTTCTTCACCAGACTCGCGCTTTCTTCATTCTACCCCCATTGTACCCTGTAAGAGACATGCCTCATAGTTACAGACCCCCAGCAACGGCCCCATCTGGATGCCGATCACAACTGTCACTAAATAGCTACGTGTGCCACTGACCGAGCACAGTCTATGCAGGTCTCATAGCGTCCCAGCACTTAGCAAAGAAATACTTTCAGTGGGTGGGTGGATGGGTGGGCAAACAAATTAACGGGCCTGGCCCTCCACCCCCCCCCCCAAAGGGGCTGATGCACAATGAGTGCTCAAAGCTTGAGACAGGTAAGGCTGAGGGTGAAGGGACACTTCCTAATCCTTTGCCCCTCAACCTGAGCCTGTGTGGGTTGCGGACCTATCCCTCCCTCCCCCATGTCAACGAGAGGATACGGGGGACCCAGCCCAGGGCTGCACCTGGAGGGCAGCATCTCCACCCTTGGGGAAGACAGAAGAACCCTCTCAACCCACCAGCTGATCTGATCGGCCGAATGGCACCCTTTGTCCACGCTAAGCACTTCGCGCGTAGATAGCCTAACGGGGCCACATATCCCTCCCAGCAGTGGCACTGAGGCACAGGCTTGTCCAAAGTAGAACTTTGAAGAACCTCTTCCCCGTCTTTCTAAGCTGAAGGCAAGCCCTGCCCACGGAATTGAGGGGCGTCCTGATTCTGCTGCTCTCTCCTGGGACGCGCAGGTCTGGCTGTTGTGTCTCCCCCTTCACCTCCCTGCGCCCCCTCGCCCTTTCTTGCCCTGCTCTCCTCGCTCCCCACCTTCTTCCTTCCTCCTTGTATGTATGTGACCGCACGGGTCATCCCTCCCTGCTTCTCAGGGTCCCTGACCCCCTAGACTGGCCAGGCTCGGGGTGGTCCCCCTTCACTTGCTGAGGTGTTCCTCTGCTCGTCCTCACCCGACTAGGTGTCTGTCTGCCCGTGAAACTGGCCAAGGAGACCCAGCCCCCAACAGTCAGGCTGGGGTGCCACACGTGGGGGGCTTTCAAAGTGTGAGGCAGACACCCCTTCTCAGAGGTCACCCCCAGCTGAAGGGGAAGGGAGAGCAAAGGCAAGGAGGCCCGGGGACGGGGGCCAGGAGTTGGGGGGTTGGGGTGGGCAAAATGTGTGTGGTTGGAAGGAGGCAGGAGAGCCAGGGGGAGCTGGACCCCCAGACGCTCCGTCAATAGGGAGCCACGCCAGGTACTGAGGCGGCCCGGCGGGGAGGGACTGGATTTGCGATCCAGGGGAAACAGCGCCCCCTGGCTTCTGCAGGGAGAAGGTGGTGCCGCCCTGAGGCTGAGGGAGGTGAGGCTGTCCAAGGGGGGGGGTCCCCGCAGCCCCTCAAGATGAAGCAGCCTCCAGGTCTAAGGAACCCTGGCAGGCGGGTGCTGGGGAGTGCCCCGTGACCCGGACACAGCCTCCTGGCCTCACCCGGAGACAGATTACAAAGGGCGCAGGCCCTGATGGGGAACCATTTGGTGACGTCCCACAAAATCACAGGTGCACGTGCCCTTTGACCCAGCAGTCTCTTACAGACCTCCAGCCCGTGTGTGAGAAACGACACACAGCAGTGATTCATTGCTACGCTGTTATTTGCAAAAGGTTGGAAACAACCTAAGTATCCCTCAAAGAGGGTCAGTGGAATAAATCATGGGCCAACCTTACAGTGGAATAGTGGGCGTCTGTTCAGAAAAAGGAGGAAGCGCTGTGTGAATTGATGTGGAGTCATTTCCATGATACATTGCCAAGTGAAAAAGGAAGGTACGGAGGGGAGTGTAGAGCGAGCTACCATTTATGGTCAACTAATTTATAGTTGACTTTAACAGATCGAGGAGTCCTATTATCTCTCCAGGGAAGCCAGTAAAAGTATGTGCAACTATTTATTAGGGGGGAAAACAGAATAATAGCCCATTTGTGGGTTAGCTGTTCACATTTTAAAGGGGGTGGAGACTACGTATATATATGTATATACATATACACATATGCATATACAGTTTTGCTTACGACCATGCAGATTATTTCCAGAGAGATAAACGAGAAACTGATAACATTAGTCACCTCGAGAGAAAAGATGATCTTAGTGATTGGAGAAAGGAGTTGGGAGCTGGCTTTTCCTTGTAGGTTTTGTTTCCTTGTAGGTTTGAACGATGCGTATTATTGCCCAACCCCCTGCAGGAAAAATGTCAGGGGCCAGTTAGAAGCTGTTCACAGGGCTAACGCTGAGAGGTGATGTGAGCTGAATGGGGTGATAGAAGCGGTGGGAGACGATGGACCCCTGATTTAGGGGATGGAGTGGACCACATGGCAGTGGACGGACTGGGGGACCAGGGAGCGTGGGGAACCCACAGTGACACCCAAATTGCTGGTGTTTCCATTCCTGAGAAGGGAATCCTGAAGGAGGAGGTTGGGGGGAAAGAGGTTTGTGGAGAGACAGAGGAATCCAATTTGGGTATCATCGGTCTCTTCTCTCCTTGACTGTCCAGGACCCCCTCCGCCTCCTTCGTGGAGAAATTTCCCCCCGTGGGTGGTCTGGGGGGAGGGCAGTTTCGAGCACCACCCTGGGCTTGCCTACCTCCCGGAGCCCTTGGGCCCCAGTCTGGTTTCCCTGCCCCGTTGGTGGGGTGAGTCACTACAAAGAGAACCAGAAAATTCTTGGGGTGATTGGAATATTCTCTGTCGCGACTGGGGTGGTGATTGCATTCGCATATTTGTGACTATACTGAACTACTTAAACCGGGTCTGTTTCATTGCATATAAATTATACCCCCAGACAGCTGATTTAAAAGTACGTATGTGTTTTTAATAGAGAATACTTACACATTATATATTTTTGTATGCAATATATTAAAAATATGTGCATATTACGACGGGATGACAATAGTGTAAAAGGCAAGAGGGGTCTGAATGGGTCTTTGCGTTCCTAAGGAAGTGGGGAAAGTATCAATTTACATTTGGCTTTCATAGAACAAGGATTCACACCACAATCTCTACGGTGACCAGGAAAAGTGTGCCCAACTATGTAATAGAGGGAAAACAGAATAATAAACTATGAGTGTAAAAGAGGAAGTGAAAGGGGACGGGAAGACACGGAACAGGCAGGACAAATTAAAAAAATAGGAATATAAAAGATGTACACCCAAATTTATCAGCATTGCATTAAATATAAAACCATTAAACACTCCAGTCCAAAGACCAAGGATACTGGAAGACCAGAGCTATATCCTGTTTACAAAGACACACAAAATCTAAGCAAGCAGAGAGACCAGAAGTGATAGAAAATGATATATACCAGGGAAACACTAACCAAAACACATCTCCTGTAGTGATGTCAGTATCACACGATTCAGGCCTTCCTAGAGAGGAAGAGAAACATTTCGGGAGGACTGCAGGGCCATTGCTAAGTTTGTATACACACCGCAGCGCGGACCTCAATTAGAAACAAAATCGGGGCGCCTGGCTGGCTCGGTCAGTTGAGTGCCAGACTCCTGATCTCAGCTCGGGTCTTGATCTCAGAGTTGTGAGTTCTACTCACATGCTGGGTGTGGAGCCTGCTTAAAAAGAATAGAAAAAGAAAGAAACAAAGCAAGATTGACAAATCTGAGAGAATAGGCGAGGTCACGACTGCAGTGGGAGGTGGTAACGTTTCTCTTATAGACTGAGCAGACTCACACACACGTGTGCACGCATGCGCCCCAGGAAGGATCGAGGACATCGTACCTGACACGTTCTTTTTGGATGTACCTGGAACACTTCACAAGGCTGACCATAAAACAAGTCCCAATAAATTTCATTTTAAAAGATTTATTTTATTATTTATTCTGGGGAGAAGGGGCAGAGAGAGGGGGAAACAGAGGATCTGAAGTGGAATCCGTGCTGATGGCAGAGAGCCCGATGTGGGGCTCGAACCCATGAACTGAGATCATGGCCCAAGCCCAAATCAAAAGTTGGGCGCTTAACCCACTGAGCCACCACCCAGGTGCCCCCGTATTATCACATTTTGATAAAGAACTTCCACTCTAAGTGTTGACGAGAACCAACTTCTCTGCCTCCCATCATTTTTTTTTTTAATTTTTTTTTCAACGTTTTTATTTATTTTTGGGACAGAGAGAGACAGAGCATGAACGGGGGAGGGGCAGAGAGAGAGGGAGACACAGAATCGGAAACAGGCTCCAGGCTCCGAGCCATCAGCCCAGAGCCCGACGCGGGGCTCGAACTCCCGGACCGCGAGATCGTGACCTGGCCGAAGTGGGACGCTTAACCGACTGCGCCACCCAGGCGCCCCCCTCCCATCATTTTTAAAATGTGGTGAAACACACATGACATAAAAGTTACCATCTTCACCACTGGAAAAAAAAAATGTTTTTAAGTTTATTTACTGATTTTCAGAGAGAGAAAGTGCGAGTTGGGGAGGAACAGAGAGAGAGAGAGAGAGAGGGAGAGAGCATCCCGAGCAGTGCTCTACACTGTCAGTGCACAGCCCGATGCGGGGCTCGCACCCAGGAACCATGAGATCACGACCTGAGCTGAGGCTGGACACTTACCCACCCAGATGCCCCCATCTTAACCATTTTTAAGGGCACAGTTCGGTAGCGTTAAGTACACGCACAGCGTTGTGCAGCCATCACCACCGTCAGAACCTTTTCATCTTGCAAACTGAAACCCTAGATCCATGAAACACTGGCTCCCCACTTGCTCTGCTCCCACAGCCCCTGGCATCCAATGATCTACTCTCTGGATCTATGAACTCGACTGTTCTAGGTACTTCAGGTCAGTGGAATTAGACAGCTTTGGTCTTTTTGTCACTGGCTTCTTTCACATGGCAGAACATTCCCAGGGTTCGTTTATGTTGTAGCACGTGTCAGAATTTCCTTGCTTTTTTAAGGCTAATGTTCCATCGTAGGGGTGGACCACATTTTGCTCACCCATCATCTGTTGATGGACACTTGGATTGCTTCTGCATTTTGGACGTTTAAAAAGAATTTTGTTTAACATGTATTCATTTTTGAAAGACAGAGACAGACCGCAAATGGGGGAGGGCTGGACAGAGAGGGAGACACAGAATCCGAAGCAGGCTCCAGGCTCCGAGCTGTCAGCACGGAGCCCGACGCGGGGCTCGAACCCACAGACCGCGAGATTATGACCTGAGCCGAAGTCGGACGCTCAACCGACTGAGCCACCCAGGAGCCCCTCTGCTTTTTTTTTTTTTTTTTCTTTAAAGGTTATTTATTTATTTTGAGAGGCAGAGAGCATGAGCAGGGGAGGAACAGAGAGAGAGAGGGAGAGAGAGAATCCCAACCAGGGATTCTGTCAGCGCAGAGCCTGATTCAAGGCTCAAACTCATGAACCGTGAGATCATGACCTAAGCTGAAATCAAGAGGCGGACGGACACTCAACTGACTGAGCCACCCTGGTGACCCATTCAAGACTCTGCTTTTAATTCCTTTGGGGGCACTCAGTCACTTAGGCATCCGACTTCAGCTCAGGTCATGATCTCACGGTGCATGAGTTCGAGCCCCACATCAGGCTCTGTGCTGACAACTCAGAGCCTGGAGCCTTCGGATTCTGTGTCTTCCTCTCTCTCTGCCCCTGCCTGTCTCAAAAAGAAATAAAACTTTAAAAAACTTAATTCCTTCGGATATTTACTCAGAAGTGGGATTGTGGATTATATGGTCATTTGACATTTAATTTTTTGAGACCCTGCCATACTTTCGCCCACAGTGGCTGCACATTTTCCATTCCTCTGCTGGAATCTTCCAGACTGGCTTCTGGCTCTGACTGCTAGACTACCTTTGGCCCTGGACCTTCGTATCACAACATACCAGGTAGGTGTCACGGAAGGTGCTAGAGTGTGTATGCCTGGAAGCCATTCCTACATAGGACGGCCGGCGACAGATGAACTGTACCCAGATGCGACTACGGACCACGCATATGTATTCCACGCAATCCACACTGAACGTACTCCCAATGGGACTTCCCCTTTCTCAAGTCCCTTAAGTACCTGTGACCACTTCAATTTGTCCCAACACAAGGGCAAGTGGGATGGAGGGCAGGGTAGGTAGAAAGAGACAGTAGTCTTAACCGATTGCAGTTAAAATATCTTACTGTTTTAATTTTTATAAAAACAAACGCCCACGTGAACACAATGATAAGGCACCTCCCAGAGCCTTGCGAAAAGGTACCTGCAATCGAGGGGCCCTGATGTCTCCCATCCGGGTGCTAACCAGGCCCGACCTTGCTTAGCTTCCAAGATCAGACCTGATCCCGCCCGTTCAGGGTGGTACGACATAGACCCTGATATTTAAATTTTATTAGTGTCATTGTAAATTTGCCTCTGCCTGGCACATTTGTGAAACTATTTAACTTGGCAACCTAAACTCCATTTACGAACGACCTTTGAAGTTCAGTCCTGTATTTAACTTTGCTTTGGGACGACAAGCTGCCTAGGGAGGGGAAGGCTCCTGGCGACAGTGGGTTCCACTTTCAGCTGAAAAGAAAACTGAAGTCTCTGAATAAACCCTACTTCCCGGGTCCCCATCGGTTGCAGCGGTGGGATTGTGCGGGGAAATTCCTGCACTGGGGAGCGCGTGCAAGGGTGTAGAAGGGGCGTGGCGTCCCTGCGGTCGGACGTGATCGGAAGCTGCTGACCCCGGCGGCTCAGCACAGGACTCCTGGGAAGCTCTGTTCCCTGCGCTCACAGCCCATCTCTCTTCCTTCGGCGGCCACTTCCCCTTCTTCCGGGTGTCATGGGCACCGATGACCACCAGGTGGCGACGTTGCCTGCGAGGACGCTCTGTCGCCATCGGGTGGTCAAAAGTGAACACTACTTCTCTCCAATTCTAAGGGCGTAGGGAGAATCCAGCCCCCGCTGGAGAGGAGTTTAAACACCTGTGCGCTTCCCAGACCGACCCAGCGGCCCGGAAAGGAATATTGATTCGGGGGCCCACAGAAAACATTTTCCAAAGCCCTCCATGCCCTTCGCTAACACAGAATCAATAACCTCCCAAGCCCAGGGCTCCCCGTAGAAGGGGCTCCCCAGCCAGGACTCAGTATTGACTCATGGGTACCAAACGCATGGGAGTCTGATATAACACACCAATGTATTCATTTACAATTGTAGGGAGGGGTTCAATCCATATGCCATTTAGCGTCTCCCTTCTGGAAAATGGAACAAACCACCAGAAAACTGCTTGGTGAACATGGAATGAGAACAAAAGGACGCGAAAACCTTGAATGAAATTGCATCTCAAGGCGTGAAACAAATATGGAGGATTGTCCCAGCCTCACTGCGCTGAATCTTCTTTGGTGATAGCAAATGCACCAGTTCCTGCCAGAGAGGCAGGTCAGGGACTGCCAAGCCCTCACATGCGGGGGCCTTTCTTTCATTTTAGGGGACTCCTGGCTGGGTCTTCCAATTATAATATAATGACATATATTTCACACACAGCTTACAGGTTTTTCTTTTTAAAATACATTTAATGGCCTTTGCAGCCGTTTATGCAGCCTCCTTACATCCTCTAGAGCAATGAAGTAAATCTCCGTTTGATTTAAGAATCATTTCAGAAACCTAGGGTACCCACATCCAAGGGGTCCCCTGCTTTTTTTTTTTTAATTCCTCCTAATATTCGCAAATCCAGCCCCTTCTTCCCATTCTCACTGCCACTTCCCTGGCCCCGGGCAGCATCTCTTGCCTGGATTATGCAGCGTCTCAGTGGGTTTATCTGCGCGGGCTTCTGCCCTCTCTGATCCATTGTCTACACCACAGCTAGAGTCTTTTACATGCACAAGTCAGATCAAGCCACTCCCGGTATAAAACCCTTCAACGCTTCAACATCGCACTCAGAAAGAGCCGACAGGTTGGACGCACACATTTTTAGGCTCTGTCTGGCATATGTCGACCTCTGACCCCTCCCTCAATGTCCCCCAGTCTGCTCCCTACAGTTTTGTCCTCTGTCACTTCCTGGAATGGGCCATGCCCCTCGCTTCAGGGTCTGCCACAGGGCCGCTCACTTCATGCTCCGCTCCTCTGTTAGGTTCTGAGTAGTTCCCAGCACACGGTAGGCGCTTAATAACTACGAAACGAGGGACTTCACGCCGCTTTCCGACCCGAGCTCCGGGGTTTTTCTGTGCGTGGACGTGAGGAGAGCTTTCAAAGCGCAATGTCTTCACGCTGGCACTTCCAGGTCCACCTCCCCCCGCCGCCGGAGACTCCTCCCCGGAGCAGCCGGCAGGAGCGGGCGCCGGACCCCACGAAAACCCCTCCGCGCTCCAGCCCGGAAATCTACTCAGCGCAGGGACTGTCCGTCGCCGGAAGGCGGGCCGGAAGTCTGCCTCGGGCCCGCCCCCTAGCCGTCATTGGAAGGAGCCCTAGGAAGGGACGGGGACCCGGCCCAGTTCTGGCTCTTCATTGGGTGAAACCTAAGAGCTAGTAGAAGGGGCGGAAGCTGGCTTCCCCCTGACGCTTCATTGGCTAAAAGCGAGAACTGGGCGGTGTCTTACAGTCCGAGTCCCACTTGGGTTGCTGGGAGCGGCAAACCGTCGTCCCGCCCCTCGGGGTACCCTCATCATTTTAATCACAGAATTGAGGACCAGGCGGTCGATCACCCCGAAACCTTGGGGCCTCCCCTCGGGCCTTCGCTCCCAGAGGCCTCGAGTCTCGCTAAGCCCAGGGATGTAGAGAGACGCGAGCAGCGAGGGAACCCGGAACAATTCTTTGGCGGAACCACTGCGACAGGCCCCTAGGAACGCGTGGAGGGCCGGACCGCGACGAGCCGGACCAGACGTGCAGGGATGGCGGCTGCGGACGCGGGGCCAGGGACCGCGGTCCCCGTGGACCTGCGGCGCGAGCGACGCATGGTGTGCGTGGAGTACCCAGGCGTGGTGCGCGACGTGTCCAAGATGCTGCCGACTCTGGGCGGCGAGGAGGGCGTCTCCCGGGTGAGAAGCTGGGGTGGGAGGGGGAATCGCGCCGGGGGGGGGGCGGAGTCGCGGGACCTCGGCGGGAGGGACCGCCCAGGGAAGTGTGGTTTCCTTGGTAACGGCGCTTGAGCAGGGCGCTGGGCGGCCAGTGGGCGGGGACTTGCCTTGGAGTGGCGGGAGCGACGGGAGACCCCGAGAGGGGCGGGGTGTCTTTTCCGTCCCCTCCTCCCGGAGCCGCAGCCTCGGCGGCGCAGCCCGAGCGCAGCTCAGCTGCAGCCCCCGCGGTGTGCTGGGCTGCCCTGTTCTCATTCACAGAGAAGACCCAAGCGCTGCGGATCAAGACCGCTGGCCAACGGGACAGGGGATGAAGTGTGTGGTTAGGGTTAAAGATAGTAATGGCTAGCAACTTCTTCGGTATCAGGCTCAGTTCCAGGTGCTTTACTGACATCTGATCCAAATTAGAACCCTGCCCAGTAGCCACTGACGTCCGCATTTTACAAGGAAACCGAGGCAATTTGTTCAAGGTCTGCAGGAAAATAAGGGAGCTGGGATGAATTCTTGCCTTGTGCAAGGCTCCGGGGAAGTGCTTTTCCGTGCACCAAATATTGACATGTCTCTTCTGTAGAGAGTCCTTCTCTGCCCTAATTAAAGTGGCCTTAGTAGTTCATACCTGCCCCTTCAGTCTGTTAATTGCAGTCTGAAATTGTGTTTTAACGCGTTTATTGTCCGTCTTGGTCGCTTGGCTCTGAGACTGTAAACTGCATGAGAGCAGGACTTGGTCTCTCTTGTTTACTTCCATAGTCCTAACATCCATAACAGTGCCTTCTTCCAAAATACTTGTCAGATGCGTGATTGAATCCTCACAACAATCCAGGGAGTTAGGTACCATTATTCCCACTTTTCAGATAAAGATACCAGGTAAGAAAAGCTGGGTCAAAAAACTCCCGCGTGGTGCAGTGGGGGTTTGAACTCATGCATTTCTGCCCTCTGAAGTCTGAATTCTTACCTGCTGCTTCCTCCTCCTTAATGAATATTGAAAACCTGTCATTAAGCACAGGATGCCATAGAGGCTGTTAGTCACGTTTTGCTGTTTGATCCTGATTTATTGACTTTACTGTGGTACCGACAGAATCCTTACTGTCAGTAACCTCAGGGATATTTGTACCCAATTACAATGAGAGCCTTTGAGAAGACACTGGTCATTGGTTCATTCTGTCAGTGCTTCTTGTGCACGTCCTCTGCCAGATCCATGTCTGGGGTTATTCCCGGCCTCGTGGTCTCATAGGCCAGTGTTTGGCGAGAAGGGATTCCTGAGGGTTGGGCCTCCTGTTAACCTTCTTTCCCTCCACGTTTCCTGAGCACCTCCTAAGGGCCAGGCTGTGTCCTTAGTGTTGGGGAGCCAGCAAACTAGAGAGCAGATGGTCTGGGCTCAGTGAGCATCATTGGTGTTTTCATACGCACACAGCTGACACTACTCTTACCCTATGTGGGCGACACGTGCCGAGTGGTTACCATGACTTAGCAGACTGAGTGTGCTGCATACGTCTGCATACAGCAGTCCTGCGAGGGGGTGCTGTTAGTACCTCGTTTTAAGGAGAACGAACCAAGACTTCAAAAGGAGGAGTGATACTTAGCCATACCCGTGCTTGTTCCTAGTTGATTCCATTTCCTTCGGACTTGGAAACATTTGCACGGAAGTCTGAATGGCAGGACCCTTTGGAGCAGGTAGTTCCTGGAGTGGGAAGGTCAAGACAAGCCACTCCCCCTGCCAACCTCAGTTCCTCCATGGTAAACTCAGGGATGAGAAGACACCCCCTCACCCCCCGCCGCAGTCTTGCTGGGAGAGGTGCGTGACTGCCCACACCAAACAGGCATCTGCGAGGTGATGGCTTCACTTAACTGGTAGTTATTATCTCCAACTTTCCAGCCTCTCAGAAGGGAGAGACGATCCTCATTTTCTCTCCTACGTAAAAAACAGATACCTGGATTTGAAAAATGGGTCTTCTGAGAACTAAAAGCTCAGAACGAAACATCAGCCTCCTGGCCCTTCCCTCGTCAGCTGGGTCACCGTCAGGCTTTTGTTGAGACAGGAGCAGCTCCCTGCCAGCTGCGTAGGCGGGCACTGCTTCACTGTCTTCCTTGGCCTTTGCCACAGATCTACGCAGACCCCACCAAGAGGCTGGAGCTGTACTTCCGGCCCAAGGACCCTTACTGTCACCCGGTATGCGCCAACCGCTTCAGTACCAGCAGCCTGCTGCTGCGGATCAGGAGGAAGACGAAGCGACAGAGGGCGGTGCCGGGTCCCGGGGCCCACCCCGAGGTCACCTTCGACATAGAGATGCTTGGCATCATCTCCACCGTTTATAAATTTCAAGGTAACTGCAGCTTACTGCGTTGGCTTATTTCAGGACCTGTGCCCACACTCCTGCAGGTACTCTGTGGCTCATCCACACAGTGAAGAGGGCCATATATGCTCCGGAATCGGGTGGGGCATGAGCGGAGCGGGACAGTGCAGGCCATGGACTGTGGGCTCACTGCTGTTTCACCTTCTGCATTCTTAAGAAGAGCTCGATTCTATGAGTAATCTTTTAATTTTTAAGGCCATTATGTAGGGCCAAATAAAGCTGGTTAGCAGGCCTCCAATTTTTGACCCTCAGGGTTTTGGAAACTTCCCTAAGGCTTGACCCCCTGCCGGGCTTGCCTCTTGTCTGAAGCCCTCCCAGATCACCTCAGCCCCTTGGGACCTCATGTTCTGTGGACTCTTGGCCAATTGGGTGTGTCCCGTGGGGCCCTCGATCCAGTTTGCTACCCATAGGGAGCCCCAGTGAGGAGGCAGTAAGGGATAGGATGAGGAGGGCAAGTAAGGAACAGCAAGTCTGTTGGGTGGGTAGCTTGGCTTCCCTCAGCCTCGGGCTCTCGTCCGAACAGCGTGGGGCCCTGGTTCCTTAGGCCCTTGTGGAGGGTCCGGGTCAGGGGTGCCGTGAAGGGGCTGGTTCGCGCGCACAGGAGGCACCTGGCAGGTTACTAGCCGAGCCTTAGGCGCGTGTGGTTGCAGCCGCAGTTCTAGGAGAGAATCTGACCAGAATAAAGACTGAGAAGGAAGAGGGGGCTAGAAAGTGGCAAGAAACGAAACCAGGGCCTGGGACCCCTGCGTTGGGCGTTCTGAACGTCAGTCTTTCCGGTGGAACGTGGTAGTCACCGAAGAGGGCCGTCCTTCCCGGGGCACGGTCTTCCGTGATTCATCTTCTGTCTGTGTACTTGAGCCAGCACCCCTCGGCTCAGTGCGCGTCCCAGACAGCAGCACCGCCCCACCTGGGAGCTCGTGGGAGGTACAGCATCCCGCAGCCTGCGGCAGGGTCCCCCGTGAGGCGTGTGCACGTTACGTTTCAGGAAGCACTGACCCAGACCGTAGCCTCGCGTCCCACATAAGCCCTCAGCTCCTCCACGTGAGTCCAGGTGCGCGGAGTCAAGTGCACAGAAGTTTCCGGAAGGGTGTCCTTTCGGCTCCCGCCAGCGTTGCCTGGCAATGCCCACCGCACGGCTCCCTCGACGCCTCCCGAGAAGACGTGGGTGTGGGTGCGTAGCAGCTGCCAGTTCCTGGGAGGGGGTAAGAGGGTGTCCGCCATCTGGCCCCCTCTCTTTCCAGGAATGTCCGACTTCCAGTACTTGGCTGTGCACACGGAGGCGGGCGGCAGGTGCGTGTCTATGTATGACAAAGTGCTCATGCTAAAGCCTGAGAAGGAGAGTTTCTTCCACCAGGAGCTGCCGCTCTACATCCCCCCGCCCATCTTCTCTCGGCTGGACACCCCGGTGGACTATTTCTACCGACCGGAGACACAGCACCGGTAAGCCCCACCCCCACCCCCACTACGGCATCAGGGTTCAGAGCAAGGGCCCTGCGGTCACAGGGCCTGGGTCTGAGGCTCACCTCTGCCACTCGCGGGTCAGGCAGCCAGCACTGCCGGCTTCGCTCAAGCCTGTGGCTCCAGTGCCTCGAGACACAGAGCAGCCGGTGACTGTGCCCCAGCTGGAGGCCTCGCTCCGAACTCCCCGCACCATGGAGAGTGAATCAGGATGTCACCCTCAGCCTTGAAGTCCCATCCCCAAAAGCATGAAACACTTAGAAGGGTGAGTGCCTGGCAGAGTTTGGTAGAATAAGCAAGTGACCAGTCCATTCGTAGGGAGGTGGCTAATGGAATCACAGCCCTTCTGTGCCAGGGAGCACCACGTGGCCTCAGACAGCAGGCTCGTGGACTGACGTGGCACTTGCCCAGGGTACCTCGCTCTGTGAAGAAAGCAGGCGTAGGAGCACGTTCTATAGCATGAAAGTAAGCTGTGGTATGATCATAGAAATCTAGAAAGATCTGGAAGATTGGGCCCAGAGCAGTTATCTCTAGAAGGTGAGAAAATGTTCTTTCCTCACTAACTCTTGCCATCAACAAGCACTGACTGCCTGTTGTGGCCCGGGGCGCTCCTCGGAGCCTGCGTCAGCGTCAGCCGAGAACAGCACAGCACATAGAAGGTCCTGTGCTGGGCGGGGCCGGGAGCTGGATGGAACACAAGCAGATGATGAGTGAGCAATGGGCCCGTGGCCTGGTGCACGTCTCAGAGGAGATCAAAGGGGTGTGGGTCATAAGGGGCAGTGAGTGGGCTGAGGGCTGGGGGCCCCCAGAGGGGCTGACATTTGAAACAGACCTGGGCGATGACACAGCTGGGTAGGTGAAGATCCGGGGAGAACGTTCTAGAACAGAGGATTGGCACATGCAGAGTGGTCGCAGAGTGAGCCTGGGCGCGTGGTAGGGGTGAGAGTCTCATGGGCCATGGTAAGGGGCCTAGATTTGGTCCGAAGGAGAAGGTATGTTCTCTTCCTTTAACAAAATACGGAGAGTTCCAGACATAGCCCAAAGTAGTGAGAATTGTCTAGTGGAGGCCGGGCTGCGGCAGCAGCTTCAGCGGCTGGCACCGGTCTGCTGCTTGCCCGAGCCCGAGCCCCAGCCCGGCAGCGCGGCCTCGAGAACGCACCCTGCGTGCCTCCTGCAGGGAGGGGCTTGTTTTCTTACACGACCCTGTTGAACCTGCCGCTCTGTCACCAGAGCGAGGAGCCTTCCATGTTCCCCAGCACCTTCCGGCACCGGTCTGCTCGCAGTCTCCCCAGCCAGAAGCGGGCCACGCGGCAGCCTCTTCGCGGCCCTCGGCCTGTTGGATCCGTAGCCCCCACTCCCTCCTGACCGCAGGAGCAAGTGGTGGTTAGATGGGCAAAACGTGACAGAAACGTGGAAGCGCAAAGGGTCCGCCGCGCCCTCCCGGCCCGCGACCCTCCACATGGGATGATGGAGTTTTCCGTGTGTGTGTTCTAGTCGGCTGTCCTCGGCACAGGAGTTTTAGGGGAGAGACCATGTGCATATTTCTGAAATGCTCTGGTTATTTTTATCCCACAAGCATTTTACTCTCAGAGTCAGAGACGGACAAAATACGCAGAAGAAGAGGATAGGCCCTCTGCACTGCTGGCCCTGGCTGGCAGTGGCTGAGTCACCCTCTGTCCCCTAGGACCAGTAGGCAGCTGCTCTGAAGCTTCTGACGGGGTGATAAGGGAGGAAGGCTGGCCGCCATGTGGTTTATCGATTTTCCAGCAAATGGAAAGAACCTGCCTTTCTTCCCAGGGCCCCCATCGATCTTTCTGCCCTGCTGGCCCCTCTGTGGGTCCAGGGAGGTCCGGCTTCCTACAGGACGACGGGCAGAGGAAGGCTGGCCTGACGGGGGTCCCTCGTCCTTGAGGAAGTTAGCAGGGAGTCCTTTCCCTGTGCTGACGGGCCCCGGCGGGCAGCCGCTCCTTGCCGTGCTCTGGCGGGGGGCTGCCAGGGCTGGAGTGAGCCGCCACCCGTGCCTTCCCTCTTGGGAGTGGTCGGGGTCTCGAGGGGTAGCCTTGAAGAGCGGGTAATGTTGTACCTGTTCAGGATGGTTCCTAATGGAGCCATGTTACAAAAAAAGGCACAGACTTGCTCCCGTCTTTGTAATTGTGTTTTCCAGTGTGAAAAATCACCTTGTTCCTTGTAAGTATACAGATGGTTTGTACTCGTGTAGAAAATGAAGGTAAGATGGAAACAAATTTAAAAGGTAGCAATCACCTGAATGAAAACCTATGATGTCCAGGCCCACTTTAAAATGCATTTCAGAAGAATCTCGGGGTTTGGGGTGAGGTACAGATGCGATGGCAGTCACTGTTGGAGCTCGTGATGGATTGTGGGGCTTCTGGAGGCTGTTCTCCCTGCTTTCGCCTAGGCTTGACATTCGTGACCTCCCCCCTCAGCGACAGCCGGGCCTGGTGCCCAACGAGAGACCTGAGCAGACGTGGCGTTAGAATGCTCACTCGCTTCCAGCCTCTGTGCTGTATGATGGTAGTTCGGTAACGTCCGTCTTCCCTGCACCTGCCTGTTGCAGAGATGCTTCTGGGCCGAACGTGCTCTTTCGGAGGGAGGCAGACAGGCGTCACCGGGCCCCTGGCCAGCCTCCCCGGGTGGGAGTCCCGGCTCTGTCCACACGAGCTCTGACTCCAGGCGGCTTTCTGGCTGCTGTCGGTTACCTCGCAGGAAACTGGTTCCTTCCTCGTGCAATTGTTTTGGGGTTAAATAAGCGAATCATAAAAGCGTGGCTGTTGCCTGACAGCTGATCAGCCGTGTCCTGAGTGGCCGCGCCTTTCCCTGACCTCCCTGCTCTGCCTGACGGGCAGGCGGCTGGCGTCACAGCCCGGGGGGCTCCCTGCCTGGTCCGGTCAGGCCCGTGCCTGGGGTCTCCTCGGCACCCGGGCCCACGCCAGCTCTCTCTGCCCCAGGGAAGGCTACAACAACCCCCCCGTCTCAGGCGAGAACCTGATCGGCCTGAGCAGGGCCCGGCGCCCCCACAATGCCATCTTCGTCAACTTTGAGGAGGACGAGGTGCCCGTGCGGCCCCTGGAGGCTGCAGTGCAGACGTGGAGGAGGATCTCCACCAACCCGGTGGACCGGAAGGTGGAGGAGGAGCTGAGGAAGGTGAGCTCGGGGCGGCCTCTGCATGGACCACCCCCCGGGAACCCGGCCGGGCCCCCCTCCGTCCCTCATCATTTTGCCTTCGGCTGTGCTGACTTTTTAAAACCGGTTCGTCGGCACGTGGGAGCTTTTCACCTCCAGATGTCACACATCAAAGCCATGCCGGCACAAGCCGGTTCCTTGGGGGCGCTAAGCAATCGGTACATCGTCTGCTTGTGACTTCACAGTGGAGCCTGGGTTTGGGAAGCTTTTGCTCATGCATCGTTGGAGCAAGAAACCACATGGAGCACCTCCTGTGCTTCATCCCCAGCATGCTGGAGGGGACCGAGTGGCCTTCTGCCCGTCCCCTGGCTGGCAGGTCCTGGGAGAGCCGTGGGGCCTCTCACTCCTGCCTCTACAGGCACAGATGGCAGGTTCTCAGTGAGACCACGTTGCTGCTGGCCGAGGCTCACCTCTTCCCTTGCTGAAGCAGACTGTTCCCTTGGGGTTTTTTTCTTAAAGAGACTGTGTGGACACCTTTCTAGCGGTCACTGGTCGCTGGAGGCGGTACCTGGGGGACCACTGTCCGAGGCCCTTCCGTGTTCTCTGGACACAGTCCAATCCGCATCCTGGCATAGGGCGCTTCCAGCCCTGGCCCTGCCATGCACCAGCCACACTGGCCTCCTGCGGTCCTCTCTTGGGCCCGGCCGTCCGCTTCGGCCTTTACGATAGCCCAGCTCAGGCTCCGCCCTCTAGGCTGGAGCTGCTTGGGGTCCCAGAACACTGGCGTGTCCCCCTCTTGGCCCTGCCCTGGCTTCTTTGTTCATCTGCCTCCCCCACTGCCCTGTGAGCTGCATGAGGACAGAGACCGTGTCTTTCGTGGTCATTTCCGGACACGGAAGTCCGGAGGTCCTGCAGCCACACCTGACCTGTGCTGGGTGTGCGGGGCTCCACCTGTGAAGGCAGGGACAGTGAGTGGGTGCGGCCAGGCCCAAAGGCTGCCGTGTGCTTGTCAGCAGCCGCTCTCTGCCAGCTCCTCCCCCAAAGGGTCTGCTGGGGGCTGGGCCAGTCCGGAGAGGCAGAGCCGGTGGGGGGGAGGGGCGGGAGGCTGCTGGTGTTCATCCCGGTCTCTGCCTTGACCCCCCCCCCCCAGCTGTTTGAAATCCGTCCCATCTGGTCACGTAACGCTGTCAAGGCCAACATCAGCGTCCACCCTGACAAGCTCAAGGTTCTGCTGCCCTTCGTGGCCTATTACATGGTGAGTGTCTGCCCAGCCTGGCACCTTGGGTCCCGCCAGGATTGCCCTGATCTCCGCTGTGACCTCCCAGAGCCACGGCAAAGCTGGCGGCTCTGTCCTGGTGCCCCCGGGAGGCCTGTTACAGCCCCAGGCAGGTCCCCTACAGCCTCCTCAGCAATGCTGGCCGTCCCTCGGCGATCTTAGGATTAGAGAGTAATCGCATAACTTCCGAATAAAGGGATTGTATGCTTTTAAACGATCTCACATCGAGAACCTTCTAAGGACCAGGGGCTGGGTTAAATGCTGTGTACCTGTTACATCCTTTGTTCTTCCCTGGGGGGTGGCAACAGGATTCCCTTCTTCCTCTGAGGCAGAGCCAAGGCTCAGACAGGTGCCTCGATGTGCCAGGGTCCTGTAGCCAGCACGTGACGCAGCCACTGGGACCCCAGCCTGTTGGGCTGCAGAGACCAGGCTCCCTAACCACAGGGCCCCCAGCCTTGGCTCATTCTACCCGGGCAGAGTGGGGTGGGGGTGGGGCAGACCCACCTTGGACTCGGTCCAGGAGGGCACGGAGATGAGGTGTCATTACTGAGGTTGCCAAAGGTGCCGGAGGAAGGTGTCCTACCTGCCGAGGGTCCCCACATGGAGCACTGGGAGGCAAGCCTGAGATGTGACCATAACGGCGATGACAGATGGGGCACGAAGAAGGCTCATCCCTCCTGTGCTTGGACCCCAGACTTCAGAGAGCGGCTGTCTGTCTTTTAGCATAGGCTTTCTAGACATAAGGGCTTCAGGAGTACTGTTTGGGGACAGTATATCCTGTCCATTAGGATGGCAGTAACATTTATTGGGCACTTACTATGTGCCAGGCACCGTGGTGAAGGCTCCCGGGTCATCATCTCATTTAATCCTCACAGAAACAATGGAAAAGGGGGCTCCTGTCCTCTCGAACAGGAAGACCAAGTGGCCTGCCCAAGGTGACAGAGCTGTACCCGGCAGAGCCGGGGTGGGGGTCCAGAGCTGTGTCCCCAACTCATGTCCCCCCAGGCCTACATCTCTGAGGGAGCCAGGGACCAGCCTTGGCCCCACCCCACACTCCCGCCTTTTGTCCCCAGATAACAGGCCCCTGGAGAAGCCTGTGGATCCGATACGGGTATGATCCCCGAAAAAACCCAGATGCCAAAATTTATCAAGTCCTTGACTTCCGAATCCGTTGTGGAATGAAATACGGTAAAAATTACTAACACCTTGGTTTTCTTTCTCTCTCTCAATGTCTTTTTCTACAGCATTCTCTTCTGTAATGGGAATGTATCCCTATGGCGAAGATAAAAAAGTCTTTTCCTCCTGGGTGAGATCTCTGCAGAATAGCAGAGAGATGGGGATCCCAGCCTGGGTCCCAGCTCCACCATTGGCCTTCGAGCCGCTAAACTTGTTATTCATGCACTCGGTCCCTCCACCTGTTATGGTTCCTGCGGTAGGGGCCGGGCACCCAATACCGCCTGGTCCCCAGGCCTGCAGTGAGGCAGCGCACGCAGAGTGCCAGCACACGGTCCTGTGTGGTCGGTGCCGTAAGGGTGGCCGCTGGGGCCTGGGGCCTGGGGGCCTGGAGTCCCCTTCTCAGGAGCCGGCCCCAGCGAACCCTGGTGTGCGACTAGCGCAAAGCCACTTCTGATGGCCAGGAGGGCCCTGCACCCGCATGCACCCGACATGCCCTTCCTCGTCTGCAGGTTACGCCCCGAGTGATATGCCTGTCAAGGCCAAGCGCAGCACCTACAACTACAGCCTCCCCATCACTGTCAAAAAGATGCGTAAGTGCCCCGGCTCGGCCTGTGGATCAGGCTGATTTGCCCTCACGGAGACGCTGAGGGAGGTGGGCATCAGCATGCTGGGGTGGGGTGGGGTGGGGTGGGGTACGGTGGGGCTTCCCAAGGGGCCAGCGCTCCGGGAGGGGTGGGGAGAAACATCCTCCCGGATTCCAAAGTATTGTTGCTGTCCCCTTGCAGCCAGCCAGCTCGTCACCATGCACGACCTGAAGCAGGGCCTGGGCCCGTCGGGGACAGGTGGCACGCGGAAATCGACCTCTAACAAGTACAAGCTCAAGGTGGGTGCCCCTGAGCCCCAAAGGAGAGCATCCGCCTGCCTGGTTGGGGGTGCAGTGGACCGTGGAAAGGAGGCACCCCCCTCGTGCAGGCCAGACGCGCCCACACACAACTCGCACATGCTCTCATCTCCCGGGTCGAGGCCACCAGGAGGGGCTTTGACTGAGGCAGCTCTTCCCACTTGGTGCCTCTGCACAGCTCCCAGCTTCCAGGATGGCCTTGGGGAGCACAGTGAGAGCTCAGGGTGTGAGCCGCCCAGCCCCGGGGGCCTTGAGCATCTGGGCAAAGAGGCAGTGGCCGGTGTCAGCGGGGAGCGCAACACCGGCAGCTGTGCGTGGCTGCCCTTCATGAGCCCGTGGCCGCCACCTGGACCGGCCCAGTGGGGCGGGTGCCCACACGCACGCGGGGCCACGGCAGACCACCTGGCCCCGCTCTGGGGGGCTCACGGGCTTACGGGGTCCTTGGCTCACCGGACGTGGGATTCCGTGGGCCTCCCGCCCACTTGGGCTGCTGTGAGCTGCACCCCCAGCCTCGGCTCAGCTGTCTCGTAGGGGACACGTGCCAGGGGCACGTGCAGCAGAGGGGGAGAGGGCGGGCAGCGTGCAGGGCAGCAGAACGGGACCGGTTGGTAGGAGGCGGTGAGGAATGAGGGCGCCCCGCGAGGGCCCGCGAAGCTGGCACGACAGCCCGCGCCATACCGCGGCCGCCACGCAGGCGGCTCATGGTCGCGGGGGCCGGGGGACCCCTCCTGGGGAGTCGGAGCCTCTGCGCGCCTACTCCCGGCCTCTGGCCTGTCTGCGCCGCCTGAGTCCAGGGGAAGAGCCGGGCCCGCCGGGTGTGGACTGGCCGGGGCGAGCTCCGACCCACCTTCCCGCCCTGTCCTCTCCCCAGGACTCGGTCTACGTCTTCCGGGAGGGGGCCCTGCCGCCCTATCGCCAGATGTTCTACCAGTTATGTGACCTGAATGTGGAAGAGTACGTACGTGAAGGGGCCCTGAGACGCCAGGGTGAGGAGGGCGGGGCTCGGGACCAAGGTGTCCCGAAGCTGTTCCGCTCGGCCCGTCTCGGCGGGAAGCCCCGCCCAGGGCGGTGGGCACCATGGGGCTCCCGCGTCAGCCTGGCGGCTGCCAGGGACCATTTCTGGGGTCCGCCTGGGCTGTGCCTCTGAGCTGCGGTGCCGGGCTGGGCGCCGACGTGTCTTGTGGTTGAGTCTTGGGCCTCTCCCTCCTCTGCCCCCGTGGAGGTCTAGGACCCGGTGCCTGATCCTTCCCGGCGGACCGGAATCCCAGGAGCCTTTCACCCAGTTCTTACGGTGTTTAAAGAAGGGGTGGGGGGAGCTGGGATGGGAAGAGACGGGAGCACGTCAGACACGGCCTGAAATCTGGTGCGGGCCGGGGGTTCTCGCAGGAGAGCGTGCGCAGCCGCATCCCGATTTGTGCGCACCTTGGGGTTGGGGGCCACGCCGGTTAAGGACCTGGGCTGGGAGTGTCCAGCGTCCCGTGGGTGTTCGGTCCTGTGCTCGCCCCCCCGCGCGGCCGTCCGAGTGCTGTTTTTCCAGGCACGGCCCCACCGCTGCCAAACCCTTAGGGCACCTGTGGGCAGAAAGCCCACCCGAGACGCCGTGTCCTGACCCCCAGGTTACAGAGGATCATTCACCGCAACGACGGGGCCGAGAACTGCTGCACAGAGCGAGATGGCTGGTGCCTCCCCAAGACCAGTGACAACCTGAGGGACACCATGTCCCTCATGATCCGGCAGACCATCCGCTCCAAGAGGCCTGGTGAGAGCCGATCGGGGTAAAGGGATGCCCCGCTCTGGGGACAGAGCAAGTCTCCCTAGCGGACCCATCCCCCAAGAAATTGCACCCGGGTGGAATCGTCCCACCCCCCGCCAGGAGCCGGTCCCCCGGCCTGCCCACCAGGTCTCCACGGGTGGGAGTCACGGTGCTCAGCCCGGGGGCTAAGGCAGGAGACGGGCCCGGAGGACCGGGCTGGAGCAGGGCTGGTGCTGCCATCGGAGCCACCGCTTTGTGCCCTGACACCACCCTCCCTCTTCCAGCCACGCGTGGGCACGTTCGGCCTGTCTTCTTGCACTCGGAGAGCAGGGGCAGTGGGTGTGGGGGGGGGGGTGAGGAAGAGGAGTGGGCGCTCCTGGTCTGCGGGCGTGATGAGGGGCGGGGGAGAGTGAGCACGGCTTCCTCCCAGACCATCTGTGCTCCACGGAGCTGATGGGAGCAGGGGTCTCAGCCCCGTTTGGGACACGGCCTCTCGGAGAATCCTCCCGAGGCCGCGGACCTTCTCCCCAGAGAAAAGCACTCACACAAAATGTCCTGTGCATTCTCGGGGTCCCTTGGACCGGTGAAGCCACCCAGCCTCCTCCGGGGGGAAGTGGTTTTCAAAGCCGTTGGCCTCATACTCCCCTGAAGTGCTTGTAAAACTGCAGAGTGCCGGTCCCCCAGCCCCCCGCGCCCCCCCAGAGCGGCTTCCCCAGGGCTTGAGCCAAGCCGCCCATAAGTGTCAGTAGGCCTCCAGGAGCCTGATTGCTGGTCTGGAGGCTGGGGGACACCGGGGAAGCCTGTGCTGGGACACACACGGCCTTGTCTCCCGGCCCCAGCTCTCTTCTCCAGCCCGACCAAGGCTGATGGCGGGAAAGAACAGCTGACGTACGAGTCTGGGGAAGACGAGGACGAGGAGGAGGAGGAGGAGGACTTCAAGCCGTCCGACGGCAGCGAGAACGAGATGGAGACCGAGATTCTGGACTACGTGTGACGTAGACCTACAGCCACGGCTGGGCCTCCTTGATCAGACGAGACTGGTAACGGTGCCAGGACAAGCCGTGGCTCCCCAGTGTTGCCCACAGCAACCAGAACGGCCCTAGGAGACCCCTCAGAGGAAAGCTGGGACCCCGGCACTGGGTGCCACTGACCCTGGTCCTGCCCATCTGCCCCAGACACCTGCTGCTCCGGGATGCTCTCTGGCCCGGGGTGCCTGGGGACACCTCCAGAGGTTGTGACCTGGCTCTGTGCAGCCGTGAGCCAGCCCGGTGTCCGATGGGCTGAGCCGATGGCCACCACCTCTCTATGGTTGAGAACAGCTGGCGGTGGGGACGATGTGGCCTGAAGACGCTGCTCGTGCCTTGGAGGTTATGGCCGATGGCGGTCCTGGCGTGAGGAAACTGTTCCGCGGTCACAGACGGGCGAAGACGGCCCTTGCATTTGGATCCCATCCGCCTGGGGCCCAGCTGGAATCGTCCCGATCAAATACATTTTCCCAAGGAGTCTCGGTGTCTCAGTGGGTTGGGGGGGTGGGGGGGTCGGAGCCACAGTGGAGTTTCCTCTGGAGGTCGGGTGAGCATGTACGCGTCAGGCCGCAGACGGTCCCGCAGCCTCGAGCCGATCCCTTACTGCTCCTCATGGGCATGTTCTTGAGAGGCTCATGGGGAAATCTACCCTGTTGCCTCTGAGCTCCCTGCTGTGTAGCCAGAGGGGGTGCGCCTTCCTGGTGGGGCCGGGGCCGCCCTCCCTGGGGAGCACTCCCACCCGTGCCGTGGGGCGGCCGGGCCACCGTGCTGCAGAGATGCGCCCAGTCGCCCCCTCCATCAGCCTGCAGACCGGGCCACCTGGTGTGACAAGTCCCTAAGTCACTTTGACTCTGAAGTCAGGTGCCTCCGGTAAGCCTCAGTCTGCTGACCAGGCTCCTGGGCAGCCCTCTCGGATGACAGATCACGAGCCCCAGTGGCTCACAGTTGGCCTAAAGTGGCCAGTCCTGGGAACCTGCCTTCTGGAGGAGAAGCTGGCCAGGCGGACTGCCCCAGAGGGCCCCACTCCCTGCTTCTGGGGACCAGGAGGGGCCCCCTCCCCCCCCTCAGAATAATTGCCTGTGGAACACGTTCTCGGGATAGCCGGACAAAAGGCACAAGTTAACAAATACGTTTCCTTGTCCTGGGGCAGCACCCGAGCCCTTTGCACCCGTGTCCTCATGCTGCCCAGCTGAAGCCACACTAGTCCCGGCCTGGCCCGCACAGCCCCTCCCCCGTGTCCTGACTCCTCCCACCTGCAAATGCCCACCTCCCCCCACCTCTCCCCACCCCTCTCCAGCCTGTCGTCCACTCTGCGTCCCCAAAGGTTTGGATCTGGTGGACAGGCAGGCTTGGTGACAGCGGCAGGCATGATGTCAGGGGGGCCGTGGCCTGTGTCAGAAGCACTGGCTCCTGGGCGGCACAGGGCCTGCTGGGGCCCGGTCTGAGGGGCTGTTGGACGGGCTCTGGCTGTCCCCTGGCTCCTGAATGGGCCCCCGTTGCTGGAGGTGGTTGTGCAGCGGAGCCTGAACACCCTCTGTGAGCGGTGACTCCGCAGGCGGCCAGACTCAGAGGCACAGTCTTCAGGCCTTGTCCATGGTGGCCTTCCCACTTAGTAACCTTCTCTGACTACCGAAGTCCTACACGGTCACAGGAAACGGTAGTGGCTACCTCTGCTCTGTTTTCTCCCCCTCCCCGGCTCTGTGATCTGTCCCTTCCCTTGTCCGTCAGTTGGTCTCTGTCTCTGTTTGGCTTTGCTCCAGGGTCTTTGCCCGGCCCATTTCTGGGGCCAGAAAGCCCAGCGTTTCCTTTTCCTTAGGGAAGCCCTCAAGGCTGGGCTGGAGCCCCACTTCCCGCTTCCCGTGGGCCACCTGAGCCTCTGGTCTTCCCGTCCCAGGACTTGTGCTGAATGTGGGGTCTCTCCCCCACCCCAAGGGCAGGATCACCTACGTTGCTCCGGGTCCCCACCCCCAGTGGGCCTTTGGTGACAAGAGTCAGCCACACCCACCTGTGTCCCAGAAGTCCCATGCCCGGTCCCTTACAAACTCCTGTTGAGCTGGGGCTGGGGGGCAGGCAGGCCGTGGAGACCAAGCATGCCCATTTCTCCGAGGGTGAAACCAAACCCTTGTGAAGAAATGAGCCAGAATGCAGGGCAGTGGGCCCCCGGCCAAGCCGAAGGCCTTGTGGCCGTCTACCCAGTACCACCTGCGTCTGCTCCCAGGTAGGCAGTGACCTGCACAGGTGCGCTGTGGGCACCAGGGCATTCGGAGCAGCCAGCCCTGGGAAAGACAGACTGTCCCTGCACCCGTGTGCGTGTGTGTGTGTGCGCGCGTGTGTGTGTCCCCTACTGTGTGACCTTGGCCCAGCCTGAGGCTGGCTGGAAACAACAGCTGTCTCAGCCCCAGGTACGCTGCATGGAGTGTGGCCAGCCTGGAGGGAGGGCCGGAGGTAGGAGGAGGGAGAGGGGCCCTCTGCGGGCAGCTGGCAACTCGGAGGCTGGCTCCAGCCCCATAAATACGCAAGGGGCCAAACCAGGGCCACGCAGAGGCGGGCACACACCATGGGGCGCCTGGAGCTGGTTGTCTTGGGCCTCGCCTGCTGCCTAGCAGCAGCGAGTGCGGCCAAGGTAAGTGAGAGGCCGGCAGAGGGGGCAGGGGCCCCTCAGTCCTCACTAAGCCAGATCTGGAAGCTGGGCACAGGGCACGGTGGAGGGAAGGCAGACGGGCAGAGTCCGCGGCAGAAAGAGCCAGCCTGAGAAAGAGACCTCAACTCTCAAGACAGCATTTCCGGGGCACTTGGTGCTTTGCTCACGCTGCCAGATAAAATCCAGGATGCCAGGTTAAATTTGAGTTTTTTTTGGTACAAAAAGGGGCTTTTATTAAAGCGTGGGGACGGGACCCCTGGGCAGGAAGAGGTGCCAAATTTGAGTCTTATATAAAACATAGAGAGTTTATTGTAGGAGTATGTCCTGTACAATATTTGAGATATACTTGTACTCAAAAAAAAAAAAAAAAAAAAACCATCTACGTGCAATTTAAACGTAACTGGGAGCCCTGAATTTTTGTTTCCTGAGTCTGGGAACCTGACCCACAGCGTCCGTCTGGCTCCTTCCTCTCCAGAGAGGTCGCTGTCCCCTTTATATAGAAGGGGAGATAGGCCCAGAGCAGGTGAGCTATTTGTTCAATGTCACACAGCCACCGGTGGCTGAGCAGAAACCTGGAACCCCATTCGGAGTATGGTTCCCAACATAACCTCCATCTCCCAAGAGGAAGTTGGGAAAGTCCGGAGATCTCCTTGAGGGGGCGGGTGGGGGGGGGGGGCGCGGGAGGGCTGCCCTCCGTAACCGCCCTGCTGCAGCCTGAGGAATGAGGCGGGGAAAGTGCTTCGGGACGAAACCCCACAGACACGCAGCCCCCGTGTCATTCTCACCCCTATCCTGCCCTTCTGTCCCCGCTGCCTCGGGACCTGGAGGTTCAGGTGCTGCCCCGAGGGGATGCTGTTGTCTTTTGGGGGGGGGCAGGGGCTTGTCTGAGGGCAGAAAGGACTGGGACTGCCCCTCAGCGCTCCAGCAGCCAGCACCACCCTCCCACCTTGCCACCACGGCGAGGGGCCCTGGCCCTCACCCCTCACCCGGGAGCCTCAGGCCAATCTCCGTTCTGAGAAGTGACTTCCCAGTCCCGAGGCACTGACCTGGCCCACCTCGGTGCCCCAGTAGCCCGAAGCCGGCCAGGACAAATGCCTGGAGGCCTGAAACAAGGCTGCTTATCCTGAGATGGAGAGACAGGGCTGGGAGCAGACCTGCACCTGCCTCTGGGTCCCTTGCCCCACCCTCGGCACCGGGCAGGAACTCCGGCCTCTGAATGCAGCTCCCGCCTCCCCAGTCCCCTGTTAGCCTAGACCTTACAAGGTGCTGGGTCCCCGCCTGGGCGTGCGGGGCTGCCCCGCCCTCGCCCACCGGGAACCTAGTGCAGGTGAGAGCCAGGAAGCGGAGACCTGCCACTGGACCAGACGGATGGGGAGGCGGCCCTAGGAGGGGATGAGAGCCCGGCTTTGAGGTCGGACAGCTGTTTCCCTCAGGATGACTTCCAGCAGGAAAGTCTCCGTGTCCTCCTGGGACAACGGGGAGATGAACACCAGCCCCCAGGAGCCCCCCTAGCGAGGATTGGATGCATTGGCCGCGCGGGGGCAGGCTCAGTGCCAGGGCTGGGGACACAGCAGTGGTTCCGATGGCCCGGGGTGCAGAGGTCTTTCCCAGCAGTGAGAACTCGGCACGGGGCCACAGACTCCAGGCCGGCTGGACACTGGGGTGGGGGGCACGAGGGGGGCCGTGCTGCTGTCTAATCTTAGAGATGGGGAAACGGAGGCTCATGGTCACAGCCAGGTGGCCGGAGCCGGGATCCAAACCCACCTCTCCTGGCCTACTCGGAAGGCTTCCCAGGGTGGGAACACGCCGGTTGAAGCAGCTTCCTCCCGGATCCAGGGGGCGGGACCCCCTCGGGGAACGAGGGCAGGCGGCAGGGGCCTCGGTCTGGGGTGTGGACGGGCCCCTCCCCGAAGCTGTCTCCCGGGAGCCTCCGGACACCCTGGGGCGGCTCAGGTGGCCCCCACCCCCACTCGGGAGGGAGAGCGGCCCGAGCCCACCTGAGCCTCGGCCTTCACCCCCAGCTGGGCGCCGTGTACACGGAAGGAGGCTTCGTGGAAGGCGTCAACAAGAAGCTCAGCCTCTTTGGCAACTATGTGGACGTCTTCAGAGGCATCCCCTTCGCCGCCGTCCCCAGGCCCCTGGAGAACCCAGAGCGACACCCCGGCTGGCAAGGTGGGAGCGGGCAGGTGCTGGCGAGGCCCCGCGCGGGGGGGTGGCTGGTGGGGGCGGCTGCCGTCCTCACGCGGGCCCCGCTGGCCGCCCACAGGAACCCTGAAGGCCAAGGACTTCAAGAAGCGTTGCCTGCAGGCCACCATCACCCAGGACAACACCTACGGGGCGGAGGACTGCCTCTACCTCAACATCTGGGTCCCCCAGGGCAAGAAGGAAGGTGGGCTTGCCCTCCCCGAACCCTGCAGGAGGCCCCCGAGAGCAGCACAGGGCGCGGAGGGGAGCCAGAGGGGGACACGCGGGGTCACCGGGCCCCGCTCTGCTCCGCCTTAGTCTCTAGGAACCTGCCCGTCATGATCTGGATCTACGGAGGCGCCTTCCTCATGGGGGCCGGCCACGGGGCCAACTTCCTCAGCAACTACCTGTACGACGGGGAGGAGATCGCCACTCGGGGCAATGTCATCGTGGTCACCTTCAACTATCGCGTCGGCCCCCTGGGCTTCCTCAGCACTGGGGACGCCAACCTGCCAGGTCTGCTACACGTCTTGGGCACGGGGAGGGGAAGGAAGCGCGCCTGACCCCGTGAGCTCTGAGCCCCGTGGGGATGCCCCTCGACGCCCCTCGTGCTCGAGCAACTCCTGACAGTCCCCCGGGAAATCCGATTTGCAGAGCCAGGGGGCTGGAAACGGGCCGTGAGATGCGGGAGCCCCTCGGCAGCTGCAGTGAAAGAAAAAAGACTGCTGGACAGAGAGACAGACAGGCAGGGTGGGACCCGGAGAGGCCCAGAGGAGCCAGGGACACGGAGGCCAGTGAAAGAGACAGAAGAGAGGACATCGAGGTGGCGACACAGAAGCTGCAGGATAGACAGACAGACACGGGGGGTTGTGGCAGGGGGAGAGAGAAGTGAGCAGGCCGGCCCTCCCCCAGCCTGAGCCCCACATCTGCCCCAGCACCTGACCCGACCAGCTCCCGGGGGGACCATTCAACATCCTGGGGCTCAGCCAGGGTCTCTGCTGCCGAGGCCGCTCTCATCCCACCCACGTGGACCGTACACCTCGTGTGGGCCAGGCCCTGGCACCCCCAGCCCCGGCCAAGGGTCCCCGATGAAGGCCCACCCCCCACCCTGCCCCTAGGTAATTATGGCCTCCGGGATCAGCACATGGCCATCGCCTGGGTGAAAAGGAACATCGCAGCCTTCGGGGGGGACCCCGACAACATCACGATCTTTGGAGAGTCAGCCGGAGGTGCCAGCGTTTCTCTGCAGGTCCGGGAGACGCCTGGAGGGGGGACCCGCCCCCCACGGTGTGAGAGGGGGCCTCTGGGGGCAGGGAGGAGGGGGCCGGAACTGATGCATGGGGCGTCCTTGGCTGAGCCCAGGCTGGGCAGGGGGGGGCGAGGCCTCAGTGACAGGGCCTCTGTGTGTTGCAGACCCTCTCTCCTTACAACAAGGGCCTCATCCGGCGAGCCATCAGCCAGAGTGGAGTGGCACTATGCCCCTGGGCCATCCAGAAGAACCCCCTCTTCTGGGCCAAAAGGGTAAAGAGGGGCCGTGGTAGGCAGGGAAGGGGCCTCCCTCCTTCCCACTCCGTCCTGACTCCGTCCTCCTCTGCCTGGAGCACTGGCCTCACCTGCCTGCCTGCCCCCCCCACCCCCAGATCGCCGAGAAGGTGGGCTGCCCGTTGGACGACACCGCCAGGATGGCCAGATGTCTGAAGGTCACCGACCCCCGCGCCCTGACGCTGGCCTATAAGATGCCCCTGGCAGGCATGGAGTGTGAGTGGGGGCTGCCGGGCGGGGGAGGGCGATGCTCCTGGAGAAGAGAGCAACTGCCAGGTCCGAGGCGTGGCCCTGTCACCAGATTGCTGGCATCCCTAGGCAGCTTGCAGCCACCCCTGCAGGCTGGGTGGCCCCGGCTGCAGGAGGAGGCGGCCACGATTTCTTCTTATTCTCCTGGGTCCTGACCCCTTTGAGAAGCTGATGAGCATTTGGGTCCCAGCCCCCACGGTGCACACGGTTTTAGGGGGATGCACAGACCCAACACCGAGCGCCTCTGTACCAGACGACTGGTTCCTTCCCCCCGCCAACTCATTCAACGCTCAGTGAACCCCCGCGGCACAGCGTCGCCGGAGTGCCGGGGGGGCCCCCCAGCCCAGGGGGCTGGCATTTGCTCTCGCGCATCCTTTGATGCTAAGAGGCCCCCTCATTTTGCACCTTTGCCGGACGTGAAATAAAACCGTAAGTGCTAAGCAAACCTGAAAGCCAAGCAAACACGTGGCCCCAAATGCAAACCAGCTGTTTCCTCCGGCACGAACTGGAGGAAAAACAGGCTAGGCTGGGCCTCCTGAAGGCCGGGGCCTCCACCTGCCCCAAGCCGGCTCTCCAGTCCCTTTGGGGCCAGTTCAGGGATCTGGGGGACCATGCGGACCTGGCACCGTTTCTGGCGGGCACACCGGAACCCAGCCCAGAGCGGGGTGCCTCTTTGTCCATCGGTCCCCTCAATTCCAGATCCTCCCCCTTCCTGATTTAGGCCCAGTGAGAAGTGAGGCTGGTGGGAGGACAGCCTTGGCCTCTAGATCAGTGGTTCTCCCTCTGGGTGTTGTGGCCCCAGGGCACGTGCGGCAGAGTCTCGGAAACAGTTTTGGTTGTCACACTGGTATCCCGTGGCTTGGGGTCAGGGATGCTGTTAAACGTCCCGAAGGGCGCTGGCCGCCCCACCTCCCTGTGACATAGAACGATCCGGCCCTAAATGCCGATGGCGCTGGACCCGAGGAAGCCTGGTGTAGATCAGAGGGGGCAGGGGTCTACACCGCAGCCTCGCTGGGATGGAGCTGACTCTGCCCCAGAGGCTGAGGGGAGGGGCCTGTGGGTACCGGAGTTGTGTGATCCTGCCTCTCCCCTCCCAGATCCCATGTTGCACTACCTGGGCTTTCTCCCCGTCGTCGACGGCGACTTCCTCCCCGATGACCCCGTCAACCTGTACGTCAACACGGCCGACATCGACTACCTAGCAGGTACCAACAACATGGACGGCCACGTCTTTGCCAGCATCGACATGCCAGCCATCAACAAGCAGAAACAGGAGGTCACCGAGTAAGCAGCGGGTGTGGGGCCCCCGGGGGGCAGTGCCCAGGGGCCGCCGAGGGAGGCATCAGCAGAGATCAGCGCCAAGCCCAGTAGTGGGGGCGGGGGGGGGGGGGAACAGTCCGTGGGGGCACAGACACCCTCCCACCGGCACCGGGTGGCGGGTCCAGTGCTGGTGTGGTCCCCGCAGCGAGGATTTCTACAAGCTGGTCAGCGGGCTCACCATCACCAAGGGGCTCAGGGGAGCCAACACCACCTTTGGCATCTACACCGAGCCCTGGGCCCTTGACGCGTCCCAGGAGACCAGGAAGAAGACCGTGGTGGACTTCGAGACGGACATCCTCTTCCTGGTGCCCACCAAGATTGCCCTGGCCCAGCACAGAGCCAATGCCAAGTGAGGACCTGGGCAGGGAGGCTCCCTGGGGAGGGCCACCTGGGATCACGCACCTTCGCCCTGAGGCCCCTCTGCTGGGTGGCTCACGGGTGTCTGTGAGGCCTGGGAAGGCCGTGCCCACACCACCTCTTTGCCCGGACCCAACAAGAACTGAGAGAGCCCCTCCTCGCCTCCCAGCCTCGGGGGGCTTTACCAAACCCTCCCGCGGTCCTCTGCCCAGCCCAGTGCTGCGTGCCCTCCCTCACCCCACAGTCCTTCCTGCTAAAAAGTTCTTTGAGTCTCTCCTGCCTCCCTCGTGCTGTGGAGAAGGAAAGAACATGGGGCGGTGAGGATCTCTGTTATGGGTTTCAGCTTTACCAACTTTCAAAGTAACTTAAGACTGTGGCCGCATTAAAAAAAAAAACAAAAAACAAAAAAAAAACCTCCGTAGAATAATAGCCAATGAAAATAAAAAATAAGTGAGGAAGGCTTCAAAAGTAAGAAGATAATATTATATCTAGAATCTAGAACCAAAGCTTTGCAGCAACTAAGCGATAAATGTAGTTCCGAGCTTCCTGGCAGTCAAGGCAAAAAAGGAAAACATCCAAGGACATACACCTTGTCCAGTTACATCAAGATACAAGTTCACCTGCAGAGGAAAAAGAAATCTTTCTTGATAGCGAATTACAGGAAGGTGCCTCAGTTTGTTTCCTGGAGGTGAATTATAAATACAACTGAAATCGTAGAACCCACGGATCCACGGGTTTGGCCCACGGATCCACGGGTTTGGCCCCCGGCTTTCCCTTCCCCAGGTGTCAGGATTCTTCATGAATCTTGGGGGGACTCCCCAGATCCTTCCCTGCTGCCCCAGCCCCCGCCCCCCCCCCCCCAGGCCTCATCTCTGGGCTGAGGCTCCGGGTGAGCCCCTTGTAACTCGGCCAGTCTCCCCTCCCTTCCTCAGGAGCGCCAAAACCTACACCTACCTGTTTTCGCACCCCTCTCGGATGCCCACCTACCCCAAGTGGGTGGGGGCTGACCACGCCGATGACATCCAGTACGTCTTTGGGAAGCCCTTTGCCACGCCCCTGGGCTACCGGTCCCAAGACAGGACCGTCTCCAAGACCATGATCGCCTACTGGACCAACTTTGCCAGAAGCGGGTAAGGAAGGCGGGGTCGGGGCTGAGCCCAGGGCCTCCTGCCCCCTTGCCCTGCAGGCCTGGGTTCCTGTGCCCTCACTTAACCTCCCCGAGCCTCGGTGCCTCTGTCGTATGTGTGGATAGAGGTACTGCTAGGCCCCGAGACCTGTGCCTCTTGGGGCTCACGCCCAGCCAGTGCCCAGGACGTAGTGACGTACACCCTGATGGTGGGGTCGGTGCAGAGGGTAGAGGACTGTCAGGCAAGCCGGGGCCCAGGTGGGCTAGGGACACAGGTCTCCAGACTCCTGTGAGCCCCCAGCCCCCCAACCCAGCCTTTCTCCTCCCTGCAGGAACCCCAACATGGGCCACTCAGCTGTGCCCACACACTGGGATCCCTACACTGTGGAAAGTGACAACTACCTGGAGATCAACAGGAAGATGGATGGCAACTCCATGAAGCAGCACCTGAGGACGAATTACCTGCGCTACTGGACCCTGACCTACCAGGCGCTGCCCACGATGACCGGAGACGGGGCCCCCCCGGCACCCCCCTCCGGGGACTCGGATGCCGCCCCCGCGCCCCCCTCAGGCGACTCGGATGCCGCCCCCGCGCCCCCCTCCGGGGACTCCGACGCCGCCCCCGCTCCACCCTCCGGGGACTCGGATGCCGCCCCCGCGCCCCCCTCAGGCGACTCGGATGCCGCCCCCGCGCCCCCCTCCGGGGACTCCGACGCCGCCCCCGCTCCACCCTCCGGGGACTCGGATGCCGCCCCCGCGCCCCCCTCAGGCGACTCGGATGCCGCCCCCGCGCCCCCCTCCGGGGACTCCGACGCCGCCCCCGCTCCACCCTCCGGGGACTCGGATGCCGCCCCCGCGCCCCCCTCGGGCGACTCTGATGCCGCCCCCGCGCCCCCCTCTGGGGACTCTGAAGGGGTTCAAATGCCTGCAATCATTGACTTCTAATGTCTTCCGCCCCAAGAAGCCGTAGGGTGAGACCCCGGCAGCCCACTCCCCTCCAGAGCTCTTCCTGAATAAAGCCTCATCCCTCTCTGTCTGGTATCTTCCTTTGCTCTCTTGGTCCCCACTGCAGGACACAGGGCTCTCAGTTATGTGGTAGCCCCAGGCTCTGGGCCCACCGCCTTTCCCCATGGTCTCCCTCAGTCCTGAAGCCCCAGGAAGTCCGGAGGGCCACCCTCGCTCGAGAGAGCAGGACACGGGTTTGAAGAAGTGAAATGTCAGAGCCAGGACCGGGCTTCAGGCGCGGGTCCCTCTGCCCTGGGCCGCTGATTCCCAGGGGGCAGGGCCGGCGGTGGCCGCAGCTGAGAGAGGAGCTGGGCTCTGAAGACAGTGCCCCCCCACCCCGGACCGGTGGAGTCCAGCCACGCCAAGCCGTCTGGGGCATGGGCAGTGACCCCTGGGTTGTAGCCAGGGTCTGGGGAACTGGCCCGGGGATAGAAACTGGCTCTGCTTCTAGCTGGATGCAAGTCGAGGGTAAGAAAGCATCACACTGGAAGGTCAGAAGGAAGAGGGTGTAAGAGGACTGGGCCCTGGGTGGCTCTGGCAGAGCTGGTTGGGGACAGGGGGGGAGGGGGGCGGGAGGCAGAGGTCAGGGCCATTCCCACATGTGGGCGTCTGGGCCCGGGCATCGTGCCAAGTGCCCAAGAGCTTAAGCAGCCTGACCTCACCATGGCCGCACGAGGTGGGCACCGAGAGGGGGACACGTGCCCCAGGTCATCAAAGACTCAAATCCAGGAACCCCAAAGCTAGTGCTTGAGACGATATTGGGGAGCCTCCCCACCCCTCACCCATTCTTTTCTCTGTGGGGAGGTGGTGAGGGCTCACAGGAGAGCGGATTCTGGAGTCCTGGATGGCTCTGCCTTGTGGGACTGGGGACAGCAGCACACGGGGACCAGCCAGCCACTCTTTCCCTCTCTAGTCACAGATTGAAGACTGAGGCCTGGGCCCCACATGGCTGAGCTGGACAGGGGGCGAACCTGTGTCCCCCGTCAAGGAGCAGGGGGCACTCGGGCCGGCCTGTGGCCACCTTGGCTACCCTGGGCTTCTGGCTTGGTGGAGGGCTCTCAGGTGTGAAGAGGGGATTCTTCGTCCAAGACTGAGGGGAGCGACCTTCGCAGCCCTGTGGCCTCTACTGGTGACTGTCCCTGCTCTTGGCCAATGGAAACTCAAGAATGCAACAACGTGTCTCTCCACCACATTAGCATACACACAACTTTCCCTACGTGGTTGTACCTGCTGGGTCTGCTCTCAGGAGCCTCCTGACACAGTAGGAGAAACCCGTTGGACCCCAGTGCCTTTGACCGGCCCTGGACTGGCCCTGGGATGTGGCACTTCTCGCCCTTGTTTGTGGGGGGCAGGGGGAGGGGAAGCATAGTCGAGCCTGCCTGTCATTCGGGAAATCGCATCCCTGAATGGCCAGGCTGTGTCAGAGTGGTGGGGGCATCGGGGTCCAGGTCTGGGCGGAGAAGCCCTTTCCGGCAGAGGCCGGCCTTGCACTATGTCTGGGTGATACCTGCAGTTGTTGGTGACAACTCAAGGTCATCCCACAATTCATCTGGCTTTTGCCTTTACAGGCGGTATCCAGAGGATGAAGTTGAAAATACAGTTGACCCTTGACCAACATGGGGGTTAGGGGTCCCGACCCCCCATATAGAACTTTTGACTCCCCCAAAACTTAACAGCCTTACTGTCGACCAGAAGCCTCACCGATAGCGTAAGTCATCGATTAACACGTATTTTGTATAGGTATTTCAAATGGTCTCCTGGGGTGCCTGGTGGCTCAGTCGGTTGAGCATCTGACTTCAGCTCAGGTCGTGATCCTGCGGTCCGTGAGTTCGAGCCCCGCGTCGGGCTCTGTGCGGACAGCTCGGAGCCCGGAGCCTGCTTCGGATTCTGTGTCTCCCTCTCTCTCTGCCCCTCCCCCGCTCATGTTCCGCCTGTCTCTCAAAAATGAATAAACATTAAAAAAAAAAAAAAGGAAAATCGTAAAGAAGAGAAAATACGTTCACAGTACTATTGTGTATTGGAAAAAAAAAAGCAGTGAGGAATTGGGCCCGCACGTTCAGACCCGTGCTATTCAACGGTCAACTATGATAACCGGAGGTGCGGCCCTCTTTCTACCGTCCCCGCAGGAAAGGTTCCAGTGCACCCATCTCCTCCCTGACAAAGCAAAGCACAGACGTGGACAAAGAACCAACCCAGCCATCCAGGGCGCTTCAAGCTCTCAGGGCTCTGGCCTACCTACCCTTTAGGACAATTTGGCATCAACACGACTGAGTCTATCTATGTGCTGGCGATGGCCCGATACTGGACCTCAGACCCACATGGCTCCAGAATTCGTCTTGGCCAGGGGTGGGGGGTGTGGTGGTCTTTCACCGGCAGGACGCTTATCCCCACCAGCATTCAGCCGGGAGTCATCAGACCCCAGCCAGGATGGGCAGCCACCGTGAGCCCGGCAGGGAGAGGTGGGGGGTGGGGTGGGGTTTTAGCGTGTTTCTGGGCAAAATCAGTTATATGTAGGGTTGCAGGGAGGCTGAAAATCCTAGCTCACAGGTGGCGGAAATGCTTACGGAACAAGGCTCGGCTGTAGCCTTCAGGCGGCATTACAAATCTTTCCCCCAGATTCAAAGCAAGCAGGAGGAGGAAATCGAGGGACAGAGGCGAGGATCCCAGGAAGAATCCAGTCCAGGTAAAGGGCTGACCACGGGCCCCTAGAGACAGGTGCCTGACCATAGGCCACTGGCTAAAACACTCCTATTGCCAATTTTTGATCTGCTTACAACCCCACCCGCCCCCACCGCCACCGCTTAGCGCTGATGGAATTCAAATTTAACCCTGAAATCCGTAAGTTCCTAACTGGTGGTCAACAGAAACCCCAATAGAACAAGCAGAAAATATTCCCTCTTCCTCCAAAACCGTAGAAGGGCAGCCACCGTCCTGGGTCAGGAAGTGGTCTTTGCAAATGTCGCTCTTTGAAAATCGGCATAAAACGTATACAACATAAAATATGCCAGTTTAACTACTTTTAAGAGTACAATTCAGTGATGTTAGGGCCGGTCACACTGTTGTGCAACTGTCACCATATCTAGTTCCAAAACTTTTTCATCACCCCCAACTGAAACTTTGTACCCATTAGTCAATAACACCGTCCTCCCTTCTCTTCTCCCCCACCCGAGAGTCTCTTCTACTTTCTGTCCCAATTTGCCTGTTCTAGATCTTTTCTTTTAAGTTTACTTATTTATTTTGAGAGAGAGAGAGAGAGAGACTGAGGTAGGGGCAGAGAGAGAAGGAGAGAGGGAATCCCAGGCAGGCTCTACACTGTCAGTTCACAGCCCGACATGGGGCTCGATCTCACGAACCGTGAGATCATGACCCGAGCCGAAATCAAGAGTTGGACACTTAACTGACTGAGCCACCCAGGCAACCCTGTTCTAGGTATTTTTTAATTTATTTTTTAACGTTTACTTATTTTTGAGAGATAGAGACAGAGCACAAGAGGGGAGGGGGCAGACAGAGAGGGAGACACAGAATCCAAAGCAGGCTCCAGGCTCCGAGCTGTCAGCACAGAGCCCGACGCGGGGCTCGAACCCACAGACCGCAAGATCATGACCTGAGCCGAAGTCAGACACTTAACTGACTCAGGCGCCACCCCCTTTTTGTATATTTGTGTTCAAAGTGAGTCTCTTTAAATACAGCGTATTGCTACAGCAATTTTTTTTAATGTTTGTTTATTTTTGAGAGAGAGAGAGAGAGAGAGAAAGCATGAACAGGGGAGGAGCAGAGGAGAGGGAGAGAGAGAATTCCAACCAGGGTCCACACTATCAGGATAGAGCCTGACATGGGGCTCGATCTCATGAACCGTGAGATCATGACCTGAGCCGAAATCAAGAGTCGGATGCTTAACTGAGCCACCCAGGCACCCCTCTTTTCATCTTTTTGAGGGTGCCTTGTCCACGATCAATCGCTTCTTGCTTTCAGGATTGTCTCCTTGTCTCTCAGCAACTTGATTATCACGTGTCTCTGCGTGGCTCTCTTGGAGTCTATCTGCTTGGAGTTCAGTGAGCTTCTTTGGGTGTAGATCTGGGTCTTTCGTCAAATCTGGGAAGTTTCCAGCCATTATTACTTCAAATAATCTCTCTGGTCCCTTCTCTCTTCTTCCTCTGGGACCCCCTGTCTGCCCATGTTGTTATACTTGAGGATGTCACCGCAGTGCCTCTGGGACTGTTCGTTTTTCTTCACTCTTTTTCCTTTCTGCTCTTCGAGGAGCACAGTGTCGTCGTCCTGATCTTCAAGTTCACGGATTCTCTCTTCTGCCTGCGCAACTCTGCCACTGAACCCCCAGTGAGTTTGTCAAGTCTCGTACTTTGAACCCCTGAGTTTTTCTGTCTCTGTTAAACTTCCCATTTGTTCTTACATCGTTCTCTTGATTTCCTTTAGGGTTTTTTGTTTTTTTGGTTTTTTTTTTGCTTTTTGTCTGTGGTTTCCTTTAACTCGCTGGGCGTATTTAAGACAGTCGACTGAATGTCTTTGACTAGTAACTCCACCTTCTGGACTCCCTCGGGCACTTTGTCCGGTTTTGTCTTCCTACCTGCAAGCCCCATTTTCCTACTTCTCTGTAAACTTTGTCAATTTGTTGGGAACTGGATATTGGAGATGATAATGTGGGAACTCTGGAAACCAGGGCTTACTTTGGCTGCTGGAGAGCTACGGTCTTCCGTTTCTATAGTGACTTTCCCCAGCTCTGCCATTCCCTGTATTCCTTGTTGGTCAGGGACCGAAGCTTCTGTCCTGCTGCCTTGGTGGTCAGCGTGAGGTCTGGCAGAGGTGCCTGACCCGCCGATGTCCCGCTGTGCTGCTGGCCATCAAGCATGCCCCTGGCTCTCGTGCTGGATGAGGTCCCGGAGTCCCCGGACTGTTAATTCTGATCGTTATTCCCCCCGGCTGAATGGTCTTCTTGGAGAGGCTGGCCCCGGCGTGGCTTCTTCTACGATTTTCTCTCACCAATAGTATTTTTTTTTTTTATTATTCATTTTTGAGAGACAGAGACAAGAGTGTGAGCAGGGGAGGGGCAGAGAGAGAGGGAGACACAGAATCTGAGGCAGGCTCCAGGCTCCGAGCTGTCCGCACAGAGCCTGACGCGGGGCTCGAACCCACGAACTGTGAGATCATGACCTGAGCCGAAGTCGGACGCTTAACTGACTGAGCCACCCAGGCGCCCCTCACCAATGTTATTTTTAAACACACCCAAGTTTCCAGGCTTGTGGTTACGTCCCGTGAAAGTACCTCCAGCCTCTAATCCCAGGGTTTCTGGGGGGCTCGGTGCCCAGGTGAATGACACTGAGGTGAGCATCTATGTGCTCTGTGAAAGATGGGCTTGTGTGTTTCCGGAGGGGAGCCAGAGAACGGGGGCTGGCCGCTCTCGCTTCTCCTCCATACAAATAAGCCAGCCACGCAAGATTTCCTATCTGAACACAGAAGGTGAGCGTCTGTAGCTCACTGGATGTGCAAGAACAAAACCACGACTCCCAGACTATAGTAGAAACTGGATTTTAATAGAATATTCAAGTCTAGCATTTGCTATTTACAACAAATAAATATTGCCCCTCCCCAACTGGTAAACTTTTTGTTTTGTTTTGTTTTGTTTTTGCCTTTTATACAAATACTCAACACCCCTCCCCTTCCCCCAAATCCTTCTTTCCCACTAACCCCCGTCTCGTGCGGTCTCGTGAAGCCCAGGGCGTGGGAGTGAGCGACACCCGCGGTGTCGTGAGATTCAGTGTCAGCGGGACTCGTCTGAGACCGTCCTCACTCACCGGGTGAAGAGTGTGATCTGTGAAGAGGCTTCCCCCCCACCCCAACCTCCTGGGGGAGGGCTGGGCAGGGGGTGGGCGAGACTCCTTCACTCTGCTGGACCCGACGGTGGGATCTTTGGTGCGGCCCGGGAAAGGCTAGTGTGGTGGCCAAGAGGGGCCGGGACCCCAGAAGGGCACGGCCGATGCCCGCGGGCGGAGGAGAGAATTGCAGTGGTCAGACCCAGTGGATGAGCAGGTGCCCTGGGGTGCCCACGGGCACAGGTGGCAGTGACCCACACCTGAGCAGGTGTGAGGGGCAGCACACAGAGGGCAGTGCCCGGCGGCACGCGGGGCTCCGTGCCCACCGACGGCGCTCCTCGGCCAAAGTCAGCTGGTCCTCCGGTTCCGGAGAGCAGAAGGCACCTAAGGCGGCGAGTGGTCCACAGGAGGCCAGGTCAGCCCGTCAAGCAGCAGGCGTCAATCCCGGCAGCGGGAGACGTTGAGGGTGAGACGAGTCTGGGGGTGGCCTGAGCTGGCGGGTTGGGCAGAGGGTGCCCGCCTGGCCTGGGCCACCGGAGTCCGGAAGTGCTCAGTTACCCAGGCAGCCGGACCCTGCAAGAGGGGTCCCTGTGGCGGGCCAGCACCGGGGACGAGTTAGAAGATGCCCTTGGCGATCCTGAGCCCTTTCTGCTTCATGCGAGGGAGAGTCGAGCTGGCGCCATGCCTGACCTTTGCCCCCTTTGTGAAGGTCCGTTTCTTTAGGACAAAGTCATAGTTGGCAGTAGAGTTCATGGCGTAGAACACGTTAGCGTTGTCCGGGATCTTCAGCTCTGGTGGGGGAGGGGCGGGGGGTCAGTGGTGCTGACAGAGACCTCACCTGCCCCCCCCCCCCCCAACCCCAACGAGGGCAGGCCCGAGCCAAAGGCCTGAGACGCCCAGTCTAAATCCAGGAATACCAAGGACCCCTGGGAAGGACACCTGCCGAGGGTCGACTGCTGGGACTCGTGAAATCCAATGACTCTTGGTTACAAAGGGACTCGACTCCCTAAGTCCCTGCCTCGGCCTGGAGCCGGAAAAGGGTTATCCATCCTGCACACCTGTTGCCTTCACTGACCACCATCCCGAGCTGGAATCTAGAACCCCTCCCCTGGATCCCGTGCTACTCAGGACCAAGGCTGAGAGACCCAGCGACGGGCAGACCCTGCCCCAGGTCTTCTGTGCCCGGGTCCAGGACGCCTCCCTGCTCCGAGTGGCAGATGCCAGGCTTTACTTGGGCCCCTCCTACCCTGTCTGTAGCCCAGCGTTGCGCCCCTGCCTCACTTTCCCTACCTTGCCTGGGCCTCAGTCCTCCCGCCCTGCAAGATGGGGCACGCGCCTGCGCAGTCCCCCTCCCCACGCCACCGAAATGGTGCAAGAAGGTGAGAGAGGGTTTAGAAACCACTTGTGGGGACGCTGGGGGTCACTAACGGCCGGCAGCAAACGTGCGGCTCGTGGAGAGAAAACAGGGCGAGGACGGTCCGTACAGGTAACCTGCACAGCACGTGCTTCCAGGTGTGCGTAGGGATTAACCCCTGGCTCGCTCCCCGCTCTCGTGGGGAGGGGGACACAGGCACAGGCGGCCTAAGGACCTTGCCCGAGCTCTCCGAGCCCCGCAGCACGGCTCCGAGTCTGTGCTTGCTCTTGGTTCTGTCGCTTTCCCAGCTCTGACCCACTGAGCCACACCCTCGGAGCCTGTTTTTAGCATCTGCCGGGGGCGCCTGGGGGGTTCAGTCGGTTAAGCGCCTGACTTCGGCCCAGGTCACGATTTCACGTTTCATGAGTTCAAATCCCACGTCAGGCTCTCTGCTGTCAGGACAGAGCCCGCTTCGGATCCTCTGTCCCCCTCTCTCTCTGCCCCTCCCCTGCGCGTGTTCTCCCTCAAAAATAAACAAACAACTGGGGGGCTCCGTCGGTTACGCGTCCGACGTCGGCTCAGGTCACGATCTCCCAGTTCACGGGTTTGAGCCCCGCATCGGGCTCTGTGCTGACAGCTCAGAGCCTGGATCCCGCTTCGGATTCTGTTGTCTCCCTCTCTCTCTGCCCCTCCCCCCCTTGTGCTCTGTCCCTCTCTCTCTCTCCAAAAGAAACATTAAAAAAATGTTAAAAATAAATACATAAATAAATAAACATTAAAAAAAAATTTTTTTTCAATTGTTAACGTCTGCTATGGTCAGAATGATTGTGTGTGCCCAAGATTCGTGTGGGAATCCTAATGCCCCAAGCACTGGGGCCTTGGGGCAGTGATGAGGTCAGGATATTATAATAATCCCATTCCTGAGACCCCCACGCCCCTTCTGCCACGTGAGGACACGAGAAGGTGGCCGTCTGCCACCCGGAAGAAGGCCCTCACCAGAACCTGACCCTGCCGGCACCTTGATCTTAGACTTCCAGCCTTTAGAACCGTGAGCAGTACATTTCACTAGTTTAACAGCCCCTCCCCGGCCCGCGGTGTTTTGTCACGGCAGCCTGCACGGACGAGGACAGGGTCACGCGTGCGTGCATTTTCACATGTTTGAGGTTCTTTCGGAAGCACGTTTCCCCTCTCAGCCAGCCTGTCCCTGTGAACGGCCCTCGGGCTTGGCCGTCTGGCTGCGGGGCCCCAGGAGAAAAGCCTTTTCTCTTCGCTCCTTGGTGCCGCTAAGCTGCGAACTAGGTCTCCCGCGGCCGGTTCCCGCCCAGGAAGGGGCACATGCCAGGGGCCAACGAGGATGCTGCCCCAGGGAGCGGGGGGCCGTGGGCCTGGGGTGTGGTGCCGCCCTCCCCCGCAGCCCGCCCGCCTGGCCCCGGACTTACTGCGGTCGTCGGAGATAACCTGCACGAGCTCGTATTCGTCGGCCTCATCCTCTTCCAGGTTGTGTTTGTCCATGGCCTTGCGGATGACGGCTGGAGCCTTGTCCTGGCTGGTTACCTGGATCAGGGAGGGGGGGGGGCAGCCATGAGGTCGAGGGTCCGGGAGGCGCCCCCACAGAGCATAGCACCAGGGACCCTCGGAGCTGCCTCGCGCTGCGTTCAAAGGCTCAGCTTCTGGCTGGGTCCACGGGCGCCTCACCACCTGGTCCTGCCCCGGGAGGCCCCCCACACTATGATGAGGGCCTTTTCCCCATTGTTCCTGCCTCCCCCCCCCCCCCCCCGTTCTCCTACAAGCCTGCCACCTCCTCCCATGCCACCGTGGGAACCTGCCTGCTCCCGGGGGCTGTTCCCCTGGATCCCGGCCCGGCGGGACAATGGGATCAGTGAACCCAGGGAGGAGAGGGCGTCTAGTCCCAGCCCTGGAGGTAGGAGAGGAGCTGGCCAGATGCCCAGGGGCTGCCTGTAGGCCAGGCCTGCACTGGCTAGAGGCTGCTGTGGTGGCCAGCACAGGCCGCCCGTCTTGCCTCGACCCCAAAGGCCAGAGTGCAGACGGGCCTCGGACGTGGGGTCATGTAGGCGGCTCTTTAAGGACAGTCAGGCTAGTTCCTGGCGGGGAGAGCAGCTCAGTACGCGGTGGGTATGTAACGGGCACCTGACCCATTGTTAACGGCAGCCTGCGCGGACGAGGACAGCGTCATGCGTGCGTGCATTTTCACATATTTGAGGTTCTTTCGAAAGCACGTTTCCCCTCTCAGCCAGCCTGTCCCTGTGAACGGCCCTCGGGCTTGGCCATCTGGCTGCGGGGCCCCGGGAGAAAAGCCTTTTCTCTTCGCTCCTTGGGGCCGCTAGCTGCGAACTAGGTCTCCCGCGGCCGGTTCCCACCCAGGAAGGGGCACACGCCAGGGGCCAACGAGGACGCTGCCCCAGGGAACGCGGGCACTGTGACCGGATGGGGGACCTCCAGAGAGTGCACAGGGCTCGTCTACAGCCTGAGTTTAGGAACGCGAATCCCTGCCCCCACCAGCAGCACACACAGTGTCTGGAGACAAATCCCCTTGGCTTGATCTCAAGCGCTAAATGACATCTAACGTCTCATACTGCCCGTCACCTCCACAGCCACAAGCCTGGTGGCCACCGTTCTCCCCGCCTGACCGCCTCCTGACCGGCCCCTCCGCCTCTCCGGCCACCAGCCCACCCTCGCAGAGAAGCCCTGAGTCACCGGACCCGTCACCCCAGCCAGCAGCGGCTTCTGTCTGCCGCCACGGAGATCCAGGCCCCAAGCCTCGGACCTCAGGCCTCCCCCACTCCCTCCCTCCCTCCCTCCCTGCCCGCCTCGGGTGCCTTGTCTGTGAAGCCCTCCCCGGCCCCGGATCTCCACGGAAGCTGCTTTCTTTTTGTCCGCCGACCATCTGTCTTTCCTGACCCCCCCGGAAGGTCGGCTCCAGGACAGCGGGCAGGGGACGGAGCCCAGCACACGCGTGCGGCCCGGCAGAGCATGGGCACGGGGACGCCCGCCCGCGCCGCTCACCAGGATGCTCTTGTACATGTTGCCGTTGTCCACATCCAGGCTGACGCGGATGATACAGCAGTCGCCCACCTGCTGGTTGTAGAGGGGCAGTGAGGCGCTGTGGCTGCAGACCCCTGAGACGGAGCGCTTGTGGGTGCGCGTGGCAGCCACGGGCGTGGTGGAGGCTGAGGAGGAGGACGCGCTGCTGGAAGCCGAGCTGATGCCGGAGGTCTCCGGGGACGACTGGGAGGCCGACTCCCAGAACTGTGGGGACGGCACGGTCAGCAGGGCGCCCGGGCCAGCGCCCGGCTCCGGGGGACCCCGGGCGCTCTGTTCGGGAGCCGGGAGCGCCCCTCGGCCGCTCACGGGTGTGGCGTGGGGGCCCTGGGCCCCGCGAAGGGCCGTCAGGGAAAAGGGGCGGGCGGTCACCTTCTTTTCCTGACCATCGGGGGACTCCGGGACGAAGCTCACGTTGATCTCCTCCACGTCGGAGCTGGAGGAGCCGGCCGAGTGGACGCTGAGTGCGTCGGCGATGTCCCCGCTGCTGAGGTAGGGGCCGCACCTGAGCTGGTCACAGGACTTGGAGTGGGAGCTGCCGCTGCTGCTGAGCTCCGTGCTGGGGGCCTGGCGGCTGCATGGACGGCTCAGCTTACTCGGGGGGCCTCCCCTGGGACACATCCCACCCCTGCCCCCACCCCCACACTCGGCACTCCAGGCTCTGCGCCAAGGGCTCGGTCAGTCACCAGCACCACGTCTGTCCCTGCTTTGGAAGCGATCGATTTAGGATCACCCCATTTCACAGAGGAGGAAACTGAGGCCCAGGGAGGGTAGACAAGTGGCCCCAGTCGCGCTCAGCCTGAGGCTTCCGTAAGCCCCGAGGGAGCCCTTCCTGCCAGCCCGGGGCCACTCACTCGCTCCAGCGCTTGACGATGGCCGCGTTCTTCTTGGCCTTGAGGGTGTTGCTGGCCGACTCGGAGGGGGGCTCCAGCTCACACGACAGGTTGTAGCTACAGGACAGAGAGGCAGCCGTGAGGCGAGCAGGAGGCACACTCGGGTCTCCCTCCCAGAACCTGCCTGGCAGTGGGGGTCCAGACGCCCAGCCACCACCAGGCAACAGAGCCCGGTCCTGAGCAAGATCCCACACCACAGCCCGCCCGCCCCTGCCGTGCCCCACCCGCACCCAGCCAGCCTCACCTCTCCGTCTCGCTGAGTCGCTCCATGGCCCGGAACCAGGCCCCAAAGTGCTCCTCGGGTGTGATGCTGTAATTGTTGCAGGCCGACTGGAGCAGCTTGATCTGGGCGATCACTTCGAATTCCTGGGGCCCAGAGGGAAGGACGGGACAGTGATGGGATAGATGCGGTGCTGGGTGTGGCCCGAGGGGCTGCCGGGGAGGTCGTGGGTGGGGGTGCTGGGCGGGGCAGGGGCCCAGGGTCTCTGTGTCCTCTCCTACTCTCTACTCCCGCCCAGGGCCACTCTGTTCTAACAAAACAGCCCCTCCCAGGAAGCTGTCCTTGATTCTGGCCTCCTGTACCCCCCTCCAGTGGGAGAGGTCCCCCCTCCTCTGTGTATCCAACTCTCCCCACAAATATAACAGGAAGCAGGATGCAGCTGAGGCAGGTCTCTGATTTCCACCCCCCCCCCCCCCCCGCCAACACGTACGGACGGCAGCCGCTCACCTTCCTCCGCTTCTCGAAGTTGATCAGTCTCCCCTGGAAGGCAGACAGCCAGCGAGCATCAGAAGGCGTCCCCTTGCCCATGACCACCCCTTAGCCCCTCTCAGGCTGCACTACCGACAGCATACACCAGGGGGCGGGGTGGACGAACACACACACACACACACACACACACACACACACACACACACACCTCTGGGCCTGGGGAGGGGGTGGTCCTAGGATCTAGGGGGTGGTGGGCAGAGGGACAGAGCTTCAAACAACTACTGGCCCAGCCCTCTGAGGACAAAAGGATTGAGGCCTCAGGCAGGAAGGCCCAGCTTGGAGGGCGGGCCTCTATCCTCCTGTGGTTGCTGCCCAAGGGAGGGCCGTGGGCAGCTGGGCCAGACCCTGGGCAGCTCTAAGCCTCAGCGGCTGGGCACCTAGCTCTGTTTACTCACTGGTGAGCCGGGCAGGAGCCCAGGCACGTGGGGGTGGCTGGGGGCCCTCAGACAAGGTGTGCCCAGCGCTTGAGAGCTCAGGGCTCGGTGAGGCGCGCTTTCCCCTAGGGCTCCGGGACCCCGGCCCCACTCCCGCCCGGCCCCGGCCCCCGGGGCTCACTCACATACAGATAGTCCTTCATCGCGGTGTCCAGCATCACCAGGTCTGTGAGGAAGGTGCCCAGGTAGGGAACGGTGCCCTGGATGACACCCTGTGACGTTGGGGTAGGGCTGATGAGCAACGACCGAGGCCTCCCCCAGCCTCCCACTCGGAGCAGCCCGGGGACCTTCAGCAGTCTCCCCCAGACTCCCTCCCAGTGCCCACAGACCCCAACCTCGCCGAGGTTCTGTGGTCCCTGGACCCTCCCCACCCCTAAGCCCACCGAGCCCAGCTGCCATCGGCACCCTCGAGACCCCCTGCTGGTCAGGGCACAGCCCTGTCAGGGCCCAGAGGAGCTCAGGTCACTGCAGCGGCAGGAGGGGAAGGGCTGGGGGCGACCCCTCCTCTCCTGCCTCGGGCCGGCCCCCCCTCACCTCTCTCGGCGTCGAGTGTACTCACCGTCTCCTTTGGCCGCTTCTGGGCTCTCTTGGGGTTCATCTCCAGGGTGGCAAACTTGGAGGTGCCCTCCTGCCAGGGTTGGGGACGGGATCAGTGAGACCCTCCTCTCCTCCCCTCTTTCCCCTCCAGCAGACCTGACCTTGGTACTTGGTCACTGGTCCGAATGCTCTGCTGTCACCAGTGGGGTGCCCTGGTGCTCCCGGGGTGTGGGAATGTGGGGCCAGTGGCCTGGCCTCCCCAAGCCTGTTTCCTGGTCTGGAAAGTGCAGGTGAGCAAGACACCCACCTCCGGGAGGTCTCCAAGGACTCAGCAGCCCGTGCCCTCTCCGAGGTGGGGGCCCTGCACAGAACTCTCCCACACTCCTCTTCTCCTGGTATCTCACTGCCTCCCCGTGAGTCGTGAGACTAGAGGGACCCCAGGCTCATCCTTCCTCCGCTCTCCCGCTAAGGAAACTGAGGTCCCGAGAGGGGTAGTGACCTGCCCAAGGTCCTAGAGGGACTCAGAGGTGGGTGGGCTGGAGATCTGTTCCTGCTAACTGGTCATCCGGCTAATTTGAGGCCCTGCAGTGACAGCCTGCAGGATGTCTGGGATCCGTTTGCGGCGCCTGCCCCGGGGCGGGGTGAGGAGTCCCCCAGGGCTCCCAGAGCTGCGTCCCAGGACTGCTCGTTTGGACCCAAGGTCGAGCAGCCCCTTCGGGACTTAGCCTCTGGCACCCCCTGCGGTACCTTGTCCCCAGGGAGCCGGGGTGCGCCCACCCTGAGCTGCAGCACCGACAGAAGGAGCCTCCCACCCCAGACCCCAGCCGCCCAGCAGCCTGGAGGAAGCAGGAGACCTGCCGATCCAGCCACCCCCCCCCCCCCCCCCGCTCCCCGCCTTGTAGAACACCTCAGCTGCTCCCACACCATTCCATTACCGGGGCCTCCGGTCCCCCAAACTACCCCCCACCGGCCCATGCACCAAAAAGATCTCACTCTCCTCAAAGTCCAGCCCAGACAGGACTGGGACTTTTCAAAGAAACGTCCACCGAGAACCTCCCTGCTCTGCCCAGACTTTACCTTGATGAGCAGCTCTCTGCTCAGTGAGTAGTTGTTCTCATCCGAGAAAATCTCCGACAGCTTCTGGAAGATGCGGAAGCTGTCCCTGGGTGGGGGAAGGGAGGAGAACCATGGGAATGGCAGGGAGGGGTGTGAGTGCCCATCCATTTAGGACCCAAGGACCCAACCGCCCAGACGGGTGGTTTTCACCCAGGGTTCTGCTGGGCCCAGGGCGCTCTGTGGGCCGGGGGAGGCGAGCTCCACGTGTGTGGCTCTGTTTGGATCTCTTTGGATTTCAAGGGGACAGAGTGGTGTGGCTGGCAAGGAAACACAGGAAAATCTCCAATGTGGCTGTGTCTAGTGCTTGACAGATAGGGAAACTGAGTCCCAGGGCAGAGGTGCTGGCCTAAGGCCAACGGACACTTGGACCCCCAACCGGCAGGCCGGCCTCAGGATTTGCTGCCTCCTGGCAGGTCCCAGGCTCACAGAGGGGACAATGCTTAGTCGCTTGGGGGGTCCCGGGTCCCTCCAGGTGGAGCTCCTGCAGAGAGAGGTCTCCCCACCTGGAAACTTCTTCCCACGTCTTCTTCAGCCTGTGGATGGAGTTGCTCTGCAGGGCCGACAGGATGGCGTAGAGAGACGAGAAGTTCTTGAGGACACGGCACTCCTGGCAGAGGAACAGAAGGGCCGTGGGGTGCGGGTGCAGCCCCCTGAGCTCTGACCTTCCATCCTGGGTGACACAGACTCCCAGGGAGCCCCAACGAGCACCTGGGCCCCCGTCCATGACACTCCCAGGGAGGAGGCTCTGAGCTCAACACGAGGGAGGACGTTAAGCGGGCAGTGAGCATCGAGGCAGTGGGATGTGTGAATCAAGGCCAGCGAGCCGCTGGGAAGGGAGGGCTGGGGTCTCTGCAGGCTCGTGGACCACAGACCACAGCCCTGAGGGCAGATGAAGGCGAGAAAGGGGTTCCCCAGGGCCCCTCCAAGGCATACCCTGGCCACCTCGATCCAGTGCTCCACCACCCTGGCCCTGTCCCGGGCCGTCACAGTCCGGTCCCCCAGGCAGGTGGTGATGACGCAGTTGGCCACACTGTTGAACTGGGTGACTGTGGCGCGGACAGTGGGAGCCAGGTGTTCCTTGCCCTTCTTGTCCCGCTGGGACCAGATGGAGCCCAGGCAGTGGTAGGGCACCACCTTCTTGAACAGCTCCTGGGGGATCATGGGGAGCGTCACCTAGCACTGCCACGGCCCAGCTCAGCGTCCCCGGTCTCCCTAGTCCCAGGCAGGGTCCCCGGTCAGGGCTGGAGCTCAGAGAAAGCTGAGGATGTGGCTCGAGCCTCGCAGGCCCGGGGTGGGGGCCGTGCCTCTGGGCTCTGTTCTCCGCCGACCGTGGGCGCCCAGCGCACTTGTGACCCAGATGACGCACGGGCAGCGAAGAGCGTCTGGCATTTTCAGACGCCCACCCTCACTCACTGCAAGCACCAGAAGCTGGCTCACAGCTGCGCACACCAGGCGGCACCTTCGGCTCCCCCGTCGTGGCTCAGGTCCCCCCACCCTGTCCAGATGCACGCTCACCGCGGGCGCTCCGCCCACAGGCTTTGTCTGCCGTAAACTCCAGGACACGGCAGGTGCCTCGTAGGTGCCGAGGCCTCCCGAGCAGATGGTGGGGTGACCCACGGAGCTGGATGTACCACGGTGAGCTCCACCCCCCCCCCTCGAATGGGCCGGGCTCCACCCAGCCTTCTACCGCCCCGTCTCATTTAATCCATCGTCACTGCGCACAGGGATGGGGTGGGGAGGGTCCCATCTCTGCATCCACAGTCCAGAGACCACGCAGGAACGGAGCTGGGATATGCCGGGGAATGGCAGGGAATGGACCAGAGGCTGGAGGAAAGCGCTCCCCTGCCCCGCCCGGCTGAGAAAAACTGCTCACCGCATCCATCAGTGTGAACTGCTCTGCCACCAGGTCGGGAGGGAAGGCCAAGAGGTGAGGCTTCTCATTCAGGCCATTTTCTGCAGCCACAGGTGACTGCCAGGGAGGCTCAGGCACCGGAGCTGCCTCCAGGTCTACAGTTTGCGATAGAGCTGGCTCTAGTTCTGGAGCTGGGGCTGGAGCCGGTTCCGGAGCCGGTTCCGGAGCCGGCTCTAGCTCTGGTTCTGGAGCCGGTGTTGGAGCCGGCTCTAGCTCTGGTTCTGACTCAGGTGCCAAAGCCGGCTCTAGTTCCGGAGCTGGTTTTAGAAGTGGCGCTGGAGCTGGCGACAGAGCTAGAGGAGAGAAGTTTCCAGATGTCTTTGCAGAGACAGAACCCACTCCAGAGCCTCCCGGGGAAGCCGCGGCCAGGAACCCACACCGGGACCTCTGCTCCCCTGCGGTCCCCCGCCGGGGCTCTCAGTCTCTGCTCCTGGCCCCACATCAGCCCCCGGGGGCTCCTCCCTGGGTGGCCCAGCACCGCCCCGGCCCCGTGCACCCCCATCCCCCACCCCCCAGCCTTCTCACCCTCGGGCTCGGCCTCCGAGAGCTCTGCGTGCTCCAGCTGGGCCAGGAGAAGCTGGGCACGGCGCTCTAGGTCAGAACCAGGCATGTTGAGCTGCACATAGGCCACCAGCTGCTTGAGGCAGGGAAAGTCTGGGGGCTGACAGAAGTCCTCCGAGTACTGGTCCAGCCAGGTGCCCAGAATGGAGGAGATGGCACTGGAGGGAGGGGGGGCAGGCAGCAGAGTCAGTGGCCCGGCCTTTCCTTCCGCACGGCCCCCTGCGGCGCCCCTAGGGGTCCTCCATCCAGAGGCCAGGCCCACCTGAGCACCCCCCTCCCCCCCCCCCACCGCCACTAGCCGTCCAGGCAGGGGCAGGTCCGGTCAGAAGGCGGGGGCCTGGCCGTCCCCACGGGAGGGAGCCCTCCATCGATGGTGTGGGCACCCCTGCCTTCCCCAGGGAGGCCTGCCCCTCCCCTGTCTGTCCGGGGGCCTCCTGGCTACAGCGTAAACTCCAGGACGGCAGAGGGCTGCCGTGTCTGCTCTGTCCCTGCCCTGGCCGCACACAGTAGGTGCTGCGTAAGTGTGTGAGGAGGAGGGAACAGGCAGCGTCCTCCCGCCCAGCCTGCGTGGGCTCTCATGGCCCCTCGTCCCCAGCTCCTGCACCCATGGCTGCCGTACTGCCTCCGAGGCGCCTGGGGGTCTCCTCTCCCCACAGACACTATTCTCAGGAACACTGTTCTCAGTCCGGGCAGCTGGACTCAGGGGACTGACGCGTGAGGTCGATGGGTGAGCAGGTGGCCCCCACACCTCCGTCCTGGGACCCCGGGTCGGGGCCGGGCAGGAAGGGCTGGGGTGGGCTGTGGGGGGGACCCACTCTCTCAGGGGCCAACCTCAGCCCCCGGCCTCTCTTCTGCTCCCCAGGGCCCAGGACCCCAGCCACGGCTGTCTGACTCCTCTCCTCCTGCAGGAGAGGCCCCTGCCCCTCAGCCCTCCAGCAGGAATCACAGCTCGTGTGGGAGGCGTGGCTCTGCCCAGCGCCCCCGCCCCCGCCCCCGCTCTAGATGTCCCCCACCTTGGAGACGGGGGTCCTCCCATCAGCTCCCAAGTCCGCTCACTTTTTCAGTTGGTCCTGGGGTCCGCCGTCCTCGTCAGAATAAGGAAGGATGCATCCGTATCTAGAGGAGGCCGTGAGGGCATCACATCTACCGTACCTGCTATGATGTCTAGGGTTACTGGCTGACTTCTGGACGGGAACGGAAGCCCAGGAGGGTAGCGTCTGGTCTGGGGTATGCGAAGCGTCTAGAAGGGGCTCCGTGCCCACTTGTTGAGTGAACGACGCCCAGCCAGCACCATACAGACATCTGAGGGGGTCGGGGACCCCTCCCTGGCCACCCCCAGGATGGGTCCCCCATATACAATCGAGGGCGAGAGCAGCTTTGCCCCAGGCACGGGACACCCAGGCTGGAGGCAGAGAGGAAGCACGGCAGCCCCAGGCAACCCCCTCCACGGGCCGGGCACAGGGTGGGGGACTTGTCCCAACAGTGGGACACGACCCCATGTGGGGTGTTCCTCCTGACACCCAGGGTTCCCACGAAACACCTGAGGCTCAAAAAGGTGCCAGGAGGGGGCGGGGAGCCGCTGTGCTGTGCGGGGGCCGTGCTCACCTTTTGAACAGCAGGTCCAGCACCTGCTGGGTGGTGGTGAAGGCTCGGTACGTGCACAGGAAGATGGTGACGTAGGAGAGGTCGCTGCCCTGGAAGGCGGGCACCAGGTGCTCCACCAGCTTCTCCAGCGTGCCGGCCTTCACCGTCCGCACCTTGCAGGTCTCATACAGGTTCAGGGCTGACTCATTTTCACACTGGGGTGGGACACAGGGGCTCAGATGAACTCCCAAGTGCTCAGTGACATGTGGCAAGGGTGCAGACATGCGTGCCCCCAGCAGAAAAAGGTTCTCAGCTTAAGAAGTGGAATCGGAAGGGGCACCTGGGTGGCTCAGTCGGTTAGGCATCCGACTTCAGCTCAAGTCATGATCTAGCAGTCCGCGGGTTTGAGCCCCGCGTCGGGTTCCGTGCTGACAGCTCAGAGCCTGGAGCCTGCTTCCGATTCTGTCTCCCTCTTTCTGCCCAACGCCCCCCACTGCCGTTCGCACTCTGCCCCTCTCTCTCTCTCTCTCTCTCTCTCAAAAATAAAATAAAGCATTGAAAAAAAAAGTGGAATTGGAGATGGGGAGGGCTAAAAAATACTAACCCAACACTTTCTGGCCATTCTGTTAGGGGAACTTAAAACGACCGCCCCTCCTTGTATTAGGAGCATCACTCCCGTGAGCCCTGGCAAAACCTGCCCATTCTAGAGACCAGAACACAGAGGCTTATTCTGGGGTGAGAAGAGATACAGCATGTTCAGTGCAGCCCCGGGGAAAGCTGTGGGAAGGAATCAAGACCAGGTCCTAGAGCATGAAAGGGTGAATCACCGTGACGACCGGGCCTCCCCTTTGGAATGTTGTGCTGCTGAGTCCGGCCCTACCTCTGACCTGGAGGGGTCACAGGGCTGTGCCCCAGGAGACCGCAAGTTATATAGTAGCCTGAGCCTCCGCCCCTTTTGGGTCAAACTAGCCCTTCTAAGCGAGGTGCTGCGGAAGGGCTTGAGGGTCTGCAAGGGCGGGCTCACGGCCCCTGACACAAACGGGGGCAGGAATTAAAACGAGAAAAACTGGGGCAACGTACAAAATCACTTGCAGCCTAACGTGAAGTAAAAACAGCAGAAAAGTGCCTTTGTTGTGTTTTTCGAAAAGGGTCTTTTGGGGGGGGGGGTGCCTGGGTGGCTCTGTCAGTTGAGCATCCGACTTTGACTCGGGTCATGATCTCACGGTTTGTGGGTTCGAGCCCCGCGTCGGGCTCTGTGCTGACAGCTCAGAACCTGGAGCCTGCTTCCGATTCTCTGTCTCCTTCTCTCTCTGCCCCTCCCCCCCGCACAAGTGTGTGTGTGCTCTCTTTCTCATAAATAAACATTAAAACTTTTTTTTAAATATAAATGTTTTACCAAAGAGCGTCTTTTTTTATATTCATCAAACACGTGCAGAGGGATGCTCCCGGCCGAGCCCAGGACCGGACAGTGGTGGGGGGGGCACGAAGGCCCATGATCCTCTGGGAGGGGGGGCTGTGGGCCCTCAGGCAGGAAGGCCCTGGGAGGGAACCCAACAGAGTCGCCGAGCGGCGTCTGGCCCCCGGGCCTCCGCAGGGTTCCGGCGGTGGGGGCCCCCGTGCCCGCACTCACCCCGAGCCAGCGTTGGCCCTTGTTGGCGCCATGGTGTGCCTGCACCTTCCGCAGGGAGATGGAATGGATGACCCCGTTGACCAGCTCCTCGCCGATCTCCTGCGTGCAGCTCTGTGGAGACAGTGCCCGGCCACCAGGCAGGGGCGTCAGGGGCTGCCTCATGAACCTCCGGTCCGCAGATGAGGCCCGGTGTCCACGCAGATCCCCAGGCCAGGACTAAATGGGCCGACGGCTCGAGGGCTCTCGGGAGTAGTCTCGGGGCAGGTGGACACCACCCCCAGCCTCGCCCCCTTCCCACTCCACCAGCCACAAGCTGGGTACGAGCGAGACAAGTCCCCAGGCTCCCAGACCCCCAGCCACCTGCTCGTGCCACCCGGAAGGTGCCTCCCCCACGGTCTGGGGCCCCAGGCCCTCGTCATGTCTCCCCAGCTCATCATCGTGCCCCCCCCCCACACCCCTCGGCTGACCCAGCAGCTCCTACGGACCCAGCCCCGGAGGCAGCATCACGGGTCTGGGGCAGGTGCAGGGCATCCCCGAAGGCCACATCCGACGCCACTTCCTTCCCTTTCTGCTCATTCAAGCCCGGGCCCTTTCTTGGGTAACAGAGGAGTTCCCCTTCTGTGTCCATCATCACGTGCATGGGGACGGGGTGAAAATGATGACGGTGCAGGCATCTGGGCAGAGGACTGGGCTTTCACGGGACTCAGAATCACAGGGCTGTAGAAAGGGGGATCTTCTGGCTGCTCCCTGGACCAGGACCAGAGAGGAAATGCCCTGGTTTTAGGGGGCAGCCACCCCTTCCATGGAACAGGCTGGCCTGGGGGGCCGTGACCATCAAGCCCTGGCTAAGGCCACTTAGTTGCGTCAGCCTGGGCCTCACAGCCCCGTCTCCCACCTGCCCCTGTCCAGGGAAGGGCGTGCCCGCAGTGGGAAGGGGACCTCTGAGAGTTGAGGGAGGAGCTGGGAGGTTCCAGCTGGCAGAGGGCCACACTGCCGGTCCTCACCTGCAGCTGGGAGTGTGGGTCACTGCCCTGACCCGAGGTGAGCTGCAGCTTACAGAAGACCCAGGCGAAAGTGCCCTCCCTGAAGCCCTTGGCCTAAGCTGGGCCCCACTGCGCCCCTGGGGGCAGCGATGGGGCGCCTGGGCCTCTCGCCTCCTGCCCACCTTTGAGGGCCCTGGGGGGGCTGCCCTCGGGAAGGCCACTTCCTTTGGCCTGTGGCCGCCCTCCCACACTGGGCACCATGCCAACGGGGAAGCCACTGCGATCACATTCTCTCCAGAGAGAGAGCCAGCCGGCTTCTGGGAAGCCAGGGGGAACCACAGGCGGAGGTCACCCCAACCCCGAGCGGCACCTCCCACGCCCACGCCCGTCAAAGAGCCGGGACACGAGGAGGTCCGGCCTTTCCACCGAGGAAGGGAGATTCCTGAGACAGAAAAGCTGAGCCATAGGCTCACTCTCCCTTTCCCTGCCTGGAAGAGGCGTCAGAGAAGACAGGCTTCGGGGACCAGCTGTCCCCCCGCTGGACTGGGGACCCACCACCCAGGCACGTTCTCAGGGCTCAGAATGCTTCCTGCAAAGGCCGAGGCTCGAGTGGAAGCACCTGCCCTTCTCCAGGGTTTCTGAGCCACAACTCGGCCCAGCTGGGAACCAGTCCGTGTCCAAAACACCCAGGTTGGTGGCAGCGATTTGGAGGTCCCCGTGCAGGACCCACCCGCCAGAGGGCACTGCACTTGAACTCCACATAGCACCTGGCTCCCAGCGGGGCTCCGTCAAGTCCGGCCCTAGCAGGGGCCTCGGCCAGGCAGTCGCACCGCACCCCCCGCCCCCTTCCCGCGGGGCCAGAGAGCAGGCCCTGCACTCAGCCACCCGCCTCGCTGGCAGAGCAGCTGGTCTGCGTGTCACAGGGTTCCTGAGCCCCTCCCCCACCCCCTGGGGCCCCCTTCTGAAGCCAGTGGGGGGTGGGGGGCAGGGCCGGACACCGAGAGGGACAGACTACCCCTGTCACACAGACACAGGGCTGCTCTGGCCCCTTCACGTAGCAGCCGCCACAGACAAAACCAGACGCTCAGAGCAATGCCGAGTGCAGGCGCCATTGAAACCATCTACCAAGAGACAGAGGGCCAGGTTCTCAGGCAAACTGCCCCGGAGCCTGGGCAGAAACTGGCAGATGGGGGGGGGGGGGGGGAATTTGTTTCCGGCTCCTACTCCCTTCCAGGGACAGAGAAGGAAAGCAGCCAAGCCCGGCATCTGCCCCCGCCCCCACCCCTCTAGGGCAGGAAAGGCAGGGCCCTGGAACCTGTGGGTGACCCTGGGCCACCCTGCTGGCAGTGTGCACAGCACGCAGGCCCAGGAGCAGGCAGCCTGAGAGGGCAGGTCTGTGGCGAGGGGCCGGGGGGTTCCTGGGGGAGAATGAGAGCCGCCCAGCAAACAGCAGGTGTCCTGAGGGGAGGCTTCTGTAGGGAAAAGATGCCACAGGGATGGCTGTGTCCTTGGGGGGCCAGTGTCCCCGGGTCCCCGAGACCCAGGTGGCGGCCATGCCCCACACACTGTCTGACCTTCCACGGCTTGGCTCAAGTCGGGGGAGGGGGGAGGGTACCCCCAGGCCCCGGTAAGCGGAGGCCGGAAGCATGGCACCTCTGTGCCTCACCCTCTGCTGTCCCTCTGAGTACAGCTCAGAGCCCCAGGGACAAGGAGAAATGGCCTGGGTGGCATCTGGTCGTGTGTCACCTGATCAGCCTTCTTAGGGTGACAGGCCAGCAGGATGCCTGTCCCCAGCTGACTTCAGGCCAGGCCCCACTCGCTCAAAGGAGAAAAATGGGGTCGCCCGCCCCTCCTCCTTTGGGATGGATCTGAGGGGACCTACTGGTCTTTCCCCAGCCCTGCCATCTGTCCCACAAGGTGGCCGGGGCCCACACATCTGGAGACATCACGGCACCTTCATTCCAATCGCCCCTCTGCCCTCCTTGGGTATACGTTTCCCGTGGAAGCCACAATGAGGGGCCATAAGGGGCCTCCAGACCCACAGGGGCCTCCACCTCGGACTGGATCCTCCTAAGAGACCTGGTTGAGGGCTGGGGCGGACAAAGAAGGGCCCGAGCTTGTACCACAGTGTCCTCCTGTCTCCTCTTCAGGCTACACATGGAGACCCGGTCACACTCAGGCAGGGTGGGGGCCGCTGCCCAGGGCCACTGACTCACAGAGGTTACCCCAGGCCCTCACTGGACACTGACCGGCACCCTGCAGCCCTGGGCACAGGAGGCACCCGCCAGACCCCAGGGCACTGCCTCTCGTGAAAGGCTCTGACTTCCAGCTCTGCTGAGCCTCTCTGGCCCTGGCCTCAGTGAGCTCATCTGTGAAATGGGAAAAAGAGCAGCAGCTTCCTACAGGGCAAGAGTGGGTGTTAAGAAAATGCACGCAGCATGCCCAGCTCGGCGCCTGGCCCGTGAAAGCTCCCAGGAAGGGGGACAGGTGGCACCCAGGAAGCGGGACAGGTGGCGCCCCGGAAGCGGGGACAGGTGGCACCCAGGAAGGGGGACAGGTGGCACCCAGGAAGGGGGACAGGTGGCGCCCAGGAAGGGGGGACAGGTGGCGCCCCGGAAGCGGGGACAGGTGGCGCCCAGGAAGGGGGGACAGGTGGCGCCCAGGAAGCAGGGACAGGTGGCACCCAGGAAGAGGGGACAGGTGGCGCCCCGGAAGCGGGGACAGGTGGCGCCCAGGAAGCGGGACAGGTGGCGCCCCGGAAGCGGGGACAGGTGGCGCCCAGGAAGGGGGGACAGGTGGCGCCCAGGAAGCAGGGACAGGTGGCACCCAGGAAGAGGGGACAGGTGGCGCCCAGGAAGGGGGGACAGGTGGCGCCCAGGAAGGGGGGACAGGTGGCGCCCAGGAAGCGGGGACAGGTGGCACCCAGGAAGAGGGGACAGGTGGCACCCAGGAAGAGGGGACAGGTGGCGCCCAGGAAGGGGGGACAGGTGGCGCCCAGGAAGGGGGGACAGGTGGCGCCCAGGAAGCGGGACAGGTGGCACCCAGGAAGGGGGGACAGGTGGCGCCCCGGAAGGGGAGACAGGTGGCGCCCAGGAAGGGGGACAGGTGGCGCCCCGGAAGCGGGGACAGGTGGCACCCAGGAAGGGGGGACAGGTGGCGCCCCGGAAGGGGAGACAGGTGGCGCCCAGGAAGGGGGACAGGTGGCGCCCCGGAAGCGGGGACAGGTGGCACCCAGGAAGGGGGGACAGGTGGCGCCCAGGAAGGGGAGACAGGTGGCGCCCAGGAAGGGGGACAGGTGGCGCCCCGGAAGCGGGGACAGGTGGCACCCAGGAAGGGGGGACAGGTGGCGCCCCGGAAGGGGAGACAGGTGGCGCCCAGGAAGGGGGACAGGTGGCGCCCCAGAAGCGGGGACAGGTGGCACCCAGGAAGGGGGGACAGGTGGCGCCCCGGAAGGGGAGACAGGTGGCGCCCAGGAAGGGGGGACAGGTGGCGCCCAGGAAGGGGGACAGGTGGTGCCCAGGAAAGGGGGACAGGGCGCTGTTGCTACTGGGCAGTACCCAACAACCAGAGCCCCCAGGAGCTGCTGACAGACATTTAGCTGGAAAACCCTGAGGGCACCTAGGGAAACCTGGAGGAGAGCCAGTACGGAGAGGGCAGGTGTCCTAAAACTGCCCGAGCCAGCCCTGCAGGCTTCGGACTTTTTGGCGTTTTGCTCAAATGCAGGAACCACAGGGGGAGACAGATCAGAGGGCCTGATCAGCCCTCCTGGGATCCAAGGCTCCTGGGACAGTTTAAACACGGCACCCCACACCCATTCAGAGTGGAAACTGAGGATCTGGGCTGAAAAGAAACAGGGACTTCTCAAGTTCAAGTCCTGGTTCATCTCTTAGACCATAAGCTCTAAAAACTGTGGGAGAAGAAAAAGGCCGCTGTGTGCGGCAGGGCCCCGCCTTCAAGCTCTGGGTGGGTGTCCTGCACCCTGAGTCTGAGGACACAGACAGGACTGAGTGGGGGACCAGAGGTCAGCCCTGGACAGGGGCGAGCCACAATCCCGCCCGCCCCCCCCCCACTGCAGCCGTAGAGGCAAGGGGACCTTTGCTGGGGACCATGCAAGGTGCCCGGTTGCCAGGGCAACTGGGGAGCTTGGGGACCCCAGAAGCTGGGGTTTGGGGACCAGCCTCGTGGAGCCCCCAAAGAGGCTGTCCCCAAGAACCCTTGCCATCAGCCTGAGTCCAAGTTACTCATCAGCATTTAAAGAGGAGGAAGTTTGGGGCGCCTGGGTGGCGCTCAGTCGGTTAAGCATTGGACTTCGGCTCAGGTCATGATCTCCCGGTTCGTGGGTTTGAGCCCCGCGTCGGGCTCTGTGCTGAGAGCTCAGAGCCTGGAGCCTGCTTCAGATTCTGTGTTTCCGTCTCTCTCTCTGACCCTCCCCTACTCATGCTCTGTCTCCCTCTCTCTCGAAACTAAATAAAAAACAATGAAAAAACTTTTTAGGAGGAGGAAATGTGCCTTGAGCGGGGAGGGGGGAGGGCGCCCCCAGCCTGGCCCTGCCCACCACCCATCCTTCTGTCCATCCGGGGCCAGCTCCTGATTGTCAGGTCAGCAGGCCACCACAGACCAGGCCTTTGAGGGAGTGTAACTGGTGACAGCTGAGGAGGAGGGGGGCCTGGTCCCGAAGGGGGTGCAGGGCAGGGCCGGCTGAAGGTCCAGTCCAAGAGCGACACCACCAACCACAGCGCCCAATGTCTGCGGGCACTTGCTGGGTGCCGGGCTTTGCACACACTCCTCACGTTTAGACCCCGCAACGCCTCACCTGACGCGTAAGGGAAGAGCTGGGCAGGGAACTTACTCAGGTCAGCAGCCAGGACGCGGCGGCCGGCCGGGGCAGGGATTTCAACCTTGGCCTAGGACCCTCCTGGCCGGGCCTGGCCGCCACCCTGATCCACTGTGGCTGCTGCAGTCACAGCCTCAGAGCAGAGTCCAGAGAGGGGAAGGCCTTCTTTAGAGGGCGCAGCCCGTCGGGGATGGCGGGGCCCGGCGCCCACACCTTTCCACGGAGCGGGTGGTTGGTTGGGGCTCCTGCCGCGGGGCCCTGAGGTCAGCTCCAGGACCCAGGCCTGAGAAGCACCACGCCAGCTGCATCAGACAGCCGTGTGGCCCAGTCCAGGGCCCAGGCACTCCCCTGGCACCTTGTCAGACCACACGACCGTGGCAGTCATGACCTGCCTGGCTCTGACACTGCATCGGGCACCGTGGGGACTGCTTACCAGGCCGCCTCTCTCAGTCTCCACCTGAACCCTAGGGGAGGAACCGGTATCAGGTCCATTTTCCAGATGGGCAACCAAGGCTCAGGGATGGGGAGCAGGTCTAGGGTTTCGAGGGGTCGAGCTGGCACTGCCCCGCAGCTCTCTTCCCTAGAGACCCAGCTCTGGACCAGCACGCACGACGCCGTCCCCCGGTTCAAAAGGACATTCTGCCTCCAGGTGTGACTGGCCAACCAACAGTTCCCCAGGGCGGAGAGGGAAATGCCGAGGCAACACCCACGCCCGAGAGCTCCCCAAACGCGGGCCCTTGAGCCTTATGTCCCGGCCCCGCTCACCAACCAGTCTCCCAGCCATTCATCTGCTCGCTCCCAGCCAGGGGATGCGGGCCCGGGACAGCTCAAAGTTCTGCTGCTCCTGCCCGAGGCTGCAGATTTCTACTCCCATCCCCTGAGAAGCAGAGTGGGGAGTCGCTTCGCTAGAGCTGTGTGTCCAGGAACACGGCGTCTCAGAGCCCGGGAGGCCAGAAGCCCGAGCCCGGGACAGGGTGGCCACAGCATGGTACTGAGCCATGGGAGCTATCCGGGTGGCCGGTCAGCAGCCCCGGGAGCCAGTCCTCGACTGCCTGGGGCCAGCGCGGGATGACTCCAACCCCTTCTAGCAGCCGTGAAGGCTGGGCCTAGAAACACACGTCTGACTCCTAGGTTGAGGACGGAACGGAGCCCCGCCGGTGAGCAGTCTCACCTCGGCTGCCCCAGGGAGGCAGCTTGGCAGAAGGCACGAGGACCTGGTACCAGCCAGCCTGGGCCCCCCCTTCCTCCTCTCCTGGGGTTCATGGGGGCCCAGCAGGTGGCAGTCAGTCCCCTCCTGAACTTGATTCAGCCAACAGCCTGGAGCCTGCTCCCTCTGAGTTAGCTAAGGAGCCCTCCTCAAAGATTGCAGTGTGCAGATAGAGACTCCCTCCCACCCAAGGCTATGCCTCTAGGGCCTCCGGTGTCAAAGGCAAATGAGCCCTGGGGGTGAAGCTGAAGAGCTGCACAAAGCTGATCAGGAGACCAGACAACCGGGAAGGAGGCAGGAGACTGGGGGTGGGGAGACTCTCCTATTTATTTCTACCAGAAGAACAGAGAAGCCCTCCTCATTCCGTTCCATCCAGACTGTGCTCAGGTCTTACCGTCACATGGTGTGGGTCAGAATTCCATCTCTGCCACTCACTAACTTGGGGCGTTTGTGCAGTCTAACTTCTAGGACCTCAGCTGTTTCATCTGTGAAATGGGCAATCGATGATCCTGGCAGCAAAGAGAAATGCTGCCTGTGTGTTACTTAGCACAGGGCCTCCCACAAAGCGCTGGCTGGCTCGTATGAGCTATGACTTTAAACCTTTGGGGTCCAGCTGTGGGCTCGCTCCTTCCTAAAAGCCCTCCCCGGGTTTGCCTTCTCTGGTCTAGAAGCATTGCTACCCCTCACTTGCCCAGGGGCTTCTGAGCTGCCTGGACGTGGTTCTGTTCCCCTGACAGCTCCGCTGCCCTCCCCATGAACTTATAATTGCCTCAGCAGTGAGCTCTGCCCTATCCTTCTCTGATCCTTGCGGTGGGCTCTCAAATACAGCAGGCCCCCAATAAACAACAGCCCATATTCAAATCCTGGCTGCGCGTCCTCGGCTGGGTGTACGTTAAAATCAGGGACCTCATTTCTCTGCCTCCCTTTAGCTGCTATAAAGTGGGGCTGGCTATTACTCTGCAGGGTTGGTCAAAGCCAGCTGGAGAGAGGGGTGGTGCCTGCAGCCAGTACGTGCTGCACCCTGAGAACTCCTCCCTGCCTGGCCAATGTCGTGGCCTGCCCAGAGACGAGGGCATGGGCCAGGTGACCTCCAGAAAGCACAGAACTCCTCAGGCCAAGCTGGGGGCAGCAGTGACTTGGCTTTCTCGATCACGATGACGAGTGGATGCCCAGATGTGCAAGGACATCTGGCAGCCCAGAGAGGGAGGGCCTGGGTGGAGGCGTGGTGGGGAAATGGGGGTTGGGGGGTGGGGTTGGGAGGGGGCAAGCAGAAACTGCCTGGTGGTTTCCAGACAGGACAGGGCCACGAGCAGGGCCGCTTCGGCTCTGGCTCGCTACAGAGACCAGGAAACCAGCCCCAGGATGGTGGTGGTGGGGGGGGGGGGGGCGCACTGGGTTGGCAGGAGGGACAGGGACTTCCCTGGCCCCCCTCCCTTCGGCCCATGGTAAATGGTCATTGTGTTTGGTTTCCGGCAGTGGCCTCCTCTTCTGCCAGGACCCTGGTTTTCCTGCCCCAACCAGAAGCTTCCCCTTTGATTTCTAAACAGCGGCCATGGCCTGGATCTCAGCGCTGAGGCCGGGTGAGGGAGAGTAGCAGCTAAAGAGGGAGACAGAGAGGGGGAGGGGAAGCAGGGAGATGGAGGGAAGGCAGACCCTGGGCAGGGGTAAGGGCTCAGATCTGCCTCTCCCTCGGTTCCTCGACCCTCCAGGATGCAGATGGACAGGGAGGGAGGCATAGAAGCCGCAAAGGCCCGCCCCACCCAGGCCAGGAACCTGCCCGGCCCCTGTGCGCACGCACGCCGGACCCTCCCAGCACACAAAGCCGGAGCCACTGCCAGACATAATGAAAGTCAGATGAGCACTGGGCTGGTGTCAGGCCTCCCACCCCCACCCTCCCTGGGGGGCTGCTCCAGCCGCCAAAGAAGACTGGAGCTGTGGGTGGATGAGGGTTGGAGGACTCGCCTGGCCCCGCCATCCGCCAAGCTCAGGAGGAGTCTTCCAGACCCACAGTCCCCTCAGCGAGCTCCCCGCCCCATCTTTCCCCCATGCGGGGCACGGAGACACGCTTTATCCTCGGGCAAATACCCATCTAGGCCCCATCTAGGCACTGCGGATGCAGAGGCACAAGATCCAGGCTGGCAATCTCCAGCAATGACAAGGTACTGTGGCCCTAAATGATGGAAGGGGAGGGGGCGCCAAGGGGGAGGGGCTCTAACCAGCAGGGGGCTCAAACTTCACTCTTAAGGCTCTGGCTTGGCCTAGATGTACCCTGAGCCCCGGGACCCAGGGACAGCCTCTGTCCAGGCCCCACGCTCAGGCAGAACGGGGCGAGGGGGCCCATCCCTGGATTCTGCCAGACTCTGCTGCAGAGTCAGGTGCACAGTCAGGTGGCAGGTGGAGACCCCATGAGCCACTGAGCCTCACTGCCCAGAGCACACCGGAAACGAGGAACCCAGCCCTCACCTAGGTATCCCCAGCCCCCTTCGTGGCAGGCACATGACCCTTCTCTGAGCCCTCCTAAATCCTTATGAATTCAGGGTGTCGGCATATTTTCTCGTCAACCAGAAACGAGTCACCCCTTCGGCCTGAAACGCCCTTCTCCCAACCTCCCTGCCTGGACACCTAGAGGCACAGTTGGGAGGCCTGCCTGTCTGCCCTCCACCCTGCTTCTCGGGGCAGCTCTGAACATCGGATCCCTGTCTGCCCCCAAGGGGTGTTGTCTGGAAGGCCCTTGTGGTCCCAACTGCCTGGGAGGACTCTGTCATCCTAACCACTAGTTCACCTCCTGCACCGCCGAGCCTAACCGCCGGTGCAGGCCCAGCCCCTGCTGTCAGAAGTTCGCAGACATAAACAGTGACAGCGCGCGGGAACAGATCTACCTGGGCTGCAGGGGGCGCGGGACTGGCACACCTAGAAGCTCGGTGGGGCCAGGTCCCGGGACAGATGGTGGCGGTGGGGGGAGGGGGGAAGCACGAAGTCTCGGCTCTGGCCCCCAAAGCGTTGGACCTTTTGTGCGGCAGCCCCCACGCCCCCCTCGCCGCCCCGGGTTTTGTGCGGAAGGCCCCTCCCCGGCCCGCTCACCCACCTCCAGGCGCGGCAGGTCCGGGTCGAGCTGCGTGAAGCTGTGCAGCACCACCGGGCAGCTGTCGGGGCCGCCCACCTCCAGGCGCACTGCGTCCCACACGCTGCGACTCCGCCGGGAGCCCGGAAACAGCGGCTCGGCGCCGCCCGCAGGCCCGGCCGCCTCGGCCCACATGCGCTGCACCATGAACGGCTCGCGGGCGCGCGGCCGGCCGGCCGGGCCGCGATACCCGGGGCGGCGCGGGCGCGGGGCCGGCCCGGCGCGCGGCGGCGGCGACGGCGGCGGCGGCGGCCCGCGCGGCTCCGCGCAGCCTGCGCTCTGCGCCGGCGGCCCGGCCCCGCGGAGGTCAGGCCGGGGGCGGGGCCTCGGGGCGGGGCCGGCGGCGCGGGGGGCGGGGCCGGCGATGCCGGGGGCGTGTGTATGTGTGTGTGTGCGCGCGCGCCCTCGCGAGCCTGCCCTAAGCGTGGCCCGGAGTGCACGTGCTGTGCGTGCCGTGGGCCCGCGGTTAGGCGCCCTGCGTGGGCGCGTGCGCTGGTGCAGTGCCAGCGTTGTGTGGGCGTTGAGACTTGGTCGAGAGGCCCTGGTGTCAGACCTGCCTCCCACGAATTCCAGTTAAGGCTAGCTCTGTGGCCTCGGACAAATTGCTAAACCTCTCTGAGCCTGTTTCTGCTTCGGGAAGCATCGCAGCGGGGAAGTCCTGCACAGCCCTCAGCCGCTGCCTGCGCCTGGCTCTGTGCTCCTGAGTCCTGGAATGGTAACTGTGCCTCCGGTACACCCGTGCGTAAAGTCCTCAGTACTGTGTGTGTGTGTGTGTGTGTGTGTGTGTGTGTGTGTGTGGTGTGTGGGGACAAGCCCTGTCCTTGCGGGGGCCGTTGCTGCACTGTCACCTGTCAGCCCTGGCAATGCTACCGACCTCCCCAGAACCGGTCTCCCACCGCCGGGCCTCGCTTTCTCTATTTGTAAGAGGAGAGGGAAGGCCAGACTGCACATTCCGTAAGCGTATCGTGTGTACCCACTGTGTGCCAAGCCTCAGCTATCCACGGATAGTGGGGCCCCCGGCATGCCCCACCCACACGGCAGCTTGAACACCGTCCAACCCTGAAGCAAGGCCTCGACAAGGACTGGCAGAAAACCATCCGGCAGTTTCTATGAAGGGTATTAAAAAAAAAAAATGCTCATGCCCTTTGATTCAGTGATACACTAGTAGGAATTCACCCGAAGGAAGCAATCAGGGGGAGGGACGTGGGTCTCTGTCAATACAAGCTTATTTATGGAAACGTCGATTACAGCCGTGCAGAACTGGGGCACCTGGGTGGCTGAGTCGGTTAGGCATCCGACTCTATTTCAGCTCAGGTCATGATCTCATGGCTCGTGGGTTTGAGCCCCGCATCTGGCTCTGTGCTGACAGCATGAAGCCTGCTTGGGATTCTGTCTCCCTCTCTCAGAAACAAACAAACAAACATACACCCGGGCTCCCGGGTGGCTCATTCGGTTAAGTGCCCGACTGTTACTTTCAGCTCAGGTTCCGATCTGACGGTTTCGTGAGTTGGAGCCCCACATGGGGCTCTGTGCACTGATTGAGCAGAGTCTGCTAGAGTCTCTCCGCCCCCCCTTGCCCCTCCCCTGCGCGCATGCACGCTTGCGCGCGCGCGCCCTCTCTCTCTAAATAAATTTAAAAATTTTTTTAAGTTAAAAATAAATAAAGCAAGATGGGTAGATTTAGTTTGGGGTGGAGATCCCTAGGAGGCTGTTTAGGAAGCTTCTGGGCTCTGCCACCAGGGAGGGCGAGAGGTGGGTGGTGCGCATTTAGAGGAAGGAGGGCCTCAAAGAGCAACAGAAGGGTGACCTGCTCACTGGCCCCTGCCCTCTGACTAGCAACTCCTCTTCCCACTCCTTCCCCTGGGGCCACGCTCTCAAGGCGCTGCTGGGAATTCCGGGCTAATCCAGCAGGGGCCTGCCCTCACTTATCTCTCTGCTCTCTATCTCCTTCTCCCAGGGAGGGTCCTGGAAAGCGAGCTCAAGCCCATTTTACAGCTGGAAAGGGGCCCGTGCAGGCCAAGTGACTCAAGGGGGTTGGGGGATTCCACCTGCTCCCAGCACGTCTCCAACCTTGAAGGTCCAGGTGCTGGGGTTGGGGCCCAGGTAGGTTGGAGAGGTGAGGGGGGGGGGGATTCCATCCCGATACCACCTGCCCCCAGCACGGCTGGAGGGGGGGATGGGGGGGGTGCGCTTCACTCGACCAATCTCTCTGGTTCACATCTGTCTGTTTTTACAAAGTCCCCTTCCCTGCCTTGTTCACCCCCACTTTGGGGCTCCCCTCAGGGGTCCTGGCCAACCTGCCCACTGCTCCAGCTGCACGCACATGAGTGTGAACACAGGCACGTGCACACACGCCTTAGCTCCCAGGGTGCTGGTGTAGCACAGGACAGGTTCAGACGCTGAAATACCTGGGTTTGAAGCCCAGCTCCACTTTTCTCTTCCTAAGTGACTCCTTTACCTGTGGGCAAATCACCTCCCCTGCAACGCAGTTTTCTCCCCTGCAAAGGGGGCATAACTAATGAGACAGCACAGGTGAAGCACCTCACAGAGGTGCTTGGTGCCCCCGAGTCAAACGGGCCAGAGACTCTGCCCCACACGGTCAGTGACGGGGGCCGCGAGTCACGGCGCACCTCCCGCATGCAAGACCCTCTCCTGAGCCCCGACGCGCCTCCCTTCCTAATCCTGCCCCAAAGCGGGGACCTTACCAGGGCAGGGGCAGCCCCAAAGCGGGGAGGTGCTGCCTGATAGAAGAACAGAGCCATCCACAAAGTGTTCCTGGCAAAAACTAAACACGCATCCAACCAGGCTTGTGTGTGTAACAACCGTTTTGGGGAATTACAGGGGACAGGGGACCACGTTAAACACAGCCCTTGAGGATGCAATCCACAAACTCCAGACTGTGGGAATCTCGACGGGACAAACCACCCAGTTTCTTCAACAAATGCATTTCGGGGGAAAAAGTAATGGGAAAACCACAGATTAAAAGAAAGGTAAGAGACATCACCGAATGCAACATGTGGGTTTTGTTTAGTAGGGCAACTATTATAAAAAAAAAAACAAAAACAAAACCTAAGGGACCACTGAGATTACGTGAACCCTGTTGGATATTTGATGATATTCCGTATCATTTTCTGGGTGCGATCACGGTATTGCAGTTGCTATTAGAGTAACATACTGGGATTTTTACGGATAGAATGACATGCCCGGGATTTGCACAAGCCTTGTCTGCTGCGGGGGACGGTAGGGCACGGGGGTGGTGAGCGGAAACAAGAGAGTCCCTGCCTGGAGTTGTTAGAGCTGGGGATGTGTTTATGCACTTTCTCCATTTTTGTGTCTGTTTGGAATCTGCCATCGTAAAAGTTAAAAAGAAAAAGGACAGAGTTTGAGACTCACCCTCAATGCATGCGCCTAGGGCCTCACTTTGGGGGCCACGGCAGTGGGCGGCTGGGAAACTGAGTCATACTGCGCACATGGGGCTCATGGCAGCCCAGTGACCTTGGGTGGGTAAAGACCAAGGTTATAACCCCTGCCCTTGGAGGGTCTGCTGGGAGAAACAGAAAGAGCACTGTAGAAAGCGGGGGTGGGGGGGTGTTAGAATCGGGGCCCTCCTTTCATCCCTCATCCCGCTTGCAGCTCACCCCACCTCCTGCAGTCCCAGCTTCCCAACCTTTCCCTGGGGAGTGCACCTGCCCTTCCCCGGGGGTCACAATCAGCCCCCAGAACAACCGTATGCTGTTCAGACCGTTCCACCGCCAGGATGCTCCCCGCAGAGGAAGCTTACAAGACGGGCAAAGAACTGGCAGTCAGGGGCTGGAGGCAGGCCACATCGGCCCACACGTGTGTTTTGTTTGGCTTGCAAAGTATTTTTACATTTTTGAGCCGACAGTAAAAGGTCAGGTGATTTCATATGAAAATCCGCAGTTCTGGCTTCTCCCGTAACTTCAGACAATCTGGCCACATGGGGTCTGTGTTCCTGGGCAACCGGAGGCTGGGTGGGGGCTGGCGGGCAGCTGTCCCCTTTGGGCAGGCCCTGTGCTTGTGGGTTTGCCACAGACCCCACCGGGCCTTCCATCGCTCCCTGGCTTGGAGAACCCCTGGACAGCCAGCCGCCCCCAGTCGAAGGGAGAGGGGTCCAGAGGCCAAATCTCTGGGGCACTTTTTCCTTCCCGCTGGTCTTGACCCTTCAAAAGTGCCCCCGCTGCCCTCGGGGCAAGCCAGGCTCACACAGGACCGCTACGTCCCCGGCACCTCAAGCCATCCCCTGCCAGCCACCTGGCCCTGCTTCCTACCCACTGCCCACCCCTTGCCCTCCCTGTACACGGAAGGGGATTCATCAGTGCTGCTCCGGTGGTCGTTCACATTGAGACCCGGCCCTGCCCCTGCACAGGGTCTCGGGGAACGGGGTTGGGGCCTAGCTGCAGCTCTGGGGAGGTCTCGGCGCGAGAATTGGGCTCCAGGCCACGTCCAGGCGGCCACGCAGGCCTTGCCCGTCACCGCCTCCAACGTGGGCTCAGCCAAGGCCACAGAGGGCGCTGGTGGCCTAGTGAGAAATAGCAGCCAGGTACCCAGATTTGGGCCGGCCCTCAGTGGAAGAAGACCTTTCACCTCTTTCTGAGCAGGTGACCACCTGTGTTTTGCGGTCTATATTTAGAGCCTGAGGAGGACACGAAGAGGGTGTAGCCTGGCCAGGCTCCTGGGTCATTTCCCGACATCAACGTCACTATTCCTGGCCTGCCTGGCTCCCGGGTTGGCCCTCTGTGGGCGGGTGAGCACGCACCTTGGCAGGAGGTGACACACCTGGGCTAAGAGCGTAGGCTTAGGCCCACCTCCTCCGTCACTGGGTTCCTGGGAACCTCCAGGGGCCTCCTTCTCGTCCTCCAAGTCCTCCTCCTCCTCCTCAGGGGGAGGGGGTTTCCCACAGGCTGGAGGCCGAGCTCCGGGTTGGTCAGGAGGCGGAAAATGAAGCATCCAAACCTCCCGGAGACCATCCTGGGTGGAGGGGTGTGATATCACTGTCACCCCCAGTCTCTGACCTCACAGGGCGTTACTGTCCCGGGGCAACTAGAACAAAATACATCATCGCCTGGAGCCACGGAAACGGCCCAGGAGGGGCAGGCCGAGGGTTCCAGACCAGCCTGGAGCTTGCTGTGGGGCCTCCCGGGCCTCCCCAGGAAGTGGGCTCTCGCCGCTCCTGACACTGACTCCCAGGGTGTCGGGGGGAGGGGGGTCACTCAGAGGAGCACAGGGCAGCCGGCTCACCCTGATAAACAGCACCCACACCGGTGGGAGCCAGGGGCCACTCTGACAACGGTCCCCCACTCCTGGAGAGTTTGGGGCCCACCACCCCAGGGGTCGCTGACCCCTGACACTTCTGAAGGCCACCCAGCCACCCTGCGACGGCTGGAGGTGAAGGAAGGAAGGAGGAAGAGGCAGAAAGAGACACAAGTAGATGGAAATGCAGACAGAGACCGCAGGGGAGGCCGAAACACGGAGAATCACAGAGAGGGGAGCCCTGGGAAAGGAAACGGAGTCGGAGGCCGGGTCCTGACCCTCGCAGAGCCCGCGCACACACGGCCGAGGGGGAGCCCCGTAGGTCTGGGAGACTCTCTCTTGAGATCTGGAGCCTAGAGTTGTGCTCGCCCCTGCTCTGCACCTTCCCGGCCTCAGTTTCTCCATCAGTAGGATGGGGTGATAATAATAACGCCACCACCGGGCCCTCAGGAGAGCGGATGATAAAACAATGCCCAGGAGCCCTTGGTAATCTGAGAAGCACAACAGGAACAGGAGACGCTGGACGCACGGCTCCCCGGCAGCGGCCGCCCAGGCAGGGGGTTGGGGGACAGGCCGGCCTGGGGGGGCCCCCTCCTCTCAGACACGGATGGCGATGCCCGCTGGCTTCCGGCCAGACTCCTTCAACCAGTTCTGAGGGAGGGGCGGCGGGCCCTGGCCGTGACCCACCCGGCCTCCCTGGCGGCGGCCCCGGTTGCCCTGGAGACTCACCTCGGTGGCTGGAGCTGGCACAGGTGTCGGCCAAGGTGCGGGGCTTCGGAGCGTGGCGAGGCGGGCGATGGCCCAGCGCCTGGCAGTCACCACAGAGACACAGGCAAAGAACACCCAGCCCTTCCGCACCCTGGGCGCAGCGGGCCTGGCTTCCCGGGCCATGGCGGCACGGGAGCCAGGCAGGGGCTGGGCTCCCAAGGAGGCCCTCTGCCAGTCTGCCTGGCTGCCCCGGTGGAGTCTAGCACCCGAGTGCCTAGGCCTGGTGTCACCTGCGTGGCTGTCATACCTGCTCCCATGATGGGCAGGGCCAGGAATTCCCGCTTGTCCCAGGCCGTGGGCCAGCCGAGGCTGTGTGAGCAGCTCCAGCCAGATCGGCCCCTCCAGGCTGGGCCCCGCCGTCCCCTCCAAAACCCACCCCAAGGCCCCATCCCCATTCCCCAGAGTTACAACAGTGGCAGGTATAAGTCACCGAGATCAAAACAGGGCTCAGCCAGCGGGGCCACCAGGCAGGTGTGAGCCTGGCCAGGCGGCGTTGGAGGGAGCACAGGACATCCTCACTTACTCAAAGCCACCGCCCCATTCCTGAAGCTTCCCTGCACCCTGCCCTCAAGCTCCTCGGCTGTGGCCCCCAGATACAAGACTTCACTTTAATGTTTATTTATTTTTGAGAGAGAAAAAGAGAGAGAGAGCGTGAGCAGGGGAGGGGCAGAGAGAGAGGGAGACAGAATCCGAAGCAGGCTCCAGGCTCCAAGCTGTCAGCACAGAGCCCGACGCGCCGGGGCTCGAACTCAGGAACCACGAGATCATGACCTGAACCGAAGTCAGTCGCTCAACCAACTGAACCACCCAGGCGCTCCCTACAAGACTTCATTTTAAACTGCAAGACGAACCGAGGGTTGACAAGTATTTACTTTGTCAAGTAGCGTACAAAAAAAAAAAAAAAAAAAAAAATACCATCGTTCCAAAAAAGATGCCACCAAAAATAACTAGGAGACACCATCAGAAAAGAGGGCAGTTATTAAACGAGTGCATTTGGCTTTAAGAAAAGCGCACAACCCTGTGCCCACTTTTCTCATTTTGCTGCAAACCAGCCATCGGAAAGCACTGAACGAGTCCAATACACCCATCTGACGAATGGGGAAACCGAGGCCCGGGGGGAGCAGGGGCTTGCCCGAAATCTCACAGGGAGAATTCAGGACTTGTGTCTGTCTGAAGCTCTGCAGAGCCCACAGACGCTCCTTCCATCAGTGCTCAGAGCCCGGATCCCCAAACCCAGAGGTCCCAGGGCAAAGAGAGAGGTTGAGAGGCGGGGCTGCTTCCTTACCCTGCAGGCCCCTGGCCGGATGGACGTCCTGCCCCTGGCTGCAAGGGGGCTGACAGGGGCTGGGAGCAGAGAGGGCTGCGCAGGGTCTCTGGAGCCGGTCTGCACGCACATCGGGGCCCCTGGCTGTGGTGGGGTGGCGGGGGCCCAGTATGCTGCCCTGACACAGAGCCACACCAGCACTCACTCTGCCTGAGTTTCACATCCTCTTCCGGTGGCTTTGTGAGGCGCAGGGGACCCGGCTGAGCAGGCTGCTCGAAGCCCAGGGGCTGAGACCTGGTTCCTGTCCCCGCCTGGCACTGCCTCCCTGTGGGACCTGCCTGTTCCTCTTCTCTTTGAGCCTCAGTTTCCTGATCTGTCGTGGAGGTGGGGGTGGGAGGGGCAGACACAGAGGTTTTCACACTTGAACCCTCCCAACCCCTGGCCCCCTTGCACCTCTTGGCCTCGAATTCTCATTGCTGGGCTCCAGAGGAAAGTTTCTTTCATGCGCAAAAGAATCCCTGCGAGCACAAGTTAGGAATCCGTTGGGCCGCCTGGGTGGCTCAGTCGTTAACGTGTCCCACTTCGGCTAGGGTCATGATCTCACGGTTGGTGAGTTCGAGCCTCACGTCGGGCTCCGTGCTGACAGCTCAGAGCCTGGAGCCTGCTTCCAATTCTGTGTCTCCCCTCTTCTCACTGCCCCGCCCCTGCTTGCGCTCTGTCTCTCTCTCTCTCAAAAACAATAAACATTTAAAAAAAATAGGAATCCCTGGGGAGGTGGGCATCCAGGAGTGGGGGGCTGGGCGGGCATCGGAGAAACAGAGCTGGAAGTCCCAGGTGGAACCTGCCTCCCGTGCCACCCTCGTGCCCACCGTGACCTTTGAGAAACGGCACAGGCAATGGGGCTCTGAATCAGCCAGTGCTGAGACCCTGGGCCAGTGACGTAGCGTCACTTACTGCCTCAGTTTCCTCATCTGAGGATTGGCAAGACCTCAGCAGGGGCCTGCTGCTGGCCGGCACCCAAGGTATGTGCATTCTGATCCTCTCCCACAGTCGTAAGCCTGCTCCCGTGCCGGGCTCATGATAGACACCCAAGGGATGTTGGCGGGTGCTGTTGCCTGGCTCCCATCTCCGAGGGCCAGCTCCAAATGGCAATCTGGGGTCTGTCCGGTGCTAGCATGGGCCCCACAACTGGATCCCAGTGGATAACCCAGGAACGTCTGCTGTCTACAAGCAGCAAAGAGGCCCGGAGCGCCGGTGGAGGCGCCAGGCCCCCGGGAGTCAGTAGAGCTCCAGGGGGCAGACAGCCCTGGGGTGCGCAGGCTGTTCAGAACCTCGGCCGCTCGGCCCCCCGTGCTGCCGGCTGCCTGGCTGTGGGACCTCGGGCGTTGCCTGATGCGGCCTGGCTGTCCTCCATGCATCCCGGCGAGCTCTCCTGAGCCTTTGGGGGCCTTAGCTGAACTGAGGGGGTGGGGAGTGCCTTTCCCGAGACCTGGCCTCCTCATCCCGGTGCTGTGGAAGGAGTCAGTGGAGGGGAAAGTGCTTCCGACTGGGCGAACGTGTTTGGGGGCGGGGGAGAGCTTCAAGAGGCCCTTGGAGGAAGTGGGGGTGGGTGGTGGGAACCACGGGGGTACAGGCTGCCCCTTAGGTGCATCTGTGTCTTAATGCCTCTGATTCCACGAGCATCTCCCGAGCCCTTCCAGGTACCAGGCCCCTTGCAAGGCACCACATCTCCCTTCCGTCGTTCCTGAGTGTCACACAAGGGTCCCCGTGATCTTCTCCAGCGACCCCCCCCGGACATCTCGGGCTACTGCCTTTGGAACCAGGCCGCCAGGACAGGGCTCACCGGGAAGGCCCAGGCTGGGGAGACCAGCTGCAGGCAAGGAAAACACGGGAGCCCCGGGAAGGCGGGGTTAGGGGAGGGGAGGGGCAGCGCATCCACCCCTCCTCCCACCCGGGAGGGGGAGAGCAGAGGCGCCTTTGTTCCCTGCCAGTCTGGTGTCACCACATGGTGCGCCATATCACTGTCACTGCCTGGAACGAAAGACCGGCTGCGGAGAGCCAGGGCTCTGGGGGCTGGGGACAGTCAGGGGCACTTCACCTGCACCCCCACCCCTTTGCCACCTTCGGGGGCTGGGCCTCCTGAGGACTGAGGCGCACGCAAGCATTTCCTATGCACGCCCACTGTGCACGGAGCTCTGCGTGAACTCGGCACCCGGGGACACTCACGCCAGCCCTGAGATGCTCGTCCCAGGACCCGAGGTCACGTGACCTGCCAACAGTCCTGTGCTCTGCCCACCACACCAGATGGCTCTGGGTTGACGCACCTGGCCGGCCACACACAAGCCCAGACGCAGCAAAACCCCACTCCCGAGCACACATGCATGCACAGACGCGCCGACGCTCCCCGCCACCCAGACCTAAGCCCTTTGGCGGGGGAGGGACTCCTGGGTGGGCCCCTGCTACATCCCACATCTGGGGGGGTTCCTCTCACGCTTGGCGGGCTCCTGGGGGGCAGGCCCTGGTGGGTGCAAAGCACATTGTTTATAAACATGTGTGGCTGTCGCTAGGAGCTGTGACTCAGAGCCCGAGCGAGCCGTGACTCTTCTCGAAGTTGTTTACTCGGCACAACATCCTGTCCAGGAAGCAGATAGGAGAGGCCTGGCCGGCTTTGGCTCCTCTTTCGGCAGCCTCCTGACCCGACTCGGGGTCCTGCTGGGGGCGCGGGACAGCCCAGTTCCCCTGCCCCTCATCTCCGGGAACCTGCAGCCCCATCATCACACGGTCACTGCCAAATTGCTAGGTCAGAGCCATTGCCAGACTGCTAGGTCAGGTGACGCTGCAGCCTTGCGTGTGAGGGACCAGCCTTCGGAGCCAGGAACAGGGCTCAGAACCAGGGTGCATCTCCTCTGGCTTCCCCTCCCTCTTCAGCTCTGAGAGAGGCCCCTGGCCCGGGACACTGCAAACGCTGCCGCCCTGCAGCCAAAGGCAAAAGCTGGCCTGCACTTAGAAGCCTTGGAGGCCGGAGCGGCTCCTGATGCCTCCTGGGCCCCCAGGGCCCAGCCTGGCTCCGCCTTTGTCCCTCCTCCCTCCTCTCTGGGGACAGAGGACTTTTCCACGCAGCATCTGCGAAACAGACGCAGCCGCGGTGATCATCTCTGCCGTAAAACTAAGATCAAGGCCCAGAGAGGGCAAACAACTTGCCCAGGGATGCACAGTGGGTCACTACCAAGGCCAGGTACATACCCTGGCCTGTCTGGCCCCCAAGGCAGCTCAAGTTCCTCCGCTCTGTGCCGGGTCAAAGACCACACGTGGGGCCGCCGGGTCCCTGTCACAGGTGGGTGGTCTGTTCCCTGTACGAGGCCCAGCTCGGGATTCTGACTTCAGTTTCTCCCGCCCCTCTGCCCCCCCACCCAGTGTGTAAGCTGGACTCAATGACCCGCCGCCCTAGATGTTTCTACCATTCACCGATGTGCCGCTGTGGATATAACACGTCCCCATAGGTGAAGCAGATTTACAGGTGGGCTCGGGGACAGAAGCTTGGAGACCCATCGGATTCGCAGTCACACGGCAGTCTGGCTTTGAGGCTGGTACTGTTCTCCTGGTGCCCTTCTGTGAGCAGAGGACCCCCCCTCCTTTATAGAAAGGGGCCCGAGGAAGGCCATGGACGCAAATGGGGCAGCCCTTTCCTCTGCTCCGGGCTGGGGAGACCCGGGGACCCCCTGGAACGGTGGGGCAGAGCGGCGAGGAGGGGCTCGTTACTTCGGCAGCCGAGGCTCAGCCCCGCCCCACGCAGAACAGTAACCCGGCGGTAGGGAGGTAGGTCCCTGGACCTCTCCAGCTGCTGACTCACCCGCCCAGGACTCCCCTGTGCTGGCTGCCTGCCTGCCTGCCGGCCCTTTATACCGGCCCACTGAGTCACCCAGGTTGCCAAGAAGCTGAGGATCCGAGAATCCGGGCCCTGCCCCAGCTGCTGCTGCTGGCTTCATGCCCGGCAGGCTCCAGCCCCGCCAAGGGGACCACAAGACCCCCTCTCACGGCAGCCGAGGACACAGCCCCCTGCCCCTCTGGGCCTGCTCCTCGTGCCCGTCTTGCCAACGAGCCCAACATCTAACTTTAAGGATCAGAGTGGCAGCCACGAGCTGGGGGCCCTGGGTAGACGGAATCCAGGTTCAAACCCGCAGCCTGTCACTTGCTGAGACTTGTCCGGCCCTACACAAGGAGACGGCTTCTGTCTCCAACGGATGGGGGCGCTTGGGAAGAGGGCCTGGCGTAGGCCCCGTGGTCAAAACAACATTACCCCAAGGTGGCCCGGGACGTGCCAAGTCAGGGACAACTGATACTTCATAAGATGCCACAGAAAGTCCTCCTAGCAGAGTCCAGCTGCCGTAAAAATCTCCAAACAGGTTCACTCCACCCCACGTCCCCGAGGACCAGCAGTCGTTTCGAGGACCTCATCGCAGACCCGCCCTGGGGAGTCTACAGGGCACCTGCCAGGGAGGGACCAGGCCACGGGCAAGTGCCAAAAACACACGAGGGAACCAAACGGGTCAAAGTCACCTTCTGGTCGGGGGTACAAGAAGTAAAATACGGCGTTGGGGGGTGGGTGTGCTGGAGAAGCAAAACCAGAAGAGGGTTAAGAGGGGTGGAGCGTCGCCGCAGCCTTTGATAGGGTGGGGGAGCCAGGAAGTACCCTGTGGGGGAAGACTCACAGAACAATTCATCCACTGTGGGGTGGCTTCACACCCCCTCTCCCACCCGGCCCCCGGGCTCCCAGCTCTTCATACCCAAGTGCCCAGAAGGATGCCTGGCCCGTGGTGCTTTCTCGTAACTGCCAACAGGTAGGTGGGTGGCCATGCCACTCACGTATGCACACGCCACCCCTGGGCGTCCCACGTGTTTTCAGTTCTTCCCTCTTTTGAACACTGGAAGGGGCGTAAGCCCTGGGAAGGGCAGGGACTCTGTCCCCGCTGACGTACCAATGCCTAGGGCAGCTCCAGGCACACGGTGGGCTCTCAACCAACACCTGGATGGTCCACCCAGTCTCTCCAGTCTCAAGTTCCTGGACTCGAAAAATCTTCGGGGTTCAGGGCCAAAGGGTTCCTTGTGGGGAGACCGCCAGAAAAGCTTCCTGGAGGAGCCATCAGGGCTGGAGAGGAGCCCGAGGGATGCCAAAGAGCACAGGAAGGGCAAGGCCCTCTCTGCCAGCCTGTCATGACAGCGCCTTCCGGAGAGCGAGGCTGGAGGCGAGCCAGGCTTTCTGGGAAGCAGGAGCCAGGAGGTTCCCAGAAGCCAGCCTGCCGTGGGGTGTCAGGGCGGGGAGGCAGGCAGTCGGCTCAGCTCTGGTTCAACCTGGGGTTTGTTTCTCCTTCCGCAATTCCTGGGGAATGGGTCTCCGCTGATCGGGTAAGTAGAGGTTTGGCCTGCGCTAAGGAGCCTCTCCCTGAAGTACAGGCAGGGCTTGCTAAAGGTTGGGTGGGTGGGGGGAGCGGAGCCCACAGTCAGGCCGCTGTGCCCAGCAGGGCCTGGTCACTTGGGGCCTCAGGGCCAGGGGAGTTGGGACAAACGGGCCGTTGTGGTGAGGAGGGTGCCCGCCGTGCCAGGGACACTGTGTGCCCGGTGCTGCCACCCGCCTGCTGTCTGCATGCGGGGGCCCAGGGCCTGGGAAGCAGGGCTACCCTTTCAGAGGGGGGCCTCCTGAGCTGCCCTGGCCTCTGGAAGGGACCTGGGGCTCCAGCTGGCTGCCGGGAGGTGCGGGGGGGGGGGGGGTGTGCTGGTGCCTTTCCGACAGTCTTCCGGCAAGGAAGTTTCCCCAGGTGCGGAGGGGGCAGGAGAGGATGGGGGCAATGCCTTGGGTTCCCAGGGCCTTGGGGCTGACAGCTTCGGAGACACAGCCTGTGTCCCAGCCTCCTCCTGCCACCCACGGTCCCTCTGCCAGTCTCAGGACTTGGCTCCTTCCTTGGTTTCTCCTCCTTGGCAAGGTTCCAGGGCCTCTCCTCCCTGCCTCCACCTGCTCGTACATGGGATATGTGCTGAGCTCTGCAAGGCACCGTGTGGACCCCCCCCTGCCGGGCACCCGCCAAGAGCGGTGCAGATCTCCGGCCGCCAGCAGGCAACAGAGCGGCTCTGTGCGCCGGGCACAGGGCTGAGTCCTTTAAAGCCACCCAGCCTTGTAAGCTTTTGTACATTTATTAACCCCTTTAACAGATGAGGCACGTGGGGCGCCTGGTGGCTCAGTCGGTTAAGCGTCCGACTCTTGATTTCAGCTCAGGTCATGGTCTCAAAGTTGGTGAGACCGAGCCCAGTATCGGGCTCTGCGCTGGTAGCACTGAGCCTGCTTGGGATTCTCTCCCCCTTTCCTCTCTGTCTCTCAAAATAAACTTAAAACAAACAAACAAACAAAAACCATGAGAAACGGACACTGAGAAGTTGAGGGGGTAGGAACACTCGGGGTTCCTCATGGTCAAGACCTGGGGGGGCTGGCGCCTTGAAAATGCAAGATGCAACCACACACGCGCGTGCGCACGCGGATGCACAAACACACGCGTGAACTCGGGCCGCACATGCACCCCCGTAACCAGTCGTGTTTCCACACGAGCCCCCTCACACGAGCCCCCTCACACACGTGCTCACTCAGCCACCGCTGGGCTTGTCGTGCACACCGGGGACACACGACGAGGCACGTGGATACAGATGCACTCAAATGTGCCGGCACCCAAAGGCATGGGGCTCCTCCCAAGTCACGCGCACCCACGCTCCCACGCGCAGGTGCAGGACCGCACAGACAACCCCAGAAGCCCCCACGCATCTGCCAGCCAGTGACGGCCACCTGGTGTCCCCAGACCCTGAGCGTGTGCCCTCGGGGCCCACCCCGCACCTGCTTCTGGCTTGGGGAGAAGGGAAGGAGCCCCGTGTGCTGCACAAGGGTCTCCCGGCCCCACGTGGCTGCGAAGAAGATTCCTTGACATAATGGAGAACCACTGTCCCCTGCTGCAGCGAGGGGGGGCAGGCGGGGGCAGCTCAGCCTGTCCACACGGGGCACTGCCTGCCTACCTTTCTGCTCCCCTCTTTTGGGAGCCCACAGCTGTCACCTCTCGGGCCGCCCAGGGCCTCAGGCCAGGCGGACTGCCTCACCCTTTTCAACCCTATCAACTAGAGGGCCAAAGGGCACCCCCGGGCAACTTCCTGCTCAGCACACCCCGCGGGGGGGGGGGGGGGGCGGGGGGCAGGGCGGGGACCTAGAACTCTGGCCTCAGGGAGGAAGGCGATCCAGGTGGGGCTCACCCTCTGGCCCCCACGCCATCTGCCTTCCTTGGAAGAGACCTTTCCTGTCACCTACGGAGGGCTTACTGGTGCCAGTACCTGCTTCCCCAGGCACATTCACACACCTTGACATCCACAGGTGAGGCAGCCAAGGCACAGAGGAGTCAAGGAAAGTACCTGCCGGGGATCCAGCAAGCCCCAGCCACGGCCTTCCCAGACTTCTCTCTCCCCGTTGACCTCCAGACAGACTTGACCTCGCGTGCTGAGAGCAGCGGACAGAGATAACCAGGGGACAGAGATGACCAGGGGACAGAGATGACCAGGGGACAGAGATGACCAGGGGACAGAGATGATAACCAGGGGACAGAGATGACCAGGGGACAGAGATGACCAGGGGACAGAGATGACCAGGGGACAGAGATAACCAGGGGACAGAGATGACCAGCGGACAGAGATGACCAGGGGACAGAGATGACCAGGGGACAGAGATGACCAGGGGACAGAGATGATAACCAGGGGACAGAGATGACCAGGGGACAGAGATGACCAGGGGACAGAGATGACCAGGGGACAGAGATGACCAGGGCCGGGCTCCTTATGCTCCCGCCTCGGCCCAGCCGCAGTGGCTGCAGCAAGAATCAGGCCGAGAGATTCAGTTCGGGTGGCGGCAGCCCCCAGGGCCCGCACGCTCCGGTCCTCCCCACACACGCTCCCCCGCCCAGTTTTGACCCGCATGGTTACAGGGAAAGGAGCTCCTGGAAGGAAGGCCTGCGCCCGCTCGCCCAGATCTCAAGAAGGGAGGGGAGGAGGGGGCGGGGCAGGTTTCTGGCCTCAGCCCCTCACTGGCCCGGGCCACGCCCTCCCTACCCCAGCGCGGACCCACAGGGCAGGTGGGCACACTTGGAACCTCAGGCCGGGGTCCAGAGAAGATGCCTTGTGCCTTCCCCAAGGGAGCCCACTCCGGATCCCAACCTAGAAAAGGGAGGGGGGGGGGGGGGGAAAAGCCGAGGTGGAGCGCGCCCGCCTCAGTCGTGGGGGCGGGGCAGCGCTCCGGCCTCTGGGCTCCGGCCACCTTGCGGCCCCTGCCCCTCCTCCCCCGGCAGCCCGCGGGGCTGGGGCTCACCTCGTCCGCCCGCACGCTCGGCGGGACCACCAGCATGAACGCGGGCAGGGGCCGCACCCCGCCTGGGGCCGAGGGCTGGAGCGCGCCGCCCGCGGTCGCCGGGCGCCCGGCTCGCAGCGTCCCGCCCCGCTCCGGGCACCGTCGTCGCCACCCGGGCCCGGGCCATTGTCTGCGCCGCCCTCGCCCCGCCCCCTCCTCCCGCCGCGCACGAGTGAGGGGCGGCGGGGCACAGCGGGCAGAGGCGCGGGAGGCGCGGGAGGCGCGGGAGCCGCCGCCTCCGCCCCCGCGCCGAACGTGCGTGCCGGGCGCTGGCAGAGGAGGCCACCACGCCGCCTCCCAACGCCAGAGGTGGGCACGCCCCCTCCCCTTTGGGAGGCCAGGGGGGCTCAGAGGGTGGGATTATAGTCGAAGGTCACAGAATGACTTGAATGGTCGAGGTCAGACTAGAATCCAGGCTCCCTGAGGGCACCCAGGACCCCTCACCGACGAGACCACCCATCACCGCCCTCCCCAGGGGGCACCTGGGCTTCACGACCTTCCCAGCTCCAAAATCTACGACCCACCCCAGGGCAGTCTGGCCCTCGGAGGCCCTCTCTCCTCCATCCCAAGGCATGGCAGGGGCTCCAGGGCTTTGCGCCCTCCCTGCTGGACACAGCCCCGGCCGGTGCGCTCACTGATAGTACAGGGTCAGCACCCACGAGGGAAAGCAGCCCCTAACAGCCCGCAGGGCCAGACCTCCTTCCATTCCCATATTTTGCTCAAAGCTGGAGGAAAAGCAAGAGGTTTGGTGCCCATTCTAGGACATTCAGTAACAAGCATTGTGCTGGGATATAGACACAGGTTCCATTTCCAAAGCCAATGGCCTTAACCGTGAGGCCGCCTGCCTCCCCCCAGCACCCTGATGGAATCAGGCCAGCCGATGAGCAAGCCCAGAGGCCCCTCCCTGCCCCACCCCCAAAGCCCCAGTAGATGACATGATTTACAGGGCAGTGTTCGTGCGCTGAATGGTGAACACACAGGCACAGGGGAAGATGGGGCCACAGATGGGGAAACTGAGGCTGGTGAGATGGGACCTGCCAAGGTCACAAAGCTAGTCTCAGCTGGCTCAGACCAGAACCACAGCCCCCTATTCCAGGGGCTCTACCCACCCCACCCTCCCAGCCACACCTCCCTGCCGCTGCACCACCCTGTCCCCAGGCCCAGGTCACTCGTGGCTGCAGTGGGTACAAAGTACAGGGCACCAAGCCCAGCTCCCCTTACTCTGGCTGGCGCCTGGCCCCATCTACGGCGCTCTCTGACCCTACATTTTCTGACGTCGTGCCACCATCAACTGTCACTCAGGTATCCAGGAAATAGCCTCTGTTGCTAGGGGACCGGCCTGATACAGGGTGGCCGGCTGGCAGGGTGGAGCTACAGGGAGGGAGGAACAGACCAGGGTTTCCCTCAGGCAGGATCCAGGGTGGGGGCTGCTGGGCGGGGGCGGGGTGGACCAGACTCCACAGCTAGCGTCTACACACAGGCCATTGGAAAGCCCCAGCCCTGAGCCTTCCCGCAGGCAAGTATTTTGGGGGCCTGTAGTTGCCAAGCAACCCCTCTAGGTTACCATGGGAACTCTCCCTCCTTCTGGGGCTTGTCATTTTTAGGGGGATGCCCTCTCTTTTCCACCTCCTCACCCTGGCTTGGCCGCCCTGGAGGGAGATATCCAGGCTCCCTAAGCTCATTCCCCAGCCCCCACGGAGACACAGCCGGCAGTGACCCTAAGTGAAGAATCTGAGCATCAAACACCCAGAACTCCGAGAAAACGCAGAGCCCAGAGCCCAAGGCCTTCATTAGAGCGAGGGGAGGGGGCGTGGGGGCTGAGGAGGAGGAAGGGGCTCATTAACTCTGTTTATGTCTCCACTCCCACTGTTAACCATCACCTTGGGGCCTGCCCAGCCCAGACTTCGGAAGCTTATTGTAATTGCAAGGAATTTGGTCCCAGCACCTACGCCCAGCCCCTCCCAGGCGTGTCTGCGCGCAGGGACACGTCCCCACCAGCCCTGCCACTACCTAGTCGGGGAGCCCGTTCACCTTCCAGTGCCTTAGTTTCCCCTGCTGTAAATGAAGATGGCTGTGGTACCTATCTTGTGGATACAATGAGACAGTGCAGGCCAAGGCCAGGGCCAGGGCGGTGGGGGGGGGGGGGGGAGGGGGATGTGTGTGTCAGGGGGTGGCGTCCACACCACCCGGCAGCAGTGTGGGACGGTCCGGGGGTTATTCTGCAGAGCACAGTCCAATGGCTGGTGTGCAGGTCCCCGGGGTCCCAATGCCTTCTCCCAGGATCTGCGGTCGGTCCTACACCCCTTTTCCTGTATTTCTTCTCTACGGTCTCATCCTCCCACAGTGAAGCCCAGGCACGATGCTCAGAGGCCCTTGGGTAAGTAACTCTTGTAGAAATCAGCGAATGACCCACTGTCGAGGGCTGGCGACTTGAGCCTTGTGGGACCCAGAAGTGCCCAGGGGGCCACAGTAAGAAATGGCCTCTCTTCTGGGGCCAGGCCACCCTGGGCACTTTGCTTCATTTCACTGATGCCCCTAGGAGCCTACTCGCCCGTGGGGAGTCCAGGGCCCCTGTTCCTCAGCCCCAGATGGCCCTCTCCGGTTTGTATGAGGACAGGGCAGAACCCCAGCAGGTGAGCAGTGGGGGGACCCTTTGGGCAGGGTCTCTGGGGACAGGGACCCCTCAATCTCGACAGCCCACCCATCCAGACGGCTGCCTTCTGCGTGCTCCTCAGACACAGCTACCCTGCCCTTCGGTAACGGTAACGGGGGAGCTGCCCAGAAACCACAGAGCGTAATCATAGCTGCAGGGCCCTTGAAAAATGGCTGGGAAGGGCCGGCTCAACTCGCAGGTGTAGGAGGAAGCACAGACTCTTGACATCGGAAGGCCTGTTCCTGCTAGGTTCCCTGGCCTCCTGTCCAAGATGTCCCCGGCTCACCATCCCGTGGCCCCACCTTGTTTGATTTTGATGGTACGTGTCACCCCTGAAATGTGCTTCTGGTGTTTACAGTTGAGTGTTGTCTCCTCGCAACTGAGAGGTGAGATCTTTGTCTGCTCTAGCGCCAATCCAAGCCTCCGAGCCCTGCTAGGGCGGCAGTAAGAAGGTCACAGCGCCACCTGCTGTTGGTGACAGCACACCCTCAGGCTCCCCTCACACCCACAAACTGGGGGCAGAGTCCCCGAGACCTCCGCAGACACCAACTGTGCCCCCTATCCCCGTGGGCACCTGACCTTCAGAGGGGGAGGGAGAATCACTCCAGCGCCCCTTGTTGTGGGTTGAACCGTGTCCCCAAGAAGCTATGCTGAAGTCCTAACCCAGCACCTGTGCATAAACCTTACTTGGAAAGAGGGTCTTTGCCTATGTCATCAAGTTAAGATGAGGGCACGCCGGATCTGGGTGGGCCCTAATCAAACGACCGGTGTCCTTACACAAGCAGGGGATAACCGGACAGAGACACGCAGAGAAGGCCGTGTGAAATGGACGCAGGGTTCGGAGCAAAGCATCCCTGAGTCGAGGAACACTACAGCTTGCTGGAGCCACCAGAAGCTGGAAGAGGTAGGAAGGATCTCCTCCTAGAGCTTTCAGACAGAGCACGGAACTGCCCACTCAAAGTCCTGCTGATTCTGGACTTCTGGCCTTCAGAACTGACAGAGAATACATTTCTGTTGTTTTGAGCCACCCAGCTTGTGGTCCTTTGTGACAGTGGCAACAAAAAGTGAATATCACCCCTCACCCAGGAGCATTTCCCACCGCTGCTACCCTAGCCAAGTGCAGGCAAGCCAGTGTCCCGGGCAGAGCCCCAGGAACCTGATGGCAATGCAGGAGGTGACCTAGGCAGCGAGGACAGAGTGCATGTGAGCACACAATAGACAGAGGCCCCAATTATCACCCTCACCTTCAGCCTCCCTGCCTTGAATCAATCCTGACCACAGGACACTTCCTTCTGGAATATCTCTCTGCCCACACCCGTTGCCCAGCTGAATCCTGCCAAGAGCATGTGCATGGTCGCGGTCTTGGAGGCAGACCCTGCCCCAGTCGAGCCTCAGCTGAGCCTACAGCCCTGGTCTCCTGGATGATCCTGGGGCTGAGACTCCCAGCCGAGCCGAGCCGAGCCGGGAGACTGGTACAGAAAGTGTGAGGTGGTCCAAGTAAGGTGAATGCGTCCCCCAGCACAGACAACAGCCCATCCTCCAGGCTGGGGGCTGGGCCCGCCCTCCTCCCTCCCGAGCTCTCTCCGGCCACACTGGCTCCTCCTCAGCTCCTCTCCGGACAAACCCTCTGTGCCTCCGAGTCTCTGCAGCTTTGCTCGTCCCCGCAGCACACTGCTTGCAGACGTGTGCGGGACTGGCTCCTCTTGTCCTTCTGGGTCCCAGCATCAGGGCCACCCTGGAGGTCTCACAGGCCAGGGGCCCCTGGCCGCCCTCCTTCACCCTGCTTCATTTCCCGACAGTGTTGGTCTTTCCTTTCACACGGATTCGCTCTTGTGCCTTGACCCACCTCCCCCTCTGGGCTGTGAGCTCCTGGAGGGCTGGGACCTCACGGGACCTTTGACTCTGGCCCCCGGGCCCAACAGCCCCTGCTTAGGGTGAGAGGCACAGGGGCTGAATGCGTCCAGAGAGGATCTCAGAGTCCCTACCTGCCTCTGAGCAGCTCACGCTGTGCACATGCAGACTAATAGTAAGAGGTACATGTTGGGTTGGGGGCAGGGGACGCCCAGCATGACCCTTGAGCTTCCCTTCCCTCTCCAGAGGCTTCACTGAGCACAGCGGACACAGCCTGCCCCCTGGTGGTCAGCACCGGCATGACAGCCCCAGGCAGGGAAACCAGAAAACAAAACACACACCTTTGTTTGGGTGTAGTCAAGGCAGCAGCCCTCCCTGGCCCTAGAGGGGCACAGGGGCAGGACCTGCGGGCTCCAGGGGCGATGTGAGGACTTCAGAAGCCTCCCTTGTCCCCCGTTCCACCTCTCCCGTCCCGGTGCCCCGTTCACTCCTAAGGCTTCCTCACCCCAGTCAGGCCACTACCTCTGGAAGCCCTTCCTAATGAGGCCCCGGGGCTCCGACAAGGAGGGTCTTGACCTCGGTCCCCACACCAGGGTCCATGCTCGGCCACGTGCTGCCCACCCAGGTCCTCGGTCCTCCAAGCCCCCAGGCTGCTCCGCTCAGAAGGACCTTGAGGGAGGAGAAAGCATTTTCCCAGGACCAGGAGCATCTTGGGGCAGGGGTGGAGGTCCAGGGCCAGCAGACAAGCCTGTGGGACCCTAGGGACACCACGTCTATGCAGCCCAATTTACACAGGAGTAAGCTGAAGCCTGTCCCGTAGCCCCCTCCCAGTACGGGGGTGTCTCCTTCTAGCTCCAGGCGGGTGGCGGACACAAGACCCCAAACCCCGACTTCTCCGGGTGCCCCGGGGAAGTGCCCAGCCCAGGCAGCCCCCTGGGTACCCTGGAGACCCCGCTGGCCATCAGGCAGGCACGTCTCCCCACCCCACGGATGAGCCCTGGTCATGCTGCCAGCACACTGGGTGCCCCTGCCCCGTGGCAGAGCTGCCTCCAGTCCCCTTCTTCTTGCCCCCTTGTCACCTCCCCAGTGTCCACTCCTCCTCTGACCCCATCCCATGGTCCCCATGTGTGAAGTCAATGTGTGTATGTCCCTGCGGGCTCGTCGGGATGTCGAGAGGAAAGGGCCCCACATGGTAAGGGGTGGACGGAGTCCCTCAGGATCTTAGGGGCTCTCGTTTTCATTGGAAACTGTATGGGAGGGTGGAGCCGTGGCCCCGGAGCCGGGACCCTCCCTTCTCCTCTGGGCTCTCCTCACCTCACGGCTCCGGGCAAGTCCCCGCCTCTCCTGCTCTCAGTTTCCCAGTTGTACCAAGAGGGGTCGGACGCGGAACTGCGTCAGCGCGCGCTCCGCGTGGAGCGGGTGCCGTGCACCCTCCTCGCCGGATGGGGTGTGGGTCGGGGACACGTGGTCCTCCTTCCACCGCCGCCGGCCTGGAGGGCGGCCGGGGCCGGGCGGGGGCACTCACCTGGCAATCTACCATCATCCTCGGCCCTGGCAGCGCATCGCCGGCCCCAGGGCGGGGCCCGGGGCTCGCAGAGGCCGCTCGCCTCGGCCCGCGCGCGGCCCAGGGGGGCGCCCGGCTGCGGGGCTCATGGCGCGGCCTCCCGTCCTCGCCGGGCCCGGGACTCCGCGACCACCGCCGCCCGCGTCGCCGCCGCCGCCGCCGCCCGCGCCGCTCCCATTGTCTGCACCGCCCTGCGCCGCCGGCCGCTCGGGCCCCGCTGCTCGGTTCCGCCCGGGCTCCCGGGCTCCGGCCGGGTGGGCGGGGACAGCCGCGGCCCCGCCCCGCCGCGCCCCGCCCGCCCGCCGCAGGTGTGAGGGGCGGGCCGCGCGCGCGCGCGCGCGCTCGGGGGCGCGCTCGGCCTCCCTCCCGCCGGCGAAGGTGGGGGGACCCTGCCGAAGCTCCCGGGCCTCGTCCACTGTCGCACGCGCACGGGGCCCGTGCGGGCCCGCGGACAGCGCGTGCACGGGCGCCGCGCCTCGCCGCAGCACAGCGAGGGTTCAGCGCGCGGCGGGTCCCACGCGTAGCTCACGCCCGCTGGGACCTCGTGCCACCCCGAACCCAAGCGGCCGGGGGCCGTCGGGCGCTGGGCCGGGTTGGCGCGGAGACCTGGAGACTTGGGAATCTCTGAATATACAGCACTGTCCTTCTGTGCTGGTCCCCACATGTAGCCTGCAGTGGCCAGCTGGGTGCATGGCTGGGCCAGGGGACCTGGAGGCGGCGGTCGACACGGAGCACGGGCAAGAAGGTCAGTGCGCCCCTTCCCCCTCCTCCTCTACGCCTCTTCCCCTAATCTCTCTGGCGGGACCCCGGGACACGCGATGCAGCGTAGACCTGGCTGCAGCCCTGGTTGGGGTCAGGGGTGTGGGAGGGGGGCCCTCCTCGGGGGTGCCGGAGGGATGGTCCGAGTGTTGCAAAGGACTTCCCTGGGCAATCGGTGATTTCCTTCTCCTTTTTTAAACAACCAAAAAAAAGTGTATTTATTTTGAGAGAGAGAGTGCAGGAGGAGGGGCAGAGAGAGGAGAGAAACAGAATCCCAAGCAGGCTCTGCCCTGTTAGCGCCACCCCGTGGTGGCAGGGCTGGAACGCACCAACGGTGAGATGGTGACCCCCGCAGAAATCAAGAACGGATGCCTGACTGACTGAGCCTGATTTAACCCACGTGCCGCATCACCCCTTTTTATACATGGAGCAGTGCCTCCAACGGATCAAGGTCACTTGGCTCTGGGTGACCAAGTCCAGCCGTGAACACGAACGGGGGGGTTCAGAGTCATTTGTCTGCACCCTCACTGAGCCCTGCACTAACCATCACAGGCGTTGTCCTGGGTTAGGGCTCCCCCTGTGCCTCCAGGTCACTCTTCTGGGGTCGGGGCCACAGACCCCATTTGCAATGAGGCTCTAAGAAGCCACCACAGGAGCTTGTTGGTCACAGGGCTTTGTGTGACATAGCCCCACTGTGGGTTTGAACTCAAGTCAATCTGACCCAAAGGGTGTGGCCTCTGATCCCAGCCTTGGATGTGAGGATGTCCTGGGTGGGAGCCATGGAGAGGGGCACTGGTGGCAAGGGGCTCTGAGGGGCGGGCTTCCTGGGGGAGGAAGGCTCTAGGGAGGCTGGAGTAGGGTGACGGGTGCACACTGGGGAGGGCGTCTGGACCAGTTCATGCAATGCTCTGGATATCAGGTAAGGAGTCGGGGGTCACCGCAGGTTGGGGAGGGAAGGGGACACAATTCAGGCAGCCTTTTTGGTTTTTTTTAAGTTAATTGATTTTGAGAGAGCGAGAGAGCATGTGTGATCAGGGAAGGGCAGAGAGAGCAGGAGAGAGAATCCCAAGCAGTCTCCACGCTGACAGCTTGGGGCTTGAACTCACGAACTGTGAGATCATGCTCTGAGCCAGTATCGGGAGTTGGATGCTTAACGTACTGAGCTACCCAGGCGCCCCTGGGCAGTCTTATAAGAGCCACAGCACCCTTGATTTGGAGGGAGTTTGGTGGGCGTGTTATTTGGCCCCACTCAAGCATGGATCCCCAAAACCAACCAGGGAGGAGGAGGCTGCCTCAGTTTCCTCCTGTGTAGTGGGGGCTCTGGGGGTCATCTGCTGTCTCCTTCCAGGCTGGGGGCACGCTGGTTGGAGGGCCCAGACCTAGCCACGTCTCAGAAGCCACATCTCACCAACTGCCCAAGAGGAGTGGGTGTCCCAGCCATGATCTCATTTGGCCCTCACCCCAGGGCCTCAGATGACCTGTCCAACATCCCACAGGTGCTGTCTCCCCTCCCACAGTCATTCAACATTTATAGGACGCCCCCTGGGTTCCAGCTACCGGGGGAATCTGGGCCGCCCCATTCTATCCCCCCTTAGAGTTTACCAGCTGGGGCGAGGGGTGCACATAGGCAGACGTCGTAAGTGACACAGGGTTGCGGAGGGTTCGAGGAAACACTGAAAGGCACCCACTCTGGAGGGGGGCACAAATCAAGGCAGACTTCCCGGAGGTGATGTCAGGCACGAGTCCCCAGAAATCAGCCGGGTGATGGGACTGGCAGACCCGAGTGGCGGGTAGTGTGAGCAGAGGTGTGGGGGCCAGGCCCGATGGCCGAGTGATGGCGCGGGGAGGAAGCTGCTGGCCGTGAAGGGACAGGAAGCCTAAGTTTCAGGGGCCTCCACGGCAGACATTTTGTATTTGGGCTATTGTCTGTTTCTTTTTTTTATTTTTTTTAAATTTTTTTTTTTTTCAACGTTTATTTATTTTTGGGACAGAGAGAGACAGAGCATGAATGGGGGAGGGGCAGAGAGAGAGGGAGACACAGAATCGGAAACAGGCTCCAGGCTCTGAGCCATCAGCCCAGAGCCTGACGCGGGGCTCGAACTCACGGACCGCGAGATCGTGACCTGGCTGAAGTCGGACGCTTAACCGACTGCGCCACCCAGGTGCCCCTTGTCTGTTTCTTAAAGAAGGACCTTTGCAATTTAGAAAACTTCGAAGCCCCCCAGACTGATGGGCCCTGACAACATTGGTGCCTGGGGCTCAGACCCGATCCTGCCAGTCAGGGGCTGAGGACCGCTGGGACTGTCTCTGAGCCCTCTCACCTCTGTCTGCCAGGTCAGGCCCCGTCCCCGTCCCCCCTGCACCCCCGCCAGGCCCCTCACTTCTCCCCACCCGTGGAGCAGCTGTGGCTCTAAGCCCTCAGCCCTTCTTTGGCAAGTAGCTCGGACCCTGGTTGGGGTCTAAGAGTTGGGTCCCGTCACTCCCTTGTGTCTGAGAGCTGGGTCCTGCGATGGCGGTGTCAGCCGTACTCCTTGGGGGCTCGGGCCGCGGCTGGGAAGGTCCGTCAGCTGGGGCCGGGAGGGGCCGGGCTGGGAGCGAGGCAGGGGCTCCCCACCGGAACACGTGGACTGTGGGCCCACCCTCGCCCTTCTGCCCTGCAGGCACCTCAGCGCCTTTCCCTGACCTGCCCTCCCCCCTGCTCATTTTCTGGTAATCTGTCCTTGCCCGCTGGACAGACTGCAGGCCACGGGAGTGCGCCTTGGGCTGACCCCCAGCTTTGGAGGGGGGCCGTGCGGCTGGGTGCCTGTTCCTCCCTATGTGGCCAGAACGTACCCCTCTGTGCCCCGCTTGGCAAAGGTGATGCTGCCCCCAGAGGGGACACTGGGCCACCAGACCCTGAACCCTCCCTCCCCCCCATCTCCGTCCTGCCGGGCAGACACGGCCACCGAAGGGGCTCTGAAGTCCCTCTGCGGCTGCCACGCTGGTGAGGCCGCCCTCCCGCGCCCACTAATCCTGGGCCTGCACCATAGCTGTGGAGCCCGACGCCCGCAGGTGGCCTCCCAGGGTCAGGAGGTGCCGGCAGAGGGCCGACATCAGGGGCCCTGCGTCAGGGGCTGAGAGGCCACCGTGGTGTCCAGCTGATGAGCTCTGCCCCCCTTGTGGTCGGGGGTATGGCTCGCTGTCACCTCACCCCTCTCCCAGGACAACGGGAGCAGAATCTCGTCTGCTGCAGCGGCCGCTGTAATGCAGGCTTTCTAGAAGACCGGACCCTCCCTCCTCCACCCCCACAGGCTGACTGTACGTGGGATCCAGGCTGCCCGCATCCCCGGTGGCTGGCCGCGCAGACGCTCGGATGTGCAGGTGGAAACACCCCGGTGAGGACTTCGTGCACGCCACCTTTATTAAAAACTGCCCAAACCCCCTTACAAAGGTGGGGCTGGTGCCAGAGAGTGTGGTCCGCCGTGGGGTGCGGGCTAGACTCGACGCCAGAGAGGGCCAGGCCCGTTCTGTCGCAAAGACTCACTCCGGGGCCGAGCGCGGTGTGGCTGGGGGACGTCCCAGCACCCGGGACCCCTACAGCCAGAGAAGAGGCATCTGGATGCCTTTCACGCCGGGGTCTGAGAAGTGCAACTTGAGGGGCAAATAGGCAACAGAAGTGGGTCAGAGGCGGGATTTCAGGCGCTGAGTAGGGCTGACTCCGGAGCCTGCCCCGAAGGCACGTCTGCTGGGCCAGGCCTGCGGCTCTGTCTTCTTCACCTCTTCCCGCCTGACCATTCTCGGGCCACGCTGCCGTGTGATCTTGGTGTTCCGCTCGTGTGGGCGCGGCCCTTCACAGTTGACAAAGGCCCTTCCGCATCCATTTCCCAGGTGAACTTCTGCTAATAGACTGAGGTAGGCAGGACCGGATGGATCTCACCTGAGGCCTGAGAGGGGGGGCGCTGGTAAAGGGTGCTCTGCTGGGACAAGCTGGGGTGCTCCGCCGGGGGCGAGCAGGGTGCTCTGCCGGGGCGAGCTGGCTGCAGGGCTTGGGGCCCCCATGCACAGCAGCCTGGCTCAGCCATCAGCTCCTCAGCCAGCTGCTGTCCTTGTCCAGCGTAGAAAAGCGGATCAGCTTCAGGCTCGGTGGCTGGGGCTTCCTGTCATCCCAGAGGTACTCAGGGGACAGCACTCTGGAGGGCTTGTAGGAGATGAAACGACGGTTCAGGTGGCTCTCCTCCTGCCAGGCGGCCATGATGCCATTGGCCTTGTCCGCCAGGATGGCCATGTGGCAGCCTCTAGTAAACTCGTACACCCTGGCCACCCGCCCCCCAAAGACCGCCCCACCATAATAGAAGTCCCCCTCGTCGTCTGCCACAAAGGCGGTGGAAGCATGCCTGCGCTCGTAGGGAAACTGCTGGCGGGGCACAGCATAGTAGCCCGGGTGAATGGCCGCCACCAGGTCCCCCAGGGTCTCAGGGCCCCACGGGTTCCGGAACACCATGTCCACGTCGAGGCAGAAGATGTAGTCCACCTCCCGGTGCGCCCTCTCGGCGATGTGCCGGCTGATGGTCTCCATCCGGCGCGTGGAGATCTCCTCCCAGCGCGAGTGCCTCTGGATGAGGACGATGCTGAGGAGGCGGCCGGGGCCCAGCGGGACCCGAGGAATGGCCGCGGGGTCGTTGGTAAAAACATAGTAGTGCACCCGGTGACCCTGCATAAAGAACTGCTCGGCCGACTCCAGGAAATGCTGGACGAAGCGGGTGTACCTGGCAGGAAGAACCCCGTCATCCAGCCCGGCCCTATGGGGCCGCTGCCTGTGCAGGGCGTGGGGCTTGGGGTCCACCTCCCAGCTCCCCACCTTGAGAAGCCATGCAGGCGTGACCCTCGGGGCCCTTCTCTGTCAAAGCCCCACAACTGCAGTGTCAATCTCTTTAAATTTTTTTTTTTTATTTTAGAGAGAGAGCGCGCACCTGAGTTGGGGAGAAGGGCGGGGTGGGGGGGGGGAGACAGAGAAAGGGAGAGAGGGAGGGAGAATCTTAAGCAGGCTCCACACTCAGCATGAAGCCCCACGTGGGGCTCAATCCCACGACCCGGGGATCATGACCGGAGCTGAAATCAAGAGTCGGATGTTCAACTGACCGAGCCCCCCGGGCGCCCTGCAGCACCAGCCTCTTACAGCCCTCGTAGGAATGATACCTCACGAGGATTCCTAAAATCTGCAAACTCGCAAACTAAGCTGACTTAGTTTAAGGAGTACCTCCTACGTGTCAGGCAGAGTTTCAAGGGATTCTTAGCTCCTTTGAGCCTCTTAAACTCCCTGAAGGCAGGCAGGGTACTCCCCATTGTAATGTTAATTTTTTTCAGGCTCCACCAACAGAGCCAGCCAGTGCCTCCCCCATAATCCCCGTTTTAGAGGTAGAGACACTGAGGCTCAGAGAGAGGAAAGTGATCACATGGCCCGTATGTGCTGCCTCCAGGCCAGTTGAGTGGTGCTGGGGGCTTGGGGCTCTTGAGGTCCCAGCTGGAGGAACCCACAGGGCCGCACCCCCCAGGTCGAAGCTGGTTGGACCAGAGGGTCACCTGACATGCCCCCCCACCCCACCCCACCCAGCGCTTTAGGTACTGGGGCCCCACTGGTTTCTCTCTCAGGAGTCCCAGCGAGAGCCCCGGGGGGAAGCTGTCAGGTGGTATCCCCTGAAGGAAAGGCCAGGTGGGGTGAGGGACAGGAGAGGAAAACAGGGGGGAGGCCCAGAGTGGGAGAGGGGAGAGGGCCCCGAGGGCGGGCCTTGACCTGCCTGTAGCCTGACCATGGCCCCCCAGTTATGCGACGGTCTTGAGGGATTCTGTTCCTTCCTACCTGCCCGGACCGTTCAGGGGAAGCAGAGAGGGGTAAGGAGGCAAGGGGGTGTCGTCACAAAGTCTCCTGCTGCTCCGTCACCGGGGCTGGCTCCCCGCTTCCATGCCAGGGCCAGATCGCCTCTTCCAGGAAGCCCTCCCATCATCACCCTCTACCCCCTATCTTCCCCCACACACACACGGGGCCTGGTTCAGGGCGTCCCTGCCGTCCAGGCAGGGTCCTGTGTCCAGGTCCTGTCTCTTCCCAGACCGGCAGCTCCCGTGGCTCAGTGAGAACCACCCACCGGGCCCACTACTCACTTGCCCACGGCAAACACTGTGAGCCCGATGGTCAGGTTCAGCGGCTGGTAGATGTGTTGCAGCAGCTCGGGGTTGAAGGTTCCCTCCGAGACAATGGGCGCCAACCAGGGCGTGAGGGTCAGCAGCTCTGCAGGCCTGGAAGTGGGGGAGGCCGTGGGCACGGAGGCCCTTTCCCTGTGAAAGCCTCAGCCTCTCCCCGGCCAGGCCTCCTACGCTGTGTGACCTTGGGCAGCTTCATCCCTGTCTCTGAGCCTCACTATCCTCATGTGGAAGGCGGGGTTAGGAACACTTCCTTCCCAGCACGGTTGAGAGGACCGGGAGTTAATGCACACCGAGTGTCTAAGGGGGCCTGGCATCTCAGGTGCCTGCTAAGTGCCGAATACATGAGGGGTGTAGACTGGGCACCTGCTATGGAGCTGTGCTTCTGCAAACACCGTCCCATCATGCAGTCCTCCAAGCTGCTAGGAGGTGGCTCTTATTAGCCACTTGCATAGAAAGAAGCCCAGAGCTGTTGAGTAACCTGCCCAAGGTCACACAGCCAGTGGCAGAACCGGGCTGGACCCCAAGGCCACCTGATACCCCCACCACCCCAACTTACAAATCAGAGCTCTGCCCACCGCAGCCTCCCTCCCCACACCAGATCTCTCCGTCCCCAGGCCCTGCCCAACACCTACCTTTGCTCCAGAAGCTTGGGCTGAGGGTACAGTGACCTGTGACCAAAAAGGGCCAGTGGTGAGGGGAGGCAGCCCCCAACCCCCCGGGGCCACAAAGGGGGAAATGACGGTCTGCTTACTGTGTCACAGGCTGAAATGGCTTCTGCCCCTTGTACTGCAGTTTCATGTTGCTGGTGGCAGAGGACAGAGAGAGCTGTTAGTGCCAGGGCTGGGGACAGACGTATTCGGTGCGGGAAGGACAGGGTGGAGAATAAGCAACCACCCGCCCCCCCACCCCCCCGCAAGGGCAGGCACCCTTCCAGGTTCCGTGCAGACTCCCTCTGCGCGCCCTTCCCCACTGCGTGCCCACTCTGCTAGGGGTGGGGGGCTGGGCTCCTACAGAAGCAGCCTGTCCAGGGTCACTAAGTGGCAAGGCCATGATTGGTACCCGGTGCCGGCTGTCTCCCAAGCTGATGCTGTCTCACACACGTCACTCTGGAGGGGCCTGGCAGCGGACAAGTCTTGAGAAGCTGCAAAGGCCTGGTGAGCGCCATTCTGTTGCTTTCTAGCCTGGGGACCTTGGGCGAGTCCCTTTACCTGAGCCCGCGGCAACGGTTAGGCAACGGTTATCGTAACCAGTTACACCAACACCAATCACCAATCGAGGGAGGCCTCGCGGTGATGGTGCCTGGCGGGTGTGATTAACATCTACACCCGCTGCCCTTAGGTAAAGATTATCCCAGGGCGCCTGGGTGGCTCCCTCGGTTCAACATCCACCTTCGGCTCAGGTCATGGTCTCGCAGTTTGTGAGTTCGAGCCCCACGTCGGGCTCGCTGCTGTCAGCGTGGAGCCTGCTTAGGATCCTCTGTCCCCCTCTCCCTGCCACAACCCCGCTTGTGCTCTCTCAAAAATAAATAAAACATTAAAAACAAAAAAGATATTCCACGTGGCCTGGATGGGGTTGGTACAACCAGGTGAAAGGCGTTAAGAACAGAGCTGAGGTTTCCGTGATGAGATTCGGTCAGTGTCCAACCCGGGGTCCAGCCTGCTCCGCGGAGTCCAGACTGGCTTAGCCTAGCGGGTCAATCTTTCTCCCTCCCGCCTCCTGTTTCTTTAGTGGAACCCCACTTTTCCTCATCTGTAAAACAGGTAGCCATCCTTCACCCTGAGAGCTGCCTTGAGACTTAAACAAGGTGTGTGCCCAGGCCCAGCACAGGCAAACGCTTGTTAAGACCAGGCGTCTTGTCCCCTTCTCAGCAAGCGGCCTGGGCGGCCAGCCTCCGCCAGCAACAGCCAGGTTAGCCTGGGTGGGCAAGTAAGAAGGAGGTCCCTAAGGACAGAGGCTGCAAGGTGCAGAGAGCCTCTGGGTCTGCCATTAACTGGCTGGAGATACCTGGGGCCAGACATTTGACTCCTCGGGCTCTAGAGTCCTCCCGATAAAGTCCTCCCCCGAGGGTAGAAGTGAGGCCCAGAGAAGGCAAACCCCTGCCTGAGGACCTTTGGAGTGGATCAGCTCCTGAAGACACCTGAGGTTGGCTGTAAGGGGCAGACCACCTGAGGGGACGGTGACTGCCCACTCTCTAAAGAATTTTCTTTTTGTTTTTTAAATGTTTATTTATTTTGGAGAGAGGGAGAGCACGCATGTAGGGAGAGAGAGAGAGAGAGAGAGAGAGAGAGAGAGAGAGAGACACAATCCCAAGCAGGCTCCAGGCTTTCAGCACAGAGCTGGACGCGGTCCTCCATCCCACAAACTGTGAGATCAAGACCTGAGCTGAAATCCAGAGTCAGACGCTTAACCGACTGAGCCCCCGCAAGAGCCCCGAGAATTTTCAATATGGCATATTTGAGAGGATAGCTTAAGCCTCCTTGAGCTTTCCTTCCAACGTTTAGTCTATGCTTCTGCTGCTGCTCTTTTTGTTTGGTTGTTTTTGGTGGTAAAATGTACAAAACAAAGATTTACTACTTTAACCATTGGTAAGCGTGCCCTTCAGGCGCATTAGGCACATTCGCACTACTGTGCAGCCGTCCCCGCCATCCATCTCCAGAACTTTCTCATCTTCCCCAACCCAAACCGTGTCCCCTCTCAACACCGACTCCCCTCTGCCCCATCTGCCCGGGCCCTGGTAACCCATTATTCGAGAGCTCTGACTGTTCTGGAGATCTCTTACAAGTGGAATCCTGTAACACTTGTCTTTCTGTGATTACTTTGACCTCTTGAATCAACAGTTTTTAGAAGTTAGTCCATCAAATTGGCCGCCCGTGCCCGCAGACAAGCACGCTTCAGGTCCCTGCTCAGAAAGTGACGGCGTTCTGGGAAGGCGGGAAGTGAACAGGAAAAGGGCCCACAGCCCTGGCGGTTGGACCCCCACCCCCGCCTCCAAGCCCAGCCAGACTCCAGCCGCCTTAAAGAGCACGGTCAGTCGTAAGAACACCGAAGCCACACGTGAGCCAGAGCGAAGAAAAAAAATCAGCTTCATGTTTTCACACTGGAAGGTAGGAAAACTAAAAGTGGAGACCTCCAGGTGAAAAGCAGGGAAGGTGTGACCATTTAACACCAACCAAAATCTCCACCTTCAATCCCTTAAAAAAAAAGAGCCAAGTAGAACCCAACGATAGACATAGACGAGCTGGAAGGGAAAAAACGTAGCGAATGCTTTTGGCCAAGGGTGATGCTTCGAGAAGCCGCAGACGGACCAAGGGGAGAGGCCAGTGGAGCAGGTGCATCAGGGGAAGAGGAAGTCCAGCTCGTGGGAGGCGGGTGGGAGAAACGAGGCCCTCGGTAGGAATCGAGGAAATGAAACTGAAACCCAACAGCTGGCATTCCGGGTCTCTCGAACCAGCAGGGTGCTTTGCTTTTTGCTTTTTGCTTTTTGCAACACCTAGCGCTCCTCCCAGCACAGGCCCGCGAGAGGCATCTCTGTGAAGGTGACACTGAGAGCGTGGTCCTTCTGGAAAGCAACAGACAAGATGGACCGAGACTCTCTCCATGGCCTCTGGCCCAGGGAGGGAACGTACCAATGAAAGGATTTTTATTGTTGTTTTTAATCTAAAAAAATTTTTTAACGTGTATTGGATTTATTTTGAGAGAGAGAAAACACACGCGAGCAGGGGAGGGGCAGTGAGAGGGAGAGAGAGAATCCCAAGCAGCCTCCGTGCTGTTAGCGCAGAGCCCGACACGGGGCTCAAACTCATGAACCGTGAGATCGTGACCTGAACCGAAATTCAAGAGTCATACGCTCAACCGACTGAGCCACCCACGCACCCCATGAAAGGATTTTTGATATGGAAAAAGCTTTATATCCAAAGCTGCTCATTATAAACTAATTTAGGACACTGGGGAATGGGACACAATGAAAATACCCGCCCCGGTTGTTGGAGGGAGAGGGGGAGGGGTTCAAGAATTAGGACCCAGTTCCTGGGGGCGGCAAAATGATGGTGGCCATGAAGAGTACACATATGCCAATTCTGCGAAAACAGGATAAAAATTGCAAAAACATTATGATCATAGCTTTTTTTTTTTTAACGTTTATATATTTATTTTTGAGAGAGAGCGCGTGAGTGGGGAAGGTTGCAGAGACAGAGACAGAGAGAGAAAGAGAATCCCGAGCAGGCTCCGCACTGTCAGCACAGAGCCTGACGCCAGGCTCGAACTCACGAACCGCGAGATCATGACCGAAGCCGCAACCAAGACTAACCGACTGAGGCCCCCAGGCGCCCCAATCACGGCTCTTTTCAACAGCAAGCAGGCTTTCTGCTTTTAGAACCAAGTAAGAGGCACCGTCTGTTCAACTGGAAAGTAGAGCAGCCAACAAGTTGACAAGGAACTTTGGAAGCAAAGTATAACTCAGACCCGTAGGACACAAGAGCGTTTTGTTTTTGTCTTTTCTGCTTTCTAGCTTCCTAATTTCCCATACTCTGTGTTTCTAACCGCAAAACCCGCCTATTGTTAATTAGCAAGCAGTCTAGGATCCGGATTGTAAACATCCCTTTAGCTATCATGAAGACACCCCCTTGAGACTGTGCCAACCTGTTTTTCCACTCTAAACTGTCAAAGCATCAGGTTCCTTATGTGGGGGAAGACTGGTCACATGTTCATTTGTCCCTTGAATCCTCACTGAACACAAAATTTAGCCAAAAGGTCAGGTCCTAAGAGCACTGTTTCCTGAGCACCTCCTATGTGCCACCTGCTACAGGAGGCTATACAGACGTCCTCACACTGCATGCTCCAGACGGCCAGGAGCGACACCTCTATCAGCCCATGTCACAGATGAAGCAAGTGAGACTCAGAGCCATGTGGCAGGATCAAGGTCAAACCACGGAGGGGGCGCTCAAAGACACTGGAGGACTGAAATAGGAATTTTACTCCATATTTGTGGCGGCCCACAAATTACCCAAATACTTCTCAAACTGATCGGAATCATGAGCTTAGGAACTGATAATCTGCAAACTGGCCGTAAAACTCTCCCACTGCCTCCACGCCAGACAGCCCACAGGGCCCCAAATTCTCCCAGCCCCATACTTACAAGATCTCTGGGCAGGGGAGATAATAGGGAACATAGGAGACCCGCAGCCAGTTCTCAAAATACATCCTGGGAAGGAAAAACACCCACCTGTTGACTGTGCACACGCTTGGTGCACGTTAAGGGAGTGGAGGCCTGCAGTGCAGAGCATCTGGGGACCCCCCCACTCTTTGGGTCTGGCTGACCTCAGAGGTCAAAGCCTCCTGGTCTTCTGCAGTGCAGTCTTTCATTTCCCAGGGAAGGAATGTTCTTAATACCAGCCCCCCCCCACCCCCACAAGAGCGTGGTGGTGAGTGGGGGCGGGGGTGGTGGGGCTTCAGAGAAGGAACACATGAGGTGCATTTTGGGGTGTGGACACGAGTGCTTCGTTAACGTGGCTAGAAGAATGGTCCAGGCAGAGGAAGAAGCAAGTGCCAAGGCCAGGAGGCCAGTGCAAAGCAAAATCCAGAAGCCAAAACCAGTTTGGTCTTACTGGGGCTGGGGTTGGGGGACAGGTGTGCCGAGAGAGGTGGATGGGACCTGGGAATCCATAAAGGGGTCAAGGTTTGGGGGTTGCAAGGCCAAGAAAGGGAGGAGTCGGGTGAGGGGTGGGCTGCATGGGGCACGCTCACCACAGCAGGCAGAGGGCAGTGCCCAACAGCAGGCAGAATCCTAGGCCCAGGGCCAGTCTGTGGCCGCGCATTGCTGGGTACAGCATTTGAGCCCGGGCTCTTGCAGAGACTGAGCGTGCCTCGGTGAGTCAGTCCACCTCTCCCGGGGCTGGCAGGCTCTAAAACCCGTGTCACCTGCAAAGGAATGCGCCCTATTCAGGGGAGAGCGGCCCCATCCTTGCGGCCCTGCCCTCCCCTGGGTGGCAAAGGCTAGGAGAGCTGCTCTCGGATCTGCCTCCCAACCGCCGCCATCCGCGGGACGCCGCCCTCGGCGGGCCAGGGGACCCGCAGCAGCGAAGGGCAGGGCGCCTGGGCGGGGCTGGGAGAAGGATGCCCGCGGGCAACAGCGGGGACACCGGAAGTCGAGTCCCGAGTCAGCCCGGCGGGGACACACCCGGCCTGGATGGGGGCTGCGCGGAGAGGGGCGGCCGTGATGCCCCCGGGGTGGGGTGGGGGCAGCCGTGTCCTCCTCCGGGAGGCCGAGCCAGGGCTCTCCAGGGGGCGGCGGGAACGCGCTTCCGCTCTCAATGGCCCGGTACCCTAGAACAAGTCACTTTACTCCCCCTCGGCCGGTGTCGGTGTCCTCCTAGGCCAAAGCGGTCCGCACCCCGCGCCTGGGGCCGAGACGCTCAGCCGACTTCCGCAGGCCACTGCGGGCGCGGGGGGGAGGAAGCGCGACTGTCCCCGAGGGCTGTAGACTCACCCCTTGCCGCCACACCAGCTTGAGGACGGAGGGTCGCACCGAGGCCGGGAGAGCAGGGACTCGGCTCGCCAGGGCCCCGGCGATGCCCGGCGGCCGCGCGGCGCTGACCCTTGGGGCAGGGCCGGCTTCCCAGCGAGCGGTCTCCGGCTGGGGGCGGGGCCCGCGGGGGGAAGGGACCCGCGCGCCCCTCCCCCTCCGCTGCCCCGCCCCCGCCCCGCGAGCCCAGCCTGCAAGCCGCGCCCCCCCGCCCCTCGCGCCCTGCCCCCCGCCCAGGCCAGGGCCCCAGTCCCCGGGTCCTAGGGAGCGGAGCGTCCCCTGGGCTCTGCCGTCCCGTGGCCCTCTGGGCGGCAGCCGCTGGCGCAGCGGGCCCAGCTCCGGGCGAGAAGAGCCGATCCGGGAACTCGGGGTGGGGGTGAGGGCCTGAGAAGTTAGAAACACTTTCGTGTTTTTAGAACAGCGTGGAAACAATCACAGGAAGGCAAAACCAGCTGAACCGTGCGCTTATTCCGCGGTTTCGGCATTCCCCCTTTGCTCAGGGCCTAGCTGCCTGCACGCTGGCCTCGGGCGCCCGGTGCGGTTCCGGAATCTCCCTGAGCCTGTTTCCTCCCCTGGAAAAGGAGTCGAAATAGTTTCCTCCCAGGCTTGTTGGGGTACCATTGCCCTTTGTTCACCGCAGAGACTCTAGAGCCCCATGGGGACCCTCTTACGTGTCACCAAGGGCTGGAGGGCCTGCAAAGGAGAGAGGCCTTTGCTTAGGCCTGGATGAGGGAGGGGTCATAAAGAGGGACAAAAAAGGAAGGCACCCTAATGGTAAGTAACAACAAGGAGCAACAAGGGAGAAACAGAAACAGCAGGGGAAAGTAAGGACCCATGCAGCTCAGAGAGGTTACAGGTTTGCTCAAGGTCACAAGGAAGCCGCTTGAAGTTGGACCTCTTCCTGGACCCTGGGCATAGCCTCTCAGGTCCTTTGGAGGTGTCACCGTGTCCTTAGGGTTTCCCTTGACGACCGCAGGTTTCCCTCAGGTGGGGCTAGTGTCCCCAGAATACGCAGGAGCCTGGCACATGACTGGGGAAGCTGGTAAGTGCCCGCAGAAAGGTCATGCTTCCATTTTTAGCTGCAAACACTGCTTCCCTGGGACCTGGTCTGGGACTGAGTGGGGTTTTTTTTTCTTTGTTTGTTTTGTTTTTTTCTTTTTTTTTAAAATGTTTATTTTTTATTTTTGACAGAGAGAGAGACAGAGCATGAGTGGGGGAGGGGGAGACACACAGACACGCAGACACACACACACACACACACACACACACACACACACACACAAACACACACACACAGTATCTGAAACAGGCTCCGAGCTGTCAGCAGAGAGCCTGACGCGGGGCTTGAACTCACGGTCAGCAAGATCATGACCTGAGCTGAGGTCGCACGCTCAACCGACTGAGCCACCCAGGCACCCATGTGTTGTTTTTTTCTGAAGTGAGCTCTGTCCTCAAAGTGGGGCTTTGAAGACCCTCACATCAAGAGTCGCATGCTTTACTGATTCTTGACAATGTTTTGCTGATTCTATTGCAACTGTATTGCCAAGACACATAGCCCAGAAATAGTCTAAAGGCCTCCAGACTGAGGCTCAGGAATCACCTGAGTGATTAGTATGTCAGCGGAACCAGAGTGAAGTGTCGGGACAGGGACAGCCCTGAGCATCCAGGAAGACAGGCACAAGCCACCCTCCGAACCTGAGTGGTTTTTCCTCAATCAGTTTTCCTGGTGCGCATTCAGGACAAGGATGCCACCCAGTAAGAAAGAGGAGAGCCAGGTGGGGCTCACACAGCCCGGGGGCCCTGGCAGACAAGCCAGCACTTGGCCTGTGGGCCACAGCCCTCTCCTGCCCCCACCGGCACCGTCTGCCCTCTGTCCCCTGACCCCCAACTCCCAGGAGACGAATCCAGCCTGAGGACAGACTCGGGGCCGAGCTGGGAAGAGCTGGGTGGAAGGACAGGTGAGGGAGGGCACAAGGGGTGTTCACGGCTCCCAAATCTGACGACCAAAGTCTGGGAGGCGAGAGGAAGATGGGAGGAAATGCAGGGTGTGCATTTGCATGTCTTCCTAATAGGAGAGGTGGATGGGTGACCCAGGGACTCGGGCAGAGGCCTGACAACTTCAAGGGAGCCGGGAGGAGGATGCGAGAGAACCAGAGCAAACCCAGAAAAGCACAGGGGCGGCGGGAGGTGCAGGAGACATACGTGTGCGGGTCCTCCAGGGCCCCCACCCTTCGCTCTATGTGTGTCTGTGTGTGTGTGTGTGAGTGTGTACAATGGTTAAAAACCTTGGTGAATATGGCTTACGTGTCTTCTTAGGGTGAGGAGGGCCATGGGAGGGCGCTCCCCCTTGCTGGCTGTGGGTGAGAGGCCGTACCACCTCCTGGGTGGGGTCCGGGGCTCGCTTTTGGGATCCAGGTGCGTGCACACAGCGGGGAGCAGACAGGGTGCTGAGGGCAGGCATGGACGCATCCACAAAGGAACAAGGACAGAAGCGGTTTCTGTCAATGACAGCACCTTACGCATATCAAGTCATCTGCTTATTCGAGAAAGGTAAACGTCCACTACGTTGCGGGAAGGTTCTGGGGACTTGGACTCAGAGCGATGAGCCAACCTAGTTCCTGCTCGCATGGAGCTGACTGGAGCAGGGAGGGGTTCACTGAGGACTTCTGGTGACAGCCATGTGGTCTCGCTGGGATCAGCAGGCTCGTCCAGCAGCTTAGGACCAAGCCAAGTGAGGCTCGCGGTGGAGGGGCTGTGCCCCAGCTACCCCGGAGAAGCAAGCCTCCATTCCCTTGGCCTGTCCTTAGATTTCCCATCTGTCAAATGGGTGTGTAGGGAAACACGCCCCTCGATTTGTCCGTGAACGTGGTCTCGACTCTTCTGGGCAGGTGAGGAAGAACTTCCTGGTGGTCGGTCTCCCCACTGGTAACTCCAGGAGAGGGGTTGACGTCACCAAGGGGATGGGGCGGCACCCCCGGGGGAATGGCTAGGGATCCTTTTCTGGTTAGCGGCCAAGCTGGACCGGGAGCCCTGGCCTCCACACTCCGTCCTCAACCTCCCTACCGCCCAGATCCTCCCGCTCGATCCCTTGCTGTGACCTCCGCCTGAGATCCCGGAGGAGGCCCGGGAATGTCTCCCAGGAAGGAGGGGCTACGTGGTCGAGCAGGTCTTAGAACCCTGGAAGGAGCAGGAAGACAGGGCTCCCCAGACCTTACTCTCCAAGGGCAGGCGGGGGCAGGGCCTCTAGCCCAGTGAGTGCATGCACCTCCCTTTTCTTACCGGAGGGCAGAACCTTCTGTCTGGAGCAAGGGCCGGCGTTTTCCCGGGAGCCCCGCAGACGGCTCTGGAAAGCTCAGGGTAGACCCAGACATCCATGTCAGGCCCCGCGGGGCCTCGGTACCGGGACCGGGCGACAACAGGAGACGTGTCTCTGTGGACAGATGCCAGGTCTCAGGCCACCTGCCACGGGCTCTGCCCTCCAAGTTCTGGGTGACCTCGGACAAAACCTCAGTGTTCCCTGCTCTAAAAAGAAGCGATGGGTTCCTCATGGGCTCGTCAAGCTGTGCTTCTGGGATTGGGGGTCGGGCCTCTAGGGGGCCGTGGACGTTCGGGGAGTCCACGCCTCATCCCGATGTCACCCTGAGCAGCTCTGCCCTGTGTTTGCCACACAAGGCTTCTGCCTTAGGTACCGTCGGGACAACATATGCCCGCCCCCATATAGGTGAGGTTCAAAAACGTAAGGGCAGTTGAGCGCTGGGCCAAGCCTGTCCCTCCGGGTCTCTGCTCCTCTATTCCGTGTTGTCCTGTGTGCTCAGGGGGCACCAGTGGGTATGCAGTCTGGTTGCTCAGTCTACAGGAGTCCAGCTGAACCTGCAGGTCATTCTTTTACCAAATCCCATCGTCCCGCACTCGCTAAGGCCTGGCCTCCACCCACAGCTCCCATCCTGTCCCTGATCCCACGCCGGTCACGGGGAGCAAATCTGCAAGCTCTTCTGAGACCAGCAGGCCAGGACCCCAGGAGCAGACCCAGGGAGAGGAGAGGGCTCCTCCTGCATCCGGCAGAGGAGCTGAGGGTGGGGCAAGGGGCCCAGACCCAGATGTGAAGGAGGGCATGTTCGGAGGGCCCTGTGTGCCCAGCAGGCTCACCCTGGGCTGGAGAGAAGGCCTTGCACTTTGGAGAAGGCTGGGAGGGACGAAGGTCCAGCCTCCCTCATCCACTGTGGGGGTTGGGGCCGCCTTGCCGTTCAGGCTCCACAGGCTGGGACCTTGGGCAGGTGGTCTGGACCCTCTGGACTCATGCTTCCTTGCAGGCACATGTGCAGAGGCCTCCCTCCCAGACTCGCCAGAGGGGACACAGCGCAGGAAGATTCAGACCCTGCAAAGGAAGAGGTCACGTGGGGGACCCCGTAGGGTCGTGCTCACTGACGAGGTTATGGTGCTCAGCACACAGCAGGGACCTGAGATCCCCGGCTGAATCAGGGAAGGATGGAGGGAAGGAGGGAGGGAGGGGAACCATAGAAGCGGGGTCCAAACCAGGTCAGGTCAGAGGTCCGGTCATAGGGCGTCACAACTCAGGCCTTGGAAGGGGACACAGGACACGTCCTTCTGTCCCTCCAGCGCTGACTTTCCTCCACGTGGGACCTGTTGACCTCCTGGATCGTCTCCACCTCCTTCGCAACCAACGCTGCGTGTTCCCAGAAGGGGGACAGCGGGCATGGGCCAAAGAGGGGCTACCGGAATCCTGTGCCCCGGGGGACTGGGGACAGCCTTCCAGGTGGCCCTTTATGTCCTCCAGGGACCAGGCCACGATTCCACCTCATCTCTCAGGGAATGCGCCAACCCATCTAGAAGGCCCGTTACGTCCCCATGTCACAGATGGGGACACCGAGGCTAATAGCACAGCCTGGGTCACTAGTAAGATGACCTGGGTCAGGAAGCCCATCTCTTGACTTTGGATTGTCCTACCCGCAGGCGTGCATCTTGGCGTCCTGGGGCTAAGGGTCCTTCTTCCTGAGAACCCCACCACCTGCCGAGGGCCCCCCCCGAACTCAGGGGAGCAGAGCTGACCAACCTGCCTGGGGCCCCACCTGGGGCTGGCGAAGGGCCGACTCCGGGCTCTGGGGGCTCTCCCAGTATTGGGCCAGCTGGTCCCCTGCAGGACAAGGAATTCTCCCTGGGGATCGGCTGGGGCTCTGCTTCCTCACGTGGACACCAAGGCTGCCAGTCCCCAGACCAGAAACCTGCCCATCTGAAGATGACCAGCGCTGCCTCCCTCGGGTCTCATTTACCCGAGACCCTCCCCAGGACGTCCCGCATCTCTGACGCCTGCACCCACGTCAGAGGGGGTCGCCTCCCCTTGGACTGGGACGGGTCTGGCCTCCATCCCGGGGAACGCACTGATTTGGAGCATTATTTGGCCAGAGGCCTGTGAACCATTCAGGCCCTGGGTCATGAGGGATGCTCTCCCCACTGTGGTGTGACCGTCCAGCCTTCTGCATCTCCCGGTTTCTGTTTGGGCCACGGGAGGACCAGCTGTGTCCTGTCTGGCTTCAGGCTGTGGTGTCACAGCACGCACAGGGGTCTCCACCCCGAGACCGTGCCCATTGTCACCGAAGGGGCCTCCATATTCCCACCTAATCCTTAGTCCATTGTGATTTCAATATCAAACGAGAAAAAGTCTATTTCAAACGGCCACAAAGTACAAAAATGAATCTGTCCCGTCTGAAAAGTCGGTGCGGACCCAAAGGTATCTCTGGCAAGATTCCACTTGAAGGAAACCTCCAGAGTAGGTAACGGAACACGGAGAGAAAACAGACTGGGGGTGCCCAGGGGCTTGAGGGGGCACGAATGGGGAGTGAGGGCTCCGGGTACACGGTGACCCTTGGGGACCGAGATATTCTGCAGCAAAATTCTGTGCCGTGGTTCACAGCATCGTGAGCGTACGCTGTACTCAGGAATTGCACAACGTAAAGTAAATAAATTTTTATTGAAGATTAATGTGGATTTTAAACATACCATGAACAAATAATGTACCAGCTAAAAAGTAGAGGAGAGAAAGGATAAGGGAGAAGAGGAAGAGTCATTCTGGTGGAGGGGTCAGGGACTGGGACTGGAGCAACAATTAGAAATACAATAAACACCCCTCGAAGGCCTTTGAGCCCTTGATTTGTGGCCGGAATCCATACGGGAACAAGGGCGGTGGCAGGAACGGTGTCGGGAGCAGAAGCAGGACCCAGCTGACTCTGTTCAGGTGCCCGCTGTCCCAGCACAGGTCCCAGGTCACCTGCTGGCTCTCCAGCCCCTGCAGGAGTCGCTCCAGACTCCACCTCTGCCCGCAGAGATGCCGAGGACCCGGATGCCCTTGGGTCGGGCTCTGGAGTCCCACCGGCTTCTGCTCCTGCCCCAAACTCTTGAGAAGGAAACAGAGTGGTGGTTGCAGCGGCTCCAAGGCCTCAGGGTGAGAGGAGGGAAGGCTCCCCCCCGCCCCCCACCCAGCGACGGCCTCTCCAGGGGCCTTTGCAGACACACAACTCACCCCAGAGCCTCCCCGAGAAGCCGAGGCCAGGGACCCACACCAGGACCTCTGCCCCCTGCAGTCCACAGCCCGGGCTCTCAGGCTGCTCCTGGCCCCACACCAGCCCCCGGGGACTCCTCCCTGGGTGGCCCAGCACCGCCCTGGTCCCATGAACACACATCTCCCACCCCAGCCTTCTCACCCTCGGGCTCTGGCTCCGGGGGCTCTGGGTCCTGATCCCAGGACCCGTGAACCAGGACCCTGTGGGGGACCGGGGCGGTGAAGGAGGCCTTCCCAGGCCATCTCCAGGCTCTGCTTCCCAAGACCTCCCTGCAGCCACTCTCTCCCTCGGTCCAGGGTGGCCCTCCTGGGCGACGGGGCACACGCACAACTCTGTAGGGCAGATACATCGGGATTCGGCCAGAAGTTTCCCGATGTCATCGGTTGATTTCTGTAAAGACAGTGACCCACGGCCATCCCGGAGACATCACAGCCGTGCCTGGCCATCCTCAGTGTCCTTCCACCCTCTCCACTGTGGCTCCCAGATCGGACACAGACCTGAGTGTGCATACACCTGTGCCTGGGACACAGTGACATCCACCTACAGGGCTCGGGATGAACATCGGGGACAAGAGGGCCGCTCCGGCACACCCTGTCCCTCCCAACCAGCCTTGACCGAGTGTGAGCCTGACCCGCCCCCCAGGCATCTGACCCCTTCATCAGCCTGCACCTGCTCGGGTGGACCCTCCACACACGACCCCTCCATCCACACAGACACAGACACACACACACAGACACACACACACACACACACACACACACACACACGGTGGGGGACATGGGGCCGCACAGGTCAGATCAGAGCGGTGTCGGGCTGGACTGGATGTCTCTGGGTCTCCCTGTGTTACCTTTGGGTCCCTGCGAGCTAGAGACCTGAGGCGTCCTGCGCACGACCTGACCCACTGTCTCCAGGGACGGGAAGCGTCGCGGCCACGGGCTCCCCTGAGCCGGCAGCCGCGGGACACGGGCACACAACAGGAGAACATGTTCGTCAGGCAAAGGTGTCCCAACGAATGAGCCCAGTCGGGCGCTGTCTCCAGAACGTGGGTGCCTGGTGACCCGGGTTCTGAGTTCAATTGGGCTTTGTGACCAGGGAGGTGAGGTCACTTCCTGGGGTCCCCTTACCAGGCTTCCTGCTCCTACAAGAGCCCCTCCCAGGCTGCTAGGGGCCCCTCCACCCCATGCCCTGAACCTACAGTGACACCAACACAGCCCAGACACGTCCCCGCGAGGCCTGGTGCGGCCGGTGCCACGGCTTTGGGGCCACAGACCTGGGTTCAGACGTGGGTTTTCCTCCTGACCAGTGCTGGGACCCCGCACAGACCCGTGCCTCCTGGGGCCCCCCAGTCTCCCCATCTGCACAGTGGGGTCCTTGTGGCATCTACTTGTAGGGGCGCCATCAGGGAGCCACCTGTAGACACGTCCCATGCCTGCTATCCCGTGAGGCTTGTGGATACACGTGGCCGTGGAAGGACGAGGAAGGGGTGCGCCTGGCACGGAACACAGGAGAGGGCAGAGTGGAGTCTCTTTGAAGTCATGGCCTCCTGCTCAGCCCAGACCCTGGTGTGTGCCGACCCCTAGCGCACCTGGACCCCAGCTTCCGGCCGGGCTCGGGGACGGACGCCAGAATGTGTCCCTGTGTCCTGTAGCTCTACACAACTCACCCTGTCCCTCCCAGTCACCCTTGACCTGGGGTGTGGACATGACCCTCCCATCAGCCTGCTCCTGCTCTGGGTGGCTTCCCCCCACGTCCCATCCTTACAAACACACACAGCCTCACACACACTCACAGACACAGGGAGGCTCGTGCGACTCACCAGTCGGATCAGGGCCGTGTCAGGCTAGACCGGCCAGTCCTGGGCCTCCCGGTGTCACCTTTGCGTCCCTCCGGGCACGTGACCAGAGGCTTCGGCGGTGAGACCGGACCCACCTTCTGCAAGTGGGAAAAGGCTCTCCCTGTGGGCTTTCCTGAGACCACAGCCTCGAGATATCAGGACATAGCATGAGAACACGTTGCGCATTTGAAGGTCTCCAACCACAGGAGCTGAGTGGGGTGCTTCTCCAGAATGGGGGTGCCTGTGATACACACGGGGGCATTTGGGGATCCCCTGGTCATCGGCCTGGCGTGTCTCCCCTCTTGGGCATGTTCCCTGGAGACAGTGTCCCCGCCCCACACCTCTTTTCTCCCCCAACCCCTGTCACCTCCAGGTTCCACTCATCCTTTGACCCCCACGCGGGTGGTTAGTTACTGGGGGCGGGGGACTGTGTTTCCATGCAATTGCGTGGACCTGTGCCCACTCGGGGATGCCCAGAGGAAAGGACCCCACACGGGATGGGTTCGGTGGTCCTCCAGGATCTTAGAGGCTCTCATTCCCTCGAAAGCCCCACAGGAAAGTGAAGCCCTGGCCTAGGAGCCCGAAACCTCCCCCAGCCCCTCTAGGCTCTGCTCACCTGGTGGGTCCCCGGCCAGTCCCTGCCTCTCCTGGCTTCAGTTCCCCGACTGTTCCATGCGCGCTTGGAGGAGGAGCTTCACCAGTCCGGCTAGAGTGGACCCTGGCTCCCACCTTCGGGTAGGATGTGGCGCGGGAGCCTTGTGGGCGGGGAGGTGCTCCCACCAAAGGTCGAGGCAGGTGGAGCCTCCGCAGGTGCACCGGACCATGGGAGTGCGCACACGGGACCACCTCGTGGCAAGAGTCCACGACACATGGGGTCGCACGTATCCAATCTCCACCGCCCGCTCACTGACCCTCATATCCTCTTAGGCCTGGGGCCATGGCCACTCCACCCAGGCAGGGCAGCTGGACGCAGCGGGTATGGAGACACGGGGGCAAGAGGGAAACGACACAGACCCCCACCCTGCTGACCTGGCCCCCACACTCCACTCCACTGTTCATTCGGGCGTCTGGCTGAGCAGGGGGAGGGGGAGGTGGACACCAGTCTGGGCAGGGAGAGGTCAGGCCGCCTTTCCCACTTCCCATCCCCTCCCCGTGCCTTCCCGAGACCCCCTCCCCCCACAAGCTCCCCCACTTCGGACACCTTCACCTCCTTGCTTTCATCCCCCACACATCCACCGGAGGTGGGAGCCGCCGACCCCATCTTCAAAAAAGAGCACCGAGGTCCCAGAAGCTGGCATAGAGCTTGCGTGTCACAGGACTCTGACGTGGCCCCGCTGTGAGTGTGAACCCGGGTCGCTCTGACCCGAAGCCTGGGCTTTCGCAGGACCCCGAGGAGGTGACCTCTGAAGCCAGCCTTAGAGATGAGGGTGCTCTGGATGGGACCCATGGTGCGGGGCGGTGGTAGCAGGGGGCTCGAGGGCAGGGATGGTGGGCTCCCTGGGAGGGGAAAACACTAGGGAGGAGGGAGGGGAACACCCTGGGGAGGGCATCTGGCCCAGTTCACTCGGGGCTCGGACGTCAGGTAAGGGACGGGGGTAACCGCAGCTTGCCAGGCTCAGGGGACGTGACCAGGCAGTGTCGTCAGAGCCACGGCATCCTAGATGTGGAGGGAGCTCGCGGGCTTGGTATTTGCCCCCAGGCAAGCATGGATTCCCAGGCACCGGCCTGGGAGGACGATGTTGCCTCAGTCTCCCCCTCTGTAGAGCAGAGCAGGTCGTCGCCTTCTCCCGGGGCTGGATTCCCCGGCAGGTCCAGAGATGGTCTCCTGTCAGAGGAGTTGTTCAAGTGAGGTCTGTACCTCGGTGGTCTCGGAGAGGGGACCAAGGGACGTTCCCCCTGCCACCTCGGCGGATGCTCTCGTCCAAGCTGCTGATCCTCACGTCCAGGCCGGCACCGGTGATGCGGTGGCGTCCGCCGGCTGGGGGGACAGGGGCAGTGAGGAGCTGTACTTGCGGACCCTGAGAGACAGAGCTCATGAGCGCCAATGTGCCCTGGGGCGTGTGGAGGCTGAGGCTAAGCTGACGCCTGATGTCTCTGGGAAGGACCGGGAGGACAGCCTGGGTCCTGGGGTCTCTGGGGGGGGGGGGGACCACGAGGACATCCCGGGCCCAGGAGTCTCCGGGGAGGACCGGGAGGACAGTCCAGGCCCTGGGGTCCCTGGGGGGGACCGGGAGGACAGCCTGGGCGTTGGGGTCTCCAGGAGGGACCGGGAGGGCATCCCGGGCCCTGGGGTCCCGTGGAAGAACCGGGAGGACAGCCTGGGCCCTGGGGCCTCTGGGGGTGAATGGGAGGACAGCGCGGGCCCTGGGGTCTCTGGGAAGGACTAGGAGGACAGCACGGGCCCTGGGGACCCTGGCGGGGACCGGGCTCCAAATTGAGACTCACAAGTTGCCGAAGCAAGTTCCTGCTGGGTTTTCAGTGAAACTGCCTTTCAGTGTACATGGTGAATTTGGGGGCTCACACATTCAAGTGCAAAGTCACTGTCTACAGCCAGTATAACCCGCTGACCCCCTACCCCCGCCAGGGAAACAGTAATGGGGAAGAGCTCTCTGGGCTGGGGGAGCGCTCCTCCCATTTCTCCTGGCCTGGGGGGACCCCAGAGAACGTCTCCATTGTTCTCTGTCTCCATTGTTCTCTTTCCCTCCAAGGGAGGAGCTGCCCCGAGCACCCCTGCACCCTCGGTGTCCCCGCCCCCGGGTCCCCACTGCTGAGAAAGAGGCCACAGTGACCTGTGTCAGGAGTCTGGTCGGCCGCCGCCTCTGGGGCCATGCCAGGCCCTGGTGGCTGGATAGAAAGGCTGGATGGCTTTGGGGGTGGGGCCTCACTGGCGTCCCCTCTCCCCTTCCCCACTGCGGTCTGCGATCCGGGCCCTGTACGGGTGCTCCATCTGTCACCGGTACCTGCCTTATTCCTGCCATGGGAGTGATTGCTCTGCATCACCCATGTCACAGAGCAGGAGAGTGAGGCCCAGAGAAGGGAGGCAGGTGTTTCTGGGCACAGGGCTGGTCAGCAGAGAGCTGGAATACCACCTCCGGAGCTCCGGCCAGCCCGGGCAGGGACCCCCCGAGTCAAGGGTGATCCTTCCCCTTGTGCCTGGCCGCTCATTCTTCCCAGACCTTGACGGTGGCCTGTTCCTTTTGGCCACAGATATTGCTGGCCGACCAGGAGGGAGTCCAGCTGGTAGGACAGGTCTCACTACAGGACACAGGGACACCTGGGAGCTCCCAGGAGCCACATTGTGGTCTCTGTCCCCGAGCCTGCCCGGCAGCTGGGGTCCAGGTGCCCTAGGGGTCGGCACACACCTGGGTCTGGGCTGAGCAGGAGGCCATGACCTCAAGGAGCCTCCACTCGGCCCTCTCCTGGCTCCTGCCCGGTCTCACCTGTCCTCCCCGAGGGGCTCCAGGGCCCGGATCCAGGCCCCTGATGGCTGCTCGGGCTCCAGCCGCGAAAGATGTAGAGCCTGTGGAGCAGCTGGACCTCTTGGGGCTGGAGGGAGGGCCAGCCACCCACGGGCCTTGGCTGGGGAGGATGAGGGCCTCTTGGGGTGAGGAAGAGGCCGGGACCTGGTCCCGGGGTCACGGCTCATGTATACAAAGGGCTGAAATCACTGAGTGCCCGGGGGATGGCCAGTTCAAGTAGCCCCCTGACACTTGGTTTTCCTGGAGGTGCCCCCTGGCCTCCAGGGGCCTCTTCCCACCCTCTGACTCCGCCCAGGGCTGCAGCCAGGCACAGACAGGCCGGACCTCTGTCCAAGGTCCTGCCAGGAAGACAAGGCGGAAGGAGGAAAGGAGAAGGGCAAGGGGAGGATCGACTTCTCCCTGCCCTGAGTCGGCCTCCACTGCTGCCTCCAGGAGCCCTGGCCCAGCCATGCCCCAGGGTCCAAGCACCTGGACCCCGGGGTGGAGTCTGCGGTCCAGGCCAGCTGGGTGGGATGGGTGTAGTCACTGGCCGTCGTGTCCCCAGATGTCCAACCCACCTGGCCCCGCACCCTGAGGCTTGCCTGGATGGGGAGGGCATGGTTCTGGGGCTCAGGAAGGTTGGGGTTCCAGAGTAGTTGGCGGAGGTGGGAACATGGGGGACCAGCCAGGTGGGGAGCGATTGGATTCATGCTCGTCAGCGTCACCTCTGGATCACCCACGGGTGCTGAGTGCCGGTCCCTGGCCATACCTGGCCATGACACAGACGCGGCTGACCCTGGAGAGGGAGGCCTGTGTACCCGGGGCACCTCCCATCCACCTACCCCCGCGGGCGAGCCTGGGCCCCGGCCACGCTGATGCACTTCCCCGTCTGACCCTCAGGGACAGGGGGGACACTGAGGTCAGGAGAGGCAAGGACTGGCCTGGACAAGTGAGGTGTGCAGGGTCCAAGGAGCAGGGCTGGTCTCCAATCCTAGGCCAGCCTCTACCCCCACATGGGGTTCTCCCTGGGAATGAGAGCCCCTGAGATGCTCAGGGGTCCCTATGCACCCCATCCGTGTGAGGCTGTGACCTCTGGGCATCTCCAGAAAGGCGCGTGCACACACACACACACACACACACACACACACATTCTGACTGTCCCACCGGAGATCAGAGGGGAGTCTACACTGGGAGGGGGTGGGTAATACGGGGAAAGAAGAGAAAGGCTGGAGGCAGTGGGGCCATGGGGCAGGGACATCAGGATTCCTGGCAATAGCCCGGGACCCACCACATAGGGAGGGGATATGTGCCGGCTGAGGGTCAGGGGGTCCACAAGTGTCCGGGGGGATTGACAGGAACTAGGGTAGAACGGGGTCTGGGGTCCTGTGTCCACGACGCTGAGCCCATGGAACTAGGAAGTGTGGATGGGGCTACGGCACAGAAGGACTCAGCTTCCTCCTCCTAAACTGGGCTGCGTCGACAGTGTCCCAAGGGTCCCACAGGCTCGTAGATGAGTCTGTGTCCTGGGATCTTCGTCCCTGGCCCTCTGTTCTCCCCTCCTGGGAAAATGCTTCCTACTCCCTCAAGGTCCTTTGGAGCGGAGGGCAGCCTGGGGGCCTGGAGGACCGAGGACCTGGGTTTGCAGCACGTGGCCAAGCAGTGGACCCTGGTGTGGACACCGAGGTCAAGAGCCTTCTTGTTGGAGCCTCGGGTCCTCATTAGGAAGTGGTTCCCCAGGCAGAGTCCTGGCTGGGGAGAGCAGGCCTCGTGAGGGACCTGAGCACCGGGCCAGGGGAGGGCCACGGGCCACAAGGGAGGCTTCTGAGGGCTGTCACCTGGACCCTGGAGCCCACAGGACCTGCGCCTATGAGACACAAAGAGAGAGACAGAGTCCGAGGCAGAGACAGAGAATGGACCCACGAGAGAGGAAACCAGAAATTCCATGAATCGGCTCAGAAATGACACCCGGTCATCATATTCTAGCCCTTAGAACCCGGTCACATGGGCCGTCCACCCGGGGTGCGGGGGGGTTGACAGAGGCACGTAGGAACAGAAATCGGGAAGGCTGGGAGCCACAGTGGGGACCGCCCAGCACGTAGGCCCAGACCAGGCGCTGAGACCCGAGTCCAAATGTAATGGAGCCCGTGGCATGCGTGTCTGGTGGGCACAGGGTCTGAACGAGTTCACCTCCACCTTCCCTGGGCCTGGGACCCAGGCAGGAGGGGTGGCTGTGCCTGGACCCGGAGAGGACCCAGGCCCGCGTGAGTGTGTTCCGTGCCAGGCCCACCCCTTCCTCGTCCTTCCACGGCCACGTGTGCCCACAAGCCTCACGGGATAGCAGGCACGGGACGTGTCTACAGGTGGCTCCCTGATGGTGCCCCTGCAAGTAGATGCCACAAGGACCCCACTGTGCAGACGGGTGACCGGGGGCCCCGGGAGGCACGATGCAGGGTCCCAGCACTGCTCAGGGGGAAAACCCAGGTCTGAACCCAGCTCTGTGGCCCCAAAGCCGCGGCACCGGCTGCACCAGGCCTCGCCGGGACGTGTCTGGGCTGTGTTGGTGTCACTGTAGGGACAGGGCATGGGGTGGAGGGGTCTCCTTTGCAGCCTGGGAGGGGCTCTTGTAGGAGCAGGAAGCTGGGTAAGGGGACCCCAGGAAGTGACCTCACCTCCCTGGTAACAGACCCCAACAGAACTCGGAACCCGGGTCACCAGGCACCCACCTTCTGGAGACAGCGCCCGACTGGGCTCATTCGTTGGGACACCTTCACCTGATGAACATGTTCTCCTGTTGTGTGCCCGTGTCCCACGGCTGCCGGCTCAGGGGAGCCCGTGGCCGCGATGCTTCCCGACCCTGGAGACACTGGGTCAGATCGTGCATAGGATGCCTCAGGTCTCTAGCTCGCAGGGACCCAAAGGTAACACAGGAGACCCAGAGACATCCAGTCCAGCCCGACAGCGGTCTGATCTCACCTGTGAGGCCCCACGTCCCCTCCCGTGTGTGTGTGTGTGTGTGTGTGTGTGTGTGTGCGTGGAAGGAGGGGTCGTGTGTGGAGGGCCCACCTGAGCAGGTGCAGGCTGATGAAGGGGTTAGATGCCTGGTGGGCGGGTCAGGCTCACACCCCTGTCAAGGCTGGAGGGCAGGGACAGGTTGTGCTGGGGTGGCCCTCTCGTCCCCAAGGTTCATCCCGAGCCCTGCTGGTGGATGTCACTGTGTCCCAGGCGCAGGTCTGTGCACACTCAGGTCTGTGTCCGATCTGGGAGCAGCGGGGAGAGAGGGCGGAAGGACACTGAGGATGGCTGGGCGGGGCTGTGATGTCTCCGGGCCGTCCGCGGGTCACTGTCTTTACAGAAATCAACCGATGAAATCGGGAGGCGACTGTCGGAATCCCGATTCACCTGTCCTACAGAGTTGTGCGAGTGCCCCGTCGCCCAGGAGGGCCACCCTGGGCCCAGGGAGAGAGTGGCCGCACGGAGGTCTTGGGAAGCAGGGCCTGGAGTTGGCCTGGGAAGGCCTCCTTCACCGCCCTGGCCCCTCCACAGGGTCCTGGTTCACCGGTCCTGGGATGAGGACCCGGAGCCCCCGGAGCCAGAGCCCGAGGGTGAGAAGGCTGGGGTGGGAGATGTGTGTTCATGGGACCAGGGCGGAGCTGGGCCACCCAGGGAGGAGCCCCCGGGGGCTGGTGTGGGTCCAGGAGCAGAGACGGAGAGCCCAGGGCTGCGGCCTGCAGGGGGGCAGAGGTCCTGGTGGGGGTTCCTGGCCGCGGCTTCTCGGGGAGGCTCTGGGGTGAGTTGTGTGTCTGCAAAGGCCCCTGGAGAGGCTGGCGCTGGTGTGAGGTGGGACCTTCCCTCTTCTCACCCTGGAGCCACTGCAACCATCACTCTGTTTCCTTCTCAAGAGTCCGGGGCAGGAGCGGAAGCCGGTGCGGCTCCAGAGCCCGACCCAAGGGCATCGGGGTCCTGGGAGTCTCTGCAGTCAGGGGTGGAGTCTGGAGTGACTCCTGCAGGGGCCTGGGAGCCAGCAAGTGACCTGGGACCTGTGCGGGGACAGCAGGCAACTGAGCGGAGTCAGCTGGGTCCTGCTTCTGCTCCAGCTTCTCCTGGTTCCACTGTTCCTGCTTCTGATCCCAACACTGTTCCGGCCCCTGCCCTTCTCCCCGCCCCTGCCCCCGCCCCTGTCAACGCCCTTCTCCCTGCCCCTGCCCCCGCCCTTGCTCCCACATGGATGCCAGTCACAAATCAAGGGCCTGAAGGCCTACACGGGGTGTTTACTTTACTTTATTTTTGTTATGTTTTATTTCAAATTTATTCTCCAATCCCTGACCCCGACCCCCCACCAGAATATCTCTTCTTCTTCTCCCTTATACTTTTTCTCTTCTACTTTTTAGCTGTTACTTTATTTGTTCATTAGTTATAATCTATATTAATCTTCAATAAAAAGTTTTATTTATTTTACATTGTGCAATTCCTGAGCACTGGGTATGCTCACAACGCCGTGAACCACGCCACAGAATTTTGCGGCAGAATATCTCGGTCCCCAAGGGTCACCGTGTATCCGGAGCCCTCGCTCCCCATTCGTGCCCCCGCCAGCCCCTGGGAACCCCCAGTCTGCTTTCTCTCCATGTTCTGTTACCTCCTCTGGAGGTTTCCTTCAAGTGGAATCTCGCCAGAGATACCTTTGGGTCCGCACCGACTTTTCATATGGGACAGATTCATTTTCGTACTCTGTGGCCATTTGAAATAGACTTTTTCTCCTTTGATATTGAAATCACAATGGATTAAAGATTAGGTGGGAAAAAAGAGGCCCCTTCGGTGACAATGGGCATGGTCTCGGGGTGGAGACCCCTGTGCGTGCTGTGACACCACAGCCTGAAGCCAGACAGGACACGGCTGGTCCTCCCGTGGCCCAAACAGAAACCGGGAGATGCAGAAGGCCGGACGGTCACACCACAGAGGGGAGAGCATCCCTCACGACCCAGGGCCAGAACGGTTCACAGGCCTCTGGGCCAAATAATGCTCCAAATCAGTGCGTTCCCCGGGATGGAGGCCAGACCCGTCCCAGTCCAAGGGGAGGCGACCCCCGTGGGAGCAGGCGTCAGAGATGCGGGACGTCCCGGGGTGGGACTCGGGTAAGTGAGATCCGAGGGAGGCAGCGCTGGTCGCCTTCAGACGGGCAGGTGTCTGGTCTGGGAACGATAGCCTAGGTGTCCACGTGAAGAAGCAGAGGCCCCAGCCAATCCCCAGCGAGAAGTCCTCGTCCTGCAGGGGACCGGCTGGCCCAATACTGGGAGAGCCCCCAGAGCCCAGAGTCGGCCCTTCCCCAGCCCCATGTGGGGCCCCAGGCAGGTTGGTCAGCTCTGCTCCCCTGAGTTCAGGGGGGGGCCCTCAGCGGGTGGTGGGGTCCCCCAGGAAGCGGGACCCCGAGCCCCAGGACACCAAGATGCACGCCTGCGGGTAGGACAATCCAAAGTCAAGAGATGGGCTTCCTGACTCAGGTCATCTTACCATGACCCAGGCTGTGCTATTAGCCTCGGTGTCCCCATCTGTGGCATGGGGATGTAACGGGCCTTCTAGATGGGTTGTCACATTCCCTGAGAGATGAGGTGGAATCGTGGCCTGGTGCCTGGAGGACATAAAAGAGCCACCTGGAAGGCTGTCCCAGAGTCCCCCAGGGCACAGGATTCCGGAAGCCCCTCCTTGGCCCCTGCCCGCTGTCCCCCTTCTGGGAACACTCAGCGTTGTTTGCTGAGGAGGTGGAAACGATCCAGGAGGTCAACAGGTCCCACGTGGAGGAAGGTCAGCACTGGAGGGACAGAAGGACGTGTCCCGTGCCCCCTTCCAGGGCCCGAGCTGTGACGCCCTCTGACCGGACCTCTGACCTGACCTGGTTTGGACCCCACTTCTATGGTTTCCCTCCCTCCCTCCTTCCGTTCCTCCTTCCTGAATTCAGCTGGGGAACTAGGCCCCTGCTGTGTGCTGAGCGCCGTGACCTCTCCAGTGAGCACGACCCGATAGGTCCCCCACGTGGCATCTTCCTTTGCAGGGTCTGAATGTTCCTGGCCGTGTCCCCTCTGGCGAGTCTGGGAGGGAGGCCTCTGCCCACGTTCCCGACAAGGAAGCACGAGTCCAGAAGGTCCAGACGACCTGCCCCAAGTGCCAGCGTGTGGAGCCTGGACAGAGGGTGGTCCCCGAGCAGAGGAGGACTTGGACCCACGCAGCCCGGAGGAGGAGGGGGAGCACCGGGGCGGCCTGGCGCTCAAGTCCGCTGGGAGACGGTGTCCTACCCAGACCGGCCCTGTCCCCACGGCATTCGGGGTACCTGCGCTCCCAGGTGGCAGGCTGGCCCCGCCTGGCAGGAGAGGAGGTGCCCCTGGGACAGGACAGAGCCCTCAGGCAGAGCGGAGGGTCGCCCGTGCTCTCCCAGGGGCAGGTGGACTCGGGTGCCCTGAGGGGGCGTCACCGGGACAGCTGTGCCTTGCCAGCCCCAGTTCCCCAAATCCAAGCACAAGACCCTAACAGCCTCTGCCCCACCGCCCAGAGCAGAAACCGCTTCTGTCCTTGTTCCTTTGTGGATGCGTCCATGCCTGCCCTCAGCACCCTGTCTGCTCCCCGCTGTGTGCACGCACCTGGATCCCAAAGCAAGCCCCGGACCCCACCCAGGAGGTGGTACGGCCTCTCACCCGCAGCCAGCAAGGGGGAGCGCCGTCCCCATGGCCCTCCTCACCCTAAGAAGACACGTAAGCCATATTCACCAAGGTTTTTAACCATCGTACACACACACACACACACACACACACACACACACACACACACAGAGCGAAGGGTGGGGGCCCTGGAGGACCCACACACTTATGTCTCCGGCACCTCCTGCCGCCCCTATGCTTTTGTGGGTTTGCTCTGGTTCTCTCGGATCCTCCTCCCGGCTCCCTTGAAGGCGTCAGGTCTCCGCCCGAGTCCCTGGGTCACCCACCCACCTCTCCTCTTAGGAAGACGTGCAAATGCACACCCTACATTTCCTCCCATCTTCCTCTCTCCTCCCAGACTTCGGTCGTCAGATTTGGGAGTCGAGAACACCCCCTTGTGTCTTCCCTCACCTGTCCTTCCACCCAGCGCTTCCCAGGCCGTCCCCGAGGCTGTCCTCGGGCTGGATTCGTCTCCCGGGAGGTGGGGGTCAGGGGACAGAGGGCATACGGTGCCGGTGGGGGCAGGAGAGGGCCGTGGCCCACAGGCCGAGTGCCCCGGTCCCTCCTCTCTGCCTGAGGACTCTCTCTTCCGGAGACGGGAGTCTGTCACACTTGTCTCTGGGGACCTGTGCTTCCTCACCTTGTCAGCTGGGCGGCTGGTTCCCAGAGCAGAAACCTGCCCGTCTGAAGGCGACCAGCGCTGCCTCCCTCGGGTCTCACTTACCCGAGTCCCACCCCGGGACGTCCCGCATCTCTGACGCCTGCTCCCGTGGGGGTCGCCTCCCCTTGGACTGGGACGGGTCTGGCCTCCATCCCGGGGAACGCACTGGCTTTGGCGCGTTATTTGGCCCAGAGGCCTGTGAACCTTTCTGGCCCTGGGTCGTGAGGGATGCTCTCCCCTCTGTGGTGTGAACGTCCGGCCTTCTGCATCTCCCGGTTTCTGTTTGGGCCACGGGAGGACCAGCCGTGTCCTCTCTGGTGTGTCAGGCTGTGGTGTCATGGCACAAAAAGGGGTCTCTACCCCGAGACCAATGTCACCGAAGGGGCCCCTTTTTCCCCCCTAATCTTTAATCCATTGTGATTTCAATATCAAAGGAGATAAAGTCTATTTCAAACGACCACAAAGTACAAAAATGAATCTGTCCCGTCTGAAAAGTCGGTGCGGACCCAAAGGTATCTCTGGCAAGATTCCACTTGAAGGAAACCTCCAGAGTAGGTAACGGAACACGGAGAGAAAACAGACTGGGGGTTCCCAGGGCCTGCCGGGGGCACAAAAGGGGAGTGAGGGCTCCGGGTACACGGTGACCCTTGGGGACCGAGATATTCTGCAACAAAATTCTGTGCCGTGGTTCACAGCGTCGTGAGCGTGCCCCGTGCTCAGGAATTGCACAACGTAAAGTAAATAAGTTTTTATTGACGATTAATGTGGATTTTAAACATACCATGAACAAATAATGTACCAGCTAAAAAGTAGAGGAGAGAAAGGATAAGGGAGAAGAGGAAGAGTCATTCTGGTGGAGGGGTCGGGGACTGGGACTGGAGCAACAATTAGAAATACAATAAACACCCCTCGAAGGCCTTTGAGCCCTTGATTTGTGGCCGGAATCCATACGGGAACAAGGGCAGTGGCAGGAACGGTGTCGGGAGCAGAAGCAGGAACCAGCTGACCCTGTTCAGGTGCCCGCTGTCCCAGCACAGGTACCAGGTCACCTGCTGGCTCTCCGGCCCCTGTAGGAGTCGCTCCAGACTCCACCCCTGCCTGCAGAGACTCCGAGGACCCCGATGCCCTTGGGTCGGGCTCTGGAGCCGCACGGGCTTCTGCTCCTGCCCCGGACTCTTGAGAAGGAAACAGAGTTATGGTTACAGCGGCTCCAAGGCCTCAGGGTGAGAGGAGGGACGGTTCCCCCACCCACCCAAGGCCGGCTTCTCCAAGGGCCTTTGCAGAGACACAACTCACCCCAGAGCCTCCCTGAGAAGCCAAGGCCAGGAACCCACACCAGGACCTCTGCCCCCTGCAGGCCACAGCCTGGGGCTCTCAGTCTCTGCTCCTGGCCCCACACCAGCCCCCGGGGGCTCCTCCCTGGGTGGCCCAGCACCGCCCTGGTCCCATGAACACACATTTCCCACCCCCAGCCTTCTCACCCTCGGGCTCTGGCTCCGGGGGCTCCGGGTCCTGATCCCAGGACCCGTGAACTAGGACCGTGTGGGCGGGCCGGGGCGGTGAAGGAGGCCTTCCCAGGCCATCTCCAGGCCCTGCTTCCCAAGACCTCCCTGCAGCCACTCTCTGCCTCGGTCCAGGGTGGCCCTCCTGGGCGACGGGGCACACGCACAACTCTGTAGGGCAGGCGTATCGGGATTCGGCCAGACGTTTCCCGATGTCATCGGTTGATTTCTGTAAAGACAGTGACCCGCGGCCATCCCGGAGACATCACAGCCGTGCCCGGCCATCCTGAGTGTCCTTCCACCCTCTCCACCTGTGGCTCCCAGATCGGACACAGACCTGAGTGTGCATAGACCTGTGCCTGGGACACAGTGACATCCACCTACAGGGCTCGGGATGAACATCGGGGACAAGAGGGCCGCTCCGGCACACCCTGTCCCTCCCAACCAGCCTTGACCGAGTGTGAGCCTGACCCGCCCCCCAGGCATCTGACCCCTTCATCAGCCTGCACCTGCTCGGGTGGACCCTCCACACACGACCCCTCCATCCACACAGACACAGACACACACACACAGACACACAAACACACACACACACACACACACACACACACACACACGGTGGGGGACATGGGGCCGCACAGGTCAGATCAGAGCGGTGTCGGGCTGGACTGGATGTCTCTGGGTCTCCCTGTGTTACCTTTGGGTCCCTGCGAGCTAGAGACCTGAGGCGTCCTGCGCACGACCTGACCCACTGTCTCCAGGGACGGGAAGCGTCGCGGCCACGGGCTCCCCTGAGCCGGCAGCCGCGGGACACGGGCACACAACAGGAGAACATGTTCGTCAGGCAAAGGTGTCCCAACGAATGAGCCCAGTCGGGCGCTGTCTCCAGAACGTGGGTGCCTGGTGACCCGGGTTCTGAGTTCAATTGGGCTTTGTGACCAGGGAGGTGAGGTCACTTCCTGGGGTCCCCTTACCAGGCTTCCTGCTCCTACAAGAGCCCCTCCCAGGCTGCAAAGGGGCCCCTCCACCCCATGCCCTGAACCTACAGTGACACCAACACAGCCCAGACACGTCCCCGCGAGGCCTGGTGCGGCCGGTGCCACGGCTTTGGGGCCACAGACCTGGGTTCAGACGTGGGTTTTCCTCCTGACCAGTGCTGGGACCCCGCACAGACCCGTGCCTCCTGGGGCCCCCCAGTCTCCCCATCTGCACAGTGGGGTCCTTGTGGCATCTACTTGTAGGGGCGCCATCAGGGAGCCACCTGTAGACACGTCCCATGCCTGCTATCCCGTGAGGCTTGTGGATACACGTGGCCGTGGAAGGACGAGGAAGGGGTGCGCCTGGCACGGAACACAGGAGAGGGCAGAGTGGAGTCTCTTTGAAGTCATGGCCTCCTGCTCAGCCCAGACCCTGGTGTGTGCCGACCCCTAGCGCACCTGGACCCCAGCTTCCGGCCGGGCTCGGGGACGGACGCCAGAATGTGTCCCTGTGTCCTGTAGCTCTACACAACTCACCCTGTCCCTCCCAGTCACCCTTGACCTGGGGTGTGGACATGACCCTCCCATCAGCCTGCTCCTGCTCTGGGTGGCTTCCCCCCACGTCCCATCCTTACAAACACACACAGCCTCACACACACTCACAGACACAGGGAGGCTCGTGCGACTCACCAGTCGGATCAGGGCCGTGTCAGGCTAGACCGGCCAGTCCTGGGCCTCCCGGTGTCACCTTTGCGTCCCTCCGGGCACGTGACCAGAGGCTTCGGCGGTGAGACCGGACCCACCTTCTGCAAGTGGGAAAAGGCTCTCCCTGTGGGCTTTCCTGAGACCACAGCCTCGAGATATCAGGACATAGCATGAGAACACGTTGCGCATTTGAAGGTCTCCAACCACAGGAGCTGAGTGGGGTGCTTCTCCAGAATGGGGGTGCCTGTGATACACACGGGGGCATTTGGGGATCCCCTGACCAGCGGCTTGGCTTGGCTCCCCTCTTGGGCATGTTCCCTGGAGACAGTGTCCCCGCCCCACACCTCTTTTCTCCCCCAACCCCTGTCACCTCCAGGTTCCACTCATCCTTTGACCCCCACGCGGGTGGTTAGTTACTGGGGGCGGGGGACTGTGTTTCCATGCAATTGCGTGGACCTGTGCCCACTCGGGGATGCCCAGAGGAAAGGACCCCACACGGGATGGGTTCGGTGGTCCTCCAGGATCTTAGAGGCTCTCATTCCCTCGAAAGCCCCACAGGAAAGTGAAGCCCTGGCCTAGGAGCCCGAAACCTCCCCCAGCCCCTCTAGGCTCTGCTCACCTGGTGGGTCCCCGGCCAGTCCCTGCCTCTCCTGGCTTCAGTTCCCCGACTGTTCCATGCGCGCTTGGAGGAGGAGCTTCACCAGTCCGGCTAGAGTGGACCCTGGCTCCCACCTTCGGGTAGGATGTGGCGCGGGAGCCTTGTGGGCGGGGAGGTGCTCCCACCAAAGGTCGAGGCAGGTGGAGCCTCCGCAGGTGCACCGGACCATGGGAGTGCGCACACGGGACCACCTCGTGGCAAGAGTCCACGACACATGGGGTCGCACGTATCCAATCTCCACCGCCCGCTCACTGACCCTCATATCCTCTTAGGCCTGGGGCCATGGCCACTCCACCCAGGCAGGGCAGCTGGACACAGCGGGTATGGAGACACGGGGGCAAGAGGGAAACGACACAGACCCCCACCCTGCTGACCTGGCCCCCACACTCCACTCCACTGTTCATTCGGGCGTCTGGCTGAGCAGGGGGAGGGGGAGGTGGACACCAGTCTGGGCAGGGAGAGGTCAGGCCGCCTTTCCCACTTCCCATCCCCTCCCCGTGCCTTCCCGAGACCCCCTCCCCCCACAAGCTCCCCCACTTCGGACACCTTCACCTCCTTGCTTTCATCCCCCACACATCCACCGGAGGTGGGAGCCGCCGACCCCATCTTCAAAAAAGAGCACCGAGGTCCCAGAAGCTGGCATAGAGCTTGCGTGTCACAGGACTCTGACGTGGCCCCGCTGTGAGTGTGAACCCGGGTCGCTCTGACCCGAAGCCTGGGCTTTCGCAGGACCCCGAGGAGGTGACCTCTGAAGCCAGCCTTAGAGATGAGGGTGCTCTGGATGGGACCCATGGTGCGGGGCGGTGGTAGCAGGGGGCTCGAGGGCAGGGATGGTGGGCTCCCTGGGAGGGGAAAACACTAGGGAGGAGGGAGGGGAACACCCTGGGGAGGGCATCTGGCCCAGTTCACTCGGGGCTCGGACGTCAGGTAAGGGACGGGGGTAACCGCAGCTTGCCAGGCTCAGGGGACGTGACCAGGCAGTGTCGTCAGAGCCACGGCATCCTAGATGTGGAGGGAGCTCGCGGGCTTGGTATTTGCCCCCAGGCAAGCATGGATTCCCAGGCACCGGCCTGGGAGGACGATGTTGCCTCAGTCTCCCCCTCTGTAGAGCAGAGCAGGTCGTCGCCTTCTCCCGGGGCTGGATTCCCCGGCAGGTCCAGAGATGGTCTCCTGTCAGAGGAGTTGTTCAAGTGAGGTCTGTACCTCGGTGGTCTCGGAGAGGGGACCAAGGGACGTTCCCCCTGCCACCTCGGCGGATGCTCTCGTCCAAGCTGCTGATCCTCACGTCCAGGCCGGCACCGGTGATGCGGTGGCGTCCGCCGGCTGGGGGGACAGGGGCAGTGAGGAGCTGTACTTGCGGACCCTGAGAGACAGAGCTCATGAGCGCCAATGTGCCCTGGGGCGTGTGGAGGCTGAGGCTAAGCTGACGCCTGATGTCTCTGGGAAGGACCGGGAGGACAGCCTGGGTCCTGGGGTCTCTGGGGGGGGGGGGGACCACGAGGACATCCCGGGCCCAGGAGTCTCCGGGGAGGACCGGGAGGACAGTCCAGGCCCTGGGGTCCCTGGGGGGGACCGGGAGGACAGCCTGGGCGTTGGGGTCTCCAGGAGGGACCGGGAGGGCATCCCGGGCCCTGGGGTCCCGTGGAAGAACCGGGAGGACAGCCTGGGCCCTGGGGCCTCTGGGGGTGAATGGGAGGACAGCGCGGGCCCTGGGGTCTCTGGGAAGGACTAGGAGGACAGCACGGGCCCTGGGGACCCTGGCGGGGACCGGGCTCCAAATTGAGACTCACAAGTTGCCGAAGCAAGTTCCTGCTGGGTTTTCAGTGAAACTGCCTTTCAGTGTACATGGTGAATTTGGGGGCTCACACATTCAAGTGCAAAGTCACTGTCTACAGCCAGTATAACCCGCTGACCCCCTACCCCCGCCAGGGAAACAGTAATGGGGAAGAGCTCTCTGGGCTGGGGGAGCGCTCCTCCCATTTCTCCTGGCCTGGGGGGACCCCAGAGAACGTCTCCATTGTTCTCTGTCTCCATTGTTCTCTTTCCCTCCAAGGGAGGAGCTGCCCCGAGCACCCCTGCACCCTCGGTGTCCCCGCCCCCGGGTCCCCACTGCTGAGAAAGAGGCCACAGTGACCTGTGTCAGGAGTCTGGTCGGCCGCCGCCTCTGGGGCCATGCCAGGCCCTGGTGGCTGGATAGAAAGGCTGGATGGCTTTGGGGGTGGGGCCTCACTGGCGTCCCCTCTCCCCTTCCCCACTGCGGTCTGCGATCCGGGCCCTGTACGGGTGCTCCATCTGTCACCGGTACCTGCCTTATTCCTGCCATGGGAGTGATTGCTCTGCATCACCCATGTCACAGAGCAGGAGAGTGAGGCCCAGAGAAGGGAGGCAGGTGTTTCTGGGCACAGGGCTGGTCAGCAGAGAGCTGGAATACCACCTCCGGAGCTCCGGCCAGCCCGGGCAGGGACCCCCCGAGTCAAGGGTGATCCTTCCCCTTGTGCCTGGCCGCTCATTCTTCCCAGACCTTGACGGTGGCCTGTTCCTTTTGGCCACAGATATTGCTGGCCGACCAGGAGGGAGTCCAGCTGGTAGGACAGGTCTCACTACAGGACACAGGGACACCTGGGAGCTCCCAGGAGCCACATTGTGGTCTCTGTCCCCGAGCCTGCCCGGCAGCTGGGGTCCAGGTGCCCTAGGGGTCGGCACACACCTGGGTCTGGGCTGAGCAGGAGGCCATGACCTCAAGGAGCCTCCACTCGGCCCTCTCCTGGCTCCTGCCCGGTCTCACCTGTCCTCCCCGAGGGGCTCCAGGGCCCGGATCCAGGCCCCTGATGGCTGCTCGGGCTCCAGCCGCGAAAGATGTAGAGCCTGTGGAGCAGCTGGACCTCTTGGGGCTGGAGGGAGGGCCGGCCACCCACGGGCCTTGGCTGGGGAGGATGAGGGCCTCTTGGGGTGAGGAAGAGGCCGGGACCTGGTCCCGGGGTCACGGCTCATGTATACAAAGGGCTGAAATCACTGAGTGCCCGGGGGATGGCCAGTTCAAGTAGCCCCCTGACACTTGGTTTTCCTGGAGGTGCCCCCTGGCCTCCAGGGGCCTCTTCCCACCCTCTGACTCCGCCCAGGGCTGCAGCCAGGCACAGACAGGCCGGACCTCTGTCCAAGGTCCTGCCAGGAAGACAAGGCGGAAGGAGGAAAGGAGAAGGGAAAGGGGCGAACCGACCTCTCCCTGCCCTGAGTCGGCCTCCACTGCTGCCTCCAGGAGCCCTGGCCCAGCCATGCCCCAGGGTCCAAGCACCTGGACCCCGGGGTGGAGTCTGCGGTCCAGGCCAGCTGGGTGGGATGGGTGTAGTCACTGGCCGTCGTGTCCCCAGATGTCCAACCCACCTGGCCCCGCACCCTGAGGCTTGCCTGGATGGGGAGGGCATGGTTCTGGGGCTCAGGAAGGTTGGGGTTCCAGAGTAGTTGGCGGAGGTGGGAACATGGGGGACCAGCCAGGTGGGGAGCGATTGGATTCATGCTCGTCAGCGTCACCTCTGGATCACCCACGGGTGCTGAGTGCCGGTCCCTGGCCATACCTGGCCATGACACAGACGCGGCTGACCCTGGAGAGGGAGGCCTGTGTACCCGGGGCACCTCCCATCCACCTACCCCCGCGGGCGAGCCTGGGCCCCGGCCACGCTGATGCACTTCCCCGTCTGACCCTCAGGGACAGGGGGGACACTGAGGTCAGGAGAGGCAAGGACTGGCCTGGACAAGTGAGGTGTGCAGGGTCCAAGGAGCAGGGCTGGTCTCCAATCCTAGGCCAGCCTCTACCCCCACATGGGGTTCTCCCTGGGAATGAGAGCCCCTGAGATGCTCAGGGGTCCCTATGCACCCCATCCGTGTGAGGCTGTGACCTCTGGGCATCTCCAGAAAGGCGCGTGCACACACACACACACACACACACACACATTCTGACTGTCCCACCGGAGATCAGAGGGGAGTCTACACTGGGAGGGGGTGGGTAATACGGGGAAAGAAGAGAAAGGCTGGAGGCAGTGGGGCCATGGGGCAGGGACATCAGGATTCCTGGCAATAGCCCGGGACCCACCACATAGGGAGGGGATATGTGCCGGCTGAGGGTCAGGGGGTCCACAAGTGTCCGGGGGGATTGACAGGAACTAGGGTAGAACGGGGTCTGGGGTCCTGTGTCCACGACGCTGAGCCCATGGAACTAGGAAGTGTGGATGGGGCTACGGCACAGAAGGACTCAGCTTCCTCCTCCTAAACTGGGCTGCGTCGACAGTGTCCCAAGGGTCCCACAGGCTCGTAGATGAGTCTGTGTCCTGGGATCTTCGTCCCTGGCCCTCTGTTCTCCCCTCCTGGGAAAATGCTTCCTACTCCCTCAAGGTCCTTTGGAGCGGAGGGCAGCCTGGGGGCCTGGAGGACCGAGGACCTGGGTTTGCAGCACGTGGCCAAGCAGTGGACCCTGGTGTGGACACCGAGGTCAAGAGCCTTCTTGTTGGAGCCTCGGGTCCTCATTAGGAAGTGGTTCCCCAGGCAGAGTCCTGGCTGGGGAGAGCAGGCCTCGTGAGGGACCTGAGCACCGGGCCAGGGGAGGGCCACGGGCCACAAGGGAGGCTTCTGAGGGCTGTCACCTGGACCCTGGAGCCCACAGGACCTGCGCCTATGAGACACAAAGAGAGAGACAGAGTCCGAGGCAGAGACAGAGAATGGACCCACGAGAGAGGAAACCAGAAATTCCATGAATCGGCTCAGAAATGACACCCGGTCATCATATTCTAGCCCTTAGAACCCGGTCACATGGGCCGTCCACCCGGGGTGCGGGGGGGTTGACAGAGGCACGTAGGAACAGAAATCGGGAAGGCTGGGAGCCACAGTGGGGACCGCCCAGCACGTAGGCCCAGACCAGGCGCTGAGACCCGAGTCCAAATGTAATGGAGCCCGTGGCATGCGTGTCTGGTGGGCACAGGGTCTGAACGAGTTCACCTCCACCTTCCCTGGGCCTGGGACCCAGGCAGGAGGGGTGGCTGTGCCTGGACCCGGAGAGGACCCAGGCCCGCGTGAGTGTGTTCCGTGCCAGGCCCACCCCTTCCTCGTCCTTCCACGGCCACGTGTGCCCACAAGCCTCACGGGATAGCAGGCACGGGACGTGTCTACAGGTGGCTCCCTGATGGTGCCCCTGCAAGTAGATGCCACAAGGACCCCACTGTGCAGACGGGTGACCGGGGGCCCCGGGAGGCACGATGCAGGGTCCCAGCACTGCTCAGGGGGAAAACCCAGGTCTGAACCCAGCTCTGTGGCCCCAAAGCCGCGGCACCGGCTGCACCAGGCCTCGCCGGGACGTGTCTGGGCTGTGTTGGTGTCACTGTAGGGACAGGGCATGGGGTGGAGGGGTCTCCTTTGCAGCCTGGGAGGGGCTCTTGTAGGAGCAGGAAGCTGGGTAAGAGGACCCCAGGAAGTGACCTCACCTCCCTGGTAACAGACCCCAACAGAACTCGGAACCCGGGTCACCAGGCACCCACCTTCTGGAGACAGCGCCCGACTGGGCTCATTCGTTGGGACACCTTCACCTGATGAACATGTTCTCCTGTTGTGTGCCCGTGTCCCACGGCTGCCGGCTCAGGGGAGCCCGTGGCCGCGATGCTTCCCGACCCTGGAGACACTGGGTCAGATCGTGCATAGGATGCCTCAGGTCTCTAGCTCGCAGGGACCCAAAGGTAACACAGGAGACCCAGAGACATCCAGTCCAGCCCGACAGCGGTCTGATCTCACCTGTGAGGCCCCACGTCCCCTCCCGTGTGTGTGTGTGTGTGTGTGTGTGTGTGTGTGTGCGTGGAAGGAGGGGTCGTGTGTGGAGGGCCCACCTGAGCAGGTGCAGGCTGATGAAGGGGTTAGATGCCTGGTGGGCGGGTCAGGCTCACACCCCTGTCAAGGCTGGAGGGCAGGGACAGGTTGTGCTGGGGTGGCCCTCTCGTCCCCAAGGTTCATCCCGAGCCCTGCTGGTGGATGTCACTGTGTCCCAGGCGCAGGTCTGTGCACACTCAGGTCTGTGTCCGATCTGGGAGCAGCGGGGAGAGAGGGCGGAAGGACACTGAGGATGGCTGGGCGGGGCTGTGATGTCTCCGGGCCGTCCGCGGGTCACTGTCTTTACAGAAATCAACCGATGAAATCGGGAGGCGACTGTCGGAATCCCGATTCACCTGTCCTACAGAGTTGTGCGAGTGCCCCGTCGCCCAGGAGGGCCACCCTGGGCCCAGGGAGAGAGTGGCCGCACGGAGGTCTTGGGAAGCAGGGCCTGGAGTTGGCCTGGGAAGGCCTCCTTCACCGCCCTGGCCCCTCCACAGGGTCCTGGTTCACCGGTCCTGGGATGAGGACCCGGAGCCCCCGGAGCCAGAGCCCGAGGGTGAGAAGGCTGGGGTGGGAGATGTGTGTTCATGGGACCAGGGCGGAGCTGGGCCACCCAGGGAGGAGCCCCCGGGGGCTGGTGTGGGTCCAGGAGCAGAGACGGAGAGCCCAGGGCTGCGGCCTGCAGGGGGGCAGAGGTCCTGGTGGGGGTTCCTGGCCGCGGCTTCTCGGGGAGGCTCTGGGGTGAGTTGTGTGTCTGCAAAGGCCCCTGGAGAGGCTGGCGCTGGTGTGAGGTGGGACCTTCCCTCTTCTCACCCTGGAGCCACTGCAACCATCACTCTGTTTCCTTCTCAAGAGTCCGGGGCAGGAGCGGAAGCCGGTGCGGCTCCAGAGCCCGACCCAAGGGCATCGGGGTCCTGGGAGTCTCTGCAGTCAGGGGTGGAGTCTGGAGTGACTCCTGCAGGGGCCTGGGAGCCAGCAAGTGACCTGGGACCTGTGCGGGGACAGCAGGCAACTGAGCGGAGTCAGCTGGGTCCTGCTTCTGCTCCAGCTTCTCCTGGTTCCACTGTTCCTGCTTCTGATCCCAACACTGTTCCGGCCCCTGCCCTTCTCCCCGCCCCTGCCCCCGCCCCTGTCAACGCCCTTCTCCCTGCCCCTGCCCCCGCCCTTGCTCCCACATGGATGCCAGTCACAAATCAAGGGCCTGAAGGCCTACACGGGGTGTTTACTTTACTTTATTTTTGTTATGTTTTATTTCAAATTTATTCTCCAATCCCTGACCCCGACCCCCCACCAGAATATCTCTTCTTCTTCTCCCTTATACTTTTTCTCTTCTACTTTTTAGCTGTTACTTTATTTGTTCATTAGTTATAATCTATATTAATCTTCAATAAAAAGTTTTATTTATTTTACATTGTGCAATTCCTGAGCACTGGGTATGCTCACAACGCCGTGAACCACGCCACAGAATTTTGCGGCAGAATATCTCGGTCCCCAAGGGTCACCGTGTATCCGGAGCCCTCGCTCCCCATTCGTGCCCCCGCCAGCCCCTGGGAACCCCCAGTCTGCTTTCTCTCCATGTTCTGTTACCTCCTCTGGAGGTTTCCTTCAAGTGGAATCTCGCCAGAGATACCTTTGGGTCCGCACCGACTTTTCATATGGGACAGATTCATTTTCGTACTCTGTGGCCATTTGAAATAGACTTTTTCTCCTTTGATATTGAAATCACAATGGATTAAAGATTAGGTGGGAAAAAAGAGGCCCCTTCGGTGACAATGGGCATGGTCTCGGGGTGGAGACCCCTGTGCGTGCTGTGACACCACAGCCTGAAGCCAGACAGGACACGGCTGGTCCTCCCGTGGCCCAAACAGAAACCGGGAGATGCAGAAGGCCGGACGGTCACACCACAGAGGGGAGAGCATCCCTCACGACCCAGGGCCAGAACGGTTCACAGGCCTCTGGGCCAAATAATGCTCCAAATCAGTGCGTTCCCCGGGATGGAGGCCAGACCCGTCCCAGTCCAAGGGGAGGCGACCCCCGTGGGAGCAGGCGTCAGAGATGCGGGACGTCCCGGGGTGGGACTCGGGTAAGTGAGATCCGAGGGAGGCAGCGCTGGTCGCCTTCAGACGGGCAGGTGTCTGGTCTGGGAACGATAGCCTAGGTGTCCACGTGAAGAAGCAGAGGCCCCAGCCAATCCCCAGCGAGAAGTCCTCGTCCTGCAGGGGACCGGCTGGCCCAATACTGGGAGAGCCCCCAGAGCCCAGAGTCGGCCCTTCCCCAGCCCCATGTGGGGCCCCAGGCAGGTTGGTCAGCTCTGCTCCCCTGAGTTCAGGGGGGGGCCCTCAGCGGGTGGTGGGGTCCCCCAGGAAGCGGGACCCCGAGCCCCAGGACACCAAGATGCACGCCTGCGGGTAGGACAATCCAAAGTCAAGAGATGGGCTTCCTGACTCAGGTCATCTTACCATGACCCAGGCTGTGCTATTAGCCTCGGTGTCCCCATCTGTGGCATGGGGATGTAACGGGCCTTCTAGATGGGTTGTCACATTCCCTGAGAGATGAGGTGGAATCGTGGCCTGGTGCCTGGAGGACATAAAAGAGCCACCTGGAAGGCTGTCCCAGAGTCCCCCAGGGCACAGGATTCCGGAAGCCCCTCCTTGGCCCCTGCCCGCTGTCCCCCTTCTGGGAACACTCAGCGTTGTTTGCTGAGGAGGTGGAAACGATCCAGGAGGTCAACAGGTCCCACGTGGAGGAAGGTCAGCACTGGAGGGACAGAAGGACGTGTCCCGTGCCCCCTTCCAGGGCCCGAGCTGTGACGCCCTCTGACCGGACCTCTGACCTGACCTGGTTTGGACCCCACTTCTATGGTTTCCCTCCCTCCCTCCTTCCGTTCCTCCTTCCTGAATTCAGCTGGGGAACTAGGCCCCTGCTGTGTGCTGAGCGCCGTGACCTCTCCAGTGAGCACGACCCGATAGGTCCCCCACGTGGCATCTTCCTTTGCAGGGTCTGAATGTTCCTGGCCGTGTCCCCTCTGGCGAGTCTGGGAGGGAGGCCTCTGCCCACGTTCCCGACAAGGAAGCACGAGTCCAGAAGGTCCAGACGACCTGCCCCAAGTGCCAGCGTGTGGAGCCTGGACAGAGGGTGGTCCCCGAGCAGAGGAGGACTTGGACCCACGCAGCCCGGAGGAGGAGGGGGAGCACCGGGGCGGCCTGGCGCTCAAGTCCGCTGGGAGACGGTGTCCTACCCAGACCGGCCCTGTCCCCACGGCATTCGGGGTACCTGCGCTCCCAGGTGGCAGGCTGGCCCCGCCTGGCAGGAGAGGAGGTGCCCCTGGGACAGGACAGAGCCCTCAGGCAGAGCGGAGGGTCGCCCGTGCTCTCCCAGGGGCAGGTGGACTCGGGTGCCCTGAGGGGGCGTCACCGGGACAGCTGTGCCTTGCCAGCCCCAGTTCCCCAAATCCAAGCACAAGACCCTAACAGCCTCTGCCCCACCGCCCAGAGCAGAAACCGCTTCTGTCCTTGTTCCTTTGTGGATGCGTCCATGCCTGCCCTCAGCACCCTGTCTGCTCCCCGCTGTGTGCACGCACCTGGATCCCAAAGCAAGCCCCGGACCCCACCCAGGAGGTGGTACGGCCTCTCACCCGCAGCCAGCAAGGGGGAGCGCCGTCCCCATGGCCCTCCTCACCCTAAGAAGACACGTAAGCCATATTCACCAAGGTTTTTAACCATCGTACACACACACACACACACACACACACACACACACAGAGCGAAGGGTGGGGGCCCTGGAGGACCCACACACTTATGTCTCCGGCACCTCCTGCCGCCCCTATGCTTTTGTGGGTTTGCTCTGGTTCTCTCGGATCCTCCTCCCGGCTCCCTTGAAGGCGTCAGGTCTCCGCCCGAGTCCCTGGGTCACCCACCCACCTCTCCTCTTAGGAAGACGTGCAAATGCACACCCTACATTTCCTCCCATCTTCCTCTCTCCTCCCAGACTTCGGTCGTCAGATTTGGGAGTCGAGAACACCCCCTTGTGTCTTCCCTCACCTGTCCTTCCACCCAGCGCTTCCCAGGCCGTCCCCGAGGCTGTCCTCGGGCTGGATTCGTCTCCCGGGAGGTGGGGGTCAGGGGACAGAGGGCATACGGTGCCGGTGGGGGCAGGAGAGGGCCGTGGCCCACAGGCCGAGTGCCCCGGTCCCTCCTCTCTGCCTGAGGACTCTCTCTTCCGGAGACGGGAGTCTGTCACACTTGTCTCTGGGGACCTGTGCTTCCTCACCTTGTCAGCTGGGCGGCTGGTTCCCAGAGCAGAAACCTGCCCGTCTGAAGGCGACCAGCGCTGCCTCCCTCGGGTCTCACTTACCCGAGTCCCACCCCGGGACGTCCCGCATCTCTGACGCCTGCTCCCGTGGGGGTCGCCTCCCCTTGGACTGGGACGGGTCTGGCCTCCATCCCGGGGAACGCACTGGCTTTGGCGCGTTATTTGGCCCAGAGGCCTGTGAACCTTTCTGGCCCTGGGTCGTGAGGGATGCTCTCCCCTCTGTGGTGTGAACGTCCGGCCTTCTGCATCTCCCGGTTTCTGTTTGGGCCACGGGAGGACCAGCCGTGTCCTCTCTGGTGTGTCAGGCTGTGGTGTCATGGCACAAAAAGGGGTCTCTACCCCGAGACCAATGTCACCGAAGGGGCCCCTTTTTCCCCCCTAATCTTTAATCCATTGTGATTTCAATATCAAAGGAGATAAAGTCTATTTCAAACGACCACAAAGTACAAAAATGAATCTGTCCCGTCTGAAAAGTCGGTGCGGACCCAAAGGTATCTCTGGCAAGATTCCACTTGAAGGAAACCTCCAGAGTAGGTAACGGAACACGGAGAGAAAACAGACTGGGGGTTCCCAGGGCCTGCCGGGGGCACAAAAGGGGAGTGAGGGCTCCGGGTACACGGTGACCCTTGGGGACCGAGATATTCTGCAACAAAATTCTGTGCCGTGGTTCACAGCGTCGTGAGCGTGCCCCGTGCTCAGGAATTGCACAACGTAAAGTAAATAAGTTTTTATTGACGATTAATGTGGATTTTAAACATACCATGAACAAATAATGTACCAGCTAAAAAGTAGAGGAGAGAAAGGATAAGGGAGAAGAGGAAGAGTCATTCTGGTGGAGGGGTCGGGGACTGGGACTGGAGCAACAATTAGAAATACAATAAACACCCCTCGAAGGCCTTTGAGCCCTTGATTTGTGGCCGGAATCCATACGGGAACAAGGGCAGTGGCAGGAACGGTGTCGGGAGCAGAAGCAGGAACCAGCTGACCCTGTTCAGGTGCCCGCTGTCCCAGCACAGGTACCAGGTCACCTGCTGGCTCTCCGGCCCCTGTAGGAGTCGCTCCAGACTCCACCCCTGCCTGCAGAGACTCCGAGGACCCCGATGCCCTTGGGTCGGGCTCTGGAGCCGCACGGGCTTCTGCTCCTGCCCCGGACTCTTGAGAAGGAAACAGAGTTATGGTTACAGCGGCTCCAAGGCCTCAGGGTGAGAGGAGGGACGGTTCCCCCACCCACCCAAGGCCGGCTTCTCCAAGGGCCTTTGCAGAGACACAACTCACCCCAGAGCCTCCCTGAGAAGCCAAGGCCAGGAACCCACACCAGGACCTCTGCCCCCTGCAGGCCACAGCCTGGGGCTCTCAGTCTCTGCTCCTGGCCCCACACCAGCCCCCGGGGGCTCCTCCCTGGGTGGCCCAGCACCGCCCTGGTCCCATGAACACACATTTCCCACCCCCAGCCTTCTCACCCTCGGGCTCTGGCTCCGGGGGCTCCGGGTCCTGATCCCAGGACCCGTGAACTAGGACCGTGTGGGCGGGCCGGGGCGGTGAAGGAGGCCTTCCCAGGCCATCTCCAGGCCCTGCTTCCCAAGACCTCCCTGCAGCCACTCTCTGCCTCGGTCCAGGGTGGCCCTCCTGGGCGACGGGGCACACGCACAACTCTGTAGGGCAGGCGTATCGGGATTCGGCCAGACGTTTCCCGATGTCATCGGTTGATTTCTGTAAAGACAGTGACCCGCGGCCATCCCGGAGACATCACAGCCGTGCCCGGCCATCCTGAGTGTCCTTCCACCCTCTCCACCTGTGGCTCCCAGATCGGACACAGACCTGAGTGTGCATAGACCTGCTCCTGGGACACAGTGACATCCACCTACAGGGCTCGGGATGAACATCGGGGACAAGAGGGCCGCTCCGGCACACCCTGTCCCTCCCAACCAGCCTTGACCGAGTGTGAGCCTGACCCGCCCCCCAGGCATCTGACCCCTTCATCAGCCTGCACCTGCTCGGGTGGACCCTCCACACACGACCCCTCCATCCACACAGACACAGACACACACACACAGACACACACACACACACACACACACACACACACACGGTGGGGGACATGGGGCCGCACAGGTCAGATCAGAGCGGTGTCGGGCTGGACTGGATGTCTCTGGGTCTCCCTGTGTTACCTTTGGGTCCCTGCGAGCTAGAGACCTGAGGCGTCCTGCGCACGACCTGACCCACTGTCTCCAGGGACGGGAAGCGTCGCGGCCACGGGCTCCCCTGAGCCGGCAGCCGCGGGACACGGGCACACAACAGGAGAACATGTTCGTCAGGCAAAGGTGTCCCAACGAATGAGCCCAGTCGGGCGCTGTCTCCAGAACGTGGGTGCCTGGTGACCCGGGTTCTGAGTTCAATTGGGCTTTGTGACCAGGGAGGTGAGGTCACTTCCTGGGGTCCCCTTACCAGGCTTCCTGCTCCTACAAGAGCCCCTCCCAGGCTGCAAAGGGGCCCCTCCACCCCATGCCCTGAACCTACAGTGACACCAACACAGCCCAGACACGTCCCCGCGAGGCCTGGTGCGGCCGGTGCCACGGCTTTGGGGCCACAGACCTGGGTTCAGACGTGGGTTTTCCTCCTGACCAGTGCTGGGACCCTGCACAGACCCGTGCCTCCTGGGGCCCCCCAGTCTCCCCATCTGCACAGTGGGGTCCTTGTGGCATCTACTTGTAGGGGCGCCATCAGGGAGCCACCTGTAGACACGTCCCATGCCTGCTATCCCGTGAGGCTTGTGGATACACGTGGCCGTGGAAGGACGAGGAAGGGGTGCGCCTGGCACGGAACACAGGAGAGGGCAGAGTGGAGTCTCTTTGAAGTCATGGCCTCCTGCTCAGCCCAGACCCTGGTGTGTGCCGACCCCTAGCGCACCTGGACCCCAGCTTCCGGCCGGGCTCGGGGACGGACGCCAGAATGTGTCCCTGTGTCCTGTAGCTCTACACAACTCACCCTGTCCCTCCCAGTCACCCTTGACCTGGGGTGTGGACATGACCCTCCCATCAGCCTGCTCCTGCTCTGGGTGGCTTCCCCCCACGTCCCATCCTTACAAACACACACAGCCTCACACACACTCACAGACACAGGGAGGCTCGTGCGACTCACCAGTCGGATCAGGGCCGTGTCAGGCTAGACCGGCCAGTCCTGGGCCTCCCGGTGTCACCTTTGCGTCCCTCCGGGCACGTGACCAGAGGCTTCGGCGGTGAGACCGGACCCACCTTCTGCAAGTGGGAAAAGGCTCTCCCTGTGGGCTTTCCTGAGACCACAGCCTCGAGATATCAGGACATAGCATGAGAACACGTTGCGCATTTGAAGGTCTCCAACCACAGGAGCTGAGTGGGGTGCTTCTCCAGAATGGGGGTGCCTGTGATACACACGGGGGCATTTGGGGATCCCCTGACCAGCGGCTTGGCTTGGCTCCCCTCTTGGGCATGTTCCCTGGAGACAGTGTCCCCGCCCCACACCTCTTTTCTCCCCCAACCCCTGTCACCTCCAGGTTCCACTCATCCTTTGACCCCCACGCGGGTGGTTAGTTACTGGGGGCGGGGGACTGTGTTTCCATGCAATTGCGTGGACCTGTGCCCACTCGGGGATGCCCAGAGGAAAGGACCCCACACGGGATGGGTTCGGTGGTCCTCCAGGATCTTAGAGGCTCTCATTCCCTCGAAAGCCCCACAGGAAAGTGAAGCCCTGGCCTAGGAGCCCGAAACCTCCCCCAGCCCCTCTAGGCTCTGCTCACCTGGTGGGTCCCCGGCCAGTCCCTGCCTCTCCTGGCTTCAGTTCCCCGACTGTTCCATGCGCGCTTGGAGGAGGAGCTTCACCAGTCCGGCTAGAGTGGACCCTGGCTCCCACCTTCGGGTAGGATGTGGCGCGGGAGCCTTGTGGGCGGGGAGGTGCTCCCACCAAAGGTCGAGGCAGGTGGAGCCTCCGCAGGTGCACCGGACCATGGGAGTGCGCACACGGGACCACCTCGTGGCAAGAGTCCACGACACATGGGGTCGCACGTATCCAATCTCCACCGCCCGCTCACTGACCCTCATATCCTCTTAGGCCTGGGGCCATGGCCACTCCACCCAGGCAGGGCAGCTGGACACAGCGGGTATGGAGACACGGGGGCAAGAGGGAAACGACACAGACCCCCACCCTGCTGACCTGGCCCCCACACTCCACTCCACTGTTCATTCGGGCGTCTGGCTGAGCAGGGGGAGGGGGAGGTGGACACCAGTCTGGGCAGGGAGAGGTCAGGCCGCCTTTCCCACTTCCCATCCCCTCCCCGTGCCTTCCCGAGACCCCCTCCCCCCACAAGCTCCCCCACTTCGGACACCTTCACCTCCTTGCTTTCATCCCCCACACATCCACCGGAGGTGGGAGCCGCCGACCCCATCTTCAAAAAAGAGCACCGAGGTCCCAGAAGCTGGCATAGAGCTTGCGTGTCACAGGACTCTGACGTGGCCCCGCTGTGAGTGTGAACCCGGGTCGCTCTGACCCGAAGCCTGGGCTTTCGCAGGACCCCGAGGAGGTGACCTCTGAAGCCAGCCTTAGAGATGAGGGTGCTCTGGATGGGACCCATGGTGCGGGGCGGTGGTAGCAGGGGGCTCGAGGGCAGGGATGGTGGGCTCCCTGGGAGGGGAAAACACTAGGGAGGAGGGAGGGGAACACCCTGGGGAGGGCATCTGGCCCAGTTCACTCGGGGCTCGGACGTCAGGTAAGGGACGGGGGTAACCGCAGCTTGCCAGGCTCAGGGGACGTGACCAGGCAGTGTCGTCAGAGCCACGGCATCCTAGATGTGGAGGGAGCTCGCGGGCTTGGTATTTGCCCCCAGGCAAGCATGGATTCCCAGGCACCGGCCTGGGAGGACGATGTTGCCTCAGTCTCCCCCTCTGTAGAGCAGAGCAGGTCGTCGCCTTCTCCCGGGGCTGGATTCCCCGGCAGGTCCAGAGATGGTCTCCTGTCAGAGGAGTTGTTCAAGTGAGGTCTGTACCTCGGTGGTCTCGGAGAGGGGACCAAGGGACGTTCCCCCTGCCACCTCGGCGGATGCTCTCGTCCAAGCTGCTGATCCTCACGTCCAGGCCGGCACCGGTGATGCGGTGGCGTCCGCCGGCTGGGGGGACAGGGGCAGTGAGGAGCTGTACTTGCGGACCCTGAGAGACAGAGCTCATGAGCGCCAATGTGCCCTGGGGCGTGTGGAGGCTGAGGCTAAGCTGACGCCTGATGTCTCTGGGAAGGACCGGGAGGACAGCCTGGGTCCTGGGGTCTCTGGGGGGGGGGGGGACCACGAGGACATCCCGGGCCCAGGAGTCTCCGGGGAGGACCGGGAGGACAGTCCAGGCCCTGGGGTCCCTGGGGGGGACCGGGAGGACAGCCTGGGCGTTGGGGTCTCCAGGAGGGACCGGGAGGGCATCCCGGGCCCTGGGGTCCCGTGGAAGAACCGGGAGGACAGCCTGGGCCCTGGGGCCTCTGGGGGTGAATGGGAGGACAGCGCGGGCCCTGGGGTCTCTGGGAAGGACTAGGAGGACAGCACGGGCCCTGGGGACCCTGGCGGGGACCGGGCTCCAAATTGAGACTCACAAGTTGCCGAAGCAAGTTCCTGCTGGGTTTTCAGTGAAACTGCCTTTCAGTGTACATGGTGAATTTGGGGGCTCACACATTCAAGTGCAAAGTCACTGTCTACAGCCAGTATAACCCGCTGACCCCCTACCCCCGCCAGGGAAACAGTAATGGGGAAGAGCTCTCTGGGCTGGGGGAGCGCTCCTCCCATTTCTCCTGGCCTGGGGGGACCCCAGAGAACGTCTCCATTGTTCTCTGTCTCCATTGTTCTCTTTCCCTCCAAGGGAGGAGCTGCCCCGAGCACCCCTGCACCCTCGGTGTCCCCGCCCCCGGGTCCCCACTGCTGAGAAAGAGGCCACAGTGACCTGTGTCAGGAGTCTGGTCGGCCGCCGCCTCTGGGGCCATGCCAGGCCCTGGTGGCTGGATAGAAAGGCTGGATGGCTTTGGGGGTGGGGCCTCACTGGCGTCCCCTCTCCCCTTCCCCACTGCGGTCTGCGATCCGGGCCCTGTACGGGTGCTCCATCTGTCACCGGTACCTGCCTTATTCCTGCCATGGGAGTGATTGCTCTGCATCACCCATGTCACAGAGCAGGAGAGTGAGGCCCAGAGAAGGGAGGCAGGTGTTTCTGGGCACAGGGCTGGTCAGCAGAGAGCTGGAATACCACCTCCGGAGCTCCGGCCAGCCCGGGCAGGGACCCCCCGAGTCAAGGGTGATCCTTCCCCTTGTGCCTGGCCGCTCATTCTTCCCAGACCTTGACGGTGGCCTGTTCCTTTTGGCCACAGATATTGCTGGCCGACCAGGAGGGAGTCCAGCTGGTAGGACAGGTCTCACTACAGGACACAGGGACACCTGGGAGCTCCCAGGAGCCACATTGTGGTCTCTGTCCCCGAGCCTGCCCGGCAGCTGGGGTCCAGGTGCCCTAGGGGTCGGCACACACCTGGGTCTGGGCTGAGCAGGAGGCCATGACCTCAAGGAGCCTCCACTCGGCCCTCTCCTGGCTCCTGCCCGGTCTCACCTGTCCTCCCCGAGGGGCTCCAGGGCCCGGATCCAGGCCCCTGATGGCTGCTCGGGCTCCAGCCGCGAAAGATGTAGAGCCTGTGGAGCAGCTGGACCTCTTGGGGCTGGAGGGAGGGCCGGCCACCCACGGGCCTTGGCTGGGGAGGATGAGGGCCTCTTGGGGTGAGGAAGAGGCCGGGACCTGGTCCCGGGGTCACGGCTCATGTATACAAAGGGCTGAAATCACTGAGTGCCCGGGGGATGGCCAGTTCAAGTAGCCCCCTGACACTTGGTTTTCCTGGAGGTGCCCCCTGGCCTCCAGGGGCCTCTTCCCACCCTCTGACTCCGCCCAGGGCTGCAGCCAGGCACAGACAGGCCGGACCTCTGTCCAAGGTCCTGCCAGGAAGACAAGGCGGAAGGAGGAAAGGAGAAGGGCAAGGGGAGGATCGACTTCTCCCTGCCCTGAGTCGGCCTCCACTGCTGCCTCCAGGAGCCCTGGCCCAGCCATGCCCCAGGGTCCAAGCACCTGGACCCCGGGGTGGAGTCTGCGGTCCAGGCCAGCTGGGTGGGATGGGTGTAGTCACTGGCCGTCGTGTCCCCAGATGTCCAACCCACCTGGCCCCGCACCCTGAGGCTTGCCTGGATGGGGAGGGCATGGTTCTGGGGCTCAGGAAGGTTGGGGTTCCAGAGTAGTTGGCGGAGGTGGGAACATGGGGGACCAGCCAGGTGGGGAGCGATTGGATTCATGCTCGTCAGCGTCACCTCTGGATCACCCACGGGTGCTGAGTGCCGGTCCCTGGCCATACCTGGCCATGACACAGACGCGGCTGACCCTGGAGAGGGAGGCCTGTGTACCCGGGGCACCTCCCATCCACCTACCCCCGCGGGCGAGCCTGGGCCCCGGCCACGCTGATGCACTTCCCCGTCTGACCCTCAGGGACAGGGGGGACACTGAGGTCAGGAGAGGCAAGGACTGGCCTGGACAAGTGAGGTGTGCAGGGTCCAAGGAGCAGGGCTGGTCTCCAATCCTAGGCCAGCCTCTACCCCCACATGGGGTTCTCCCTGGGAATGAGAGCCCCTGAGATGCTCAGGGGTCCCTATGCACCCCATCCGTGTGAGGCTGTGACCTCTGGGCATCTCCAGAAAGGCGCGTGCACACACACACACACACACACACACACACACATTCTGACTGTCCCACCGGAGATCAGAGGGGAGTCTACACTGGGAGGGGGTGGGTAATACGGGGAAAGAAGAGAAAGGCTGGAGGCAGTGGGGCCATGGGGCAGGGACATCAGGATTCCTGGCAATAGCCCGGGACCCACCACATAGGGAGGGGATATGTGCCGGCTGAGGGTCAGGGGGTCCACAAGTGTCCGGGGGGATTGACAGGAACTAGGGTAGAACGGGGTCTGGGGTCCTGTGTCCACGACGCTGAGCCCATGGAACTAGGAAGTGTGGATGGGGCTACGGCACAGAAGGACTCAGCTTCCTCCTCCTAAACTGGGCTGCGTCGACAGTGTCCCAAGGGTCCCACAGGCTCGTAGATGAGTCTGTGTCCTGGGATCTTCGTCCCTGGCCCTCTGTTCTCCCCTCCTGGGAAAATGCTTCCTACTCCCTCAAGGTCCTTTGGAGCGGAGGGCAGCCTGGGGGCCTGGAGGACCGAGGACCTGGGTTTGCAGCACGTGGCCAAGCAGTGGACCCTGGTGTGGACACCGAGGTCAAGAGCCTTCTTGTTGGAGCCTCGGGTCCTCATTAGGAAGTGGTTCCCCAGGCAGAGTCCTGGCTGGGGAGAGCAGGCCTCGTGAGGGACCTGAGCACCGGGCCAGGGGAGGGCCACGGGCCACAAGGGAGGCTTCTGAGGGCTGTCACCTGGACCCTGGGAGCCCACAGGACCTGCGCCTATGAGACACAAAGAGAGAGACAGAGTCCGAGGCAGAGACAGAGAATGGACCCACGAGAGAGGAAACCAGAAATTCCATGAATCGGCTCAGAAATGACACCCGGTCATCATATTCTAGCCCTTAGAACCCGGTCACATGGGCCGTCCACCCGGGGTGCGGGGGGGTTGACAGAGGCACGTAGGAACAGAAATCGGGAAGGCTGGGAGCCACAGTGGGGACCGCCCAGCACGTAGGCCCAGACCAGGCGCTGAGACCCGAGTCCAAATGTAATGGAGCCCGTGGCATGCGTGTCTGGTGGGCACAGGGTCTGAACGAGTTCACCTCCACCTTCCCTGGGCCTGGGACCCAGGCAGGAGGGGTGGCTGTGCCTGGACCCGGAGAGGACCCAGGCCCGCGTGAGTGTGTTCCGTGCCAGGCCCACCCCTTCCTCGTCCTTCCACGGCCACGTGTGCCCACAAGCCTCACGGGATAGCAGGCACGGGACGTGTCTACAGGTGGCTCCCTGATGGTGCCCCTGCAAGTAGATGCCACAAGGACCCCACTGTGCAGACGGGTGACCGGGGGCCCCGGGAGGCACGATGCAGGGTCCCAGCACTGCTCAGGGGGAAAACCCAGGTCTGAACCCAGCTCTGTGGCCCCAAAGCCGCGGCACCGGCTGCACCAGGCCTCGCCGGGACGTGTCTGGGCTGTGTTGGTGTCACTGTAGGGACAGGGCATGGGGTGGAGGGGTCTCCTTTGCAGCCTGGGAGGGGCTCTTGTAGGAGCAGGAAGCTGGGTAAGGGGACCCCAGGAAGTGACCTCACCTCCCTGGTAACAGACCCCAACAGAACTCGGAACCCGGGTCACCAGGCACCCACCTTCTGGAGACAGCGCCCGACTGGGCTCATTCGTTGGGACACCTTCACCTGATGAACATGTTCTCCTGTTGTGTGCCCGTGTCCCACGGCTGCCGGCTCAGGGGAGCCCGTGGCCGCGATGCTTCCCGACCCTGGAGACACTGGGTCAGATCGTGCATAGGATGCCTCAGGTCTCTAGCTCGCAGGGACCCAAAGGTAACACAGGAGACCCAGAGACATCCAGTCCAGCCCGACAGCGGTCTGATCTCACCTGTGAGGCCCCACGTCCCCTCCCGTGTGTGTGTGTGTGTGTGTGTGTGTGTGTGTGTGTGTGCGTGGAAGGAGGGGTCGTGTGTGGAGGGCCCACCTGAGCAGGTGCAGGCTGATGAAGGGGTTAGATGCCTGGTGGGCGGGTCAGGCTCACACCCCTGTCAAGGCTGGAGGGCAGGGACAGGTTGTGCTGGGGTGGCCCTCTCGTCCCCAAGGTTCATCCCGAGCCCTGCTGGTGGATGTCACTGTGTCCCAGGCGCAGGTCTGTGCACACTCAGGTCTGTGTCCGATCTGGGAGCAGCGGGGAGAGAGGGCGGAAGGACACTGAGGATGGCTGGGCGGGGCTGTGATGTCTCCGGGCCGTCCGCGGGTCACTGTCTTTACAGAAATCAACCGATGAAATCGGGAGGCGACTGTCGGAATCCCGATTCACCTGTCCTACAGAGTTGTGCGAGTGCCCCGTCGCCCAGGAGGGCCACCCTGGGCCCAGGGAGAGAGTGGCCGCACGGAGGTCTTGGGAAGCAGGGCCTGGAGTTGGCCTGGGAAGGCCTCCTTCACCGCCCTGGCCCCTCCACAGGGTCCTGGTTCACCGGTCCTGGGATGAGGACCCGGAGCCCCCGGAGCCAGAGCCCGAGGGTGAGAAGGCTGGGGTGGGAGATGTGTGTTCATGGGACCAGGGCGGAGCTGGGCCACCCAGGGAGGAGCCCCCGGGGGCTGGTGTGGGTCCAGGAGCAGAGACGGAGAGCCCAGGGCTGCGGCCTGCAGGGGGGCAGAGGTCCTGGTGGGGGTTCCTGGCCGCGGCTTCTCGGGGAGGCTCTGGGGTGAGTTGTGTGTCTGCAAAGGCCCCTGGAGAGGCTGGCGCTGGTGTGAGGTGGGACCTTCCCTCTTCTCACCCTGGAGCCACTGCAACCATCACTCTGTTTCCTTCTCAAGAGTCCGGGGCAGGAGCGGAAGCCGGTGCGGCTCCAGAGCCCGACCCAAGGGCATCGGGGTCCTGGGAGTCTCTGCAGTCAGGGGTGGAGTCTGGAGTGACTCCTGCAGGGGCCTGGGAGCCAGCAAGTGACCTGGGACCTGTGCGGGGACAGCAGGCAACTGAGCGGAGTCAGCTGGGTCCTGCTTCTGCTCCAGCTTCTCCTGGTTCCACTGTTCCTGCTTCTGATCCCAACACTGTTCCGGCCCCTGCCCTTCTCCCCGCCCCTGCCCCCGCCCCTGTCAACGCCCTTCTCCCTGCCCCTGCCCCCGCCCTTGCTCCCACATGGATGCCAGTCACAAATCAAGGGCCTGAAGGCCTACACGGGGTGTTTACTTTACTTTATTTTTGTTATGTTTTATTTCAAATTTATTCTCCAATCCCTGACCCCGACCCCCCACCAGAATATCTCTTCTTCTTCTCCCTTATACTTTTTCTCTTCTACTTTTTAGCTGTTACTTTATTTGTTCATTAGTTATAATCTATATTAATCTTCAATAAAAAGTTTTATTTATTTTACATTGTGCAATTCCTGAGCACTGGGTATGCTCACAACGCCGTGAACCACGCCACAGAATTTTGCGGCAGAATATCTCGGTCCCCAAGGGTCACCGTGTATCCGGAGCCCTCGCTCCCCATTCGTGCCCCCGCCAGCCCCTGGGAACCCCCAGTCTGCTTTCTCTCCATGTTCTGTTACCTCCTCTGGAGGTTTCCTTCAAGTGGAATCTCGCCAGAGATACCTTTGGGTCCGCACCGACTTTTCATATGGGACAGATTCATTTTCGTACTCTGTGGCCATTTGAAATAGACTTTTTCTCCTTTGATATTGAAATCACAATGGATTAAAGATTAGGTGGGAAAAAAGAGGCCCCTTCGGTGACAATGGGCATGGTCTCGGGGTGGAGACCCCTGTGCGTGCTGTGACACCACAGCCTGAAGCCAGACAGGACACGGCTGGTCCTCCCGTGGCCCAAACAGAAACCGGGAGATGCAGAAGGCCGGACGGTCACACCACAGAGGGGAGAGCATCCCTCACGACCCAGGGCCAGAACGGTTCACAGGCCTCTGGGCCAAATAATGCTCCAAATCAGTGCGTTCCCCGGGATGGAGGCCAGACCCGTCCCAGTCCAAGGGGAGGCGACCCCCGTGGGAGCAGGCGTCAGAGATGCGGGACGTCCCGGGGTGGGACTCGGGTAAGTGAGATCCGAGGGAGGCAGCGCTGGTCGCCTTCAGACGGGCAGGTGTCTGGTCTGGGAACGATAGCCTAGGTGTCCACGTGAAGAAGCAGAGGCCCCAGCCAATCCCCAGCGAGAAGTCCTCGTCCTGCAGGGGACCGGCTGGCCCAATACTGGGAGAGCCCCCAGAGCCCAGAGTCGGCCCTTCCCCAGCCCCATGTGGGGCCCCAGGCAGGTTGGTCAGCTCTGCTCCCCTGAGTTCAGGGGGGGGCCCTCAGCGGGTGGTGGGGTCCCCCAGGAAGCGGGACCCCGAGCCCCAGGACACCAAGATGCACGCCTGCGGGTAGGACAATCCAAAGTCAAGAGATGGGCTTCCTGACTCAGGTCATCTTACCATGACCCAGGCTGTGCTATTAGCCTCGGTGTCCCCATCTGTGGCATGGGGATGTAACGGGCCTTCTAGATGGGTTGTCACATTCCCTGAGAGATGAGGTGGAATCGTGGCCTGGTGCCTGGAAGACATAAAAGAGCCACCTGGAAGGCTGTCCCAGAGTCCCCCAGGGCACAGGATTCCGGAAGCCCCTCCTTGGCCCCTGCCCGCTGTCCCCCTTCTGGGAACACTCAGCGTTGTTTGCTGAGGAGGTGGAAACGATCCAGGAGGTCAACAGGTCCCACGTGGAGGAAGGTCAGCACTGGAGGGACAGAAGGACGTGTCCCGTGCCCCCTTCCAGGGCCCGAGCTGTGACGCCCTCTGACCGGACCTCTGACCTGACCTGGTTTGGACCCCACTTCTATGGTTTCCCTCCCTCCCTCCTTCCGTTCCTCCTTCCTGAATTCAGCTGGGGAACTAGGCCCCTGCTGTGTGCTGAGCGCCGTGACCTCTCCAGTGAGCACGACCCGATAGGTCCCCCACGTGGCATCTTCCTTTGCAGGGTCTGAATGTTCCTGGCCGTGTCCCCTCTGGCGAGTCTGGGAGGGAGGCCTCTGCCCACGTTCCCGACAAGGAAGCACGAGTCCAGAAGGTCCAGACGACCTGCCCCAAGTGCCAGCGTGTGGAGCCTGGACAGAGGGTGGTCCCCGAGCAGAGGAGGACTTGGACCCACGCAGCCCGGAGGAGGAGGGGGAGCACCGGGGCGGCCTGGCGCTCAAGTCCGCTGGGAGACGGTGTCCTACCCAGACCGGCCCTGTCCCCACGGCATTCGGGGTACCTGCGCTCCCAGGTGGCAGGCTGGCCCCGCCTGGCAGGAGAGGAGGTGCCCCTGGGACAGGACAGAGCCCTCAGGCAGAGCGGAGGGTCGCCCGTGCTCTCCCAGGGGCAGGTGGACTCGGGTGCCCTGAGGGGGCGTCACCGGGACAGCTGTGCCTTGCCAGCCCCAGTTCCCCAAATCCAAGCACAAGACCCTAACAGCCTCTGCCCCACCGCCCAGAGCAGAAACCGCTTCTGTCCTTGTTCCTTTGTGGATGCGTCCATGCCTGCCCTCAGCACCCTGTCTGCTCCCCGCTGTGTGCACGCACCTGGATCCCAAAGCAAGCCCCGGACCCCACCCAGGAGGTGGTACGGCCTCTCACCCGCAGCCAGCAAGGGGGAGCGCCGTCCCCATGGCCCTCCTCACCCTAAGAAGACACGTAAGCCATATTCACCAAGGTTTTTAACCATCGTACACACACACACACACACACACACACACAGAGCGAAGGGTGGGGGCCCTGGAGGACCCACACACTTATGTCTCCGGCACCTCCTGCCGCCCCTATGCTTTTGTGGGTTTGCTCTGGTTCTCTCGGATCCTCCTCCCGGCTCCCTTGAAGGCGTCAGGTCTCCGCCCGAGTCCCTGGGTCACCCACCCACCTCTCCTCTTAGGAAGACGTGCAAATGCACACCCTACATTTCCTCCCATCTTCCTCTCTCCTCCCAGACTTCGGTCGTCAGATTTGGGAGTCGAGAACACCCCCTTGTGTCTTCCCTCACCTGTCCTTCCACCCAGCGCTTCCCAGGCCGTCCCCGAGGCTGTCCTCGGGCTGGATTCGTCTCCCGGGAGGTGGGGGTCAGGGGACAGAGGGCATACGGTGCCGGTGGGGGCAGGAGAGGGCCGTGGCCCACAGGCCGAGTGCCCCGGTCCCTCCTCTCTGCCTGAGGACTCTCTCTTCCGGAGACGGGAGTCTGTCACACTTGTCTCTGGGGACCTGTGCTTCCTCACCTTGTCAGCTGGGCGGCTGGTTCCCAGAGCAGAAACCTGCCCGTCTGAAGGCGACCAGCGCTGCCTCCCTCGGGTCTCACTTACCCGAGTCCCACCCCGGGACGTCCCGCATCTCTGACGCCTGCTCCCGTGGGGGTCGCCTCCCCTTGGACTGGGACGGGTCTGGCCTCCATCCCGGGGAACGCACTGGCTTTGGCGCGTTATTTGGCCCAGAGGCCTGTGAACCTTTCTGGCCCTGGGTCGTGAGGGATGCTCTCCCCTCTGTGGTGTGAACGTCCGGCCTTCTGCATCTCCCGGTTTCTGTTTGGGCCACGGGAGGACCAGCCGTGTCCTCTCTGGTGTGTCAGGCTGTGGTGTCATGGCACAAAAAGGGGTCTCTACCCCGAGACCAATGTCACCGAAGGGGCCCCTTTTTCCCCCCTAATCTTTAATCCATTGTGATTTCAATATCAAAGGAGATAAAGTCTATTTCAAACGACCACAAAGTACAAAAATGAATCTGTCCCGTCTGAAAAGTCGGTGCGGACCCAAAGGTATCTCTGGCAAGATTCCACTTGAAGGAAACCTCCAGAGTAGGTAACGGAACACGGAGAGAAAACAGACTGGGGGTTCCCAGGGCCTGCCGGGGGCACAAAAGGGGAGTGAGGGCTCCGGGTACACGGTGACCCTTGGGGACCGAGATATTCTGCAACAAAATTCTGTGCCGTGGTTCACAGCGTCGTGAGCGTGCCCCGTGCTCAGGAATTGCACAACGTAAAGTAAATAAGTTTTTATTGACGATTAATGTGGATTTTAAACATACCATGAACAAATAATGTACCAGCTAAAAAGTAGAGGAGAGAAAGGATAAGGGAGAAGAGGAAGAGTCATTCTGGTGGAGGGGTCGGGGACTGGGACTGGAGCAACAATTAGAAATACAATAAACACCCCTCGAAGGCCTTTGAGCCCTTGATTTGTGGCCGGAATCCATACGGGAACAAGGGCAGTGGCAGGAACGGTGTCGGGAGCAGAAGCAGGAACCAGCTGACCCTGTTCAGGTGCCCGCTGTCCCAGCACAGGTACCAGGTCACCTGCTGGCTCTCCGGCCCCTGTAGGAGTCGCTCCAGACTCCACCCCTGCCTGCAGAGACTCCGAGGACCCCGATGCCCTTGGGTCGGGCTCTGGAGCCGCACGGGCTTCTGCTCCTGCCCCGGACTCTTGAGAAGGAAACAGAGTTATGGTTACAGCGGCTCCAAGGCCTCAGGGTGAGAGGAGGGACGGTTCCCCCACCCACCCAAGGCCGGCTTCTCCAAGGGCCTTTGCAGAGACACAACTCACCCCAGAGCCTCCCTGAGAAGCCAAGGCCAGGAACCCACACCAGGACCTCTGCCCCCTGCAGGCCACAGCCTGGGGCTCTCAGTCTCTGCTCCTGGCCCCACACCAGCCCCCGGGGGCTCCTCCCTGGGTGGCCCAGCACCGCCCTGGTCCCATGAACACACATTTCCCACCCCCAGCCTTCTCACCCTCGGGCTCTGGCTCCGGGGGCTCCGGGTCCTGATCCCAGGACCCGTGAACTAGGACCGTGTGGGCGGGCCGGGGCGGTGAAGGAGGCCTTCCCAGGCCATCTCCAGGCCCTGCTTCCCAAGACCTCCCTGCAGCCACTCTCTGCCTCGGTCCAGGGTGGCCCTCCTGGGCGACGGGGCACACGCACAACTCTGTAGGGCAGGCGTATCGGGATTCGGCCAGACGTTTCCCGATGTCATCGGTTGATTTCTGTAAAGACAGTGACCCGCGGCCATCCCGGAGACATCACAGCCGTGCCCGGCCATCCTGAGTGTCCTTCCACCCTCTCCACCTGTGGCTCCCAGATCGGACACAGACCTGAGTGTGCATAGACCTGTGCCTGGGACACAGTGACATCCACCTACAGGGCTCGGGATGAACATCGGGGACAAGAGGGCCGCTCCGGCACACCCTGTCCCTCCCAACCAGCCTTGACCGAGTGTGAGCCTGACCCGCCCCCCAGGCATCTGACCCCTTCATCAGCCTGCACCTGCTCGGGTGGACCCTCCACACACGACCCCTCCATCCACACAGACACAGACACACACACACAGACACACACACACACACACACACACACACACACACACACGGTGGGGGACATGGGGCCGCACAGGTCAGATCAGAGCGGTGTCGGGCTGGACTGGATGTCTCTGGGTCTCCCTGTGTTACCTTTGGGTCCCTGCGAGCTAGAGACCTGAGGCGTCCTGCGCACGACCTGACCCACTGTCTCCAGGGACGGGAAGCGTCGCGGCCACGGGCTCCCCTGAGCCGGCAGCCGCGGGACACGGGCACACAACAGGAGAACATGTTCGTCAGGCAAAGGTGTCCCAACGAATGAGCCCAGTCGGGCGCTGTCTCCAGAACGTGGGTGCCTGGTGACCCGGGTTCTGAGTTCAATTGGGCTTTGTGACCAGGGAGGTGAGGTCACTTCCTGGGGTCCCCTTACCAGGCTTCCTGCTCCTACAAGAGCCCCTCCCAGGCTGCAAAGGGGCCCCTCCACCCCATGCCCTGAACCTACAGTGACACCAACACAGCCCAGACACGTCCCCGCGAGGCCTGGTGCGGCCGGTGCCACGGCTTTGGGGCCACAGACCTGGGTTCAGACGTGGGTTTTCCTCCTGACCAGTGCTGGGACCCCGCACAGACCCGTGCCTCCTGGGGCCCCCCAGTCTCCCCATCTGCACAGTGGGGTCCTTGTGGCATCTACTTGTAGGGGCGCCATCAGGGAGCCACCTGTAGACACGTCCCATGCCTGCTATCCCGTGAGGCTTGTGGATACACGTGGCCGTGGAAGGACGAGGAAGGGGTGCGCCTGGCACGGAACACAGGAGAGGGCAGAGTGGAGTCTCTTTGAAGTCATGGCCTCCTGCTCAGCCCAGACCCTGGTGTGTGCCGACCCCTAGCGCACCTGGACCCCAGCTTCCGGCCGGGCTCGGGGACGGACGCCAGAATGTGTCCCTGTGTCCTGTAGCTCTACACAACTCACCCTGTCCCTCCCAGTCACCCTTGACCTGGGGTGTGGACATGACCCTCCCATCAGCCTGCTCCTGCTCTGGGTGGCTTCCCCCCACGTCCCATCCTTACAAACACACACAGCCTCACACACACTCACAGACACAGGGAGGCTCGTGCGACTCACCAGTCGGATCAGGGCCGTGTCAGGCTAGACCGGCCAGTCCTGGGCCTCCCGGTGTCACCTTTGCGTCCCTCCGGGCACGTGACCAGAGGCTTCGGCGGTGAGACCGGACCCACCTTCTGCAAGTGGGAAAAGGCTCTCCCTGTGGGCTTTCCTGAGACCACAGCCTCGAGATATCAGGACATAGCATGAGAACACGTTGCGCATTTGAAGGTCTCCAACCACAGGAGCTGAGTGGGGTGCTTCTCCAGAATGGGGGTGCCTGTGATACACACGGGGGCATTTGGGGATCCCCTGACCAGCGGCTTGGCTTGGCTCCCCTCTTGGGCATGTTCCCTGGAGACAGTGTCCCCGCCCCACACCTCTTTTCTCCCCCAACCCCTGTCACCTCCAGGTTCCACTCATCCTTTGACCCCCACGCGGGTGGTTAGTTACTGGGGGCGGGGGACTGTGTTTCCATGCAATTGCGTGGACCTGTGCCCACTCGGGGATGCCCAGAGGAAAGGACCCCACACGGGATGGGTTCGGTGGTCCTCCAGGATCTTAGAGGCTCTCATTCCCTCGAAAGCCCCACAGGAAAGTGAAGCCCTGGCCTAGGAGCCCGAAACCTCCCCCAGCCCCTCTAGGCTCTGCTCACCTGGTGGGTCCCCGGCCAGTCCCTGCCTCTCCTGGCTTCAGTTCCCCGACTGTTCCATGCGCGCTTGGAGGAGGAGCTTCACCAGTCCGGCTAGAGTGGCCCCTGGCTCCCACCTTCGGGTAGGATGTGGCGCGGGAGCCTTGTGGGCGGGGAGGTGCTCCCACCAAAGGTCGAGGCAGGTGGAGCCTCCGCAGGTGCACCGGACCATGGGAGTGCGCACACGGGACCACCTCGTGGCAAGAGTCCACGACACATGGGGTCGCACGTATCCAATCTCCACCGCCCGCTCACTGACCCTCATATCCTCTTAGGCCTGGGGCCATGGCCACTCCACCCAGGCAGGGCAGCTGGACACAGCGGGTATGGAGACACGGGGGCAAGAGGGAAACGACACAGACCCCCACCCTGCTGACCTGGCCCCCACACTCCACTCCACTGTTCATTCGGGCGTCTGGCTGAGCAGGGGGAGGGGGAGGTGGACACCAGTCTGGGCAGGGAGAGGTCAGGCCGCCTTTCCCACTTCCCATCCCCTCCCCGTGCCTTCCCGAGACCCCCTCCCCCCACAAGCTCCCCCACTTCGGACACCTTCACCTCCTTGCTTTCATCCCCCACACATCCACCGGAGGTGGGAGCCGCCGACCCCATCTTCAAAAAAGAGCACCGAGGTCCCAGAAGCTGGCATAGAGCTTGCGTGTCACAGGACTCTGACGTGGCCCCGCTGTGAGTGTGAACCCGGGTCGCTCTGACCCGAAGCCTGGGCTTTCGCAGGACCCCGAGGAGGTGACCTCTGAAGCCAGCCTTAGAGATGAGGGTGCTCTGGATGGGACCCATGGTGCGGGGCGGTGGTAGCAGGGGGCTCGAGGGCAGGGATGGTGGGCTCCCTGGGAGGGGAAAACACTAGGGAGGAGGGAGGGGAACACCCTGGGGAGGGCATCTGGCCCAGTTCACTCGGGGCTCGGACGTCAGGTAAGGGACGGGGGTAACCGCAGCTTGCCAGGCTCAGGGGACGTGACCAGGCAGTGTCGTCAGAGCCACGGCATCCTAGATGTGGAGGGAGCTCGCGGGCTTGGTATTTGCCCCCAGGCAAGCATGGATTCCCAGGCACCGGCCTGGGAGGACGATGTTGCCTCAGTCTCCCCCTCTGTAGAGCAGAGCAGGTCGTCGCCTTCTCCCGGGGCTGGATTCCCCGGCAGGTCCAGAGATGGTCTCCTGTCAGAGGAGTTGTTCAAGTGAGGTCTGTACCTCGGTGGTCTCGGAGAGGGGACCAAGGGACGTTCCCCCTGCCACCTCGGCGGATGCTCTCGTCCAAGCTGCTGATCCTCACGTCCAGGCCGGCACCGGTGATGCGGTGGCGTCCGCCGGCTGGGGGGACAGGGGCAGTGAGGAGCTGTACTTGCGGACCCTGAGAGACAGAGCTCATGAGCGCCAATGTGCCCTGGGGCGTGTGGAGGCTGAGGCTAAGCTGACGCCTGATGTCTCTGGGAAGGACCGGGAGGACAGCCTGGGTCCTGGGGTCTCTGGGGGGGGGGGGGACCACGAGGACATCCCGGGCCCAGGAGTCTCCGGGGAGGACCGGGAGGACAGTCCAGGCCCTGGGGTCCCTGGGGGGGACCGGGAGGACAGCCTGGGCGTTGGGGTCTCCAGGAGGGACCGGGAGGGCATCCCGGGCCCTGGGGTCCCGTGGAAGAACCGGGAGGACAGCCTGGGCCCTGGGGCCTCTGGGGGTGAATGGGAGGACAGCGCGGGCCCTGGGGTCTCTGGGAAGGACTAGGAGGACAGCACGGGCCCTGGGGACCCTGGCGGGGACCGGGCTCCAAATTGAGACTCACAAGTTGCCGAAGCAAGTTCCTGCTGGGTTTTCAGTGAAACTGCCTTTCAGTGTACATGGTGAATTTGGGGGCTCACACATTCAAGTGCAAAGTCACTGTCTACAGCCAGTATAACCCGCTGACCCCCTACCCCCGCCAGGGAAACAGTAATGGGGAAGAGCTCTCTGGGCTGGGGGAGCGCTCCTCCCATTTCTCCTGGCCTGGGGGGACCCCAGAGAACGTCTCCATTGTTCTCTGTCTCCATTGTTCTCTTTCCCTCCAAGGGAGGAGCTGCCCCGAGCACCCCTGCACCCTCGGTGTCCCCGCCCCCGGGTCCCCACTGCTGAGAAAGAGGCCACAGTGACCTGTGTCAGGAGTCTGGTCGGCCGCCGCCTCTGGGGCCATGCCAGGCCCTGGTGGCTGGATAGAAAGGCTGGATGGCTTTGGGGGTGGGGCCTCACTGGCGTCCCCTCTCCCCTTCCCCACTGCGGTCTGCGATCCGGGCCCTGTACGGGTGCTCCATCTGTCACCGGTACCTGCCTTATTCCTGCCATGGGAGTGATTGCTCTGCATCACCCATGTCACAGAGCAGGAGAGTGAGGCCCAGAGAAGGGAGGCAGGTGTTTCTGGGCACAGGGCTGGTCAGCAGAGAGCTGGAATACCACCTCCGGAGCTCCGGCCAGCCCGGGCAGGGACCCCCCGAGTCAAGGGTGATCCTTCCCCTTGTGCCTGGCCGCTCATTCTTCCCAGACCTTGACGGTGGCCTGTTCCTTTTGGCCACAGATATTGCTGGCCGACCAGGAGGGAGTCCAGCTGGTAGGACAGGTCTCACTACAGGACACAGGGACACCTGGGAGCTCCCAGGAGCCACATTGTGGTCTCTGTCCCCGAGCCTGCCCGGCAGCTGGGGTCCAGGTGCCCTAGGGGTCGGCACACACCTGGGTCTGGGCTGAGCAGGAGGCCATGACCTCAAGGAGCCTCCACTCGGCCCTCTCCTGGCTCCTGCCCGGTCTCACCTGTCCTCCCCGAGGGGCTCCAGGGCCCGGATCCAGGCCCCTGATGGCTGCTCGGGCTCCAGCCGCGAAAGATGTAGAGCCTGTGGAGCAGCTGGACCTCTTGGGGCTGGAGGGAGGGCCGGCCACCCACGGGCCTTGGCTGGGGAGGATGAGGGCCTCTTGGGGTGAGGAAGAGGCCGGGACCTGGTCCCGGGGTCACGGCTCATGTATACAAAGGGCTGAAATCACTGAGTGCCCGGGGGATGGCCAGTTCAAGTAGCCCCCTGACACTTGGTTTTCCTGGAGGTGCCCCCTGGCCTCCAGGGGCCTCTTCCCACCCTCTGACTCCGCCCAGGGCTGCAGCCAGGCACAGACAGGCCGGACCTCTGTCCAAGGTCCTGCCAGGAAGACAAGGCGGAAGGAGGAAAGGAGAAGGGCAAGGGGAGGATCGACTTCTCCCTGCCCTGAGTCGGCCTCCACTGCTGCCTCCAGGAGCCCTGGCCCAGCCATGCCCCAGGGTCCAAGCACCTGGACCCCGGGGTGGAGTCTGCGGTCCAGGCCAGCTGGGTGGGATGGGTGTAGTCACTGGCCGTCGTGTCCCCAGATGTCCAACCCACCTGGCCCCGCACCCTGAGGCTTGCCTGGATGGGGAGGGCATGGTTCTGGGGCTCAGGAAGGTTGGGGTTCCAGAGTAGTTGGCGGAGGTGGGAACATGGGGGACCAGCCAGGTGGGGAGCGATTGGATTCATGCTCGTCAGCGTCACCTCTGGATCACCCACGGGTGCTGAGTGCCGGTCCCTGGCCATACCTGGCCATGACACAGACGCGGCTGACCCTGGAGAGGGAGGCCTGTGTACCCGGGGCACCTCCCATCCACCTACCCCCGCGGGCGAGCCTGGGCCCCGGCCACGCTGATGCACTTCCCCGTCTGACCCTCAGGGACAGGGGGGACACTGAGGTCAGGAGAGGCAAGGACTGGCCTGGACAAGTGAGGTGTGCAGGGTCCAAGGAGCAGGGCTGGTCTCCAATCCTAGGCCAGCCTCTACCCCCACATGGGGTTCTCCCTGGGAATGAGAGCCCCTGAGATGCTCAGGGGTCCCTATGCACCCCATCCGTGTGAGGCTGTGACCTCTGGGCATCTCCAGAAAGGCGCGTGCACACACACACACACACACACACATTCTGACTGTCCCACCGGAGATCAGAGGGGAGTCTACACTGGGAGGGGGTGGGTAATACGGGGAAAGAAGAGAAAGGCTGGAGGCAGTGGGGCCATGGGGCAGGGACATCAGGATTCCTGGCAATAGCCCGGGACCCACCACATAGGGAGGGGATATGTGCCGGCTGAGGGTCAGGGGGTCCACAAGTGTCCGGGGGGATTGACAGGAACTAGGGTAGAACGGGGTCTGGGGTCCTGTGTCCACGACGCTGAGCCCATGGAACTAGGAAGTGTGGATGGGGCTACGGCACAGAAGGACTCAGCTTCCTCCTCCTAAACTGGGCTGCGTCGACAGTGTCCCAAGGGTCCCACAGGCTCGTAGATGAGTCTGTGTCCTGGGATCTTCGTCCCTGGCCCTCTGTTCTCCCCTCCTGGGAAAATGCTTCCTACTCCCTCAAGGTCCTTTGGAGCGGAGGGCAGCCTGGGGGCCTGGAGGACCGAGGACCTGGGTTTGCAGCACGTGGCCAAGCAGTGGACCCTGGTGTGGACACCGAGGTCAAGAGCCTTCTTGTTGGAGCCTCGGGTCCTCATTAGGAAGTGGTTCCCCAGGCAGAGTCCTGGCTGGGGAGAGCAGGCCTCGTGAGGGACCTGAGCACCGGGCCAGGGGAGGGCCACGGGCCACAAGGGAGGCTTCTGAGGGCTGTCACCTGGACCCTGGAGCCCACAGGACCTGCGCCTATGAGACACAAAGAGAGAGACAGAGTCCGAGGCAGAGACAGAGAATGGACCCACGAGAGAGGAAACCAGAAATTCCATGAATCGGCTCAGAAATGACACCCGGTCATCATATTCTAGCCCTTAGAACCCGGTCACATGGGCCGTCCACCCGGGGTGCGGGGGGGTTGACAGAGGCACATAGGAACAGAAATCGGGAAGGCTGGGAGCCACAGTGGGGACCGCCCAGCACGTAGGCCCAGACCAGGCGCTGAGACCCGAGTCCAAATGTAATGGAGCCCGTGGCATGCGTGTCTGGTGGGCACAGGGTCTGAACGAGTTCACCTCCACCTTCCCTGGGCCTGGGACCCAGGCAGGAGGGGTGGCTGTGCCTGGACCCGGAGAGGACCCAGGCCCGCGTGAGTGTGTTCCGTGCCAGGCCCACCCCTTCCTCGTCCTTCCACGGCCACGTGTGCCCACAAGCCTCACGGGATAGCAGGCACGGGACGTGTCTACAGGTGGCTCCCTGATGGTGCCCCTGCAAGTAGATGCCACAAGGACCCCACTGTGCAGACGGGTGACCGGGGGCCCCGGGAGGCACGATGCAGGGTCCCAGCACTGCTCAGGGGGAAAACCCAGGTCTGAACCCAGCTCTGTGGCCCCAAAGCCGCGGCACCGGCTGCACCAGGCCTCGCCGGGACGTGTCTGGGCTGTGTTGGTGTCACTGTAGGGACAGGGCATGGGGTGGAGGGGTCTCCTTTGCAGCCTGGGAGGGGCTCTTGTAGGAGCAGGAAGCTGGGTAAGGGGACCCCAGGAAGTGACCTCACCTCCCTGGTAACAGACCCCAACAGAACTCGGAACCCGGGTCACCAGGCACCCACCTTCTGGAGACAGCGCCCGACTGGGCTCATTCGTTGGGACACCTTCACCTGATGAACATGTTCTCCTGTTGTGTGCCCGTGTCCCACGGCTGCCGGCTCAGGGGAGCCCGTGGCCGCGATGCTTCCCGACCCTGGAGACACTGGGTCAGATCGTGCATAGGATGCCTCAGGTCTCTAGCTCGCAGGGACCCAAAGGTAACACAGGAGACCCAGAGACATCCAGTCCAGCCCGACAGCGGTCTGATCTCACCTGTGAGGCCCCACGTCCCCTCCCGTGTGTGTGTGTGTGTGTGTGTGTGTGTGTGTGTGCGTGGAAGGAGGGGTCGTGTGTGGAGGGCCCACCTGAGCAGGTGCAGGCTGATGAAGGGGTTAGATGCCTGGTGGGCGGGTCAGGCTCACACCCCTGTCAAGGCTGGAGGGCAGGGACAGGTTGTGCTGGGGTGGCCCTCTCGTCCCCAAGGTTCATCCCGAGCCCTGCTGGTGGATGTCACTGTGTCCCAGGCGCAGGTCTGTGCACACTCAGGTCTGTGTCCGATCTGGGAGCAGCGGGGAGAGAGGGCGGAAGGACACTGAGGATGGCTGGGCGGGGCTGTGATGTCTCCGGGCCGTCCGCGGGTCACTGTCTTTACAGAAATCAACCGATGAAATCGGGAGGCGACTGTCGGAATCCCGATTCACCTGTCCTACAGAGTTGTGCGAGTGCCCCGTCGCCCAGGAGGGCCACCCTGGGCCCAGGGAGAGAGTGGCCGCACGGAGGTCTTGGGAAGCAGGGCCTGGAGTTGGCCTGGGAAGGCCTCCTTCACCGCCCTGGCCCCTCCACAGGGTCCTGGTTCACCGGTCCTGGGATGAGGACCCGGAGCCCCCGGAGCCAGAGCCCGAGGGTGAGAAGGCTGGGGTGGGAGATGTGTGTTCATGGGACCAGGGCGGAGCTGGGCCACCCAGGGAGGAGCCCCCGGGGGCTGGTGTGGGTCCAGGAGCAGAGACGGAGAGCCCAGGGCTGCGGCCTGCAGGGGGGCAGAGGTCCTGGTGGGGGTTCCTGGCCGCGGCTTCTCGGGGAGGCTCTGGGGTGAGTTGTGTGTCTGCAAAGGCCCCTGGAGAGGCTGGCGCTGGTGTGAGGTGGGACCTTCCCTCTTCTCACCCTGGAGCCACTGCAACCATCACTCTGTTTCCTTCTCAAGAGTCCGGGGCAGGAGCGGAAGCCGGTGCGGCTCCAGAGCCCGACCCAAGGGCATCGGGGTCCTGGGAGTCTCTGCAGTCAGGGGTGGAGTCTGGAGTGACTCCTGCAGGGGCCTGGGAGCCAGCAAGTGACCTGGGACCTGTGCGGGGACAGCAGGCAACTGAGCGGAGTCAGCTGGGTCCTGCTTCTGCTCCAGCTTCTCCTGGTTCCACTGTTCCTGCTTCTGATCCCAACACTGTTCCGGCCCCTGCCCTTCTCCCCGCCCCTGCCCCCGCCCCTGTCAACGCCCTTCTCCCTGCCCCTGCCCCCGCCCTTGCTCCCACATGGATGCCAGTCACAAATCAAGGGCCTGAAGGCCTACACGGGGTGTTTACTTTACTTTATTTTTGTTATGTTTTATTTCAAATTTATTCTCCAATCCCTGACCCCGACCCCCCACCAGAATATCTCTTCTTCTTCTCCCTTATACTTTTTCTCTTCTACTTTTTAGCTGTTACTTTATTTGTTCATTAGTTATAATCTATATTAATCTTCAATAAAAAGTTTTATTTATTTTACATTGTGCAATTCCTGAGCACTGGGTATGCTCACAACGCCGTGAACCACGCCACAGAATTTTGCGGCAGAATATCTCGGTCCCCAAGGGTCACCGTGTATCCGGAGCCCTCGCTCCCCATTCGTGCCCCCGCCAGCCCCTGGGAACCCCCAGTCTGCTTTCTCTCCATGTTCTGTTACCTCCTCTGGAGGTTTCCTTCAAGTGGAATCTCGCCAGAGATACCTTTGGGTCCGCACCGACTTTTCATATGGGACAGATTCATTTTCGTACTCTGTGGCCATTTGAAATAGACTTTTTCTCCTTTGATATTGAAATCACAATGGATTAAAGATTAGGTGGGAAAAAAGAGGCCCCTTCGGTGACAATGGGCATGGTCTCGGGGTGGAGACCCCTGTGCGTGCTGTGACACCACAGCCTGAAGCCAGACAGGACACGGCTGGTCCTCCCGTGGCCCAAACAGAAACCGGGAGATGCAGAAGGCCGGACGGTCACACCACAGAGGGGAGAGCATCCCTCACGACCCAGGGCCAGAACGGTTCACAGGCCTCTGGGCCAAATAATGCTCCAAATCAGTGCGTTCCCCGGGATGGAGGCCAGACCCGTCCCAGTCCAAGGGGAGGCGACCCCCGTGGGAGCAGGCGTCAGAGATGCGGGACGTCCCGGGGTGGGACTCGGGTAAGTGAGATCCGAGGGAGGCAGCGCTGGTCGCCTTCAGACGGGCAGGTGTCTGGTCTGGGAACGATAGCCTAGGTGTCCACGTGAAGAAGCAGAGGCCCCAGCCAATCCCCAGCGAGAAGTCCTCGTCCTGCAGGGGACCGGCTGGCCCAATACTGGGAGAGCCCCCAGAGCCCAGAGTCGGCCCTTCCCCAGCCCCATGTGGGGCCCCAGGCAGGTTGGTCAGCTCTGCTCCCCTGAGTTCAGGGGGGGGCCCTCAGCGGGTGGTGGGGTCCCCCAGGAAGCGGGACCCCGAGCCCCAGGACACCAAGATGCACGCCTGCGGGTAGGACAATCCAAAGTCAAGAGATGGGCTTCCTGACTCAGGTCATCTTACCATGACCCAGGCTGTGCTATTAGCCTCGGTGTCCCCATCTGTGGCATGGGGATGTAACGGGCCTTCTAGATGGGTTGTCACATTCCCTGAGAGATGAGGTGGAATTGTGGCCTGGTGCCTGGAAGACATAAAAGAGCCACCTGGAAGGCTGTCCCAGAGTCCCCCAGGGCACAGGATTCCGGAAGCCCCTCCTTGGCCCCTGCCCGCTGTCCCCCTTCTGGGAACACTCAGCGTTGTTTGCTGAGGAGGTGGAAACGATCCAGGAGGTCAACAGGTCCCACGTGGAGGAAGGTCAGCACTGGAGGGACAGAAGGACGTGTCCCGTGCCCCCTTCCAGGGCCCGAGCTGTGACGCCCTCTGACCGGACCTCTGACCTGACCTGGTTTGGACCCCACTTCTATGGTTTCCCTCCCTCCCTCCTTCCGTTCCTCCTTCCTGAATTCAGCTGGGGAACTAGGCCCCTGCTGTGTGCTGAGCGCCGTGACCTCTCCAGTGAGCACGACCCGATAGGTCCCCCACGTGGCATCTTCCTTTGCAGGGTCTGAATGTTCCTGGCCGTGTCCCCTCTGGCGAGTCTGGGAGGGAGGCCTCTGCCCACGTTCCCGACAAGGAAGCACGAGTCCAGAAGGTCCAGACGACCTGCCCCAAGTGCCAGCGTGTGGAGCCTGGACAGAGGGTGGTCCCCGAGCAGAGGAGGACTTGGACCCACGCAGCCCGGAGGAGGAGGGGGAGCACCGGGGCGGCCTGGCGCTCAAGTCCGCTGGGAGACGGTGTCCTACCCAGACCGGCCCTGTCCCCACGGCATTCGGGGTACCTGCGCTCCCAGGTGGCAGGCTGGCCCCGCCTGGCAGGAGAGGAGGTGCCCCTGGGACAGGACAGAGCCCTCAGGCAGAGCGGAGGGTCGCCCGTGCTCTCCCAGGGGCAGGTGGACTCGGGTGCCCTGAGGGGGCGTCACCGGGACAGCTGTGCCTTGCCAGCCCCAGTTCCCCAAATCCAAGCACAAGACCCTAACAGCCTCTGCCCCACCGCCCAGAGCAGAAACCGCTTCTGTCCTTGTTCCTTTGTGGATGCGTCCATGCCTGCCCTCAGCACCCTGTCTGCTCCCCGCTGTGTGCACGCACCTGGATCCCAAAGCAAGCCCCGGACCCCACCCAGGAGGTGGTACGGCCTCTCACCCGCAGCCAGCAAGGGGGAGCGCCGTCCCCATGGCCCTCCTCACCCTAGAAGACACGTAAGCCATATTCACCAAGGTTTTTAACCATCGTACACACACACACACACACACACACACACACACACAGAGCGAAGGGTGGGGGCCCTGGAGGACCCACACACACTTATGTCTCCGGCACCTCCTGCCGCCCCTATGCTTTTGTGGGTTTGCTCTGGTTCTCTCGGATCCTCCTCCCGGCTCCCTTGAAGGCGTCAGGTCTCCGCCCGAGTCCCTGGGTCACCCACCCACCTCTCCTCTTAGGAAGACGTGCAAATGCACACCCTACATTTCCTCCCATCTTCCTCTCTCCTCCCAGACTTCGGTCGTCAGATTTGGGAGTCGAGAACACCCCCTTGTGTCTTCCCTCACCTGTCCTTCCACCCAGCGCTTCCCAGGCCGTCCCCGAGGCTGTCCTCGGGCTGGATTCGTCTCCCGGGAGGTGGGGGTCAGGGGACAGAGGGCATACGGTGCCGGTGGGGGCAGGAGAGGGCCGTGGCCCACAGGCCGAGTGCCCCGGTCCCTCCTCTCTGCCTGAGGACTCTCTCTTCCGGAGACGGGAGTCTGTCACACTTGTCTCTGGGGACCTGTGCTTCCTCACCTTGTCAGCTGGGCGGCTGGTTCCCAGAGCAGAAACCTGCCCGTCTGAAGGCGACCAGCGCTGCCTCCCTCGGGTCTCACTTACCCGAGTCCCACCCCGGGACGTCCCGCATCTCTGACGCCTGCTCCCGTGGGGGTCGCCTCCCCTTGGACTGGGACGGGTCTGGCCTCCATCCCGGGGAACGCACTGGCTTTGGCGCGTTATTTGGCCCAGAGGCCTGTGAACCTTTCTGGCCCTGGGTCGTGAGGGATGCTCTCCCCTCTGTGGTGTGAACGTCCGGCCTTCTGCATCTCCCGGTTTCTGTTTGGGCCACGGGAGGACCAGCCGTGTCCTCTCTGGTGTGTCAGGCTGTGGTGTCATGGCACAAAAAGGGGTCTCTACCCCGAGACCAATGTCACCGAAGGGGCCCCTTTTTCCCCCCTAATCTTTAATCCATTGTGATTTCAATATCAAAGGAGATAAAGTCTATTTCAAACGACCACAAAGTACAAAAATGAATCTGTCCCGTCTGAAAAGTCGGTGCGGACCCAAAGGTATCTCTGGCAAGATTCCACTTGAAGGAAACCTCCAGAGTAGGTAACGGAACACGGAGAGAAAACAGACTGGGGGTTCCCAGGGCCTGCCGGGGGCACAAAAGGGGAGTGAGGGCTCCGGGTACACGGTGACCCTTGGGGACCGAGATATTCTGCAACAAAATTCTGTGCCGTGGTTCACAGCGTCGTGAGCGTGCCCCGTGCTCAGGAATTGCACAACGTAAAGTAAATAAGTTTTTATTGACGATTAATGTGGATTTTAAACATACCATGAACAAATAATGTACCAGCTAAAAAGTAGAGGAGAGAAAGGATAAGGGAGAAGAGGAAGAGTCATTCTGGTGGAGGGGTCGGGGACTGGGACTGGAGCAACAATTAGAAATACAATAAACACCCCTCGAAGGCCTTTGAGCCCTTGATTTGTGGCCGGAATCCATACGGGAACAAGGGCAGTGGCAGGAACGGTGTCGGGAGCAGAAGCAGGAACCAGCTGACCCTGTTCAGGTGCCCGCTGTCCCAGCACAGGTACCAGGTCACCTGCTGGCTCTCCGGCCCCTGTAGGAGTCGCTCCAGACTCCACCCCTGCCTGCAGAGACTCCGAGGACCCCGATGCCCTTGGGTCGGGCTCTGGAGCCGCACGGGCTTCTGCTCCTGCCCCGGACTCTTGAGAAGGAAACAGAGTTATGGTTACAGCGGCTCCAAGGCCTCAGGGTGAGAGGAGGGACGGTTCCCCCACCCACCCAAGGCCGGCTTCTCCAAGGGCCTTTGCAGAGACACAACTCACCCCAGAGCCTCCCTGAGAAGCCAAGGCCAGGAACCCACACCAGGACCTCTGCCCCCTGCAGGCCACAGCCTGGGGCTCTCAGTCTCTGCTCCTGGCCCCACACCAGCCCCCGGGGGCTCCTCCCTGGGTGGCCCAGCACCGCCCTGGTCCCATGAACACACATTTCCCACCCCCAGCCTTCTCACCCTCGGGCTCTGGCTCCGGGGGCTCCGGGTCCTGATCCCAGGACCCGTGAACTAGGACCGTGTGGGCGGGCCGGGGCGGTGAAGGAGGCCTTCCCAGGCCATCTCCAGGCCCTGCTTCCCAAGACCTCCCTGCAGCCACTCTCTGCCTCGGTCCAGGGTGGCCCTCCTGGGCGACGGGGCACACGCACAACTCTGTAGGGCAGGCGTATCGGGATTCGGCCAGACGTTTCCCGATGTCATCGGTTGATTTCTGTAAAGACAGTGACCCGCGGCCATCCCGGAGACATCACAGCCGTGCCCGGCCATCCTGAGTGTCCTTCCACCCTCTCCACCTGTGGCTCCCAGATCGGACACAGACCTGAGTGTGCATAGACCTGTGCCTGGGACACAGTGACATCCACCTACAGGGCTCGGGATGAACATCGGGGACAAGAGGGCCGCTCCGGCACACCCTGTCCCTCCCAACCAGCCTTGACCGAGTGTGAGCCTGACCCGCCCCCCAGGCATCTGACCCCTTCATCAGCCTGCACCTGCTCGGGTGGACCCTCCACACACGACCCCTCCATCCACACAGACACAGACACACACACACAGACACACACACACACACACACACACACGGTGGGGGACATGGGGCCGCACAGGTCAGATCAGAGCGGTGTCGGGCTGGACTGGATGTCTCTGGGTCTCCCTGTGTTACCTTTGGGTCCCTGCGAGCTAGAGACCTGAGGCGTCCTGCGCACGACCTGACCCACTGTCTCCAGGGACGGGAAGCGTCGCGGCCACGGGCTCCCCTGAGCCGGCAGCCGCGGGACACGGGCACACAACAGGAGAACATGTTCGTCAGGCAAAGGTGTCCCAACGAATGAGCCCAGTCGGGCGCTGTCTCCAGAACGTGGGTGCCTGGTGACCCGGGTTCTGAGTTCAATTGGGCTTTGTGACCAGGGAGGTGAGGTCACTTCCTGGGGTCCCCTTACCAGGCTTCCTGCTCCTACAAGAGCCCCTCCCAGGCTGCAAAGGGGCCCCTCCACCCCATGCCCTGAACCTACAGTGACACCAACACAGCCCAGACACGTCCCCGCGAGGCCTGGTGCGGCCGGTGCCACGGCTTTGGGGCCACAGACCTGGGTTCAGACGTGGGTTTTCCTCCTGACCAGTGCTGGGACCCCGCACAGACCCGTGCCTCCTGGGGCCCCCCAGTCTCCCCATCTGCACAGTGGGGTCCTTGTGGCATCTACTTGTAGGGGCGCCATCAGGGAGCCACCTGTAGACACGTCCCATGCCTGCTATCCCGTGAGGCTTGTGGATACACGTGGCCGTGGAAGGACGAGGAAGGGGTGCGCCTGGCACGGAACACAGGAGAGGGCAGAGTGGAGTCTCTTTGAAGTCATGGCCTCCTGCTCAGCCCAGACCCTGGTGTGTGCCGACCCCTAGCGCACCTGGACCCCAGCTTCCGGCCGGGCTCGGGGACGGACGCCAGAATGTGTCCCTGTGTCCTGTAGCTCTACACAACTCACCCTGTCCCTCCCAGTCACCCTTGACCTGGGGTGTGGACATGACCCTCCCATCAGCCTGCTCCTGCTCTGGGTGGCTTCCCCCCACGTCCCATCCTTACAAACACACACAGCCTCACACACACTCACAGACACAGGGAGGCTCGTGCGACTCACCAGTCGGATCAGGGCCGTGTCAGGCTAGACCGGCCAGTCCTGGGCCTCCCGGTGTCACCTTTGCGTCCCTCCGGGCACGTGACCAGAGGCTTCGGCGGTGAGACCGGACCCACCTTCTGCAAGTGGGAAAAGGCTCTCCCTGTGGGCTTTCCTGAGACCACAGCCTCGAGATATCAGGACATAGCATGAGAACACGTTGCGCATTTGAAGGTCTCCAACCACAGGAGCTGAGTGGGGTGCTTCTCCAGAATGGGGGTGCCTGTGATACACACGGGGGCATTTGGGGATCCCCTGACCAGCGGCTTGGCTTGGCTCCCCTCTTGGGCATGTTCCCTGGAGACAGTGTCCCCGCCCCACACCTCTTTTCTCCCCCAACCCCTGTCACCTCCAGGTTCCACTCATCCTTTGACCCCCACGCGGGTGGTTAGTTACTGGGGGCGGGGGACTGTGTTTCCATGCAATTGCGTGGACCTGTGCCCACTCGGGGATGCCCAGAGGAAAGGACCCCACACGGGATGGGTTCGGTGGTCCTCCAGGATCTTAGAGGCTCTCATTCCCTCGAAAGCCCCACAGGAAAGTGAAGCCCTGGCCTAGGAGCCCGAAACCTCCCCCAGCCCCTCTAGGCTCTGCTCACCTGGTGGGTCCCCGGCCAGTCCCTGCCTCTCCTGGCTTCAGTTCCCCGACTGTTCCATGCGCGCTTGGAGGAGGAGCTTCACCAGTCCGGCTAGAGTGGCCCCTGGCTCCCACCTTCGGGTAGGATGTGGCGCGGGAGCCTTGTGGGCGGGGAGGTGCTCCCACCAAAGGTCGAGGCAGGTGGAGCCTCCGCAGGTGCACCGGACCATGGGAGTGCGCACACGGGACCACCTCGTGGCAAGAGTCCACGACACATGGGGTCGCACGTATCCAATCTCCACCGCCCGCTCACTGACCCTCATATCCTCTTAGGCCTGGGGCCATGGCCACTCCACCCAGGCAGGGCAGCTGGACACAGCGGGTATGGAGACACGGGGGCAAGAGGGAAACGACACAGACCCCTACCCTGCTGACCTGGCCCCCACACTCCACTCCACTGTTCATTCGGGCGTCTGGCTGAGCAGGGGGAGGGGGAGGTGGACACCAGTCTGGGCAGGGAGAGGTCAGGCCGCCTTTCCCACTTCCCATCCCCTCCCCGTGCCTTCCCGAGACCCCCTCCCCCCACAAGCTCCCCCACTTCGGACACCTTCACCTCCTTGCTTTCATCCCCCACACATCCACCGGAGGTGGGAGCCGCCGACCCCATCTTCAAAAAAGAGCACCGAGGTCCCAGAAGCTGGCATAGAGCTTGCGTGTCACAGGACTCTGACGTGGCCCCGCTGTGAGTGTGAACCCGGGTCGCTCTGACCCGAAGCCTGGGCTTTCGCAGGACCCCGAGGAGGTGACCTCTGAAGCCAGCCTTAGAGATGAGGGTGCTCTGGATGGGACCCATGGTGCGGGGCGGTGGTAGCAGGGGGCTCGAGGGCAGGGATGGTGGGCTCCCTGGGAGGGGAAAACACTAGGGAGGAGGGAGGGGAACACCCTGGGGAGGGCATCTGGCCCAGTTCACTCGGGGCTCGGACGTCAGGTAAGGGACGGGGGTAACCGCAGCTTGCCAGGCTCAGGGGACGTGACCAGGCAGTGTCGTCAGAGCCACGGCATCCTAGATGTGGAGGGAGCTCGCGGGCTTGGTATTTGCCCCCAGGCAAGCATGGATTCCCAGGCACCGGCCTGGGAGGACGATGTTGCCTCAGTCTCCCCCTCTGTAGAGCAGAGCAGGTCGTCGCCTTCTCCCGGGGCTGGATTCCCCGGCAGGTCCAGAGATGGTCTCCTGTCAGAGGAGTTGTTCAAGTGAGGTCTGTACCTCGGTGGTCTCGGAGAGGGGACCAAGGGACGTTCCCCCTGCCACCTCGGCGGATGCTCTCGTCCAAGCTGCTGATCCTCACGTCCAGGCCGGCACCGGTGATGCGGTGGCGTCCGCCGGCTGGGGGGACAGGGGCAGTGAGGAGCTGTACTTGCGGACCCTGAGAGACAGAGCTCATGAGCGCCAATGTGCCCTGGGGCGTGTGGAGGCTGAGGCTAAGCTGACGCCTGATGTCTCTGGGAAGGACCGGGAGGACAGCCTGGGTCCTGGGGTCTCTGGGGGGGGGGGGGGACCACGAGGACATCCCGGGCCCAGGAGTCTCCGGGGAGGACCGGGAGGACAGTCCAGGCCCTGGGGTCCCTGGGGGGGACCGGGAGGACAGCCTGGGCGTTGGGGTCTCCAGGAGGGACCGGGAGGGCATCCCGGGCCCTGGGGTCCCGTGGAAGAACCGGGAGGACAGCCTGGGCCCTGGGGCCTCTGGGGGTGAATGGGAGGACAGCGCGGGCCCTGGGGTCTCTGGGAAGGACTAGGAGGACAGCACGGGCCCTGGGGACCCTGGCGGGGACCGGGCTCCAAATTGAGACTCACAAGTTGCCGAAGCAAGTTCCTGCTGGGTTTTCAGTGAAACTGCCTTTCAGTGTACATGGTGAATTTGGGGGCTCACACATTCAAGTGCAAAGTCACTGTCTACAGCCAGTATAACCCGCTGACCCCCTACCCCCGCCAGGGAAACAGTAATGGGGAAGAGCTCTCTGGGCTGGGGGAGCGCTCCTCCCATTTCTCCTGGCCTGGGGGGACCCCAGAGAACGTCTCCATTGTTCTCTGTCTCCATTGTTCTCTTTCCCTCCAAGGGAGGAGCTGCCCCGAGCACCCCTGCACCCTCGGTGTCCCCGCCCCCGGGTCCCCACTGCTGAGAAAGAGGCCACAGTGACCTGTGTCAGGAGTCTGGTCGGCCGCCGCCTCTGGGGCCATGCCAGGCCCTGGTGGCTGGATAGAAAGGCTGGATGGCTTTGGGGGTGGGGCCTCACTGGCGTCCCCTCTCCCCTTCCCCACTGCGGTCTGCGATCCGGGCCCTGTACGGGTGCTCCATCTGTCACCGGTACCTGCCTTATTCCTGCCATGGGAGTGATTGCTCTGCATCACCCATGTCACAGAGCAGGAGAGTGAGGCCCAGAGAAGGGAGGCAGGTGTTTCTGGGCACAGGGCTGGTCAGCAGAGAGCTGGAATACCACCTCCGGAGCTCCGGCCAGCCCGGGCAGGGACCCCCCGAGTCAAGGGTGATCCTTCCCCTTGTGCCTGGCCGCTCATTCTTCCCAGACCTTGACGGTGGCCTGTTCCTTTTGGCCACAGATATTGCTGGCCGACCAGGAGGGAGTCCAGCTGGTAGGACAGGTCTCACTACAGGACACAGGGACACCTGGGAGCTCCCAGGAGCCACATTGTGGTCTCTGTCCCCGAGCCTGCCCGGCAGCTGGGGTCCAGGTGCCCTAGGGGTCGGCACACACCTGGGTCTGGGCTGAGCAGGAGGCCATGACCTCAAGGAGCCTCCACTCGGCCCTCTCCTGGCTCCTGCCCGGTCTCACCTGTCCTCCCCGAGGGGCTCCAGGGCCCGGATCCAGGCCCCTGATGGCTGCTCGGGCTCCAGCCGCGAAAGATGTAGAGCCTGTGGAGCAGCTGGACCTCTTGGGGCTGGAGGGAGGGCCGGCCACCCACGGGCCTTGGCTGGGGAGGATGAGGGCCTCTTGGGGTGAGGAAGAGGCCGGGACCTGGTCCCGGGGTCACGGCTCATGTATACAAAGGGCTGAAATCACTGAGTGCCCGGGGGATGGCCAGTTCAAGTAGCCCCCTGACACTTGGTTTTCCTGGAGGTGCCCCCTGGCCTCCAGGGGCCTCTTCCCACCCTCTGACTCCGCCCAGGGCTGCAGCCAGGCACAGACAGGCCGGACCTCTGTCCAAGGTCCTGCCAGGAAGACAAGGCGGAAGGAGGAAAGGAGAAGGGCAAGGGGAGGATCGACTTCTCCCTGCCCTGAGTCGGCCTCCACTGCTGCCTCCAGGAGCCCTGGCCCAGCCATGCCCCAGGGTCCAAGCACCTGGACCCCGGGGTGGAGTCTGCGGTCCAGGCCAGCTGGGTGGGATGGGTGTAGTCACTGGCCGTCGTGTCCCCAGATGTCCAACCCACCTGGCCCCGCACCCTGAGGCTTGCCTGGATGGGGAGGGCATGGTTCTGGGGCTCAGGAAGGTTGGGGTTCCAGAGTAGTTGGCGGAGGTGGGAACATGGGGGACCAGCCAGGTGGGGAGCGATTGGATTCATGCTCGTCAGCGTCACCTCTGGATCACCCACGGGTGCTGAGTGCCGGTCCCTGGCCATACCTGGCCATGACACAGACGCGGCTGACCCTGGAGAGGGAGGCCTGTGTACCCGGGGCACCTCCCATCCACCTACCCCCGCGGGCGAGCCTGGGCCCCGGCCACGCTGATGCACTTCCCCGTCTGACCCTCAGGGACAGGGGGGACACTGAGGTCAGGAGAGGCAAGGACTGGCCTGGACAAGTGAGGTGTGCAGGGTCCAAGGAGCAGGGCTGGTCTCCAATCCTAGGCCAGCCTCTACCCCCACATGGGGTTCTCCCTGGGAATGAGAGCCCCTGAGATGCTCAGGGGTCCCTATGCACCCCATCCGTGTGAGGCTGTGACCTCTGGGCATCTCCAGAAAGGCGCGTGCACACACACACACACACACACACACACACACACACACACACATTCTGACTGTCCCACCGGAGATCAGAGGGGAGTCTACACTGGGAGGGGGTGGGTAATACGGGGAAAGAAGAGAAAGGCTGGAGGCAGTGGGGCCATGGGGCAGGGACATCAGGATTCCTGGCAATAGCCCGGGACCCACCACATAGGGAGGGGATATGTGCCGGCTGAGGGTCAGGGGGTCCACAAGTGTCCGGGGGGATTGACAGGAACTAGGGTAGAACGGGGTCTGGGGTCCTGTGTCCACGACGCTGAGCCCATGGAACTAGGAAGTGTGGATGGGGCTACGGCACAGAAGGACTCAGCTTCCTCCTCCTAAACTGGGCTGCGTCGACAGTGTCCCAAGGGTCCCACAGGCTCGTAGATGAGTCTGTGTCCTGGGATCTTCGTCCCTGGCCCTCTGTTCTCCCCTCCTGGGAAAATGCTTCCTACTCCCTCAAGGTCCTTTGGAGCGGAGGGCAGCCTGGGGGCCTGGAGGACCGAGGACCTGGGTTTGCAGCACGTGGCCAAGCAGTGGACCCTGGTGTGGACACCGAGGTCAAGAGCCTTCTTGTTGGAGCCTCGGGTCCTCATTAGGAAGTGGTTCCCCAGGCAGAGTCCTGGCTGGGGAGAGCAGGCCTCGTGAGGGACCTGAGCACCGGGCCAGGGGAGGGCCACGGGCCACAAGGGAGGCTTCTGAGGGCTGTCACCTGGACCCTGGAGCCCACAGGACCTGCGCCTATGAGACACAAAGAGAGAGACAGAGTCCGAGGCAGAGACAGAGAATGGACCCACGAGAGAGGAAACCAGAAATTCCATGAATCGGCTCAGAAATGACACCCGGTCATCATATTCTAGCCCTTAGAACCCGGTCACATGGGCCGTCCACCCGGGGTGCGGGGGGGTTGACAGAGGCACGTAGGAACAGAAATCGGGAAGGCTGGGAGCCACAGTGGGGACCGCCCAGCACGTAGGCCCAGACCAGGCGCTGAGACCCGAGTCCAAATGTAATGGAGCCCGTGGCATGCGTGTCTGGTGGGCACAGGGTCTGAACGAGTTCACCTCCACCTTCCCTGGGCCTGGGACCCAGGCAGGAGGGGTGGCTGTGCCTGGACCCGGAGAGGACCCAGGCCCGCGTGAGTGTGTTCCGTGCCAGGCCCACCCCTTCCTCGTCCTTCCACGGCCACGTGTGCCCACAAGCCTCACGGGATAGCAGGCACGGGACGTGTCTACAGGTGGCTCCCTGATGGTGCCCCTGCAAGTAGATGCCACAAGGACCCCACTGTGCAGACGGGTGACCGGGGGCCCCGGGAGGCACGATGCAGGGTCCCAGCACTGCTCAGGGGGAAAACCCAGGTCTGAACCCAGCTCTGTGGCCCCAAAGCCGCGGCACCGGCTGCACCAGGCCTCGCCGGGACGTGTCTGGGCTGTGTTGGTGTCACTGTAGGGACAGGGCATGGGGTGGAGGGGTCTCCTTTGCAGCCTGGGAGGGGCTCTTGTAGGAGCAGGAAGCTGGGTAAGGGGACCCCAGGAAGTGACCTCACCTCCCTGGTAACAGACCCCAACAGAACTCGGAACCCGGGTCACCAGGCACCCACCTTCTGGAGACAGCGCCCGACTGGGCTCATTCGTTGGGACACCTTCACCTGATGAACATGTTCTCCTGTTGTGTGCCCGTGTCCCACGGCTGCCGGCTCAGGGGAGCCCGTGGCCGCGATGCTTCCCGACCCTGGAGACACTGGGTCAGATCGTGCATAGGATGCCTCAGGTCTCTAGCTCGCAGGGACCCAAAGGTAACACAGGAGACCCAGAGACATCCAGTCCAGCCCGACAGCGGTCTGATCTCACCTGTGAGGCCCCACGTCCCCTCCCGTGTGTGTGTGTGTGTGTGTGTGTGTGTGTGTGTGCGTGGAAGGAGGGGTCGTGTGTGGAGGGCCCACCTGAGCAGGTGCAGGCTGATGAAGGGGTTAGATGCCTGGTGGGCGGGTCAGGCTCACACCCCTGTCAAGGCTGGAGGGCAGGGACAGGTTGTGCTGGGGTGGCCCTCTCGTCCCCAAGGTTCATCCCGAGCCCTGCTGGTGGATGTCACTGTGTCCCAGGCGCAGGTCTGTGCACACTCAGGTCTGTGTCCGATCTGGGAGCAGCGGGGAGAGAGGGCGGAAGGACACTGAGGATGGCTGGGCGGGGCTGTGATGTCTCCGGGCCGTCCGCGGGTCACTGTCTTTACAGAAATCAACCGATGAAATCGGGAGGCGACTGTCGGAATCCCGATTCACCTGTCCTACAGAGTTGTGCGAGTGCCCCGTCGCCCAGGAGGGCCACCCTGGGCCCAGGGAGAGAGTGGCCGCACGGAGGTCTTGGGAAGCAGGGCCTGGAGTTGGCCTGGGAAGGCCTCCTTCACCGCCCTGGCCCCTCCACAGGGTCCTGGTTCACCGGTCCTGGGATGAGGACCCGGAGCCCCCGGAGCCAGAGCCCGAGGGTGAGAAGGCTGGGGTGGGAGATGTGTGTTCATGGGACCAGGGCGGAGCTGGGCCACCCAGGGAGGAGCCCCCGGGGGCTGGTGTGGGTCCAGGAGCAGAGACGGAGAGCCCAGGGCTGCGGCCTGCAGGGGGGCAGAGGTCCTGGTGGGGGTTCCTGGCCGCGGCTTCTCGGGGAGGCTCTGGGGTGAGTTGTGTGTCTGCAAAGGCCCCTGGAGAGGCTGGCGCTGGTGTGAGGTGGGACCTTCCCTCTTCTCACCCTGGAGCCACTGCAACCATCACTCTGTTTCCTTCTCAAGAGTCCGGGGCAGGAGCGGAAGCCGGTGCGGCTCCAGAGCCCGACCCAAGGGCATCGGGGTCCTGGGAGTCTCTGCAGTCAGGGGTGGAGTCTGGAGTGACTCCTGCAGGGGCCTGGGAGCCAGCAAGTGACCTGGGACCTGTGCGGGGACAGCAGGCAACTGAGCGGAGTCAGCTGGGTCCTGCTTCTGCTCCAGCTTCTCCTGGTTCCACTGTTCCTGCTTCTGATCCCAACACTGTTCCGGCCCCTGCCCTTCTCCCCGCCCCTGCCCCCGCCCCTGTCAACGCCCTTCTCCCTGCCCCTGCCCCCGCCCTTGCTCCCACATGGATGCCAGTCACAAATCAAGGGCCTGAAGGCCTACACGGGGTGTTTACTTTACTTTATTTTTGTTATGTTTTATTTCAAATTTATTCTCCAATCCCTGACCCCGACCCCCCACCAGAATATCTCTTCTTCTTCTCCCTTATACTTTTTCTCTTCTACTTTTTAGCTGTTACTTTATTTGTTCATTAGTTATAATCTATATTAATCTTCAATAAAAAGTTTTATTTATTTTACATTGTGCAATTCCTGAGCACTGGGTATGCTCACAACGCCGTGAACCACGCCACAGAATTTTGCGGCAGAATATCTCGGTCCCCAAGGGTCACCGTGTATCCGGAGCCCTCGCTCCCCATTCGTGCCCCCGCCAGCCCCTGGGAACCCCCAGTCTGCTTTCTCTCCATGTTCTGTTACCTCCTCTGGAGGTTTCCTTCAAGTGGAATCTCGCCAGAGATACCTTTGGGTCCGCACCGACTTTTCATATGGGACAGATTCATTTTCGTACTCTGTGGCCATTTGAAATAGACTTTTTCTCCTTTGATATTGAAATCACAATGGATTAAAGATTAGGTGGGAAAAAAGAGGCCCCTTCGGTGACAATGGGCATGGTCTCGGGGTGGAGACCCCTGTGCGTGCTGTGACACCACAGCCTGAAGCCAGACAGGACACGGCTGGTCCTCCCGTGGCCCAAACAGAAACCGGGAGATGCAGAAGGCCGGACGGTCACACCACAGAGGGGAGAGCATCCCTCACGACCCAGGGCCAGAACGGTTCACAGGCCTCTGGGCCAAATAATGCTCCAAATCAGTGCGTTCCCCGGGATGGAGGCCAGACCCGTCCCAGTCCAAGGGGAGGCGACCCCCGTGGGAGCAGGCGTCAGAGATGCGGGACGTCCCGGGGTGGGACTCGGGTAAGTGAGATCCGAGGGAGGCAGCGCTGGTCGCCTTCAGACGGGCAGGTGTCTGGTCTGGGAACGATAGCCTAGGTGTCCACGTGAAGAAGCAGAGGCCCCAGCCAATCCCCAGCGAGAAGTCCTCGTCCTGCAGGGGACCGGCTGGCCCAATACTGGGAGAGCCCCCAGAGCCCAGAGTCGGCCCTTCCCCAGCCCCATGTGGGGCCCCAGGCAGGTTGGTCAGCTCTGCTCCCCTGAGTTCAGGGGGGGGCCCTCAGCGGGTGGTGGGGTCCCCCAGGAAGCGGGACCCCGAGCCCCAGGACACCAAGATGCACGCCTGCGGGTAGGACAATCCAAAGTCAAGAGATGGGCTTCCTGACTCAGGTCATCTTACCATGACCCAGGCTGTGCTATTAGCCTCGGTGTCCCCATCTGTGGCATGGGGATGTAACGGGCCTTCTAGATGGGTTGTCACATTCCCTGAGAGATGAGGTGGAATCGTGGCCTGGTGCCTGGAAGACATAAAAGAGCCACCTGGAAGGCTGTCCCAGAGTCCCCCAGGGCACAGGATTCCGGAAGCCCCTCCTTGGCCCCTGCCCGCTGTCCCCCTTCTGGGAACACTCAGCGTTGTTTGCTGAGGAGGTGGAAACGATCCAGGAGGTCAACAGGTCCCACGTGGAGGAAGGTCAGCACTGGAGGGACAGAAGGACGTGTCCCGTGCCCCCTTCCAGGGCCCGAGCTGTGACGCCCTCTGACCGGACCTCTGACCTGACCTGGTTTGGACCCCACTTCTATGGTTTCCCTCCCTCCCTCCTTCCGTTCCTCCTTCCTGAATTCAGCTGGGGAACTAGGCCCCTGCTGTGTGCTGAGCGCCGTGACCTCTCCAGTGAGCACGACCCGATAGGTCCCCCACGTGGCATCTTCCTTTGCAGGGTCTGAATGTTCCTGGCCGTGTCCCCTCTGGCGAGTCTGGGAGGGAGGCCTCTGCCCACGTTCCCGACAAGGAAGCACGAGTCCAGAAGGTCCAGACGACCTGCCCCAAGTGCCAGCGTGTGGAGCCTGGACAGAGGGTGGTCCCCGAGCAGAGGAGGACTTGGACCCACGCAGCCCGGAGGAGGAGGGGGAGCACCGGGGCGGCCTGGCGCTCAAGTCCGCTGGGAGACGGTGTCCTACCCAGACCGGCCCTGTCCCCACGGCATTCGGGGTACCTGCGCTCCCAGGTGGCAGGCTGGCCCCGCCTGGCAGGAGAGGAGGTGCCCCTGGGACAGGACAGAGCCCTCAGGCAGAGCGGAGGGTCGCCCGTGCTCTCCCAGGGGCAGGTGGACTCGGGTGCCCTGAGGGGGCGTCACCGGGACAGCTGTGCCTTGCCAGCCCCAGTTCCCCAAATCCAAGCACAAGACCCTAACAGCCTCTGCCCCACCGCCCAGAGCAGAAACCGCTTCTGTCCTTGTTCCTTTGTGGATGCGTCCATGCCTGCCCTCAGCACCCTGTCTGCTCCCCGCTGTGTGCACGCACCTGGATCCCAAAGCAAGCCCCGGACCCCACCCAGGAGGTGGTACGGCCTCTCACCCGCAGCCAGCAAGGGGGAGCGCCGTCCCCATGGCCCTCCTCACCCTAAGAAGACACGTAAGCCATATTCACCAAGGTTTTTAACCATCGTACACACACACACACACACACACACACACACACACACACAGAGCGAAGGGTGGGGGCCCTGGAGGACCCACACACTTATGTCTCCGGCACCTCCTGCCGCCCCTATGCTTTTGTGGGTTTGCTCTGGTTCTCTCGGATCCTCCTCCCGGCTCCCTTGAAGGCGTCAGGTCTCCGCCCGAGTCCCTGGGTCACCCACCCACCTCTCCTCTTAGGAAGACGTGCAAATGCACACCCTACATTTCCTCCCATCTTCCTCTCTCCTCCCAGACTTCGGTCGTCAGATTTGGGAGTCGAGAACACCCCCTTGTGTCTTCCCTCACCTGTCCTTCCACCCAGCGCTTCCCAGGCCGTCCCCGAGGCTGTCCTCGGGCTGGATTCGTCTCCCGGGAGGTGGGGGTCAGGGGACAGAGGGCATACGGTGCCGGTGGGGGCAGGAGAGGGCCGTGGCCCACAGGCCGAGTGCCCCGGTCCCTCCTCTCTGCCTGAGGACTCTCTCTTCCGGAGACGGGAGTCTGTCACACTTGTCTCTGGGGACCTGTGCTTCCTCACCTTGTCAGCTGGGCGGCTGGTTCCCAGAGCAGAAACCTGCCCGTCTGAAGGCGACCAGCGCTGCCTCCCTCGGGTCTCACTTACCCGAGTCCCACCCCGGGACGTCCCGCATCTCTGACGCCTGCTCCCGTGGGGGTCGCCTCCCCTTGGACTGGGACGGGTCTGGCCTCCATCCCGGGGAACGCACTGGCTTTGGCGCGTTATTTGGCCCAGAGGCCTGTGAACCTTTCTGGCCCTGGGTCGTGAGGGATGCTCTCCCCTCTGTGGTGTGAACGTCCGGCCTTCTGCATCTCCCGGTTTCTGTTTGGGCCACGGGAGGACCAGCCGTGTCCTCTCTGGTGTGTCAGGCTGTGGTGTCATGGCACAAAAAGGGGTCTCTACCCCGAGACCAATGTCACCGAAGGGGCCCCTTTTTCCCCCCTAATCTTTAATCCATTGTGATTTCAATATCAAAGGAGATAAAGTCTATTTCAAACGACCACAAAGTACAAAAATGAATCTGTCCCGTCTGAAAAGTCGGTGCGGACCCAAAGGTATCTCTGGCAAGATTCCACTTGAAGGAAACCTCCAGAGTAGGTAACGGAACACGGAGAGAAAACAGACTGGGGGTTCCCAGGGCCTGCCGGGGGCACAAAAGGGGAGTGAGGGCTCCGGGTACACGGTGACCCTTGGGGACCGAGATATTCTGCAACAAAATTCTGTGCCGTGGTTCACAGCGTCGTGAGCGTGCCCCGTGCTCAGGAATTGCACAACGTAAAGTAAATAAGTTTTTATTGACGATTAATGTGGATTTTAAACATACCATGAACAAATAATGTACCAGCTAAAAAGTAGAGGAGAGAAAGGATAAGGGAGAAGAGGAAGAGTCATTCTGGTGGAGGGGTCGGGGACTGGGACTGGAGCAACAATTAGAAATACAATAAACACCCCTCGAAGGCCTTTGAGCCCTTGATTTGTGGCCGGAATCCATACGGGAACAAGGGCAGTGGCAGGAACGGTGTCGGGAGCAGAAGCAGGAACCAGCTGACCCTGTTCAGGTGCCCGCTGTCCCAGCACAGGTACCAGGTCACCTGCTGGCTCTCCGGCCCCTGTAGGAGTCGCTCCAGACTCCACCCCTGCCTGCAGAGACTCCGAGGACCCCGATGCCCTTGGGTCGGGCTCTGGAGCCGCACGGGCTTCTGCTCCTGCCCCGGACTCTTGAGAAGGAAACAGAGTTATGGTTACAGCGGCTCCAAGGCCTCAGGGTGAGAGGAGGGACGGTTCCCCCACCCACCCAAGGCCGGCTTCTCCAAGGGCCTTTGCAGAGACACAACTCACCCCAGAGCCTCCCTGAGAAGCCAAGGCCAGGAACCCACACCAGGACCTCTGCCCCCTGCAGGCCACAGCCTGGGGCTCTCAGTCTCTGCTCCTGGCCCCACACCAGCCCCCGGGGGCTCCTCCCTGGGTGGCCCAGCACCGCCCTGGTCCCATGAACACACATTTCCCACCCCCAGCCTTCTCACCCTCGGGCTCTGGCTCCGGGGGCTCCGGGTCCTGATCCCAGGACCCGTGAACTAGGACCGTGTGGGCGGGCCGGGGCGGTGAAGGAGGCCTTCCCAGGCCATCTCCAGGCCCTGCTTCCCAAGACCTCCCTGCAGCCACTCTCTGCCTCGGTCCAGGGTGGCCCTCCTGGGCGACGGGGCACACGCACAACTCTGTAGGGCAGGCGTATCGGGATTCGGCCAGACGTTTCCCGATGTCATCGGTTGATTTCTGTAAAGACAGTGACCCGCGGCCATCCCGGAGACATCACAGCCGTGCCCGGCCATCCTGAGTGTCCTTCCACCCTCTCCACCTGTTGCTCCCAGATCGGACACAGACCTGAGTGTGCATAGACCTGTGCCTGGGACACAGTGACATCCACCTACAGGGCTCGGGATGAACATCGGGAACAAGAGGGCCGCTCCGGCACACCCTGTCCCTCCCAACCAGCCTTGACCGAGTGTGAGCCTGACCCGCCCCCCAGGCATCTGACCCCTTCATCAGCCTGCACCTGCTCGGGTGGACCCTCCACACACGACCCCTCCATCCACACAGACACAGACACACACACACAGACACACAAACACACACACACACACACACACACACACACACACACGGTGGGGGACATGGGGCCGCACAGGTCAGATCAGAGCGGTGTCGGGCTGGACTGGATGTCTCTGGGTCTCCCTGTGTTACCTTTGGGTCCCTGCGAGCTAGAGACCTGAGGCGTCCTGCGCACGACCTGACCCACTGTCTCCAGGGACGGGAAGCGTCGCGGCCACGGGCTCCCCTGAGCCGGCAGCCGCGGGACACGGGCACACAACAGGAGAACATGTTCGTCAGGCAAAGGTGTCCCAACGAATGAGCCCAGTCGGGCGCTGTCTCCAGAACGTGGGTGCCTGGTGACCCGGGTTCTGAGTTCAATTGGGCTTTGTGACCAGGGAGGTGAGGTCACTTCCTGGGGTCCCCTTACCAGGCTTCCTGCTCCTACAAGAGCCCCTCCCAGGCTGCAAAGGGGCCCCTCCACCCCATGCCCTGAACCTACAGTGACACCAACACAGCCCAGACACGTCCCCGCGAGGCCTGGTGCGGCCGGTGCCACGGCTTTGGGGCCACAGACCTGGGTTCAGACGTGGGTTTTCCTCCTGACCAGTGCTGGGACCCCGCACAGACCCGTGCCTCCTGGGGCCCCCCAGTCTCCCCATCTGCACAGTGGGGTCCTTGTGGCATCTACTTGTAGGGGCGCCATCAGGGAGCCACCTGTAGACACGTCCCATGCCTGCTATCCCGTGAGGCTTGTGGATACACGTGGCCGTGGAAGGACGAGGAAGGGGTGCGCCTGGCACGGAACACAGGAGAGGGCAGAGTGGAGTCTCTTTGAAGTCATGGCCTCCTGCTCAGCCCAGACCCTGGTGTGTGCCGACCCCTAGCGCACCTGGACCCCAGCTTCCGGCCGGGCTCGGGGACGGACGCCAGAATGTGTCCCTGTGTCCTGTAGCTCTACACAACTCACCCTGTCCCTCCCAGTCACCCTTGACCTGGGGTGTGGACATGACCCTCCCATCAGCCTGCTCCTGCTCTGGGTGGCTTCCCCCCACGTCCCATCCTTACAAACACACACAGCCTCACACACACTCACAGACACAGGGAGGCTCGTGCGACTCACCAGTCGGATCAGGGCCGTGTCAGGCTAGACCGGCCAGTCCTGGGCCTCCCGGTGTCACCTTTGCGTCCCTCCGGGCACGTGACCAGAGGCTTCGGCGGTGAGACCGGACCCACCTTCTGCAAGTGGGAAAAGGCTCTCCCTGTGGGCTTTCCTGAGACCACAGCCTCGAGATATCAGGACATAGCATGAGAACACGTTGCGCATTTGAAGGTCTCCAACCACAGGAGCTGAGTGGGGTGCTTCTCCAGAATGGGGGTGCCTGTGATACACACGGGGGCATTTGGGGATCCCCTGACCAGCGGCTTGGCTTGGCTCCCCTCTTGGGCATGTTCCCTGGAGACAGTGTCCCCGCCCCACACCTCTTTTCTCCCCCAACCCCTGTCACCTCCAGGTTCCACTCATCCTTTGACCCCCACGCGGGTGGTTAGTTACTGGGGGCGGGGGACTGTGTTTCCATGCAATTGCGTGGACCTGTGCCCACTCGGGGATGCCCAGAGGAAAGGACCCCACACGGGATGGGTTCGGTGGTCCTCCAGGATCTTAGAGGCTCTCATTCCCTCGAAAGCCCCACAGGAAAGTGAAGCCCTGGCCTAGGAGCCCGAAACCTCCCCCAGCCCCTCTAGGCTCTGCTCACCTGGTGGGTCCCCGGCCAGTCCCTGCCTCTCCTGGCTTCAGTTCCCCGACTGTTCCATGCGCGCTTGGAGGAGGAGCTTCACCAGTCCGGCTAGAGTGGCCCCTGGCTCCCACCTTCGGGTAGGATGTGGCGCGGGAGCCTTGTGGGCGGGGAGGTGCTCCCACCAAAGGTCGAGGCAGGTGGAGCCTCCGCAGGTGCACCGGACCATGGGAGTGCGCACACGGGACCACCTCGTGGCAAGAGTCCACGACACATGGGGTCGCACGTATCCAATCTCCACCGCCCGCTCACTGACCCTCATATCCTCTTAGGCCTGGGGCCATGGCCACTCCACCCAGGCAGGGCAGCTGGACACAGCGGGTATGGAGACACGGGGGCAAGAGGGAAACGACACAGACCCCCACCCTGCTGACCTGGCCCCCACACTCCACTCCACTGTTCATTCGGGCGTCTGGCTGAGCAGGGGGAGGGGGAGGTGGACACCAGTCTGGGCAGGGAGAGGTCAGGCCGCCTTTCCCACTTCCCATCCCCTCCCCGTGCCTTCCCGAGACCCCCTCCCCCCACAAGCTCCCCCACTTCGGACACCTTCACCTCCTTGCTTTCATCCCCCACACATCCACCGGAGGTGGGAGCCGCCGACCCCATCTTCAAAAAAGAGCACCGAGGTCCCAGAAGCTGGCATAGAGCTTGCGTGTCACAGGACTCTGACGTGGCCCCGCTGTGAGTGTGAACCCGGGTCGCTCTGACCCGAAGCCTGGGCTTTCGCAGGACCCCGAGGAGGTGACCTCTGAAGCCAGCCTTAGAGATGAGGGTGCTCTGGATGGGACCCATGGTGCGGGGCGGTGGTAGCAGGGGGCTCGAGGGCAGGGATGGTGGGCTCCCTGGGAGGGGAAAACACTAGGGAGGAGGGAGGGGAACACCCTGGGGAGGGCATCTGGCCCAGTTCACTCGGGGCTCGGACGTCAGGTAAGGGACGGGGGTAACCGCAGCTTGCCAGGCTCAGGGGACGTGACCAGGCAGTGTCGTCAGAGCCACGGCATCCTAGATGTGGAGGGAGCTCGCGGGCTTGGTATTTGCCCCCAGGCAAGCATGGATTCCCAGGCACCGGCCTGGGAGGACGATGTTGCCTCAGTCTCCCCCTCTGTAGAGCAGAGCAGGTCGTCGCCTTCTCCCGGGGCTGGATTCCCCGGCAGGTCCAGAGATGGTCTCCTGTCAGAGGAGTTGTTCAAGTGAGGTCTGTACCTCGGTGGTCTCGGAGAGGGGACCAAGGGACGTTCCCCCTGCCACCTCGGCGGATGCTCTCGTCCAAGCTGCTGATCCTCACGTCCAGGCCGGCACCGGTGATGCGGTGGCGTCCGCCGGCTGGGGGGACAGGGGCAGTGAGGAGCTGTACTTGCGGACCCTGAGAGACAGAGCTCATGAGCGCCAATGTGCCCTGGGGCGTGTGGAGGCTGAGGCTAAGCTGACGCCTGATGTCTCTGGGAAGGACCGGGAGGACAGCCTGGGTCCTGGGGTCTCTGGGGGGGGGGGGGGGACCACGAGGACATCCCGGGCCCAGGAGTCTCCGGGGAGGACCGGGAGGACAGTCCAGGCCCTGGGGTCCCTGGGGGGGACCGGGAGGACAGCCTGGGCGTTGGGGTCTCCAGGAGGGACCGGGAGGGCATCCCGGGCCCTGGGGTCCCGTGGAAGAACCGGGAGGACAGCCTGGGCCCTGGGGCCTCTGGGGGTGAATGGGAGGACAGCGCGGGCCCTGGGGTCTCTGGGAAGGACTAGGAGGACAGCACGGGCCCTGGGGACCCTGGCGGGGACCGGGCTCCAAATTGAGACTCACAAGTTGCCGAAGCAAGTTCCTGCTGGGTTTTCAGTGAAACTGCCTTTCAGTGTACATGGTGAATTTGGGGGCTCACACATTCAAGTGCAAAGTCACTGTCTACAGCCAGTATAACCCGCTGACCCCCTACCCCCGCCAGGGAAACAGTAATGGGGAAGAGCTCTCTGGGCTGGGGGAGCGCTCCTCCCATTTCTCCTGGCCTGGGGGGACCCCAGAGAACGTCTCCATTGTTCTCTGTCTCCATTGTTCTCTTTCCCTCCAAGGGAGGAGCTGCCCCGAGCACCCCTGCACCCTCGGTGTCCCCGCCCCCGGGTCCCCACTGCTGAGAAAGAGGCCACAGTGACCTGTGTCAGGAGTCTGGTCGGCCGCCGCCTCTGGGGCCATGCCAGGCCCTGGTGGCTGGATAGAAAGGCTGGATGGCTTTGGGGGTGGGGCCTCACTGGCGTCCCCTCTCCCCTTCCCCACTGCGGTCTGCGATCCGGGCCCTGTACGGGTGCTCCATCTGTCACCGGTACCTGCCTTATTCCTGCCATGGGAGTGATTGCTCTGCATCACCCATGTCACAGAGCAGGAGAGTGAGGCCCAGAGAAGGGAGGCAGGTGTTTCTGGGCACAGGGCTGGTCAGCAGAGAGCTGGAATACCACCTCCGGAGCTCCGGCCAGCCCGGGCAGGGACCCCCCGAGTCAAGGGTGATCCTTCCCCTTGTGCCTGGCCGCTCATTCTTCCCAGACCTTGACGGTGGCCTGTTCCTTTTGGCCACAGATATTGCTGGCCGACCAGGAGGGAGTCCAGCTGGTAGGACAGGTCTCACTACAGGACACAGGGACACCTGGGAGCTCCCAGGAGCCACATTGTGGTCTCTGTCCCCGAGCCTGCCCGGCAGCTGGGGTCCAGGTGCCCTAGGGGTCGGCACACACCTGGGTCTGGGCTGAGCAGGAGGCCATGACCTCAAGGAGCCTCCACTCGGCCCTCTCCTGGCTCCTGCCCGGTCTCACCTGTCCTCCCCGAGGGGCTCCAGGGCCCGGATCCAGGCCCCTGATGGCTGCTCGGGCTCCAGCCGCGAAAGATGTAGAGCCTGTGGAGCAGCTGGACCTCTTGGGGCTGGAGGGAGGGCCGGCCACCCACGGGCCTTGGCTGGGGAGGATGAGGGCCTCTTGGGGTGAGGAAGAGGCCGGGACCTGGTCCCGGGGTCACGGCTCATGTATACAAAGGGCTGAAATCACTGAGTGCCCGGGGGATGGCCAGTTCAAGTAGCCCCCTGACACTTGGTTTTCCTGGAGGTGCCCCCTGGCCTCCAGGGGCCTCTTCCCACCCTCTGACTCCGCCCAGGGCTGCAGCCAGGCACAGACAGGCCGGACCTCTGTCCAAGGTCCTGCCAGGAAGACAAGGCGGAAGGAGGAAAGGAGAAGGGCAAGGGGAGGATCGACTTCTCCCTGCCCTGAGTCGGCCTCCACTGCTGCCTCCAGGAGCCCTGGCCCAGCCATGCCCCAGGGTCCAAGCACCTGGACCCCGGGGTGGAGTCTGCGGTCCAGGCCAGCTGGGTGGGATGGGTGTAGTCACTGGCCGTCGTGTCCCCAGATGTCCAACCCACCTGGCACCGCACCCTGAGGCTTGCCTGGATGGGGAGGGCATGGTTCTGGGGCTCAGGAAGGTTGGGGTTCCAGAGTAGTTGGCGGAGGTGGGAACATGGGGGACCAGCCAGGTGGGGAGCGATTGGATTCATGCTCGTCAGCGTCACCTCTGGATCACCCACGGGTGCTGAGTGCCGGTCCCTGGCCATACCTGGCCATGACACAGACGCGGCTGACCCTGGAGAGGGAGGCCTGTGTACCCGGGGCACCTCCCATCCACCTACCCCCGCGGGCGAGCCTGGGCCCCGGCCACGCTGATGCACTTCCCCGTCTGACCCTCAGGGACAGGGGGGACACTGAGGTCAGGAGAGGCAAGGACTGGCCTGGACAAGTGAGGTGTGCAGGGTCCAAGGAGCAGGGCTGGTCTCCAATCCTAGGCCAGCCTCTACCCCCACATGGGGTTCTCCCTGGGAATGAGAGCCCCTGAGATGCTCAGGGGTCCCTATGCACCCCATCCGTGTGAGGCTGTGACCTCTGGGCATCTCCAGAAAGGCGCGTGCACACACACACACACACACACACACACACACACACACACACATTCTGACTGTCCCACCGGAGATCAGAGGGGAGTCTACACTGGGAGGGGGTGGGTAATACGGGGAAAGAAGAGAAAGGCTGGAGGCAGTGGGGCCATGGGGCAGGGACATCAGGATTCCTGGCAATAGCCCGGGACCCACCACATAGGGAGGGGATATGTGCCGGCTGAGGGTCAGGGGGTCCACAAGTGTCCGGGGGGATTGACAGGAACTAGGGTAGAACGGGGTCTGGGGTCCTGTGTCCACGACGCTGAGCCCATGGAACTAGGAAGTGTGGATGGGGCTACGGCACAGAAGGACTCAGCTTCCTCCTCCTAAACTGGGCTGCGTCGACAGTGTCCCAAGGGTCCCACAGGCTCGTAGATGAGTCTGTGTCCTGGGATCTTCGTCCCTGGCCCTCTGTTCTCCCCTCCTGGGAAAATGCTTCCTACTCCCTCAAGGTCCTTTGGAGCGGAGGGCAGCCTGGGGGCCTGGAGGACCGAGGACCTGGGTTTGCAGCACGTGGCCAAGCAGTGGACCCTGGTGTGGACACCGAGGTCAAGAGCCTTCTTGTTGGAGCCTCGGGTCCTCATTAGGAAGTGGTTCCCCAGGCAGAGTCCTGGCTGGGGAGAGCAGGCCTCGTGAGGGACCTGAGCACCGGGCCAGGGGAGGGCCACGGGCCACAAGGGAGGCTTCTGAGGGCTGTCACCTGGACCCTGGAGCCCACAGGACCTGCGCCTATGAGACACAAAGAGAGAGACAGAGTCCGAGGCAGAGACAGAGAATGGACCCACGAGAGAGGAAACCAGAAATTCCATGAATCGGCTCAGAAATGACACCCGGTCATCATATTCTAGCCCTTAGAACCCGGTCACATGGGCCGTCCACCCGGGGTGCGGGGGGGTTGACAGAGGCACGTAGGAACAGAAATCGGGAAGGCTGGGAGCCACAGTGGGGACCGCCCAGCACGTAGGCCCAGACCAGGCGCTGAGACCCGAGTCCAAATGTAATGGAGCCCGTGGCATGCGTGTCTGGTGGGCACAGGGTCTGAACGAGTTCACCTCCACCTTCCCTGGGCCTGGGACCCAGGCAGGAGGGGTGGCTGTGCCTGGACCCGGAGAGGACCCAGGCCCGCGTGAGTGTGTTCCGTGCCAGGCCCACCCCTTCCTCGTCCTTCCACGGCCACGTGTGCCCACAAGCCTCACGGGATAGCAGGCACGGGACGTGTCTACAGGTGGCTCCCTGATGGTGCCCCTGCAAGTAGATGCCACAAGGACCCCACTGTGCAGACGGGTGACCGGGGGCCCCGGGAGGCACGATGCAGGGTCCCAGCACTGCTCAGGGGGAAAACCCAGGTCTGAACCCAGCTCTGTGGCCCCAAAGCCGCGGCACCGGCTGCACCAGGCCTCGCCGGGACGTGTCTGGGCTGTGTTGGTGTCACTGTAGGGACAGGGCATGGGGTGGAGGGGTCTCCTTTGCAGCCTGGGAGGGGCTCTTGTAGGAGCAGGAAGCTGGGTAAGGGGACCCCAGGAAGTGACCTCACCTCCCTGGTAACAGACCCCAACAGAACTCGGAACCCGGGTCACCAGGCACCCACCTTCTGGAGACAGCGCCCGACTGGGCTCATTCGTTGGGACACCTTCACCTGATGAACATGTTCTCCTGTTGTGTGCCCGTGTCCCACGGCTGCCGGCTCAGGGGAGCCCGTGGCCGCGATGCTTCCCGACCCTGGAGACACTGGGTCAGATCGTGCATAGGATGCCTCAGGTCTCTAGCTCGCAGGGACCCAAAGGTAACACAGGAGACCCAGAGACATCCAGTCCAGCCCGACAGCGGTCTGATCTCACCTGTGAGGCCCCACGTCCCCTCCCGTGTGTGTGTGTGTGTGTGTGTGTGTGTGTGTGTGCGTGGAAGGAGGGGTCGTGTGTGGAGGGCCCACCTGAGCAGGTGCAGGCTGATGAAGGGGTTAGATGCCTGGTGGGCGGGTCAGGCTCACACCCCTGTCAAGGCTGGAGGGCAGGGACAGGTTGTGCTGGGGTGGCCCTCTCGTCCCCAAGGTTCATCCCGAGCCCTGCTGGTGGATGTCACTGTGTCCCAGGCGCAGGTCTGTGCACACTCAGGTCTGTGTCCGATCTGGGAGCAGCGGGGAGAGAGGGCGGAAGGACACTGAGGATGGCTGGGCGGGGCTGTGATGTCTCCGGGCCGTCCGCGGGTCACTGTCTTTACAGAAATCAACCGATGAAATCGGGAGGCGACTGTCGGAATCCCGATTCACCTGTCCTACAGAGTTGTGCGAGTGCCCCGTCGCCCAGGAGGGCCACCCTGGGCCCAGGGAGAGAGTGGCCGCACGGAGGTCTTGGGAAGCAGGGCCTGGAGTTGGCCTGGGAAGGCCTCCTTCACCGCCCTGGCCCCTCCACAGGGTCCTGGTTCACCGGTCCTGGGATGAGGACCCGGAGCCCCCGGAGCCAGAGCCCGAGGGTGAGAAGGCTGGGGTGGGAGATGTGTGTTCATGGGACCAGGGCGGAGCTGGGCCACCCAGGGAGGAGCCCCCGGGGGCTGGTGTGGGTCCAGGAGCAGAGACGGAGAGCCCAGGGCTGCGGCCTGCAGGGGGGCAGAGGTCCTGGTGGGGGTTCCTGGCCGCGGCTTCTCGGGGAGGCTCTGGGGTGAGTTGTGTGTCTGCAAAGGCCCCTGGAGAGGCTGGCGCTGGTGTGAGGTGGGACCTTCCCTCTTCTCACCCTGGAGCCACTGCAACCATCACTCTGTTTCCTTCTCAAGAGTCCGGGGCAGGAGCGGAAGCCGGTGCGGCTCCAGAGCCCGACCCAAGGGCATCGGGGTCCTGGGAGTCTCTGCAGTCAGGGGTGGAGTCTGGAGTGACTCCTGCAGGGGCCTGGGAGCCAGCAAGTGACCTGGGACCTGTGCGGGGACAGCAGGCAACTGAGCGGAGTCAGCTGGGTCCTGCTTCTGCTCCAGCTTCTCCTGGTTCCACTGTTCCTGCTTCTGATCCCAACACTGTTCCGGCCCCTGCCCTTCTCCCCGCCCCTGCCCCCGCCCCTGTCAACGCCCTTCTCCCTGCCCCTGCCCCCGCCCTTGCTCCCACATGGATGCCAGTCACAAATCAAGGGCCTGAAGGCCTACACGGGGTGTTTACTTTACTTTATTTTTGTTATGTTTTATTTCAAATTTATTCTCCAATCCCTGACCCCGACCCCCCACCAGAATATCTCTTCTTCTTCTCCCTTATACTTTTTCTCTTCTACTTTTTAGCTGTTACTTTATTTGTTCATTAGTTAAAATCTATATTAATCTTCAATAAAAAGTTTTATTTATTTTACATTGTGCAATTCCTGAGCACTGGGTATGCTCACAACGCCGTGAACCACGCCACAGAATTTTGCGGCAGAATATCTCGGTCCCCAAGGGTCACCGTGTATCCGGAGCCCTCGCTCCCCATTCGTGCCCCCGCCAGCCCCTGGGAACCCCCAGTCTGCTTTCTCTCCATGTTCTGTTACCTCCTCTGGAGGTTTCCTTCAAGTGGAATCTCGCCAGAGATACCTTTGGGTCCGCACCGACTTTTCATATGGGACAGATTCATTTTCGTACTCTGTGGCCATTTGAAATAGACTTTTTCTCCTTTGATATTGAAATCACAATGGATTAAAGATTAGGTGGGAAAAAAGAGGCCCCTTCGGTGACAATGGGCATGGTCTCGGGGTGGAGACCCCTGTGCGTGCTGTGACACCACAGCCTGAAGCCAGACAGGACACGGCTGGTCCTCCCGTGGCCCAAACAGAAACCGGGAGATGCAGAAGGCCGGACGGTCACACCACAGAGGGGAGAGCATCCCTCACGACCCAGGGCCAGAACGGTTCACAGGCCTCTGGGCCAAATAATGCTCCAAATCAGTGCGTTCCCCGGGATGGAGGCCAGACCCGTCCCAGTCCAAGGGGAGGCGACCCCCGTGGGAGCAGGCGTCAGAGATGCGGGACGTCCCGGGGTGGGACTCGGGTAAGTGAGATCCGAGGGAGGCAGCGCTGGTCGCCTTCAGACGGGCAGGTGTCTGGTCTGGGAACGATAGCCTAGGTGTCCACGTGAAGAAGCAGAGGCCCCAGCCAATCCCCAGCGAGAAGTCCTCGTCCTGCAGGGGACCGGCTGGCCCAATACTGGGAGAGCCCCCAGAGCCCAGAGTCGGCCCTTCCCCAGCCCCATGTGGGGCCCCAGGCAGGTTGGTCAGCTCTGCTCCCCTGAGTTCAGGGGGGGGCCCTCAGCGGGTGGTGGGGTCCCCCAGGAAGCGGGACCCCGAGCCCCAGGACACCAAGATGCACGCCTGCGGGTAGGACAATCCAAAGTCAAGAGATGGGCTTCCTGACTCAGGTCATCTTACCATGACCCAGGCTGTGCTATTAGCCTCGGTGTCCCCATCTGTGGCATGGGGATGTAACGGGCCTTCTAGATGGGTTGTCACATTCCCTGAGAGATGAGGTGGAATCGTGGCCTGGTGCCTGGAAGACATAAAAGAGCCACCTGGAAGGCTGTCCCAGAGTCCCCCAGGGCACAGGATTCCGGAAGCCCCTCCTTGGCCCCTGCCCGCTGTCCCCCTTCTGGGAACACTCAGCGTTGTTTGCTGAGGAGGTGGAAACGATCCAGGAGGTCAACAGGTCCCACGTGGAGGAAGGTCAGCACTGGAGGGACAGAAGGACGTGTCCCGTGCCCCCTTCCAGGGCCCGAGCTGTGACGCCCTCTGACCGGACCTCTGACCTGACCTGGTTTGGACCCCACTTCTATGGTTTCCCTCCCTCCCTCCTTCCGTTCCTCCTTCCTGAATTCAGCTGGGGAACTAGGCCCCTGCTGTGTGCTGAGCGCCGTGACCTCTCCAGTGAGCACGACCCGATAGGTCCCCCACGTGGCATCTTCCTTTGCAGGGTCTGAATGTTCCTGGCCGTGTCCCCTCTGGCGAGTCTGGGAGGGAGGCCTCTGCCCACGTTCCCGACAAGGAAGCACGAGTCCAGAAGGTCCAGACGACCTGCCCCAAGTGCCAGCGTGTGGAGCCTGGACAGAGGGTGGTCCCCGAGCAGAGGAGGACTTGGACCCACGCAGCCCGGAGGAGGAGGGGGAGCACCGGGGCGGCCTGGCGCTCAAGTCCGCTGGGAGACGGTGTCCTACCCAGACCGGCCCTGTCCCCACGGCATTCGGGGTACCTGCGCTCCCAGGTGGCAGGCTGGCCCCGCCTGGCAGGAGAGGAGGTGCCCCTGGGACAGGACAGAGCCCTCAGGCAGAGCGGAGGGTCGCCCGTGCTCTCCCAGGGGCAGGTGGACTCGGGTGCCCTGAGGGGGCGTCACCGGGACAGCTGTGCCTTGCCAGCCCCAGTTCCCCAAATCCAAGCACAAGACCCTAACAGCCTCTGCCCCACCGCCCAGAGCAGAAACCGCTTCTGTCCTTGTTCCTTTGTGGATGCGTCCATGCCTGCCCTCAGCACCCTGTCTGCTCCCCGCTGTGTGCACGCACCTGGATCCCAAAGCAAGCCCCGGACCCCACCCAGGAGGTGGTACGGCCTCTCACCCGCAGCCAGCAAGGGGGAGCGCCGTCCCCATGGCCCTCCCCACCCTAAGAAGACACGTAAGCCATATTCACCAAGGTTTTTAACCATCGTACACACACACACACACACACACACACACACACACACACAGAGCGAAGGGTGGGGGCCCTGGAGGACCCACACACTTATGTCTCCGGCACCTCCTGCCGCCCCTATGCTTTTGTGGGTTTGCTCTGGTTCTCTCGGATCCTCCTCCCGGCTCCCTTGAAGGCGTCAGGTCTCCGCCCGAGTCCCTGGGTCACCCACCCACCTCTCCTCTTAGGAAGACGTGCAAATGCACACCCTACATTTCCTCCCATCTTCCTCTCTCCTCCCAGACTTCGGTCGTCAGATTTGGGAGTCGAGAACACCCCCTTGTGTCTTCCCTCACCTGTCCTTCCACCCAGCGCTTCCCAGGCCGTCCCCGAGGCTGTCCTCGGGCTGGATTCGTCTCCCAGGAGGTGGGGGTCAGGGGACAGAGGGCATACGGTGCCGGTGGGGGCAGGAGAGGGCCGTGGCCCACAGGCCGAGTGCCCCGGTCCCTCCTCTCTGCCTGAGGACTCTCTCTTCCGGAGACGGGAGTCTGTCACACTTGTCTCTGGGGACCTGTGCTTCCTCACCTTGTCAGCTGGGCGGCTGGTTCCCAGAGCAGAAACCTGCCCGTCTGAAGGCGACCAGCGCTGCCTCCCTCGGGTCTCACTTACCCGAGTCCCACCCCGGGACGTCCCGCATCTCTGACGCCTGCTCCCGTGGGGGTCGCCTCCCCTTGGACTGGGACGGGTCTGGCCTCCATCCCGGGGAACGCACTGGCTTTGGCGCGTTATTTGGCCCAGAGGCCTGTGAACCTTTCTGGCCCTGGGTCGTGAGGGATGCTCTCCCCTCTGTGGTGTGAACGTCCGGCCTTCTGCATCTCCCGGTTTCTGTTTGGGCCACGGGAGGACCAGCCGTGTCCTCTCTGGTGTGTCAGGCTGTGGTGTCATGGCACAAAAAGGGGTCTCTACCCCGAGACCAATGTCACCGAAGGGGCCCCTTTTTCCCCCCTAATCTTTAATCCATTGTGATTTCAATATCAAAGGAGATAAAGTCTATTTCAAACGACCACAAAGTACAAAAATGAATCTGTCCCGTCTGAAAAGTCGGTGCGGACCCAAAGGTATCTCTGGCAAGATTCCACTTGAAGGAAACCTCCAGAGTAGGTAACGGAACACGGAGAGAAAACAGACTGGGGGTTCCCAGGGCCTGCCGGGGGCACAAAAGGGGAGTGAGGGCTCCGGGTACACGGTGACCCTTGGGGACCGAGATATTCTGCAACAAAATTCTGTGCCGTGGTTCACAGCGTCGTGAGCGTGCCCCGTGCTCAGGAATTGCACAACGTAAAGTAAATAAGTTTTTATTGACGATTAATGTGGATTTTAAACATACCATGAACAAATAATGTACCAGCTAAAAAGTAGAGGAGAGAAAGGATAAGGGAGAAGAGGAAGAGTCATTCTGGTGGAGGGGTCGGGGACTGGGACTGGAGCAACAATTAGAAATACAATAAACACCCCTCGAAGGCCTTTGAGCCCTTGATTTGTGGCCGGAATCCATACGGGAACAAGGGCAGTGGCAGGAACGGTGTCGGGAGCAGAAGCAGGAACCAGCTGACCCTGTTCAGGTGCCCGCTGTCCCAGCACAGGTACCAGGTCACCTGCTGGCTCTCCGGCCCCTGTAGGAGTCGCTCCAGACTCCACCCCTGCCTGCAGAGACTCCGAGGACCCCGATGCCCTTGGGTCGGGCTCTGGAGCCGCACGGGCTTCTGCTCCTGCCCCGGACTCTTGAGAAGGAAACAGAGTTATGGTTACAGCGGCTCCAAGGCCTCAGGGTGAGAGGAGGGACGGTTCCCCCACCCACCCAAGGCCGGCTTCTCCAAGGGCCTTTGCAGAGACACAACTCACCCCAGAGCCTCCCTGAGAAGCCAAGGCCAGGAACCCACACCAGGACCTCTGCCCCCTGCAGGCCACAGCCTGGGGCTCTCAGTCTCTGCTCCTGGCCCCACACCAGCCCCCGGGGGCTCCTCCCTGGGTGGCCCAGCACCGCCCTGGTCCCATGAACACACATTTCCCACCCCCAGCCTTCTCACCCTCGGGCTCTGGCTCCGGGGGCTCCGGGTCCTGATCCCAGGACCCGTGAACTAGGACCGTGTGGGCGGGCCGGGGCGGTGAAGGAGGCCTTCCCAGGCCATCTCCAGGCCCTGCTTCCCAAGACCTCCCTGCAGCCACTCTCTGCCTCGGTCCAGGGTGGCCCTCCTGGGCGACGGGGCACACGCACAACTCTGTAGGGCAGGCGTATCGGGATTCGGCCAGACGTTTCCCGATGTCATCGGTTGATTTCTGTAAAGACAGTGACCCGCGGCCATCCCGGAGACATCACAGCCGTGCCCGGCCATCCTCAGTGTCCTTCCACCCTCTCCACCTGTGGCTCCCAGATCGGACACAGACCTGAGTGTGCATACACCTGTGCCTGGGACACAGTGACATCCACCTACAGGGCTCGGGATGAACATCGGGGACAAGAGGGCCGCTCCGGCACACCCTGTCCCTCCCAACCAGCCTTGACCGAGTGTGAGCCTGACCCGCCCCCCAGGCATCTGACCCCTTCATCAGCCTGCACCTGCTCGGGTGGACCCTCCACACACGACCCCTCCATCCACACAGACACAGACACACACACACAGACACACAAACACACACACACACACACACACACACACACACACACGGTGGGGGACATGGGGCCGCACAGGTCAGATCAGAGCGGTGTCGGGCTGGACTGGATGTCTCTGGGTCTCCCTGTGTTACCTTTGGGTCCCTGCGAGCTAGAGACCTGAGGCGTCCTGCGCACGACCTGACCCACTGTCTCCAGGGACGGGAAGCGTCGCGGCCACGGGCTCCCCTGAGCCGGCAGCCGCGGGACACGGGCACACAACAGGAGAACATGTTCGTCAGGCAAAGGTGTCCCAACGAATGAGCCCAGTCGGGCGCTGTCTCCAGAACGTGGGTGCCTGGTGACCCGGGTTCTGAGTTCAATTGGGCTTTGTGACCAGGGAGGTGAGGTCACTTCCTGGGGTCCCCTTACCAGGCTTCCTGCTCCTACAAGAGCCCCTCCCAGGCTGCAAAGGGGCCCCTCCACCCCATGCCCTGAACCTACAGTGACACCAACACAGCCCAGACACGTCCCCGCGAGGCCTGGTGCGGCCGGTGCCACGGCTTTGGGGCCACAGACCTGGGTTCAGACGTGGGTTTTCCTCCTGACCAGTGCTGGGACCCCGCACAGACCCGTGCCTCCTGGGGCCCCCCAGTCTCCCCATCTGCACAGTGGGGTCCTTGTGGCATCTACTTGTAGGGGCGCCATCAGGGAGCCACCTGTAGACACGTCCCATGCCTGCTATCCCGTGAGGCTTGTGGATACACGTGGCCGTGGAAGGACGAGGAAGGGGTGCGCCTGGCACGGAACACAGGAGAGGGCAGAGTGGAGTCTCTTTGAAGTCATGGCCTCCTGCTCAGCCCAGACCCTGGTGTGTGCCGACCCCTAGCGCACCTGGACCCCAGCTTCCGGCCGGGCTCGGGGACGGACGCCAGAATGTGTCCCTGTGTCCTGTAGCTCTACACAACTCACCCTGTCCCTCCCAGTCACCCTTGACCTGGGGTGTGGACATGACCCTCCCATCAGCCTGCTCCTGCTCTGGGTGGCTTCCCCCCACGTCCCATCCTTACAAACACACACAGCCTCACACACACTCACAGACACAGGGAGGCTCGTGCGACTCACCAGTCGGATCAGGGCCGTGTCAGGCTAGACCGGCCAGTCCTGGGCCTCCCGGTGTCACCTTTGCGTCCCTCCGGGCACGTGACCAGAGGCTTCGGCGGTGAGACCGGACCCACCTTCTGCAAGTGGGAAAAGGCTCTCCCTGTGGGCTTTCCTGAGACCACAGCCTCGAGATATCAGGACATAGCATGAGAACACGTTGCGCATTTGAAGGTCTCCAACCACAGGAGCTGAGTGGGGTGCTTCTCCAGAATGGGGGTGCCTGTGATACACACGGGGGCATTTGGGGATCCCCTGATCAGCGGCTTGGCTTGGCTCCCCTCTTGGGCATGTTCCCTGGAGACAGTGTCCCCGCCCCACACCTCTTTTCTCCCCCAACCCCTGTCACCTCCAGGTTCCACTCATCCTTTGACCCCCACGCGGGTGGTTAGTTACTGGGGGCGGGGGACTGTGTTTCCATGCAATTGCGTGGACCTGTGCCCACTCGGGGATGCCCAGAGGAAAGGACCCCACACGGGATGGGTTCGGTGGTCCTCCAGGATCTTAGAGGCTCTCATTCCCTCGAAAGCCCCACAGGAAAGTGAAGCCCTGGCCTAGGAGCCCGAAACCTCCCCCAGCCCCTCTAGGCTCTGCTCACCTGGTGGGTCCCCGGCCAGTCCCTGCCTCTCCTGGCTTCAGTTCCCCGACTGTTCCATGCGCGCTTGGAGGAGGAGCTTCACCAGTCCGGCTAGAGTGGCCCCTGGCTCCCACCTTCGGGTAGGATGTGGCGCGGGAGCCTTGTGGGCGGGGAGGTGCTCCCACCAAAGGTCGAGGCAGGTGGAGCCTCCGCAGGTGCACCGGACCATGGGAGTGCGCACACGGGACCACCTCGTGGCAAGAGTCCACGACACATGGGGTCGCACGTATCCAATCTCCACCGCCCGCTCACTGACCCTCATATCCTCTTAGGCCTGGGGCCATGGCCACTCCACCCAGGCAGGGCAGCTGGACACAGCGGGTATGGAGACACGGGGGCAAGAGGGAAACGACACAGACCCCCACCCTGCTGACCTGGCCCCCACACTCCACTCCACTGTTCATTCGGGCGTCTGGCTGAGCAGGGGGAGGGGGAGGTGGACACCAGTCTGGGCAGGGAGAGGTCAGGCCGCCTTTCCCACTTCCCATCCCCTCCCCGTGCCTTCCCGAGACCCCCTCCCCCCACAAGCTCCCCCACTTCGGACACCTTCACCTCCTTGCTTTCATCCCCCACACATCCACCGGAGGTGGGAGCCGCCGACCCCATCTTCAAAAAAGAGCACCGAGGTCCCAGAAGCTGGCATAGAGCTTGCGTGTCACAGGACTCTGACGTGGCCCCGCTGTGAGTGTGAACCCGGGTCGCTCTGACCCGAAGCCTGGGCTTTCGCAGGACCCCGAGGAGGTGACCTCTGAAGCCAGCCTTAGAGATGAGGGTGCTCTGGATGGGACCCATGGTGCGGGGCGGTGGTAGCAGGGGGCTCGAGGGCAGGGATGGTGGGCTCCCTGGGAGGGGAAAACACTAGGGAGGAGGGAGGGGAACACCCTGGGGAGGGCATCTGGCCCAGTTCACTCGGGGCTCGGACGTCAGGTAAGGGACGGGGGTAACCGCAGCTTGCCAGGCTCAGGGGACGTGACCAGGCAGTGTCGTCAGAGCCACGGCATCCTAGATGTGGAGGGAGCTCGCGGGCTTGGTATTTGCCCCCAGGCAAGCATGGATTCCCAGGCACCGGCCTGGGAGGACGATGTTGCCTCAGTCTCCCCCTCTGTAGAGCAGAGCAGGTCGTCGCCTTCTCCCGGGGCTGGATTCCCCGGCAGGTCCAGAGATGGTCTCCTGTCAGAGGAGTTGTTCAAGTGAGGTCTGTACCTCGGTGGTCTCGGAGAGGGGACCAAGGGACGTTCCCCCTGCCACCTCGGCGGATGCTCTCGTCCAAGCTGCTGATCCTCACGTCCAGGCCGGCACCGGTGATGCGGTGGCGTCCGCCGGCTGGGGGGACAGGGGCAGTGAGGAGCTGTACTTGCGGACCCTGAGAGACAGAGCTCATGAGCGCCAATGTGCCCTGGGGCGTGTGGAGGCTGAGGCTAAGCTGACGCCTGATGTCTCTGGGAAGGACCGGGAGGACAGCCTGGGTCCTGGGGTCTCTGGGGGGGGGGGGGACCACGAGGACATCCCGGGCCCAGGAGTCTCCGGGGAGGACCGGGAGGACAGTCCAGGCCCTGGGGTCCCTGGGGGGGACCGGGAGGACAGCCTGGGCGTTGGGGTCTCCAGGAGGGACCGGGAGGGCATCCCGGGCCCTGGGGTCCCGTGGAAGAACCGGGAGGACAGCCTGGGCCCTGGGGCCTCTGGGGGTGAATGGGAGGACAGCGCGGGCCCTGGGGTCTCTGGGAAGGACTAGGAGGACAGCACGGGCCCTGGGGACCCTGGCGGGGACCGGGCTCCAAATTGAGACTCACAAGTTGCCGAAGCAAGTTCCTGCTGGGTTTTCAGTGAAACTGCCTTTCAGTGTACATGGTGAATTTGGGGGCTCACACATTCAAGTGCAAAGTCACTGTCTACAGCCAGTATAACCCGCTGACCCCCTACCCCCGCCAGGGAAACAGTAATGGGGAAGAGCTCTCTGGGCTGGGGGAGCGCTCCTCCCATTTCTCCTGGCCTGGGGGGACCCCAGAGAACGTCTCCATTGTTCTCTGTCTCCATTGTTCTCTTTCCCTCCAAGGGAGGAGCTGCCCCGAGCACCCCTGCACCCTCGGTGTCCCCGCCCCCGGGTCCCCACTGCTGAGAAAGAGGCCACAGTGACCTGTGTCAGGAGTCTGGTCGGCCGCCGCCTCTGGGGCCATGCCAGGCCCTGGTGGCTGGATAGAAAGGCTGGATGGCTTTGGGGGTGGGGCCTCACTGGCGTCCCCTCTCCCCTTCCCCACTGCGGTCTGCGATCCGGGCCCTGTACGGGTGCTCCATCTGTCACCGGTACCTGCCTTATTCCTGCCATGGGAGTGATTGCTCTGCATCACCCATGTCACAGAGCAGGAGAGTGAGGCCCAGAGAAGGGAGGCAGGTGTTTCTGGGCACAGGGCTGGTCAGCAGAGAGCTGGAATACCACCTCCGGAGCTCCGGCCAGCCCGGGCAGGGACCCCCCGAGTCAAGGGTGATCCTTCCCCTTGTGCCTGGCCGCTCATTCTTCCCAGACCTTGACGGTGGCCTGTTCCTTTTGGCCACAGATATTGCTGGCCGACCAGGAGGGAGTCCAGCTGGTAGGACAGGTCTCACTACAGGACACAGGGACACCTGGGAGCTCCCAGGAGCCACATTGTGGTCTCTGTCCCCGAGCCTGCCCGGCAGCTGGGGTCCAGGTGCCCTAGGGGTCGGCACACACCTGGGTCTGGGCTGAGCAGGAGGCCATGACCTCAAGGAGCCTCCACTCGGCCCTCTCCTGGCTCCTGCCCGGTCTCACCTGTCCTCCCCGAGGGGCTCCAGGGCCCGGATCCAGGCCCCTGATGGCTGCTCGGGCTCCAGCCGCGAAAGATGTAGAGCCTGTGGAGCAGCTGGACCTCTTGGGGCTGGAGGGAGGGCCGGCCACCCACGGGCCTTGGCTGGGGAGGATGAGGGCCTCTTGGGGTGAGGAAGAGGCCGGGACCTGGTCCCGGGGTCACGGCTCATGTATACAAAGGGCTGAAATCACTGAGTGCCCGGGGGATGGCCAGTTCAAGTAGCCCCCTGACACTTGGTTTTCCTGGAGGTGCCCCCTGGCCTCCAGGGGCCTCTTCCCACCCTCTGACTCCGCCCAGGGCTGCAGCCAGGCACAGACAGGCCGGACCTCTGTCCAAGGTCCTGCCAGGAAGACAAGGCGGAAGGAGGAAAGGAGAAGGGCAAGGGGAGGATCGACTTCTCCCTGCCCTGAGTCGGCCTCCACTGCTGCCTCCAGGAGCCCTGGCCCAGCCATGCCCCAGGGTCCAAGCACCTGGACCCCGGGGTGGAGTCTGCGGTCCAGGCCAGCTGGGTGGGATGGGTGTAGTCACTGGCCGTCGTGTCCCCAGATGTCCAACCCACCTGGCCCCGCACCCTGAGGCTTGCCTGGATGGGGAGGGCATGGTTCTGGGGCTCAGGAAGGTTGGGGTTCCAGAGTAGTTGGCGGAGGTGGGAACATGGGGGACCAGCCAGGTGGGGAGCGATTGGATTCATGCTCGTCAGCGTCACCTCTGGATCACCCACGGGTGCTGAGTGCCGGTCCCTGGCCATACCTGGCCATGACACAGACGCGGCTGACCCTGGAGAGGGAGGCCTGTGTACCCGGGGCACCTCCCATCCACCTACCCCCGCGGGCGAGCCTGGGCCCCGGCCACGCTGATGCACTTCCCCGTCTGACCCTCAGGGACAGGGGGGACACTGAGGTCAGGAGAGGCAAGGACTGGCCTGGACAAGTGAGGTGTGCAGGGTCCAAGGAGCAGGGCTGGTCTCCAATCCTAGGCCAGCCTCTACCCCCACATGGGGTTCTCCCTGGGAATGAGAGCCCCTGAGATGCTCAGGGGTCCCTATGCACCCCATCCGTGTGAGGCTGTGACCTCTGGGCATCTCCAGAAAGGCGCGTGCACACACACACACACACACACACACACACACACACACATTCTGACTGTCCCACCGGAGATCAGAGGGGAGTCTACACTGGGAGGGGGTGGGTAATACGGGGAAAGAAGAGAAAGGCTGGAGGCAGTGGGGCCATGGGGCAGGGACATCAGGATTCCTGGCAATAGCCCGGGACCCACCACATAGGGAGGGGATATGTGCCGGCTGAGGGTCAGGGGGTCCACAAGTGTCCGGGGGGATTGACAGGAACTAGGGTAGAACGGGGTCTGGGGTCCTGTGTCCACGACGCTGAGCCCATGGAACTAGGAAGTGTGGATGGGGCTACGGCACAGAAGGACTCAGCTTCCTCCTCCTAAACTGGGCTGCGTCGACAGTGTCCCAAGGGTCCCACAGGCTCGTAGATGAGTCTGTGTCCTGGGATCTTCGTCCCTGGCCCTCTGTTCTCCCCTCCTGGGAAAATGCTTCCTACTCCCTCAAGGTCCTTTGGAGCGGAGGGCAGCCTGGGGGCCTGGAGGACCGAGGACCTGGGTTTGCAGCACGTGGCCAAGCAGTGGACCCTGGTGTGGACACCGAGGTCAAGAGCCTTCTTGTTGGAGCCTCGGGTCCTCATTAGGAAGTGGTTCCCCAGGCAGAGTCCTGGCTGGGGAGAGCAGGCCTCGTGAGGGACCTGAGCACCGGGCCAGGGGAGGGCCACGGGCCACAAGGGAGGCTTCTGAGGGCTGTCACCTGGACCCTGGAGCCCACAGGACCTGCGCCTATGAGACACAAAGAGAGAGACAGAGTCCGAGGCAGAGACAGAGAATGGACCCACGAGAGAGGAAACCAGAAATTCCATGAATCGGCTCAGAAATGACACCCGGTCATCATATTCTAGCCCTTAGAACCCGGTCACACGGGCCGTCCATCCGTGAGGGGAGGGCGTGACAGAGGCACGTAGGACCAGGAATCGGGAAGGCTGGGAGTCACAGTGGGGACCGCCCAGCACGTAGGCCCAGACCAGGCGCTGAGACCCGAGCCCAAATGTAATGGAGCCCCTGGCATGCGTGTCTGGTGGGCACAGGGTCTGAATGAGTTCACCTCCACCTTCCCTGGGCCTGGGACCCAGGCAGGAGGGGTGGCTGTGCCTGGACCCGGAGAGGACCCAGCCCCGCGTGAGTGTGTTCCGTGCCAGGCCCACCCCTTCCTCGTCCTTCCACGGCCACGTGTGCCCACGAGCCTCATGGGAGAGCAGGCACGGGACGTGTCTACGGGTGGCTCCCTGATGGTACCCCTACGAGTAGATGCCAGAAGGACCCCACTGTGCAGACGGGTGACCGGGGTCCCCGGGAGGCACAATGCATCGTCCCAGCACTGGTCAGGGCGAAGACCAAGGTCTGAACCCAGCTCTGTGGCCCCAAAGCCACGGCACCGGCTGCACCAGGCCTTGCGGGGTCGTGTCTGGGCTGTGTTGGTGTCACTGTAGGGACAGGGCATGGGGTGGGAGGGGCTCTTGTAGGAGCAGGAAGCCGGGTAAGGGGACCCCAGGAAGTGACCTCACCTCCCTGGTAACAGACCCCAACAGAACTCGGAACCCGGGTCACCAGGCACCCACCTTCTGGAGACAGCGCCCGACTGGGCTCATTCGTTGGGACACCTTCCCTGACGAACATGTTCTCCTGTTGTGTGCCCGTGTCCCGCGGCTGCCGGCTCGGGGGAGCCCGTGGCCGCGACGCTTCTCGACCCTGGAGACATTGGGTCAGGTCGTCCACAGGACGCCTCAGGTCTCTAGCTCGCAGGGACCCAAAGGTAACACAGGAGACCCCGAGATTCCAGTCCAGCCCGACACCACTCTCATCTGACCTGTGCGGCCCCACGTCCCCTCCCGTGTGTGTGTTTGTGTGTGTGTGTGTGTGTGTGTGTAAGGAGGGGTCGTGTGTGGAGGGCCCACCTGAGCAGGTGCAGGCTGATGAAGGGGTCAGATGCCTGGTGGGTGGGTCATGCTCACACCCCAGGTCAAGGCTGGCTAGGAGGGACAGGGTGTGCTGGGGTGGCCCTCTTGTCCCCAACGTTCATCCCGAGCCCTGTAGGTGGATGTCACTGTGCTCTGGGTGCAGGTCTGTGCACACTCAGGTCTGTGTCCGATCTGAGAGCTGCAGGGGAGAGGGTGGAAGGACACTGAGGTGGCCGGGCGGGGCTGTGATGTCTCCGGGCCCTCCGCGGGTCACTGTCTTTACAGAAATCAACCGATGAAATCGGGAAACGATTGGCGGAATCTGGATTCACCCGCCCTACAGAGTTGTGCCTGTACCCCGTCGCCCAGTAGGGCCACCCTGGACCCGTGGAGAGAGTGGCCGCACTGAGGTTTGGGGAAGCAGGGCCTGGAGTTGGCCTGGGAAGGCCTCCTCCAGCGCCCCGGCCCCGCCGTAAGGTCTTCGTTCACCGGTCCTGGGACCAGTACTTGGAGTCCACGGAGTCAGAGCCCGAGGGTGAGAAAGCTGGGGGTGGGCGATGGGGGTGCACGGGGCCCGGGTGGTGCTGGGCCACCCTGGGAGGAGCCCCCGGGGGCTGGTGTGGGGCCACGAGCGGACTGAGAGCCCCGGGCTGCGGACTGCAGGGGCAGAGGTCCTGGTGTGGGTTCCTGGCCGCGGCTTCTCGGGGAGGCTCTGGGGTGAATTGTGTCTCTGCAAAGGCCCCTGGAGAGGCCGGCGCTCGGTGGGGGGGGGGACCTTCCCTCCTCTCACCCTGAGGCCTTGGAGCCGCTGCAACCATCACTCTGTTTCCTTCTCAAGAGTCCGGTGCAGGAGCAAAAGCTGGGTCGGCTCCAGAGCCCGGCCCAAAGGCATCAGGGGCCTCGGGGTATCTGCAGGCAGGCGTGGTATCTGGAGGGACTCCTGCAGGGGCCCAGGAGCCAGCAGGTGACCTGGGACCTGTGCGGGGACAGCGGGCACCTGAGCAGAGTCAGCTGGGTCCTGCTCCTGCTGGTTCCACTGTTCCCGCTTTCACTCCCAACACTGCTCCTGCCATCGCCCTTCTCCCTGCCCCTGCCACTGCCCCTGATCCCACATGGATGTCGGCCAAAAATCAAGGGGTTGAAGACCTATATAGGGTGCTTTTTTTTATCTTATTTTATTTTTTGTTTATTATATTTTATTTCAAATTTATTCTCCAATCCCTGACCCCGACCCCCCACCAAAATGTCTCTTCCTCTTCTCCTTATCCTTTTTCTCTTCTATTTCTTAGCTGTTATGTTATTTGTTCATTAGTTATAATCTATATTAATCTTCAATAAAATGTTATATTTATTTTACGTTGTGCAATTCCTGAGCCCTGGGTACGCTCACAACGCTGTGAACCCCGCCACAGAATTTTGCTGCAGAATATCTAGATCCCCAAGTGTCACCGTGTACCCAGAGCCCTCACTCCCCTTTCGTGCCCCCTCCAGCCCCTGGGAACCCCCAGTCTGCTTTCTCTCCATGTTCCGTTACCTAGTCTGGAGGTTTCCTTCAAGTGAAATCTTGTAAGAGATACCTTTGCGTCTGCACCGACTTTTCAAATGGGACAGATTCATTTTTGTACTTTGTGGTCGTTTGAAATAGACTTTTTCTCCTTTGATATTGAAATCACAATGGATTAAAGATTAGGTGGGAAAAAGGAGGCCCCTTCGGTGACAATGGTCTCGGGGTGGAGCCCCTGTTTGTGCCGTGACACCACAGCCTGACGCCAGAGAGGACACGGCTGGTCCTCCCGTGGCCCAAACAGAAACCGGAGATGCAGAAGGCCGGACGGTCACACCACAGAGGGGAGAGCATCCCTCACGACCCAGGGCCAGAAGGTTCACAGGCCTCTAGGTCAAATAATGCGCCAAAGGCAGTGCGTTTCCCGGGATGGAGGCCAGACCCGTCCCAGTCCAAGGGGAGGCGACCCCCACGGGAGCAGGCGTCAGAGATGCGGGGCATCCCGGGGAGGGACTCGGGTAAGTGAGACCCGAGGGAGGCAGCGGTGGTCGCCTTCAGATGGGCAGGTTTCTGGTCTAGGTACCGGCAGCCCAGGTGACAATGTGAGGAAGGCGAGGCCCCAGCCGATCCCCAGCGAGAAGTCCTTGTCCTGCAGGGGACCGGCTGGCTCAGTACTGGGAGAGCCCCCAGAGCCCAGAGTCGGCCCTTCCCCAGCCCCATGTGGGGCCCCAGGCAGGTTGGTCAGCTCTGCTCCCCTGAGTTCAGTGGGTGGGGGGGCCCTCGGTGGGTGGTGGGATCCCCCAGGAGGAGGGACTCGAGCCCCAGGACGCCAAGATTCACGCCTGCTGTAGAACAATCCAAAGTCAGGGAGGTGGGCTTCCTGACCCAGCTCGTCTAGTGACTCAGGCTGTGCTATTAGCCTCGGTGTCCCCATCTGTGACATGGGGACGTAACGGCCTTCTAGATGGGTTGGTGCATTCCCTGAGAGATGAGGTGGAATCGTGGCCTGGTGCCTGCAGGATACAAAGGGCCACCTGGAAGGCTGTCCCAGAGTCTCCCAGGGCACAGGATTCCGGAAGCCCGTCCTTGGCCCCTGCCTGCTCTCCCCCTTCTGAGAACACTCAGCGTTGTTTGCAGAGGATGTAGACATGATCCAGGAGGTCAGCAGGGCCCATGTGGAGGAAGGTCAGTGTTGGAGGGACAGACGGACGTGTCCCGTGCCCCCTTCCAGGGCCCGAGCTGTGACACCCTCTGACCTGACCTGGTGTGGACCCTGCTACTGTGGTTTCACTCCCTCCCTCCTTCCCTGATTTAGCCGGGGATCTCAGGTCCCTGCTGTGTGCTGAGCACCATGACCTCTTCAGTGAGCATGATCCTACGGGGTCCCCCACGTGGCATCTTCCTTTGCATGGTCTGAATCTTCCTGCACTCTGTCCCCTCTGGCGAGTCTGCGAGGGAGGCCGCTGCACATGTCCCTGCAAGGAGGCACGAGTCCAGAAGGTCTAGACCACCTGCCCCAGGTCCCAGCCTGTGGAGCCTGAATGGCAAGGCGGCCCCAACCCCCACAGTGGATGAGGGAGGCTGGACCTTCGTCCCTCCCAGCCTTCTCCAAAGTGCAAGGCCTTCTCTGCAGCCCAGGGTGAGCCTGCTGGGCACACAGGGCCCTCCGAACATGCCCTCGTTCACATGTGGGTCTGGGCCCCTTGCCCCACCCTCAGCTCCTCTGCGGGATGCAGGGGGAGCCCTATCCTCTCCCTGGGTCTACTCCTCCGGTCCCAGCCCGCTGGTCTCAGAAGAGCTTGCAGATTTGCTCCCCATGACCGTGTGGGTTCAGGGACAGGATGGGGGCTGTGGGTGGAGGCCAGGCCTTAGCGAGTGCGGGACGATGGGATTTGGTAAAAGAATGACCTGCAGGTTCAGCTGGACTACTATAGACTGAGCAACCAGACTGCATACCCACTGGTGCCCCCTGAGCACACAGGACAACACGGAACAGAGGAACAGGGACCCGGAGGGACAGGCTAGGCCCAGCGCTCACCTGCCCTCACGGTTTTAAACCTCACCTATATGGGGGCGGGTGTATGCTGTCCCGACGGTACTTAAGGCAGAAGCCTTGTGTGGCAAACACAGGACAGAGCTGTTCAGGGTGACACCGGGATGAAACGTGGACTCCCCGAACGTCCACGGCCCCCTAGAGGCCCGACCCCCAATCCCAGAAGCACAGCTTGACGAGCCCATGAGGAACCCATCGCTTCTTTTGATAGCAGGGAACACTGGGGTTTTGTCCGACGTCACCCAGAACTTCGAGGGCGGAGCCCGTGGCAGGTGGCCTGAGACCTGGCATTTGTCCACAGAGACACGTCCCTGTTGTCGCCCGGTCCCGGTACCGAGGCCCCGCGGGGCCTGACATGGATGTCTGGGTCTACCCTGAGCTTTCCAGAGCCGTCTGCTGGGCTCCCGGGAAAACGCCGGCCCTTGCTCCAGAGAGGAGGTTCTGCCCTCTGGTAAGAAAAGGGAGGTGCATGCACTCACTGGGCTAGAGGCCCTGCCCCCACCTGCCCTTGGAGAGTAAGGTCTGGGGCGCCCTGTCTTCCTGCTCATTCCAGGGTTCTAAGACCTGCTCGACCACGTAGCCCCTCCTTCCTGGGAGACATTCCCGGGCCTCCTCCGGGATCTCAGGCGGAGGTCACAGCACATAATATAAGCTGCCACAGGGGGCCCGGTGCCAAGAACCTGCAGAGGCTCCGGGCTGAGACACAGAAGGCCTGAGACCCCCCAGTCCCACCCGAATCCTGCCAAGAGCACGTGCCCGGTCGCGGTCTTGGAGGCGGACCCTGCCCCAGTCGAGCCTCAGCTGAGGCTGCAGCCCTGGCCTCCTGGGTGACCATGGGGCTGAGGCTCCCAGCCAAGCCGAGCCGGGAGACTGGTACAGAAAGTGTGAGGTGGTCCAAGTAAGGTGAATGCGTCCCCCAGCACAGACAACAGCCTATCCTCCAGGCTGGGGGCTGGGCCCACCCTCCTCCCTCCCGAGCTCTCTCCGGCCACACTGGCTACTCCTCAGCTCCTCTGCGGACAAACCCTCTGTGCCTCCGAGTCTCTGCAGCTTTGCTCGTCCCCGCAGCACACTGCTTGCAGACGTGTGCGGGACTGGCTCCTCTTGTCCTTCTGGGTCCCAGCATCAGGGCCACCCTGGAGGTCTCACAGGCCAGGGGCCCCTGGCCGCCCTCCTTCACCCTGCTTCAATTCCCGACAGTGTTGGTCTTTCCTTTCACACGGATTCGCTCTTGTGCCTTGTGCACCTCCCCCTCTGGGCTGTGAGCTCCTGGAGGGCTGGGACCTCACGGGACCTTTCACTCTGGCCCCCGGGCCCAACAGCCCCTGCTCAGGGTGAGAGGCACAGGAGCTGAATGCGTCCAGAGAGGATCTCAGAGTCCCTACCTGCCTCTGAGCAGCTCACGCTGTGGACATGCAGACTACTAGTAAGAGGTACATGTTGGGTTGGAGGCAGGGACGCCCAGCTTGACCCCTGAGCGTCCCTTCGCGCTCCAGAGGCTTCACTGAGCACAGTGGGTACAGCCTGCCCCCTGGTGGTCAGCACCAGCATGACAGTCCCAGGCTTGGAAACCAGAAAACAAAACACACACCTCTGTTTGGATGTAGTCAAGGCAGCAGCCCTCCCTGGCCCTAGGGGGGCACAGGGGCAGGACCTGCGGGCTCCAGGGGTGATGTGAGATCTTCAGAAGACTCCCTTGTCCCCCGTTCCACCTCTCCCGTCCCGGTGCCCCGTTCATTCCTAAGGCTTCCTCACCCCAGCCAGGACACTACCTCTGGAAGCCCTTCCTAATGAGGCCCCGGGGCTCCGACAAGGAGGGTCTTGACCTCGGTCCCCACACCAGGGTCCGCTGCTCGGCCACGTGCTGCACACCCAGGTCCTCGGTCCTCCAAGCCCCCAGGCTGCCCTCCGCTCAGAAGGACCTTGAGGGAGGAGAAAGCATTTTCCCAGGACCAGGAGCATCTTGGGGCAGGGGTGGAGGTCCAGGGCCAGCAGACACGCCTGTGGGACCCTTGGGACACCACGTCTATGCAGCCCAATTTACACAGGAGTAAGCTGAGGCCTGTCCCGTAGCCCCCTCCCAGTAGGGGGGTGTCTCCTTCTAGCTCCAGGCTGGTGGTGGACACAGGACACCAGACCCCGTCTTCTCCGGGTGCTCCGGGGATGTGCCCAGCCCAGGCAGCCCCCTGGGTACCCTGGAGACCCCACTGGCCACCAGGCTGGCACGTCTCCCCACCCCACGTATGAGCCCTGGTCGTGCTGCCAGCACACTGGGTGCCCCTGCCCCGTGGCAGAGCTGCCTCCAGTCCCCTTCTTCTTGCCCCGGTGTCACCTCCCCCCTCCAGGGTGTACTCCCCTTGAGCCGCTGCAGGGTGGTCAGTGTGTGTGTGTGTCTGTGTGTGTGTGTGTGTGTGTGTGTGTGTGCGTGTGTTTGCCTGTACGGTCTGGGGACATCCAGATATAACAGCCCCACCTCGTATGGGGTTGATAGGGATCCGACGGGATCTCAGGGGTCTCATTCCCAGGGCGAACCCCAGGGGAGGACTGAGTTTGGCCTAGGACGGAGACCCCCACTGCTTGGACTCTGCCCACCTCACGTATCTGGGCCGGTCCCTGGCCTCAGTCTCCCACCTGGCCCTGAGGTTGGGCGTGGAGTGACGTCAGCGTGGACAGGGCCCAGGCTGTCCTCCTGGGTGGATGGAGAGGAGATGTGCCAGGCACACAGGCCTCCCTAGCAAAGGGCAGCTGGGTCTCGTGTCCTCGGCCTGGCACGGCCGTGTGCCCTCCCCGGGGGGCTCCGTGCCTGTGATTCCGTGTGCGCCCTGCCTCCAGACCGCTGCCCTGTAACCCCAAATCCTGTGAGCCCTCGGATCAGCCTCACCCCAGCCAGTGGGCTGCAGACTTGAGGGCCGGGTGGGTTGGACACGCGGGTACACGAGGCTCGCCGAATGTACCTATATCGTCCCAGCTGTCACAGACCCCAAGCTCCCCCCCAGGGTCCAGATGGGTGCACGGCCGGGGCAGGGGGCCTGGAGGAGACGGTGGACACCAAGTATGGGCAAGGAGAGGATCGGCCTGTCCCCTCCCGCCTCCCCCTCCTTCTCTCCACCTCTTCCCGCGGTCTTCGTGCCAGAACCCGGGACACAAGGCGCAGCCTGTCCCTGGCTGCAGCCCTGGCCGGGTCAGAGAGGCGGGAGGGAGCCCGGGAATGAGAGGGCACATCGTGGGGATGTCTGAGTGTTGGGGGTGGTTAGAGTTGCTAGGGACCCCCCGGGGTGCTCACTGACTTCACCCCTTCTTATGCATGAACTGCGGCCCCGGGATCAAGGGCACTCAGCTCTGAGTGACCAAGTCCAGCCGTGAACGGGAACGAGGGACTCAGTCTTCACCCTCATGGAGCCCTGCCCTGACCATCACAGGTCTTGTCCTGGGTTGGGATTCCCCCAGCAAGGTGACCCCCGTGCCTCCTGCTCACCTTCCTGAGATGGGAGTCACAGACCCCATTTTCAACGAAGAAAATGAGGCTCTGACACCCACCACGTGAGCTTGTGGGTCACAGGGCTGGGACATGGCCCTATTGTGGGTTTGCCCCCCGGACAATCCGACCCAAAGCCTGAGCTCGCACGGGAGCCTGAGGAGGCTCCAACCCTGGAGATGAGGATGTCCTGGGTGGGGGCCCTGGGAGGGGCGGTGGCGGCAGGGGCCTCTGAGGGGCCGGGGCTCCGTGGGCTCCCTGGGGGAGGAAGGCCCTAGGGAGGCCGGAGTGGGGTGAGGGGTGCCCACGGGGGAGGGCGTCTGGACCAGCTCACGCAGGGCGCCGGACGTCGGGCCAGGAGTCGGGGGTCACTGCAGGTTGGGGAGGGTGGGGATGCTCTGCCTCTGTGGCCCCCAGCTGCTGACCGTGGGGGAGACGCCGTCCCGCCGCTTAGGCTGTGAGCTCGAGGGCGGGGTGGCGTCTGGGCTTCACCATCGTGTGCGGGAGCCTACACACAGCAGCAGACAGACACGGGTGCTGACGTGTGTGGGGACAAGTGAATGGACACGAGGCTGCGGCTCCCATCTGTCGCTGTAAACAGCGGGACCCGCGTCATGCGGCTCTGGGACGGTCCCAGTGAGTCAGCGAGATGTGAAGTGTTATTCCTCACCTGGCACATTTGAGGGCTGAGAATCCAGCAGGGGTCGGGACGGGGTGTGTGAGCATGGAGCTGACCGGAGCGGGTGCCACTTGAGCCGGGCACAGACGCCAGAAATACGTCGCTTGCGGGTGTTCTCGTCGGCCCTCCCTCTCCGGCTAGGGACGTGGTGGCCGCCGGTCTGCGGCAGAGGGAGTAGCGGGACAGAGCCGAGTCCACACGGTCCCCAGGCGAGGGGCAGGGGCAGCACAGAGCTGACGCGGAGGGGCAGGGAGAAGCACCCAGGGCCTGCAGCCTGCCCGTCTGGACTCGTGTGTGGGCTAAGCAGGTGACCTCTAGCCGGTCAGTCCCTGGAGCCACGACACTGGGGCGTCCGAGGGCGATGCCGCGGAAAGCCAAGCACCCTTTTCCCAGTTTGATGCCTACTCAAACGCCCAGGACCTACCTGGGAGCCAGGGGAGGTGGAGGTCAGCGGTGGGATTATGGGGTGTCTCCGGGCCCATCATGTTCTTTTTCTCATTTCTAACATCCTATAGGAAATATGCCAGTAACTGGAACAAGGTATCACACGCGATGTCTGCATAACACCCTGTTGTAGATTTTCTGAAAGAAGATCCTCTACAATTAGGGTCATGGCAGACGCTGGACCCCGGCCAGCACCCCGGCGGGAGACACCGTGGCTGGCGTGCAGGGTCTGGGGCGGCAGGGCCGCTGGCAGGGGCGGGGATGTTGGGGGACGAACAACTCCCCCGGAAACCCGCTGTGTTTCTTGGGTCTCAGCCCTCCCCGCAGTGTCTACATTTTGTATTCCACCTGAAACTGGCCCAACCTTTCGTTCCAGAATTTCACATGGCCAGTAACAGCCGGGACAGAGGAGTGAGCGCACAGGTGTTTCCTACAGCTGCCCTGGGCCAGGCCCGCCTTTCCTGGCTTGTTTCCCAACTGTCCCTGAGGGCCTGAGGTGGAACCACATCGCTACCCAGCCTGGGGGCAGTGTGGGCTCTCAGCAGGGCTGGAGGGTAGCAGGAGGCAGGGGGTGGGGACGCCGGAGGCAGGGGTGTGGACACTGGGGCAGGACTGGGGCCCTCCAACCAGGGCGGGGGAGGAGACGCACGCCTGGGGCAGGGGAAGGGAGGCTGGGGCTCAGTCGTGGGCCTCTGTCCTCAGCCGCGTCCCCGGGACCCAGCCGGGAGGGCGCGCACCCCGCCCCGGAGACGCCGCTCCTCCTGGTCCCGTGTGGTGCACGTCCGTGGGGGTGTTGGAAGGGTTCCTCCAGCCGCTGTGGGGCCTCTTCGTGCGCACTGGGTGTGCGCAACCTGTTGCAGGATGACTCGTCCCCGCCCACAGTTTGCAGCCCTTGCACGGGGCTCAGCCGGTGCCCAGAGTCCACTTAGGACTTTCCGGTGCCAGGGCAGGTCTGGGTGCCCTTCGACTGCCCAGCCGCCCCGGGGGACCGGGGATCCTTTGCCTGTCCCCGGGCCTTTCTCTTGCACTGTCCTTGTTTGTGTATGAAGGGACCGGTTGGAGACCTCCGTCCCTCCCTGGAGGATCGGGGACCCCCCGTCATCCAACAGGTGAGAGGGCGGATCCTCGGCACCAAGGGGGGCACCGTCCACCACCACTGCCCTCGACTCCCTCGGGGCGCCTGGGGGCAGGGGCACACCTGAGGTCATTTTTCCTGTAATGACCTGGTAGCAGGTGCCCAGCCGTAGCTCGGGAGGCTGTGTTGGGCCTTTTCTCTACACAGAATAACGCAGATGTGCTGGTTTCCGAAGGCTCCTTTAATGCAGCTGATGTTGTCAAGGTTCACCATGAGTGCGGCATGGACCGGGAGTTCAGTCGGTCTCAAGCCTAATAATGTTCTTCAAGTCATTTTTATTGTGTAGATAGGCCGTGTTCTGTAACCACTCAGCAGTCGATGGACATTGGGGGTGTTTCTACCTTTGGGCAAGTGTGAGTGGCAATGCTGTGAATGTTCACGGTCAGGCTTTTCACAGGTTTTCATCCCTGGATCATACGGATACTCCGTGTTTACGTTTTGAAAAATGGCCAGACTGTCTCCCAAAGGGCTACATCACTTTATATTTCTGCCAGCAAAGGAGGAGGACCCCAACGTCTACGGATCCTTCCCAACACTTCTTAATAGCTACCTTTTTAATGACAGCCCTCCTGGTGGATGTGAACTTGTATCTCATTGTGGCCTTGATTGGATTTCCATCCTAAAGAACGATGTGGAACATTGTTGGTCACTTGTTTATCGTTTGTCGAGAAATGTCTCCTCAGCTGCATTTCCCATTTTATCTTAATTTTTTTTAATGTTTATTTATTATTGAGAGAGACAGAGACAGAATGTGAGTGGGTTAGGGGCAGAGAGAGAGGGAAACACAGAAGCAGAAGCAGACTCCAGGCTCTGAGCGGTCAGCACAGAGCCTGACGTGGGGCTCGAACTCACGAGCTGTGAGATCATGACCTGAGCCGAAGTCGGACGCTCAGCCAACTGAGCCACCCAGGCACCCCTGAATTTCCCATTTTTAAATTGGATGCGCAGTTTCTTCCTATTGAGTTGTAAGATTTAATATGCATTCCACATGCAAGTGTCTTAGGATATATGTCCTTAGCCGATTCATTGTCCCATTCAGTAGGGTGCCTTCTAGCTTTCGTGATGCTGTCTTTCAGTTCACCTACTTGTAGTGTTTCCTTTTGAGAGAGAGAGAGAAAGACAGAGTGCAAGTGGGGGAGGGGCCGAGAGAGAGGGAGACACGGAATCCGAAGCAGCTCCAGCTCTGAGCCATCAGCACAGAGCCTGATGCGGGGCTTGAACCCACGAACTGTGAGATCACGAGCTGAGCTCAAGCCGGCCGCTTGACCGACTGGGCCCCCTGGGCGCCCCTGATTTTGTTTCACTGACGCGTGGCATTCAGTCAGTTCCGTATATACCTCGATGATTGGGTAGCTGTGTGTATGGCCGAGTGATCACACAGCAGGTCCTGTTACGACCATCTGCACACGTAGTTGCACATGTTTTCTTGTTACAGAGACCTTTCAGATCTACCCCTTGGCAGTTTCCACACGTGCAATGCAGTATTAACTATAGTGACCGCGCTGCACATCACGTCCCTAGACTTATTTATTTTATCACCGGCAGATTGTACCTTTCGACCACCTTCCCCGGATCGCTCATCTCTTAGCCCCTGCCTCTGGCAACCAGCGGTGTGATGGCTCTATCTGTGAGTTCTTTGAGCTCTGTTTTTAAGATCCCACTTATAAAGGAGATATGATATTTGTTTTTCTCTGTCAGACATATTTCACTTAGCATAATATCCTCGTCTGTGTTGTCACAAACGGGTTTCCTCCTTGTTTATGACTGACTAGCATTCTATGATACGTACGTTTCTGTGTGCGCATACTCCCACATCCTCTTTTTCCGTCCATCCACGTGGACGCTTGGGTTCCTTCCACGTCTTGACTCTGTTAGTAATGCTGGGGGGCGGGGGTAAGATATCTTTTGGCGTGAGTGTTTCGTTTTCTTCCTATGAATACCCGAAAGTGGAATTGCCGGGTTACATGGTGTTTCTATTTTCGATGTCCTGAGGAGCTTCCATGCTGCTTTCCGCATTGGCTGCACCAGTTTACTGTCTCGTACAATTTCTTTCTTGGTACTGTGCTTGTATCCTGCAGTCTTGCTGAACTATTTTATTACTTCTGGAAGCTTTTCTGTCTATTCTGTACGATTTCCTGTATACCCAGTCATATGGTTTGCAAGTAGAGACGGCTTTCCTTCATTCCCTCGGACCTAGATGTCTGTTATCCCCCTTTCTTGCCTCGTCGACACGGCCGAGACCTCTAGGACAGCGTGGGCTGCTGCCGGGGGCTTGGGCCTCGTCCGTCTTGCTCCTGACCTCAGGGCCAAGGCTTCCAGTCTTTCCTCCTTTCCGGGTGACGGGAGCTGTGGCTGGTTCGCAGGTGGCCTGTAGGGCTCAGGAAGTTCCCTTCTGTTTCTGCTTTGAGCGTTCGTATCACGAAATGGTCTTGGATTCTGTCAAGGGTTTTCTGTACTCAGTGGCGATCGGATTTTACAGCAGATTGAAAGCCACAAAGTCGTGTCGCTTTCCCTCTTCTTCTGTCTTTCTCCCTCACACAAACACACAGAACTTCTCTGGAAGCTCATCAGGATCTGGATGGGAGCTCTTTGGTCCTTGTTATCCTCGTTCGGGCCGCTGTGTGCCTGGGGGTGGGCCCGTTCAGAGGCCACGCCCCACAAGGGACAACTAGAAATCAAAATAGTAGTGATCATCTTCCAGGTGGTGGCTGCCTCTGGCATGCTTATGCCATAATTTCCTCTTCTCTGTCCCGACTGTAGAGTGAGAATATTTAGCATTAAAGGAGACGACTGTACGGGAAACAGAGCATGTCAAGCATGTGTACTAACGGGTAATGACCAGGAGGCAAAAACCCCTGCTCACCCGAGATGCATGTCAGAGGGAATACAGCATCTTCTGTACTGACTTCCTTTGTGGAAATCCACGTTCTGAAAAGACCGTTTCTGGCTTGTTTTCTGAGGCCTCGCGTCGGGAGGCCCGCTATTCTCTTCCGGGAGTCTGGGTGCTGACGGTGTTTCTGGCCGGTCACACGAGCGGCAGTTCTGAGCCGACACTGTGGCCTCTTCCAGGTAAGAGGGCTTGGGGGGTCACCTGTGTCCTCAGCCAGGAAAGCATCAGCCACGCACTTCTCGGCATTCCCAGGAGGTGCCCGCAGAGCCCAGTACGCAGCGCGAGGCCTGGACCGGGGACGCACTTTGCACGCTACGTGGCGCTCGGTCTCTAAGGCCCGCGAGTGACAGAGACTCTTAAAGTGGGAACGGGAAGGCAGTTTAGCGCTTTGGTAGTTGACGTTCTCCAGGTTAAGCTCCAAATAAAGAGAGTGAGAGAGTCATCCTCCCTCCTAACGTAGCACAGCTGTCCCACGTACAGTTCAAACCATACGAATCCTCTCCCCGAGGAGGATGCTGAGCTCTCAGGGGCCGTCCACGCTTGCTTTGATATCCTGTGACTTACATCCTATGATGTGAAGTGAGCCCTTATTAATGCATCTTATGTTACACGATAAGAAGACAAGGAAGGGAAGAAAAGAAAGGTATTTGATATTCACACATACGGTCTACAGGTGAGGAAGACGCCCTGGGGTGGATCCTCGGGCTGGGGCTTCTCTGCGTGGCGCTGGAACGTTTTCTGGTTTTGCAAAGGCACGTGGATAGGCGCTCTTGTGGCCAATTTTCGTCCTCTTGCGGGCCAGTGCCGACCATGGTGCCGGCTCGACCCCCGGCTCCAAAGCCTTCAGGGCCAGCTCTTGCCCCAGCTCTGGCACCGAATCCGGAGTTAGAGCCCTCTCCGGTACAAGCCCAGCAGCAGATAGAGCGGCAGGTACGGAGCGTGGGCCGGCTCTCTCACCTGATCCAGTGTCAAGTCCAGAGCCGTTGTTCTAACATCGGCTCACGTGAGAGCCCCGGAACCACAGCCAGCTCCAGCACCGGCTCCAGGACCAGCGGAAGGCCTGGAACCAGCACAGGCACCCGCGGTATCACCGGCTGCAGAGACAGAGGCAGCTCTGTCGTCAACCGACTTGCCAGGTCCGGCACCAGCCAGCTCTGGAGTCTGGGTCGGACCGACGTGCATTCCAGAGCAACGGACAAGGCAGGAGTGAACTAGACCTGGTCCTCACCGCTTCCGGCAGCACGACTAGAGCTACAGGCATCTCTAGGGCTGGAACCGGTTCTGGGATTGGATCCCCCGGGACTCTGGCACCAGCTGTGTCGCTCGCACTGGCTGCACGGCCAGCTGCAGTTCCAGGGCCAAAGCGAAGCTGCTTCAGCACCCGCTCGGGAGCCAGAGCCAGAGCCAGAGTCTACAGCAGAAGCTCTAGCTTCAGCTCCAGAGCCATATCCGGCTGCAGAAGCAGGTCTGGGTCCTCTCTGGAGGTGCCTGCGGCTCTAGCACCTTCCCTAGAGCTGGAGCCACGTCCAGCACCGCCTCTTGCCCCAGCTGCAGAGATGGGGCCGGCTCCAGCTTCAGCCCTGGGGCCATTTCCGGGATTAGAGCCCCCGTTGGAGCCAGAGCAGCTCCAGCACCAGCTGTGGAACTACCCATACGAGTGTCCACGCCTTCCTCAACTGCCACCGTCGTGGGGGCCGGTATGGGGCTGGGGTCGGGACGGTCCTTGCTGGGCCGGTCACCCCAGGTACCCTGGTCACTCCACTCAGAGCTCGCCTGCCCGATCCCTCTTGGAGATCATGGTCCCGGGGGCTCTGCACCCCCGTTTTCCCAAGCAAGGCTCTCAGTGGCCCAGGAGACCGTGGAGGCTGAAAGCCGAGGCTTGTACCTGACAAATGATATAAAATTTGGCCCAGAAACTCCACTTGACGGCTTGTGTCCTGAAAAAGGAGAGATTTATGGACACGGTTGATCCCTTGAGGAAGCTGGGAATGAAAACTCAGAAATGGCCCATGTTCCAGGGCCCGGGCTCTTTGGAAATTCTGATGTGGGGACACAGGATGCAGAGGAAGAGACTTGAGTGGCCAGCACCCAGGCCCGGGGAAAGCTGGTTCGGGAAGAGCACACACCCGGCACCCGCCTCACCCCACACGCTGCACCAGAGTTTCTCCACTGGTCCTGGGACAAGCCCTGCTGGGGGAGGGTCCGCGCCTGTGGCTGCGGATGGGGGCTGCGCTCTGTGGTCCCAGAGAGGGGAGCCGGTCACTCTTCTCGCTGAGGATCGGCTGGGGCCTGTGCTTCCTCACATTGTCACCTGGGCTGCCGGTCCCCAGACCAGAAACCTGCCCGTCTGAAGGTGACCAGTGCTGCGTCCCTTGGGTTTCACTTGCCCGACTCCCTTCCCGGGACGCCCCGCATCTCTGACGCCTGCTCCCATGGGGGCTGCCTCCCCTTGGACTGGGACGGGTCTGGCCTCCATCCCGGGGAACGCACTGGCTTTGGAGCATTATTTGGTGCAGAAGACTGTGAACCGTTCTGGCCCTGGGTCGTGAGGGATGCTCTCCCCTCTGTGATGTGACCGCCCGGCCTTCTGCATCTCTTGGTTTCTGTTTGGGCCACGGGAGGACCAGCCATGTCCTGTCTGGTTCAGGCTGTGGTGTCACAGCACGCACAGGGGTCCCCACCCCGAGACCGTGCCCATTGTCACCGAAGGGGCCTCCATATTCTCACCTAATCCTTAATCCATTGTGATTGCAATATCAAAGGAGAAAAAGTCTATTTCAAACGGCCACAAACTACAAAAATGAATCTGTCCCATCTGAAAAGTCGGTGCAGACCCAAAGGTATCTCTGGCGAGATTCCACTTGAAGGAAACCTCCAGAGTAGGTAACGGAACATGGAGAGAAAACAGACTGGGGGTCCCAGGGGCTGGAGGGGGCACGAATGGGGAGTGAGGGCTCCGGGTACACGGTGACCCTTGGGGACCGAGATATTCTGCAGCAAAATTCTGTGGCGTGGTTCACAGCATCGTGAGCGTACCCCGTGCTCAGGAATTGCACAACGTCAAATAAATAAATTTTTATTGAAGATTAATGTGGATTTGAAACAAACCATGAACAAATAATGTACCTCCTAAAAAGTAGAGGAGAGAAAGGATAAGGGAGAAGAGGAAGAGTCATTCTGGTGGAGGGGTCGGGGACTGGGACTGGAGCAACAATGAGAAATACAATAAACACCCCTCGAAGGCCTTTGAGCCCTTGATTTGTGGCCGGAATCCATACGGGAACAAGGGCGGTGGCAGGAACGGTGTAGGGAGCAGAAGCAGGACCCAGCTGACTCTGTTCAGGGGCCCGCTGTCCCAGCACAGGTCCCAGGTCACCTGCTGGCTCTCCAGCCCCTGCAGGAGTCGCTCCAGACTCCACCCCTGCCCGCAGAGACGCCAAGGACCCGGATGCCCTTGGGTCGGGCTCTGGAGCCGCACCGGCTTCCGCTCCTGCCCCGGACTCTTGAGAAGGAAACAGAGTGATGGTTGCAGTGGCTCCAGGGTGAGAAGAGGGAAGGTCCCACCTCACACCAGCGCCAGCCTCTCCAGGGGCCTTTGCAGACACACAACTCACCCCAGAGCCTCCCCGAGAAGCCGCGGCCAGGGACCCACACCAGGACCTCTGCCCCCTGCAGGCCACAGCCCGGGGCTCTCAGTCTCTGCTCCTGGCCCCACACCAGCCCCAGGGGGCTCCTCCCTGGGTGGCCCAGCACCGCCCTGGTCCCATGAACACACATCTCCCACCCCCAGCCTTCTCACCATCGGGCTCTGGCTCCGGGGGCTCCGGGTCCTGATCCCATGACCCGTGAACCAGGACCCTGTGGGGGGGCCGGGGCGGTGAAGGAGGCCTTCCCAGGCCATCTCCAGGCTCTGCTTCCCAAGACCTCCCTGCAGCCACTCTCTGCCTCGGTCCAGGGTGGCCCTCCTGGGCGACGGGGCACACGCACAACTCTGTAGGGAAGGCGTATCGGGATTCGGCCAGACGTTTCCCGATGTCATCGGTTGATTTCTGTAAAGACAGTGACCCGCGGCCATCCCGGAGACATCACAGCCGTGCCCGGCCATCCTCAGTGTCCTTTCACTCTCTCCACTGTGGCTCCCAGATTGGACACAGACCTGAGTGTGCATAGACCTGTTCCTGGGACACAGTGACAACCACCTAAAGGGCTCCGGATGAACATCGGGGACAAGAGGGCCACCCCAGCACACCCTGTCCCTCCCAACCATCCTTGACCGAGTGTGAGCCTGACCCGCCCCCCAGGCATCTGACCCCTTCATCAGCCTGCACCTGTTCGGGTGGACCCTCCACACACGACCCCTCCATCCACACAGACACACACACACACACACACACACACACATACACACGGGGGGACATGGGGCCACACAGGTCAGATCAGCGTGGTGTCGGGCTGGACTGGATGTCTCTGGGTCTCCCTGTGTTACCTTTGGGTCCCTGCGAGCTAGAGACCTGAGGCGACCTGTGCACGACCTGACCCACTGTCTCCAGGGTCGGGAAGCGTCGCGGCCACGGGCTCCCCTGAGCCGGCAACCGCGGGACATGGGCACACAACAGGAGAACATGTTCGTCAGGCGAAGGTGTCCCAACGAATGAGCCCAGTCGGGCGCTGTCTCCAGAACGTGGGTGCCTGGTGACCCGGGTTGTGAGTTCAATTGGGCTCTGTGACCAGGGAGGTGAGGTCACTTCCTGGGGTCCCCTTACCCGGCTTCCTGCTCCTACAAGAGCCCCTCCCAGGCTGCAAAGGGCTCCCCTCCACCCCATGCCCTGTCCCTACAGTGACACCAACACAGCCCAGACACGTCCCCGCGAGGCCTGGGGCGGCCGGTGCCACGGCTTTGGGGCCACAGAGCTGGGTTCAGACCTGGGCTTCCTCCTGACCAGTGCTGGGACCCTGCACAGACCCCGTGCCTCCTGGGGCCCCCCAGTCTCCCCATCTGCACAGTGGGGTCCTTGTGGCATCTACTTGTAGGGGTGCCATCAGGGAGCCACCTGTAGACACGTCTCGTGCCTGCTATCCTGTGAGGCTCGTGGGCACACGTGGCCGTGGAAGGATGAGGAAGGGGTGCGCCTGGCATGGAACACAGGAGAGGGCAGAGTGGAGTCTCCTTGAGGTCATGGCCTCCTGCTCAGCCCAGACCCTGGTGTGTGCCGACCCCTAGGGCACCTGGACCCCAGCTTCCGGCCGGGCTCGGGGACGGACACCAGAATGTGTCCCTGTGACCTGTAGCTCTACACAACTCACCCTGTCCCTCCCAGTCACCCTTGACCTGGGGTGTGGACATGATCCTCCCATCAGCCTGCTCCTGCTCTGGGTGGCTTCCCCCCACGTCCCATCTTTACAAACATACAGCCTCACACACACTCACAGACACAAGGAGGCTCATGCGACTCACCAGTCGGATCAGGGCCGTGTCAGGCTAGACCGGCGAGTCCTCAGCCTCCCGGTGTCACCTTTTCGTCCCTCCGGGCACGTGACCAGAGGCTTCGGGGGTGAGACCGGACCCACCGTCTGCCAGTGGGAAAAGGCTCTCCCTGTGGGCTTTCCTGAGACCACAGCCTCGAGATATCAGGGCACAGCATTAGAACACGTTGCGCATTCAAAGGTCTCCAACCACGGGACCTGAGTGGGGTGCTTCTCTAGAAAGGGGGTGCCTGTGATACACACGGGGCCATCTTGGGGATCCCCTGGTCATCGGCCTGGCGTGGCTCCCCTCATGGGCATGTTGCCTGGAGACAATGTCCCCGCCCCACACCTCTTCTCTCCCCCAACCCCTGTCACCTCCAGGGTCCACTCATCCTTTGACCCCCACGCGGGTGGTTAGTTACTGGGGGGCGGGGACTGTGTTTCCATGCAATTGCGTGGACCTGTGCCCACTCGGGGATGCCCAGAGGAAAGGACCCCACACGGGATGGGTTCGGTGGTCCTCCAGGATCTTAGAGGCTCTCATTCCCTCGAAAACCCCGTGGGAAAGTGAAGCCCTGGCCTAGGAGGCCGAAACCTCCCCCAGCCCCTCTAGGCTCTGCTCACCTGGTGGGTCCCCGGCCAGTCCCTGCCTCTCCTGGCCTCAGTTTCTCGACTGTTCCATGAGCGCTTGGAGGAGGAGCTTCACCAGTCCGGCTAGAGTGGCCCCTGGCTCCCACCTTCGGGCAGGATGTGGCACGGGAGCCTTGTGGGCGGGGAGGTGCTCCCACCAAAGGTCGAGGCAGGTGGAGCCCGCGCAGGTACACCGGGACCATGGGACTGCGTGCACGGGACCACCTTGCGGCAGGAGCCCACAGTGCGGAAACGAGACAGACCCCGACCCTGCTGACCTGGCCCACACACTCCACTCCACTGTTCATCATGGCGCCTGACTGAGCAAGGGGAGGGGGAGGTGGACACCAGTCTAAGGGGGCAGGTGAGGCCACCTTTCCCTCCTCCCCATCCCCTCCCCCTGCCTTCCTGAGAGCCCCCTCCCCCCACAAGCTCCCCCACTTCGGACACCTTCACCTCCCTGCTTTCATCCCCCACACACCCACCGGAGGTGGGAGCCGCCGACCCCATCTTCAAAAAAGAGCACCGAGGTCCCAGAAGCTGGCATAGAGCTTGCGTGTCACAGGACTCTGACGTGGCCCCGCTGTGAGTGTGAGCCCGGGTCGCTCTGACCCGAAGCATGGGCTTTCGCAGGACCCCGAGGAGGTGACCTCTGAAGCCAGCCTTAGAGATGAGGGTGCTCTGGATGGGAGCCATGGAGCGGGGCGGTGGTAGCAGGGGGCTCGAGGGGCAGGGATGTTGGGCTCCCTGGGGGAGGAAAACACTAGGGGAGGGGGGAGGGGAACACCCTGGGGAGGGCATCTGGCCCAGTTCACTCGGGGCTCGGACGCCAGGTAAGGAGTCGGGGGTCAACGCAGCTTGCCAGGTGCAGGGGACGTGACCAGGCAGTCTCGTCAGAGCCACGGCATCCTAGATCTGGAGGGAGCTCACGGGCTTGTTATTTGCCCCCAGGCAAGAATGGATTCCCAAGCACCAGCCTGGGAGGATGATGTTGCCTCAGTCTCCTCCTCTGTAGAGCAGAGCAGGTCGTCGCCTCCTCCCGGGGCTGGATTCCCCGGCAGGTCCAGAGATGGTCTCCTGTCAGAGGAGTTGTTCAAGTGAGGTCTGTACCTCGGTGGTCTCGGAGAGGGGACCAAGGGACGTGCCCCCTGCAGCTCGGCAGATGCTCTCGTGCAAGCTGCTGATCCTCACGTCCAGGCCGGCACCGGTGATGCGGTGTCGCCCGCCGGCTGGGGGGACAGGGGCAGTGAGGAGCTGTGCTTGCGGACCCTGAGACACAGAGCTCGTGAGCGCCCAAGGCTGCCCCGGGGCGTGTGGAGGCTGAGGCTGAGCTGACGCCTGATGTCTCTGGGAAGGACCGGGAGGACAACCTGGGCCCTGGGGACTCTGGGGGGGACTAGGAGGACAGCCTGGGCCCTGGGGTCTCCGGGAGGGACTGGGAGGACAGCGCAGGCCCTGGAGTCTCTGGGAAGGACCGGGAGGAAAGCCCGGGCCCTGGGGTCCCGCCTTGTTCCTGCCATGGGAGGGGTCAGTCTGCATCACCCATTTCACAGAGCAGGAGAGTGAGGCCCAGAGAAGGGAGGCAGGTGTTTCTGGGCACAGGGCTGGTCAGCAGAGAGCTGGAATACCACCTCCGGAGCCCCCGCCAGCCCGGGCAGGGACCCCCCGAGTCGAGGGTGATCCTTCCCCTTGTGCCTGGCCACTCATTCTTCCCAGACGTTGACGGTGGCCTGTTCCTTTTGGCCACAGATATTGCTGGCCGACCAGGAGGGAGTCCAGCTGGTAGGACAGGTCTCACTACAGGACACAGGGACACCTGGGAGCTCCCAGGAGCCACATTGTGGTCTCTGTCCCCGAGCCTGCCCGGCAGCTGGGGTCCAGGTGCCCTAGGTGTCGGCACACACCTGGGTCTGGGCTGAGCAGGAGGCCATGACCTCAAGGAGCCTCCACTCGGCCCTCTCCTGGTTCCTGCCCGGTCTCACCTGTCCTCCCTGAGGGGCTCCAGGGCCCGGAGCCAGGCCCCTGATGGCTGCTTGGGCTCCAGCCACGAAAGATGTAGAGCCTGTGGAGCAGCTGGACCTCTTGGGGCTGGAGGGAGGGCGGCCACCCACGGGCCTTGGCTGGGGAGGATGAGGGCCTCTTGGGGTGAGGAAGAGGCCGGGACCTGGTCCCGGGGTCACGGCTCATGTATACAAAGGGCTGAAATCACTGAGTGCCCGGGGGATGGCCAGTTCAAGTAGCCCCCTGACACTTGGTTTTCCTGGAGGTGCCCCCTGCCCTCCAGGGGCCTCTTCCCACCCTCCGACTCCGCCCAGGGCTGCAGCCAGGCACAGGCCGGACCTCTGTCCAAGGTCCTGCCAGGAAGACAAGGCAGAAGGAGGAAAGGAGAAGGGCAAGGGGAGGACCGACTTCTCCCTGCCCTGAGTCGGCCTCCACTGCTGCCTCCAGGAGCCCTGGCCCAGCCATGCCCCAGGGTCCAAGCACCTGGACACTGGGGTGGAGTCTGCGGTCCAGGCCAGCTGGGTGGGATGGGTGTAGTCACTGGCCATCGTGTCCCAGATGTCCAACCTACCATGCCTCGCACCCTGAGGCCTGACTGGCAGGGGCGGGCGTGGTTCTGAGGCTCAGGAGAGGTTTGGTTCCCAGAGCAGTTGGCAGAGGTGGGAACATGGGTGACCAGCCAGGTGGGGAGCGGTTGGATTCATGCACATCACCGGTCCGATTGGATCATCCACAGGTGCTGAGTGCGGGTCCCGGGCCACACCTGGCCTCCGCACGGCCCTGTGGAGGGAAGCCTGTGTACCTGGGGCACCTCCCCTCCACCTAACCCTGGGGGCGAGCCTGGGCCGTGGCCACACTGATGCACTTCCCCGTCTGACCCGCAGGGACAGAGGGACCCTGAGGAATGGCAAGGACTGGCCCAGGACAAGTGAGGTGTGCAGGGTCCAAGGAGCAGGGCTGGTCTCCAGTCCTAGGTCAACCTCTACCCCCCATGGGGTTCCCCCTGGGAACGAGAGCCCCTGAGATGCTCGGGGGTCCCTATGCACCCCGTCCCTGTGAGGCTGTGACCTCTGGGCATCTCAGAAAGGCGCGTGCACACACACACACACACACACACACACACACACACACACACATTCTGACTGTCCCACTGGCGATCAGAGGGGATTCCACACTGGGAGGGGGTGGGTAATATGGGGGAAAGAAGAGAAAGGCTGGAGGCAGTGGGGCCATGGGGCAGGGACATCAGGATTCCTGGCAATAGCCCGGGACCCACACCATGGGGAGGGGGACATGCCGGCTGAGGGTCAGGGTGTCCCCAAGGTGTCCGGGGGGATTGCCAGGAACTAGGGGAGGACGGGGTCTGGGGTCCTGTGTCCACCACGCTGGGCCCCTGGAGCTAGGAACTGTGGACGGGGCTATGGCACAGAAGGACTCAGCTTCCTCCTCCTAAACTGGGCTGCGTCGACAGTGTCCCAAGGGTCCCACAGGCTCATAGATGAGTCTGTGTCCTGGGATCTTCATCCCTGGCCCTCTGTTCTCCCCTCCTGGGAAAATGCTTCCTACTCCCTGAAGGTCCTTCTGAGCAGAGGGCAGCCAGGGGGCTTGGAGGACCGAGGACCTGGGTTTGCAGCACGTGGCTGAGCAGCGGACCCTGGTGTGGGGACCGAGGTCAAGACCCTCCTTGATGGAGCCTCGGGCCCTCATTAGGAAGTAGTTCCCCAGGCAGTGCCCTGGCTGGGCCGAGGAGGCCTCATGAGGGAGCTGAGCACCGGGCCTGGGGAGGGACACGGGCCACAAGGGAGGCTTCTGAGGGTTGTCACCTGGACCCTGGAGCCCAGAGGCCCTGCTCCCGCGAGACACACAGAGACAGACAGAGTCCGAGGCAGAGAAAAAGAATGGACCCACGAGAGAGGAAGTGAGAAATTCCAAGCATCGGACCAGAAATGACACCAGGTCATCATATTCTAGCCCTTAGAACCCTCTCACACGGGCCGTCCACCCGGGAGGGGAGGGGGTGACAGAGGCACGTGGGACCAGGATTCGGGAAGGCTGGGAGCCATGGTGGGGACCGCCCAGCACTTAGGCCCAGACCAGGCGCTGACCCGAGCCCAAATGCAATGGGGCCTCTGGAGTGCGTGTCCGGTGGGCACAGAGCCTGAACAAGTTCACCTCCACCTTACCCCGGGGCTGGGACCCAGGCAGCAGGGGTGGCTGTGCCTGGACACGGAACAGACCCAGCCCACCCCTTCCTCATCCTTCCACGGCCACGTGTGCCCACGAGCCTCATGTGATAGCAGACACGGGACGTGTCTACAGGTGGCTCCCTGATGGCGCCCCTACAAGTAGATGCCAGAAGGACCCCACTGTGCAGACGGGTGACCCGGGGCCCCGGGAGGCACAATGCAGGGTCCCAGCACTGGTCAGGAGGAAAACCCAGGTCTGAACCCAGCTCTGTGGCCCCAAAGCCACGGCCCCGGCTGCACCAGGCCTCGCGGGGACGTGTCTGGGCTGTGTTGGTGTCACTGTAGGGACAGGGCATGGGGTGGAGGGGAGCCCTTTGCAGCCTGGGAGGGGCTCTTGTAGGAGCAGGAAGCCGGGTAAGGGGACCCCAGGAAGTGACCTCACCTCCCTGGTCACAGAGCGCAACAGAACTCGGAACCCGGGTCACCAGGCACCCTCGTTGTAGAGACAGCGCCCGACTGGGCTCATTCGTTGGGACACCTTTGCCTGATGAACATGTTCTCCTGTTGTGTGCCGGTGTCCCGCGGCTGCCGGCTCAGGGGAGCCCGTGGCCGCGACGCTTCCCGACCCTGGAGACAGTGGGTCAGGTCGTGCACAAGACGCCTCAGGCCTCTAGCTCGCAGGGACCCAAAGGTAACACAGGGAGACCCCGAGACAGCCAGTCCAGCCCGACACTGCTCTGATCTGACCTGTGCGGCCCCACGTCCCCTCCCGTGTGTGTGTGTGTGTGTGTGTGTGTGTGTGTGTGTGTATGTGTGTAAGGAGGGGTAGTGTGTGGAGAGCCCACCTGAGCAGGTGCAGGCTGATGAAGGGGTCAGATGCCTGGTGGGTGGGTCATGCTCACACCCCAGGTCAAGGCTGGCTAGGAGGGACAGGGTGTGCTGGGGTGGCCCTCTTGTCCCCAACGTTCATCCCGAGCCCTGTAGGTGGATGTCACTGTGTTCCGGGTGCAGGTCTGTGCACACTCAGGTCTGTGTCCGATCTGAGAGCTGCAGGGGGAGAGGGCGGAAGGACACTGAGGATGGCCGGGCGGGGCTGTGATGTCTCCGGGCCGTCCACGGGTCACTGTCTTTACAGAAATCAACCGATGAAATCGGGAAACGATTGGCAGAATCTGGATTCACCCGCCCTACAGAGTTGTGCCTGTGCCCCGTCACCCAGGAGGGCCACCCTGGACCCGTGGAGAGAGTGGCCGCACTGAGGTTTGGGGAAGCAGGGCCTGGAGTTGGCCTGGGAAGGCCTCCTCCAGCGCCCCGGCCCCGCCGGAAGGTCTTCGTTCACCGGTCCTGGGACCATTACTTGGAGTCCACGGAGTCAGAGCCCGAGGGTGAGAAGGCTGGGGGTGGGCGATGGGGGTGCACGGGGCCCGGGTGGTGCTGGGCCACCCTGGGAGGTGCCCCCGGGGGCTGGTGTGGGGCCAGGAGCGGACTGAGGGCCTGGGCTGCGGACTGCAGGGGGGCAGAGGTCCTGGTGTGGGTTCCTGGCCGCGGCTTCTTGGGTAGGCTCTGGGGTGAGTTGTGTCTCTGCAAAGGCCCCTGGAGAGGCCGGCGCTGGGTGGGGTGGGGGACCTTCCCTCCTCTCACCCTGAGGCCTTGGAGCTGCTGCAACCATCACTCTGTTTCCTTCTCAAGAGTCCGGTGCGGGAGCAAAAGCCGGGTCGGCTCCAGAGCCCGGCCCAAAGGCATCAGGGGCCTCGGCGTATCTGCAGGCAGGCGTGGTATCTGGATTGACTCCTGCAGGGGCCCGGGAGCCAGCAGGTGACCTGGGACCTGTGCGGGGACAGCGGGCACCTGAGCAGAGTCAGCTGGGTCCTGCTCCTGCTGGTTCCACTGTTCCCGCTTTCGCTCCCAACACTGCTCCTGCCATCGCCCTTCTCCCCGCCCCTGCCACTGCCCCTGATCCCACATGGATGTCGGCCAAAAATCAAGGGGTTGAAGACCTATACAGGGTGCTTTTTTTATCTTATTTTATTTTTTGTTTATTATATTTTATTTCAAATTCATTCTCCAATCCCTGACCCCGACCCCCCACCAAAATGTCTCTTCCTCTTCTCCCTTATCCTTTTTCTCTTCTATTTTTCAGCTGTTATGTTATTTGTTCATTAGTTATAATCTATATTAATCTTCAATAAAATGTTTTATTTATTTTACATTGTGCAATTCCTGAGCCCTGGGTACGCTCACAACGCTGTGAACCTCGCCACAGAATTTTGTTGCAGAATATCTCGATCCCCAAGGGTCACCGTGTACCCAGAGCCCTCACTCCCCTTTCGTGCCCCCTCCAGCCCCTGGGAACCCCCAGTCTGCTTTCTCTCCGTGTTCCGTTACCTAGTCTGGAGGTTTCCTTCAAGTGGAGTCTTGTAAGAGATACCTTTGGGTCCGCACCGACTTTTCAAATGGGACAGATTCATTTTTGTACTTTGTGGTCATTTGAAATAGACTTTTTCTCCTTTGAGATTGAAATCACAATGGATTAAAGATAAGGGGGGACAAAGGAGGCCCCTTCGGTGACAATGGTCTCGGGGTGGAGACCCCTGTTTGTGCCGTGACTCCACAGCCTGATGCCAGAGAGGACACGGCTGGTCCTCCTGTGGCCCAAACAGAAACCGGGAGATGCAGAAGGCCGGACGGTCACACCACAGAGGGGAGAGCATCCCTCACGACCCAGGGCCAGAAGGTTCACAGGCCTCTAGGCCAAATAATGCGCCAAAGGCAGTGCGTTCCCCGGGATGGAGGCCAGACCCGTCCCAGTCCAAGGGGAGGCTACCCCCACGGGAGCAGGCGTCAGAGATGTGGGGCGTCCCGGGGAGGGACTCGGGCAAGTGAAACCCGAGGGAGGCAGCGGTGGTCACCTTCGGACGGGCAGGTTTCTGGTCTAGGGACCGGCAGCCCAGGTGACAATGTGAGGAAGCAGAGGCCCCAGCCGATCCCCAGCGAGAAGTTCTTGTCCTGCAGGGGACCGGCAGGCCCAGTACTGGGAGAGCCCCCAGAGCCCGGGATCGGCCCTTCCCCAGCCCCATGTGGGGCCCCAGGCAGGTTGGTCAGCTCTGCTCCCCTGATTCAGTGGGTAGGGGCCCTCAGCGGGTGGTGGGATCCCCCAAGAGTAGGGACCCCGAGCCCCAGGACGCCAAGATGCACGCCTGCGGGTAGGACAATCCAAAGTGAAGGAGATGGGCTTCCTGACCCAGCTCATCTTACTAGTGAACCAGGCTGTGCTATTAGCCTCGGTGTCTCCATCTGTGACATGGGGACGTAACGGGCCTTCATTGGGCTGGCGCATTCCCTGAGAGATGAGGTGGAATCGTGGCCTGGTGCCTGCAGGACACAAAGGGCCACCTGGAAGGCTGTCCCAGAGTCCCCCAGGGCACAGGATTCCGGAAGCCCCTCCTTGGCCCCTGCCCGCTGTCCCCCTTCTGGGAACACTCAGTGTTGTTTGTGGAAGAGGTGGAGACGATCCAGGAGGTCAGCAGGTCCCATGTGGAGGAAGGTCAGCGCTGGAGGGACAGAAGGACGTGTCCCGTGCCCTCTTCCAGTGCCCGAGCTGTGACACCCTCTGACCTGACCTGGTGTGGACCCCGCTTCTGTGGTTTCACTCCCTCCCTCCTTCCCTCCCTCTTTCCCTCCCTCCTTCTGTAATTCAGCCGGGGATCTCAGGTGCCTCCCGTGTGCCAACCACCGTGACCTCATCGGTTTGCACGACCCAACGGGGTCCCCCACGTGGCATCTTCCTTGGCACAGTCTGAATGTTCCTGGCTGTGTTCCCTTTGGCAAGTCTGGGAGGGAGGCCTCTGCCCATGTTCCCGGCAAGGAAACACGAGTCCAGAAGGTCCAGACGACCTGCCCCAAGTGCCAGCATGTGGAGCCTGGACAGAGGGTGGTCCCTGAGCAGAGGAGGACTTGGGCCCACGCAGCCCGGAGGAGGAAGGGGAGCACCGTGCCGGCCTGGAGCTCAGGGCTTCTGGGAGACGGTGTCCTAACCAGACTGGCTCTGTCCCCAGCGCCGTCGGGGTACCCGTGCTCCCTGGGGCACGTGGCCCTGGCTGGCAGGAGAGGTGGTGCCTCTAGGGCAGGATAGAGCCCTCAGGCAGAGCGGAGGGTCGCAAGTGCTCCCCAAGGGGCAGGTGGACTCGGGCGCCCTGAGGTGGCATCACCGGGACAGCAGTGCCTGCGGCTGGGGTCCCCATACCTGTTCCCTCCTCGGGCCCAGCCAAGGCCCGTCTGCATGGCGTTTACCCCCAAACACAAAGTCTGGGCCAGGAACCACCCTCTTCAAGGCCTTGCCCCCATTCTCTCTGCCCACCTCAAGTTACAAAAATGGACAATAGTTCAGGTGGCGGTGGATGCCCAGAGATGTTTGTGTTTCTGACCCACGTTGTGACGTCGCTGTGTCCGGCCGGCCGTGGAGTCGCGGAGAAGCAGGTGGAACATCTGGCAGCCACCAGGACCCGGCCCTGCAGGGGGCGGGGCTTGGCTCCAGTGGAAGGTTGGCGACCCGCCCACCGTTCAGCTCTGCAGCCCCCGCTCCCCGAGCCTCATCATTGCTGCTCCGTGAAGCTGCTACTGTTTGCTTTTCGGGGCTGTGACTTGTCTGAACCGCGTGAGGTCTGTTTCCTGTGTTGTGTGTGGCCCCTGGAGTCTCTGTGCGGCCAACTCAGGGGTCACTCAGCGGCCGAGCAGAGAGGTCGCCCGCGTCTCTAAGTTATAGAGAGGAGGTTCCCACAACCTTGCCCTCGGGTTCGAATAACGTTGGGGCGGCTCAGAGAACTCAGACAAGCCTGTCACCTCCTAGATCGCCCGTTTGTCACACAGGACAGCACTCGGGACCAGCCGGGCGGAAGGGATGGGGAGCACAGGGCAAGGTGCAGAGGAGGCTCGGAGCCCCCCTGCTCTCTGCCCATCATCTGTGCTTCCTGACCGATCGGGTCCTTCCTCCCAGCTCATCTCGTAACGCCAGCCAAAGACCCTGAGGGCAGCCAAACTAACCCTCCAGCCACAGGGACGGACATCCCTGACGTCAGCAAGACCCCGCGGGATTGACCCCAAGACAGCAATCGACCCGACCTTCACTGTCCACCTCAAGTACCCATGACCATGGTCCTAGATTGTCCTCATGTGAAATCTAGGAAACAAATAAAACTTCACAAGGGGGGGGGGCACCTGTCATGATCTCGCAGCTTGTGAGTTCGAGCCCCGCATCAGGCTCTGTACTAACAGCTCCGAGCCTGGATCCTGCTTCCGATTCTGTGTCTCCCTCTCTCTCTGCCCCTCCCCTGCTCATACTCTGTCTCTCCTGTCTCAAAAATAAATAAACATTAAAAAGTTAAAAAAAGAAAGAAAAAGAGAGAGAGAGAACCACCACCAGGACTGTCTGCAGCACCTTGAGATGTCAGCCCCCTGTCTTCCCAGTGCCGGCCTCACCGAAATGGATCCTTTCTTGAGTCACCACCCTTTCCTGTGTCTCTCTGCCCTTGGCTTTTGTCAGCGGTGAGTGGCCAAACCTGGTCTGTTGGGACCCTCGAAGCCAGTGCCCGTGCACACTTGGGCCCCGTGACAGTAACCGAGCATGTCACACTCTCTGCTCTCTCCACGTGTTCACCAGTCAGATGGGCGTTCGGGGAGGCTTCATTACACGGGCACGATTGATTGGATCACTGGTCACTGGGGACCGAACGCCGTCTCCGGCCCCTCTCCCTCCCCAGAGGTGGGGGGAGGGGATGGAAAGTTCCAGCCATCTAATCGCAGGGTTGGCTCCCCCAGCAGCCAGCCTACCTCTCAGGTAGAGTCCAAAAGCCACCCATGAACACAGCAAAAGGCAGTGTCACGGTTTTCATCACTCGGGAAATTGGGGAAATCTGTGCCAGAAACAGGGGCGAAGACCAAATATATATTTACCGTGAAGCACAGTATCACGGTGCGTATTCAGTGGTGCACAACCGATGCCCAGATCTTTTGCATCTTGCAGAACCGGAACTCTATACCCGGTGGACAACAACTCCCGGTCTCCCCCTCCTGCCCAGCTCCCCAAAACCACCCTGCTCCTTCTGCTTCTGTGAGGCCGACCACTCTACATACCTCATCTCATAGAAGTGGAACCATGCAACGTTTGTGTTTTCGTGACTTGCTTAGTTCACTTCGCATCCTGTCCTCAAGGTTCACCCACATGGCAGGTGTCAGCAATTCCTTCCCTCTGAAAGCTGGGTGATGAACCAATGCACGTTCCTACCACATTTTGTTCATCCATCACTCACTGGTGGAGGTGGACTCTGGGGGTGCTCCTGCCTCTTGGCTGCTGGGAATTGTGCTGCTGCAAACTTGGGTGTGCAAATAACTCTTCACAATCCTGCTTTCAATTCTTTGAATGTGTATCCAGAAGTGGAATGGCTGCATCATATGGCGGTTCCATTTTTAATGTTTGAGGAAACACCACACTGCTTTCCAGAGCGGTGGCAGATTTTACTTTCCCACCAACAGGGCACGAGGGTACTGATTTCTCCACATCCTCACCAATACTGGTTATGTTCTGGTTTTTCTCTTTGCTATTTATAATAGTAGCCCCATCCTAGCCTGATCGGGGTTGGGGGGGAAGTAGACTCAAATTGTTAAAATCAGGAATGAACATGGAGACATCACTACCAACCTTACAGAAATAAAGAGGATTATAAGACGATACCACAAAGAGTTTTCCACCAGCACATCAGACAGCCTAGATAACACGGGTAAATTTCTGGGCGCCTGGGCGGCTCATTCATTAAGACTGACTTCGGCTCAGGTCATGATCTCACAATTTGTGTGTTCAAGTCCCACATCAGGTGAGCTCAAGCCCCACTTCAGGTAAAACACAGGTTCCAGTGAGCCCCACTTCTCCGTCTCTCTCTCTCTCTCTCTCGCTCTAAAAAACAACAACAACAACAATAAATTCCTAGAAATAAAAACACTACCAAAAGCAACTCAAGAATAAATAATAAATCTGAATAGACCTATAGTAAGAGATTGAATCAGGAATCAAAACCCTCCCAACAAAGAAAATCTCAGTGCCAGGATTCACTGCTGGTTAATTCTACCAACCATCTGACAAAGAATTAACACGACTTGTCCCCAAATTCCTCAAAAAGAGAGGAGGGGACACTTCCTAATGCATTCACCATTGTTATCTTCTCCTTGGGAGATATTGTTCTCGTGGTTTCCTTCAGGTATTTGTGCATATTTGAAATAGTTGGTTTTAAGTAAGTCTAGAGAGTCTAATGCATGAGCTTCCTCAGGAACGGTTTCCGTCAATTGCTTTGTTTTCAACAGTCTACGGGCTCCATGTTCTTGTTTCTTTGCACACCTCAAAAGTGTTTTTTAGTTGGGGTGCCCGGGTGGCTCAGTTGGTTAGGCATCCGACTTCAGCTCAGGTCACGATCTCATGATTTGTGAGTTTTGGTCCCGCATCAGGCTCTCTGCCGTCAGCACAGAGCCCACGTAGGATCCTCTGTCCCCCTCTCTCTCTGCCCCCCATTCATTCTTTCTCTCTCTCAAAATAAATAAATAAACTTTTTGTAAAAAGTGTTTTGGGGGAGGCACCTGGGTGGCTCAGTCGGTTAAGCGTCTGACTTCAGCTCAGGTCATGATCTCATGGTTTGTGGGTTCGGACCCCACGTCAGGCTCTGTGCTGACAGCTTGGAGCCTGGAGCCTGCTTTGGATTCTGTGTCTCCCTCTCTCTCTGCCCCTCCCTACTTGCGCTCTGTCTCTGTCTCTGTCTCTCTGTCTCTCAAATAAACATTAAAAAAATCTTAAATGTTTTTTGTTGAAAATTGACATTTTGAATAGTATAATGTACAACTCAAATATCAGTCTTCCCCTCCAGGGTTTACTGGCACAGCTCGCAGTAGTTGCTACAGTAGTGACTTTTCTGAACTAATTGTGTAAAATCTGTATTCCTTGTCGTGTGTGGTCACCGAAGTGTCTGTTCTGTGAATGTAGTGCTCTTTGGGCAGACATTTCCTTAAACACCCAGAACCACCGCCCCCCCAAAAGAAGAAAACAACCTCCAGTCTTTATAGATGGGGAGGACATGGTCTGCAAAGATCAGGGTACACCTTCCACACCATCCAGGCTGTTTACAACTCTGCCTTGACCTTTAGTTCCTAATTGCAGAGTCTGACAGTCACCAGAGGGGAGAGCCGGGGCCCTTCTCAGGTCTTTCCTGAACATGCACCCAGCCCATGCGTGCAAGCGTCCTAGAGGCTCAGGAATAATGGGCCAGAGGTTCTAGGTCCTTATTCCCTAAAGCTCCTCACCACTCGGCCTTTCTTCCAGTCGTTCTGCTCGGTTCAGCCATTGCCTTAGGCAGCCGAGACTAACATATGCCTTGAAATGTTTTGAACATTTAGTGCCCTCCGGTAGCCACCTCACCACTGGGAGAGTTGGTGGCCAGCAAGAAGTCACAGATGACACCAAGGGTCTGGACCTGGTGTTTCTCTCCTGACATGGGGACACCTGCGGGAGGAGCAGGTACATGACACGGACGGGTGGGCAGGGGAGGCCCAAGGCCCCCACGGGTGTGTGTCTGGCATCTGGACTGAACAGTTCGGTTCAGATGGGGTGGGATCGGTGAGGCCCAAGGGACGGGGCCCCGGGGTCTCTCAGGCTGAGGAGGAAGATGAGGGGAGCACAGGGGACTGAGGAGGCTCAGGTTAGACAAGACAGAGCTGAGCAACTCCTCTGGGGGAAAAGTGGGTCAGGTCCAGGCTCACGGGGACAGACCCTCAGGCCACTGTGCTACGGGAAATAAGCCAGTCCCTAAAGGACCGATATTGGAGGACCCCGCTCATGACGGACCGAGAACAGTCCGATTCAGAGGGGTGGGAGGAGCAGTGGGTGCCGGGCCTGGGGAGGGGGATGGGTGGGGGAGGGTTAGGGTCTAGTGGGCAGACACAGAGTTTGGGTGACGAACAAGTCGTGAAGATGGATGGAGGGGACAGTTGCAGAACAGTGAATGTACCTATTGCCACTGAATTGTACACCTGAACATGGTTAACATTATCAAGGTTATAGGGGCGCCTGGGGGGCTCAGTCGGTTGAGCGTCCAACTTCGGCTCGCGGTTCGTGGGTTCGAGCCCCGCGTCGGGCTCTGTGCTGACGGCTCGGAGGCTGGAGCCTGCTTCGGATGCTGTGTCTCCCTCTGTCTCTGCCCCTCCCCGCTAGCTCATGGTCTCTCTCTCTCTCTCAAAAATAAATAAACCTTAAAAAAATAAAAAAATAAATAGAAAAGCATCCGACATAAAACTGGAGCCGTTTACAGCGGCAAGTGACCCAGAAATTGTAACAGTTGGCCAACGTCACGGAGAAATAGCAGTGGCAACGCGGACCGCCCTGTCCTTGATGTGAGAAGGGAGACGCAAGGCGGAGAGACTGCAGCACTCAGGCCTGGCCGGGGCCTCGAGGAAGTGCACAAGGCAGGTTTCGGGACAACCCGCAATTCCCTTCATCCGCCAGAAACATTTTAGTGGCAGTGACAGGGCAAGCGCGACACCCACAACACCGCAGTGACCGAGGGAGGCCACGGGGGTGGGGGGTCTGTCCTGCCCCAGCGGGCGGTGGGCTGTGCCTCAGGCTGCCGGGAACCCAGGCGCCAGCCAAGGGGGTCCTGATCCGGCCTCACCTTCACATCCTGCCCGCGGCTGCAAGCGACCTTTCAACTCTGACCAGGAACCCGAAGAGCAAGGGGTCTTGCTGGAGCCGCGCCCCCCGGCAGGCCCCCGGTCAGGCCTAACTGTGCCCGTGCCCTATGCGGGCGGCGCGGGGCCTCGGCGATGTCCCGCGACCGGACAGAGAAAGGGAGCGGCGATAGCCCATCTTCTCTGACGGCTGGGGTCAGGGTGGCACCCCTGACGGACACTAGGCCAGCCCGTCTTCAGTCCCGGATGCCCCGGTGACTCTTGGGCACGGTCACATACCTCAGCTTCTTCACGACAGCGGGCCAGCCCAGCAGTTGTTCGTCCCACAGGTACTCGGGGGACAGCACCTTGGTGGGCTTGTGGTCGAGCAGGTACCTGTTCAGGTGGCTCTCGTCGTGCCACACGGCCTCGATGCCGTGGGCGCGGTCGACCACCATGGCCTGGTGACAGGCCGACGTGAGCCGCAGAACCTCGGCCACCGACCCCCCGAAAAAGCCTCCCGTGTAGTAAAAGTCGCCCTCGTCCCTGGGGACGTGCGCCTGGGACTGCGGCCGGTGCTCGTAGGTGAAGGCCTCGCGGGCCGCCCCGTAGAAGCCGGGGTGCAGGGTGCCGAAGAGCGGGGACAGGATCTCCACGCCCACGTGGTCGCGGAACCTCATGTCCACGTCCGCGCACACCAGATACTCCACCTCGTGGAGGAAGCGCCGCCGGGAGAAGTTGCGGATCATCTCCATGCGGTGCGTGGACACGTCCTGCCAGCGCGAGTAACTCCGGACCTCCAGGACCACCACCTGCCTCCCTTCCCCGGGGGCACGCGGGGCACATCCCCCGGCCGGTCGGTGAACACGTAGTAGGAGACCTTGTGTCCCACCATGAAGTGCTTCTCCGCCGTCTGCAGGAACAGCTCCAGGAAAGCCACGTATCTACAGGGACAGGGGACAGGGCGGGAGGAGGGTCGCTGCCAGAGGCTGGCGGCAGGAGCCCAAAGCCGGGGGCCGCGGACCTGTGCGCCTTATCGAGGAGGCAGACCCTGGGCTGCTGAAGGAACAGCCGCTGTCCTGGCCTGTCCTGGGCGAGTCTGCCCGCGGCGCCTCCCTAACCTCTGCCCCGGGGGACGGGGGACCATCAGCGCCCCATCTTACAAAGGGGAGCGAGCCTGAGGCGGAGGAGGCTGGAAACCCGTGCGGCCACGAGTCAGCATGCTGGAGCCAGCAGCGCACCCCCGTGCCGAGCTCCCCTGGCAGACCCCCTCCACCCGCGAGACCCGCCCCTGGCAAATCCCCTGCAGGTTCCCACCTGCTGTGAGGGAGTCGAGACCCTTCGGGCACAGCTCTGGTCAACGTGCCCTCGCAGACTTCGCAGAATCTGCAGGGCCGGCCACCTGCCCGTCTTGGCTCAGTGGTCGGTCCCTGGCCCCCGAGGACTGTGTCTGCCCCTGCAGGGCCCTCCCTTGAAGGCTACTGGGCCCTCAGTCAACGGCGGGTATTCCGAGAAGGCGTCACCCCCCCCATCTCCCCCAGATCAGGACTCAGGCCCAGCATGTGGCCAGGGGAGGCCAAAGAGGGCCCCTGGAGGAAGAGGGGGCTTGCTCGGGCCCCAGCACTGAACGCGAGCGTGGAAGCTTCCGGGTACAGGTCTGTATCTCCCCAACCCCAAGAGGTTGGAAGTCTTCTCCAACCGCCTCCCATGGCTGGTCCCTCTTCGAAGGGGCTCGCTGCTCCCCACCCTGCACACAGCAGCTCCCCCGTCATCGGGCAAGTGCAGTGAGCCCCTCGGTGACAGTTTTTTGAGCAGGCCCTAAGGCTACTTCCTGGTGCCTGGCCCAGAAACCCTTCCCACAGGGAAGGTGGGCACTCCGTTTCAATAGGGGACATGCACACACACACACACACACTCACACACACACACCCCTGCCCAGCCACCAGTCAGGTCACCAGGGGCAAGTCCAGACCCAGCCGATGTGATCGTGGGTTCACAGCTCGACTCGGGGAGTCCGCTTTCCTCTGAGGACATGCCCACCACCTGCCCACCCCCTGGGGACTGCACTCGGAGCCCAGAGGGGACACACACGGACAGCCAGCGCACGCGCAGCAGGCAGCTACTGGCACTGGCCGAGGAGCCTGGGCAGTGAAGCTTCTGGTTGGTGATTTCAGCCGCTTGTCTCCAGGGACTGGAGTAGGATTCTGAGGCGACCCTGTGCCCTTCTTAGTCCCTGCACTTGGGGCCAAGACCTGGGAAAGGGGTTCCAAAGGCCTCAGGGCCATCCTCTGGGGTCTCGGGTGAACTCTGCGGAGGGAGGAAGCCCCACCTGTCCACACGCAGGCCCAGCACCTACGAGCTTTTACTTCCCCCGTGGTGATCCCGAGAGAGGATGCTGTCGTCAGCCCCACTTTCCAGAGGCTCAGAGAGACCACGCCACTTACCTGCGGCTGCCCAGCTCATTCAGCGGAAGTCACCTGACCCTGGAGTCCCAGGGCCTCACTGCTCAGCTCCCTCACAGGAGCCTGGGGTCTGGCACCGAGTGCTGTGCCTGACCTGGCTGTCCCCCCTCCATGACCGTCACCCTATAAGGGAGCACACAGGAGCCCAGCTCCACAGGCACTGGCTTCCTACCCGTCCAAGGAAGCACACAGCCTCCTCCCTTCTGCTACTGTGGCCGGAGGAGGGCTCCCCTGCCGCCAGGATGTTGGGGTGCTCTGCTCCTTCCTTGACTCAGCAGAGGAGCAACCTGGGATCACTGATGGGTCTGGAGCTGCCTTCCTGGGTGACGTGCAGCCTTCGGAAAGAGAGCCAGGTGGTGTCCACTCACTGAGCCCGGGAAGACTGCTGAACACGTGGACTTTCACATTAACCCCTAGGAGGACAGGCTGGGTCCCCACCCACCGTGTGCTGAACACACAGCCAGACCTGATGTCCTCGGTCTCTCCTACATCCCGGTCCCCACCCTCTGTCATCTCATCTACTTACTTTTTTTTTTAACGTTTATTTATTTTTGAGAAACAGAGAGAGAGCATGAGCAGGGGAGGGGCAGAGAGAGACGGAGACACCGAATCCCAAGCAGGCTCCAGGCTCTGAACTGTCAGCACAGAGCCCGATGTGGTCGGGCTCGAACTCATGGACCGCGAGATTCTGACCTGAGCTGAAGTCGGACGCTGAACAGAATGGGCCACCCAGGCGCCCCGTCACCTACTTACTTTTTGATCGCAAACACCGTTAGTCCGATGGTGGTGTTCTGGAGCCGGACCTGCTCATTCAGGATGTCAATGTTGAAGGTCCCTTCCCAGACGATGGGGGCCAGCCAAGGGGTGAGGACAAGGACATCTTTCCTACTGTGGCACAAGAGAGCCACCCGGTGTCAGTAGCATGACAGTGAACACACAGAGGGCCCTGGTGCATCACCACCCCCACCCGGGAACCCACCCCACCCCACCCACCCAGCGTGCACCCCATCAGGGACCCACAGGGCTGACCCTCCTTCCAGAAGGCCTTCACATGTGCAAGAAACAAATGACATGGAAATCAAAACTCAGACTCGTGCAAATCACTCGCAGCCCTTAGCGAACACTGGACCCTGCTGGACCTCAGCGTGGGAGCTGGGATTTGCCAGCGAGGGGCGGGGGCCGTCCTCCGGGAAGGAGGAGGTGCCCCTTGGGCATTTTTTGGTGGACAGAGAAAGGACGGAGAATAATTGGTGGGCTCCAAATTCAGACTCAGAAGCTGCCGAAGCAAGTTCCCGCCGACTTTTCAGTGAAACCGCCTTTTAATGCATATGGTGAGTTTGGGGAGGTGTTCAGCAAGTTAGTGACAAGGGTGTTAGCACGTTGGGCTGGGGGTAAACCATCCTGAGATAAAACAACACGATGGGAATGAGTCTGCAGGAAGATGGAGACCAGACACGTCCCAGTCCATGGGAGCAGGCATCAGAGATGCGGGGCGTCCCGGGGAGGGACTCGGGCAAGTGAAACCCAAGGGACGCAGCGCTGGTCACCTTCAGACGGGCAGGTTTCTGGTCTGGGGACCGGCAGCCCAGGTGACAACGTGAGGAAGCACAGGCCCCAGCCGATCCCCAGCGAGAAGTGTGACCGGCTCCCCTCTCTGGGACCACAGAGCGCAGCCCCCATCCGCAGCCACAGGCGCGTACCCTCCCCCAGCAGAGCTCGTCCCAGGACCACGGAGAGACTCTGGTGCAGCGTGTGGGGTGAGGCGGGTGCCGGGTGTGTGCTCTTCCCGAGCCAGCTTTCCCCGGGCCTGGGTGCTGGCCACTCAAGTCTCTTCCTCTGCATCCTGTGTCCCCACATCAGAATTTCCAAAGAGCCCGGGCCCTGGAACATGGGCCGTTTCTGAGTTTTCACTCCCAGCTTCCTCAAGGGATCAATTGTGTGCATAATTGTCGGCTTTCAGCCTCCACGGTCTCCTGGGCCACTGAGAGCCTTGCTTGGGAAAACGGGGGTGCAGAGCCCCCAGGACTATGATCTCCAGGAGGGATTGGGCAGGCGAGCTCTGAGTGGAGTCACCAGGGTACCTGGGGTGACCGGCCCAGCAAGGACCGTCCCGACCCCAGCCCCATACCAGCCCCCACGATGGTGCCGGTTGAGGAAGGCGCGGACACTCGTATGGGTAGTTCCCGCTCTGGCTCGAACGGGGGCTCTAATCCCGGAACTGGCCCCAGGGCTGAAGCTGGAGCTGGCCCTATCTCTGCAGCTGGGGCAAGAGGCGGTGCTGGACGTGGCTCCAGCTCTAGGGAAGGTGCTAGAGCCACACGCACCTCCCAGACCTGCTTCTGCAGCCGGATATGGCTCTGGAGCTGAAGCTAGAGCTTCTGCTGTAGACTCTGGCTCTGGCTCTGGCTCCCGAGTGGGTGCTGAAGCGGCTTCAGCTTTGGCCCTGGAACTGCAGCTGGCCGTGCAGTCAGTGCGAGTGACACAGCTGGTGCCAGAGTCCGGGGGGATCCAATCCTGGAACCGCTGCGGGAGCTGTCCATGGTGCTGGAGCTGCTCTGGCTTTGGAGCTGGCTCTCGTCGCCGCTGTTATGCTGGACCCCGTGCCGGGGGCCCTGCTTGCATCGCCGGTCCTGGATGTGGCCCTCCGGCTGGTGGGGAAACCGGCGGGGGAGCTGCTCGGAGCCCCGGCGTTGGCTCCACCTGCGGAACCGGTGTCCGGGAGGACGCCGACAGCAGAGCCGGCGCTGGAGCAGACACGGGCTCCGGCACAGGAGGCGGTGATGGAGCCGGTGCCAGAGCAGGACGTGGCTGGGATGTCGGCCCCGGAGTTGGTTCTTTGTCCGGAGGTGGCATCGGCTCTGCGTCTACCACTGGTGCCCAAGGCCGCTTTCGCTCTGGAGCTGGCGCAGCAGCTGGCACTTGTGGGGGCTTCTGCTCCGGACCTGGTATGAGAACTGTTGCTGTCGCAGGCTCTGGCTCTGAACTCGGTCCTGATCCTAGTTCTGGAGCCGACGCTGGAGCCGATGCTGGAGCTGGCTGTTCCTTGCAACCTGGCACCGGCGCTACATGGGGCTCGAGCAGCTTCTCTCTCTAACGTGGGCACTGGAACGACCACCGGGGCTGACCCAGCAGTTGGCGAGAGAGCGGCCGCCGTCTCTGCAGCCGGTGATACCGCGGGTGCCTGTGCTGGTTCCAGCCCTTCCGCTGGTCCTGGAGCCGGTGCTGGAGCAGGCTGTGGTTCCGGGGCTCTCACGTGAGCTGATGTTAGAACAACGGCTCTGGACTTGATACTGGATCAGGTGAGAGAGCCGGCCCACGCTCCGTACCTGCCGCTCTATCTGCTGCTGGGCTTGTGCCGGAGACGCCTCTAACTCCGGATTCGGTACCAGAGCTGGGGCAAGAGCTGGCCCTGAAGGCTTTGGAGCCGGGGGTCGAGCCGGCACCGTGGTCGGCACTGGTCCCGCAAGAGGACGAAAATTGGCCACAAGAGCGCCTATCCATGTGCCTTTGCAAAACCAGAAAATGTTCCAGCGCCACGCAGAGAAGTCCCAGCCCGAGGATCCACCCCAGGGCGTCTTCCTCACCTGTAGACCGTATGTGTGAATATCAAATACCTTTCTTTTCTTCCCTTCCTTGTCTTCTTATCGTGTAACATAAGATGCATTAATAACGGCTCACTTCACATCATAGGCTGTAAGTCACAAGATATCAAAGACAAGCGTGGACGTCCCCTGAGAGCTCAGCATCCTCCTCGGGGAGAGGATTCGTATGGTTTGAACTGTACGTGGTACAGCTGTGCTACGTTAGGAGGGAGGATGACTTTGTCACTCTCTTTATTTGGAGCTTAACCTGGAGAACGTCAACTACCACAGCGCTAAACTGCCTTCCCGTTCCCACTTTAAGAGTCTCTGTCACACGCGGGCCTTAGAGACCGAGTGCCACGTAGCGTGCAAAGTGCCTCCCCGGTCCAGGCCTCACGCTGCATACTGGGCTCTGCGGGCACCTCCTGGGAATGCCGAGAAGTGCGTGGCTGATGCTTTCCTGGCTGAGGACACAGGTGACCCCCCAAGCCCTCTTACCTGGAAGAGGCCACATTGTAGGCTCAGAACTGCCGCTCGTGTGACCGGCCAGAAACACCGTCAGCACCCAGACTCCCGGAAGAGAATAGCGGGCCTCCCGACGCGAGGCCTCAGAAAACAAGCCAGAAACGGTCTTTTCGGAACATGGACTTCCACAAAGGAAGTCAGTACAGAAGATGCTGTATTCCCTCTGACATGCATCTCGGGTGAGCAGGGGTTTTGCCTCCTGGTCATTACCCGTTAGTACACATGCTTGACATGCTCTGTTTCCCGTACAGTCGTCTCCTTTAAAGCTAAATATTCTCACTCTACAGAGACAGGGACAGAGAAGTGGAAATTATGGCATATGCATGCCAGAGGCAGCCACCACCTGGAAGATTATCATTACTATTTTGATTTCCAGTTGTCCCTTGTGGGGCGTGGCCTCTGAAAGGGCCCACCCCCAGACGCACAGCGGTCCGAGTGAGGATATCCAAGACCAAAGAGCTCCCATCCGGATCCTGATGAGCTTCCAGAGAAGTTCTGTGTGTTTGTGTGAGGGAGAAAGACAGAAGAAGAGGGAAAGCGACACGACTTCGTGGTTTTCAAGCTGCTGTAAAATCCGATCGCCCCTGAGTACAGAAAACCCTTGACAGAATCCAAGACCATTTCGTGATACGAACGCTCAAAGCAGAAACAGAAGGGAACTTCCTGAGCCCTACAGCCCACCTGCGAACAAGCCACAGCTCCCGTCACCCGGAACGGAGAAAAGACTGGAAGCCTTGGCCCTGAGGTCAGGAGCAAGACGGACGAGGCCCAAGCCCCGGCTGCAGCCCACCCTGTCCCGGAGGTCTCGGCAGTGTCGACGAGGCAAGAAAGGGGGATAACAGACATCTAGGTCCGAGGGAATGAAGGAAAGCCGTCTCTACTTGCAAACCACATGACTGGGTATACAGGAAACCGTACAGAATACACAGAAAAGCTTCCAGAAGTAATAAAATAGTTCAGCAAGGCTGCAGGATACAAGCACAGTACCAAGAAAGAAATTGTACGAGACAGTAAACTGGTGCAGCCAATGCGGAAAGCAGCATGGAAGCTCCTCAAGACATCGAAAATAGAAACACCATTTAACCCGGCAATTCCACTTTCGGGTATTCATAGGAAGAAAACGAAACACTCACGCCAAAAGATATCTTACCCCCGCCCTCCAGCATTACTTACAGAGTCAAGACGTGGAAGGAACCCAAGCGTCCACGTGGATGGACGGAAAAAGAGGATGTGGGAGTGTGCGCACACAGAAACGTACGTATCATAGAATACTAGTCAGTCATAAACAAGGAGGAAACCCGTTTGTGACAACACAGACGAGGATATTATGCTAAGTGAAATATGTCTGACAGAGAAAAACAAATATCATATCTCCTTTATAAGTGGGATCTTAAAAACAGAGCTCAAAGAACTCACAGATCAAGCGATCACACCGCTGGTTGCCAGAGGCAGGGGCTAAGGGATGAGCGAACCGGGGAAGGTGGTCGAAAGGTACAATCTGCCGGTGATAAAATAAATAAGTCTAGGGACGTGATGTGCAGCGTGGTCACTATAGTTAATACTGCATTGCACGTGTGGAAACTGCAAAGGGGTAAATCTGAAAAGTCTCTGTAACAAGAAAACATGTGCAACTACGTGTGCAGATGGTCGTAACAGGACCTGCTGTGTGATCACTCGGCCATACACACAGCTACCCAATCATCGAGGTATATACGGAACTGACTGAATGCCACGCGTCAGTAAAACAAAATCAGGGGCGCCCAGGGGGCCCAGTCGGTAAAGCGGCCGGCTTGAGCTCAGCTCGTGATCTCACAGTTCGTGGGTTCAAGCCCCGCATCGGGCTCTGCGCTGATGGCTCAGAGCTGGAGCTGCTTCGGATTCCGTGTCTCCCTCTCTCTCTGCCCCTCCCCCACTGGCACTATGTCTTTCTCTCTCTCTCTCAAAAAGAAACACTACAAGTAGGTGAACTGAAAGACAGCATCACGAAAGCTAGAAGGGACCCTACTGAATGGGACAATGAATCGGCTAAGGACATATATCCTAAGACACTTGCATGTGGAATGCATATTAAATCTTACAACTCAATAGGAAGAAACTGTGCATCCAATTTAAAAATGGGAAATTCAGGGGTGCCTGGGTGGCTCAGTTGGCTGAGCGTCCGACTTCGGCTCAGGTCATGATCTCACAGCTCGTGAGTTCGAGCCCCACGTCGGGCTCTGTGCTGACCGCTCAGAGCCTGGAGCCTGCTTCTGCTTCTGTGTTTCCCTCTCTCTCTGCCCCTAACCCACTCACATTCTGTCTCTGTCTCTCTCAATAATAAATAAACATTAAAAAAATTTAAGATAAAATGGGAAATGCAGCTGAGGAGACATTTCTCGAGAAACGATAAACAAGTGACCAACAATGTTCCACATCGTTCTTTAGGGTGGAAATCCAATCAAGGCCACAATGAGATACAAGTTCACATCCACCAGGACGGCTGTCATTAAAAAGATAGGTATTAAGAAGTGTTGGCAAGGATCCGTAGACGTTGGGGTCCTCCTCCTTTGCTGGCAGAAATATAAAGTGATGTAGCCCTTTGGGAGACAGTCTGGCCATTTTTCAAAACGTAAACACGGAGTATCCGTATGATCCAGGGATGAAAACCTGTGAAAAGCCTGACCGTGAACATTCACAGCATTGCCACTCACACTTGCCCAAAGGTAGAAACACCCCCAATGTCCATCGACTGCTGAGTGGTTACAGAACACGGCCTATCTACACAATAAAAATGATTTGAAGAACATTATTAGGCTTGAGACCGACTGAACTCCCAGTCCATGCCGCACTCATGGTGAACCTTGACAACATCAGCTGCATTAAAGGAGCCTTCGGAAACCAGCACATCTGCGTTATTCTGTGTAGAGAAAAGGCCCAACACAGCCTCCCTAGCTACGGCTGGGCACCTGCTACCAGGTCATTACAGGAAAAATGACCTCAGGTGTGCCCCTGCCGCCAGGCGCCCCGAAGGGGTCGAGGGCAGTGGTGGTGGACGGTGCCCCCCTTGGTGCCGAGGATCCGCCCTCTCCCCTGCTGGATGACGGGGGGTCCCCGATCCTCCAGGGAGGGACGGAGGTTTCCAGCCGGTCCCTTCATACACAAACAAGGACAGTGCAAGACAAAGGCCCGGGGACAGGCAAAGGATCCCCGGTCCCCCGGGGCGGCTGGGCAGTCGAAGGGCACCCAGACCTGCCCCGGCACCGGAAAGTCCTAAGTGGACTCTGGGCACCGGCTGAGCCCCGTGCAAGGGCTGCAAACTGTGGGCGGGGACGAGTCATCCTGCAACAGGTTGCACACACCCAGTGCGCACGAAGAGGCCCCACAGCGGCTGGAGGAACCCTTCCAACACCCCCACGGACGTGCACCACACGGGACCAGGAGGAGCGGCGTCTCCGGGGCGGGGTGCGCGCCCTCCCGGCTGGGTCCCGGGGACGCGGCTGAGGACAGAGGCCCACGACTGAGCCCCAAGCCCTGTCCCAAGGGTCCACAGGCTTGTCTGCTGGCCCTGGACTTCCACCCTTGCCCCAAGATGCTCCTGGTCCTGGGAAAATGCTTTCTCCTCCCTCAAGGTCCTTCTGAGCAGAGAGCAGCCTGGGGGCTTGGAGGACCGAGGACCTGGGTGGGCAGCATGTGGCCGAGCAGCGGACCCTGGTGTGGGGACCGAGGTCAAGACCTCCTTGTCGGAGCTCCGGGGCCTCATTAGGAAGGGTTTCCAGAGGTAGTGCCCTGGCTGGGGTGCGAAAGCCTTAGGAATGAACGGGGCACCGGGAAGGGAGAGGTGGAACGGGGGACAAAGGAGGCTTCTGAAGTCCTCACATCGCCCCTGGAGCCCGCAGGTCCTGCCCCTGTGCCCCTCTAGGGCCAGGGAGGGCTGCTGCCTTGACTACACCCAAACAAAGGTGTGTGTTTTGTTTTCTGGTTTCCCTGCCTGGGGCTGACATGCTGGTGCTGACCACCAGGGGGCAGGCTGTGTCCACTGTGCTCAGTGAAGCCTCTGGAGCGGGAAGGGACGCTCAGGGGTCAAGCTGGGAGTCCCCTGCCCCCAACCCAACATGTACCTCTTACTATTAGTCTGCATGTGCACAGCGTGAGCTGCTCAGAGGCAGGTAGGGACTCTGAGATCCTCTCTGGACCCATTCAGCTCCTGTGCCTCTCACCCTGAGCAGGGGCTGTGTGGGCCCGGGGGCCGGAGTCAAAGGCCCGCGAGGTCCCAGCCCTCCAGGAGCTCACAGCCCGGAGGGGGAGGTGGGTCAAGGCACAAGAGCGAATCCGTGTGAAAGGAAAGACCAACACTGTTGGGAAATGAAGCAGGGTGAAGGAGGGCGGCCAGGGGCCCCTGGCCTGTGAGACCTCCAGGGTGGCCCTGATGCTGGGACCCAGAAGGACAAGAGGAGCCAGTCCCGCACACGTCTGCAAGCAGTGTGCTGCGGGGACGAGCAAAGCTGCAGAGACTCGGAGGCACAGAGGGTTTGTCCGGAGAGGAGCTGAGGAGGAGCCAGTGTGGCCGGAGAGAGCTCGGGAGGGAGGAGGGCGGGCCCAGCCCCCAGCCTGGAGGATGGGCTGTTGTCTGTGCTGGGGGACGCATTCACCTTACTTGGACCACCTCACACTTTCTGTACCAGTCTCCCGGCTCGGCTTGGCTGGGAGCCTCAGCCCCACGGTCACCCAGGAGGCCAGGGCTGCAGCCTCAGCTGAGGCTCGACTGGGGCATGGTCCACCTCCAAGACCGCGACCGGGCAAGTGCTCTTGGCAGGATTCGGCTGGGACTGGGGGGTCTCAGGCCTTCTGTGTCTCAGCCCGGAGCCTCTGCAGGTTCTTGGCACTGGGCCTCCTGGGGCAGCTCATATTATCTGCTCTTGCTTCGTCAGAGAGAGACACACACACAGACACACAGACTGACACAGAGACAGAGATTGGACCCGGGAGAGAAGGAACCCGGAGACACCACAGGCTTTCATGAACCACCTTGGAAGCGACACACATCGTTATATTCTCTCCCTCAGAAATGGTCACACGGGCCTTCCACGGGGGAGGGGAGGGGATGTCACGAGGATACAATAGGCTGTGTCAGGAAAAGAGGGCACGTGTCAGAGATAGAGACCCCTGTGCGTGCTGTGACACCACAGTCTGAGCCAGCCAGGACAGGGCTGGTCCTCCCGTGGCCCTAACAGAAACCGGGAGATGCAGAAGGCTGGACGGTCACACTACAGAGGGGAGAGCATCCCTCACGACCCAGGGCCAGAACGGTTCACAGGCCTCTGGGCCAAATTTTGCACCAAAGCCAGTGCATTCCCCGGGATGGAGGCCAGACCCGTCCCAGTCCAAGGGAGGCGGCCCCCACGGGAGCAGGCATCAGAGATGCAGGGCGTCCCGCGGAGGGACTCGGGCAAGTGAGACCCAAGGGAGGCAGCAGTGGTCTCTTCAGACGGGCAGGTTTCTGGTCTGGGGACCGGCCGCCCAGGTGACAAGGTGAGGAAGCAGAGGTCCCCAGAGACAGCTGTGACGGGATCCCGTCTCCGGGAGAGAGTCCTCAGGCAGAGAGGAGGGACCGAGGGCTCCAGGGGGAAGCTGCCAGCCTGCTGGGAACCAGCCCCTCAGGCTGCAGGTGCACCCAGGTGGCAGAGGGGACGTGCACGGGACAGCGGTGCGTGGCCGGCCTCGCTTTCCCCATCCAAGGCCAACGTCCTCTGCAGCCATTGCCACTCCGCCCCTCGTCTCAAAGCAAAGTGGTTTCTTCACTCAGGTTCCCTGGTGCCCGTTCAGGACAAGGATGCCTCCCGGGAAGAAAGAGGAGAGCTGGCGGGGCTCACGCAGCCCGGGGGCCCTGGCAGACAAGCCGGCACTCGGCCTGTGGACCACGGCCCTCTCCTGCCCCCACCGGCACCGTCTGCACTCTGTCCGCTGACCCCCACCTCCCAGGAGACGAATCCAGCCCGAGGACTGCCTCGGGGACGGCCTGGGAAGCGCTGGGTGGAAGGACAGGTGAGGGAAGACACAAGGGGTGTTCTCGACTCCCAAATCTGACGACCGAAGTCTGGGAGGCGAGAGCAAGATGGGAGGAAATGCAGGGTGTGCATGTGCACGTCTTCCTAACAGGAGAGGTGAGTGGGTGACCCGGGGACTCGGGCGGAGACCTGACGCCTTCAAGGGAGCCCGGAGGAGGATCCGAGAGAACCGGAGCAAACCCACAAAAGCACAGGGGCGGCGGGAGGTGCAGGAGACATACGTGTGCGGGTCCTCCAGGGCCCCCACCCTTCGCTCTATGTGTGTGTGTGTGTATGTGTGTGTGTGTGTGTGTGTGTACCGTGGTTAAAAACCTTGGTGAATATGGCTTACGTGTCTTCTTAGGGTGAGGAGGGCCATGGGGACGGCGCTCCCCCTTGCTGGCTCCGGGGGAGAGGCCGCACCACCTCCTGGGTGGGGTCCGGGGCTCGCTTTTGGGACCCAGGTGCGTGCACACAGCGGGGAGCAGACAGGGTGCTGAGGGCAGGCATGGACGCATCCACAAAGGAACAAGGACAGAAGCGGTTTCTGTCAATGACAGCACCTGACGCATATCAAGTCATCTGCTTATTCGAGAAAGGTAAACGTCCACTACACTGCGGGAAGGTTCTGGGGACTTGGACTCAGAGCAATGAGCCAACCTAGTTCCTGCTCGCATGGAGCTGACTGGAGCAGGGAGGGGTTCACTAAGGACTTCTGGTGACAGCCATGTGGTCTCGCTGATTTCAGCGGGCTCGTCCAGCAGCTTAGGACCAAGCCAAGTGAGGCCCGCGGTGGAGGGGCTATGCCCAGCTACCCCGGAGAAGCAAGCCTCCGTTCCCTTGGCCTGTCCTTAGATTTCCCATCTGTCAAATGGGTGTGTAGGGAAACATGCCGCTCGATTTGTCCGTGAACGTGGTCTCGACTCTTCCGGGCAGATGAGGAAGAACTTCTGGTGGTCGGTCTCCCCACTGGTAACTCCAGGAGAGGGGTTGACGTCACCAAGGGGATGGGGCGGCACCCCCGGGGGAATGGCTAGGGATCCTTTTCTGGTTAGCAGCCAAGCTGGACCGGGAGCCCTGGCCTCCAAACTCCGTCCTCAACCTCCCTACCGCCCAGATCCTCCCGCTCGATCCCTTGCTGTGACCTCCGCCTGAGATCCCGGAGGAGGCACGGGAATGTCTCCCAGGAAGGAGGGGCTACGTGGTCGAGCAGGTCTTAGAACCCTGGGAGGAACAGGAAGACAGGGCTCCCCAGACCTTACTCTCCAAGGGCAGGTGGGGCAGGGCCTCTAGCCCAGTGAGTGCATGCACCTCCCTTTTCTTACCGGAGGCCAGAACCTTCTGTCTGGAGCAAGGGCCGGCGTTTTCCCGGGAGCCCCGCAGACGGCTCTGGAAAGCTCAGGGTAGACCCAGACATCCATGTCAGGCCCCGCGGGGCCTCGGTACCGGGACCGGGCGACAACAGGAGACGTGTCTCTGTGGACAGATGCCAGGTCTCAGGCCACCTGCCACGGGCTCTGCCCTCCAAGTTCTGGGTGACCTCGGACAAAACCTCAGTGTTCCCTGCTATAAAAAGAAGCGATGGGTTCCTCATGGGCTCGTCAAGCTGTGCTTCTGGGATTGGGGGTCGGGCCTCTAGGGGGCCGTGGACGTTCGGGGAGTCCACGCCTCATCCCGATGTCACCCTGAGCAGCTCTGTCCTGTGTTTGCCACACAAGGCTTCTGCCTTAGGTACCGTCGGGACAACATATGCCCGCCCCCATATAGGTGAGGTTCAAAAACGTAAGGGCAGGTGAGCGCTGGGCCAAGCCTGTCCCTCCGGGTCTCTGCTCCTCTGTTCCGTGTTGTCCTGTGTGCTCAGGGGGACCAGTGGGTATGCAGTCTTGTTGCTCAGTCTACAGGAGTCCAGCTGAACCTGCAGGTCATTCTTTTACCAAATCCATCGTCCCGCACTCGCTAAGGCCTGGCCTCCACCCACAGCCCCCATCCTGTCCCTGATCCCACGCTGGTCATGGGGAGCAAATCTGCAAGCTCTTCTGAGACCAGCAGGCCGGGACCCCAGGAGCAGACCCAGGGAGAGGAGAGGGCTCCCCCTGCATCCGGCAGAGGAGCTGAGGGTGGGGCAAGGGGCCCAGACCCACATGTGAACGAGGGCATGTTCGGAGGGCCCTGTGTGCCCAGCAGGCTCACCCTGGGCTGCAGAGAAGGCCTTGCACTTTGGAGAAGGCTGGGAGGGACGAAGGTCCAGCCTCCCTCATCCACTGTGGGGGTTGGGGCCGCCTTGCCATTCAGGCTCCACAGGCTGGGACCTGGGGCAGGTGGTCTGGACCCTCTGGACTCGTGCCTCCTTGCAGGGACATGTGCAGCGGCCTCCCTCGCAGACTCGCCAGAGGGGACAGAGCGCAGGAAGATTCAGACCCTGCAAAGGAAGATGCCACGTGGGGGACCCCGTAGGGTCGTGCTCACTGACGAGGTTATGGTGCTCAGCACACAGCAGGGACCTGAGATCCCCGGCTGAATCAGGGAAGGAGGGAGGGAGTGAAACCACAGTAGCAGGGTCCACACCAGGTCAGGTCAGAGGGTGTCACAGCTCGGGCCCTGGAAGGGGGCACGGGACACGTCCGTCTGTCCCTCCAACACTGACCTTCCTCCACATGGGCCCTGCTGACCTCCTGGATCATGTCTACATCCTCTGCAAACAACGCTGAGTGTTCTCAGAAGGGGGAGAGCAGGCAGGGGCCAAGGACGGGCTTCCGGAATCCTGTGCCCTGGGGGACTCTGGGACAGCCTTCCAGGTGGCCCTTTGTGTCCTGCAGGCACCAGGCCACGATTCCACCTCATCTCTCAGGGAATGCACCAACCCATCTAGAAGGCCGTTACGTCCCCATGTCACAGATGGGGACACCGAGGCTAATAGCACAGCCTGAGTCACTAGACGAGCTGGGTCAGGAAGCCCATCTCCCTGACTTTGGATTGTTCTACCAGCAGGCGTGAATCTTGGCGTCCTGGGGCTCGAGTCCCTCCTCCTGGGGGATCCCACCACCCACCGAGGGCCCCCCCACCCACTGAACTCAGGGGAGCAGAGCTGACCAACCTGCCTGGGGCCCCACATGGGGCTGGGGAAGGGCCGATCCCGGGCTCTGGGGGCTCTCCCAGTACTGGGCCAGCCGGTCCCCTGCAGGACAAGGACTTCTCGCTGGGGATCCGCTGGGGCCTCGCCTTCCTCACATTGTCACCTGGGCTGCCGGTCCCTAGACCAGAAACCTGCCCCTCTGAAGGCGACCACCGCTGCCTCCCTCGGGTCTCACTTACCCGAGTCCCTCCCCGGGATGCCCCGCATCTCTGACGCCTGCTCCCGTGGGGGTCGCCTCCCCTTGGACTGGGACGGGTCTGGCCTCCATCCCGGGAAACGCACTGCCTTTGGCGCATTATTTGGCCTAGAGGCCTGTGAACCTTCTGGCCCTGGGTCGTGAGGGATGCTCTCCCCTCTGTGGTGTGACCGTCCGGCCTTCTGCATCTCCGGTTTCTGTTTGGGCCACGGGAGGACCAGCCGTGTCCTCTCTGGCGTCAGGCTGTGGTGTCACGGCACAAACAGGGGTCTCCACCCCGAGACCATTGTCACCGAAGGGGCCTCCTTTTTCCCACCTAATCTTTAATCCGTTGTGATTTCAATATCAAAGGAGAAAAAGTCTATTTCAAACGACCACAAAGTACAAAAATGAATCTGTCCCATCTGAAAAGTCGGTGCAGACGCAAAGGTATCTCTTACAAGATTTCACTTGAAGGAAACCTCCAGACTAGGTAACGGAACATGGAGAGAAAGCAGACTGGGGGTTCCCAGGGGCTGGCGGGGGCACGAAAGGGGAGTGAGGGCTCTGGGTACACGGTGACCCTTGGGGATCGAGATATTCTGCAGCAAAATTCTATGGCGGGGTTCACAGCGTTGTGAGCGTACCCAGGGCTCAGGAATTGCACAACGTGAAATAAATATAACATTTTATTGAAGATTAATATAGATTATAACTAATGAACACATAACATAACAGCTAAGAAATAGAAGAGAAAAAGGATAAGGGAGAAGAGGAAGAGACATTTTGGTGGGGGGTCGGGGTCAGGGATTGGAGAATAAATTTGAAATAAAATATAATAAACAAAAAATAAAATAAGATAAAAAAAAGCACCCTATATAGGTCTTCAACCCCTTGATTTTTGGCCGACATCCATGTGGGATCAGGGGCAGTGGAAGGGGCGGGGAGAAGGGCGATGGCAGGAGCAGTGTTGGGAGCGAAAGCGGGAACAGTGGAACCAGCAGGAGCAGGACCCAGCTGACTCTGCTCAGGTGCCCGCTGTCCCCGCACAGGTCCCAGGTCACCTGCTGGCTCCCGGGCCCCTGCAGGAGTCGCTCCAGATACCACGCCTGCCTGCAGATACGCCGAGGCCCCTGATGCCTTTGGGCCGGGCTCTGGAGCCGACCCGGCTTTTGCTCCCGCACCGGACTCTTGAGAAGGAAACAGAGTGATGGTTGCAGTGCTCCAAGGCCTCAGGGTGAGAGGAGGGAAGGTCCCCCACCCATCCAGCGCCGGCCTCTCCAGGGGCCTTTGCAGAGACACAACTCACCCCAGAGCCTCCCCGAGAAGCCGCGGCCAGGAACCCACACCAGGACCTCTGCACCCTTGCAGTCCTCAGCCCGGGGCTCTCAGTACGCTCCTGGCCCCACACCAGCCCCCGGGGGCTCCTCCCAGGGTGGACCAGCACCACCCGGGCCCCGTGCACCCCCATCGCCCACCCCCAGCTTTCTCACCCTCGGGCTCTGACTCCGTGGACTCCAAGTACTGGTCCCAGGACCGGTGAACGAAGACCTTACGGCGGGGCCGGGGCGCTGGAGGAGGCCTTCCCAGGCCAACTCCAGGCCCTGCTTCCCCAAACCTCAGTGCGGCCACTCTCTCCACGGGTCCAGGGTGGCCCTCCTGGGCGACGGGGCACAGGCACAACTCTGTAGGGCGGGTGAATCCAGATTCCGCCAATCGTTTCCCGATTTCATCGGTTGATTTCTGTAAAGACAGTGACCCGCGGACGGCCCGGAGACATCACAGCCCCGCCCGGCCACCTCAGTGTCCTTCCGCCCTCTCCCCCTGCAGCTCTCAGATCGGACACAGACCTGAGTGTGCACAGACCTGCACCCAGAGCACAGTGACATCCACCTACAGGGCTCGGGATGAACGTTGGGGACAAGAGGGCCACCCCAGCACACCCTGTCCCTCCTAGCCAGCCTTGACCTGGGGTGTGAGCATGACCCACCCACCAGGCATCTGACCCCTTCATCAGCCTGCACCTGCTCAGGTGGGCCCTCCACACACGACCCCTCCTTACACACACACACACACACACACACACACACAGACACACACACACACACACGGGAGGGGACGTGGGGCCGCACAGGTCAGATGAGAGTGGTGTCGGGCTGGACTGGAATCTCGGGGTCTCCTGTGTTACCTTTGGGTCCCTGCGAGCTAGACACCTGAGGCGTCCTGTGGACGACCTGACCCAATGTCTCCAGGGTCGAGAAGCGTCGCGGCCACGGGCTCCCCCGAGCCGGCAGCCGCGGGACACGGGCACACAACAGGAGAACATGTTCGTCAGGGAAGGTGTCCCAACGAATGAGCCCAGTCGGGCGCTGTCTCCAGAACGTGGGTGCCTGGTGACCCGGGTTCCGAGTTCTGTTGGGGTCTGTTACCAGGGAGGTGAGGTCACTTCCTGGGGTCCCCTTACCCGGCTTCCTGCTCCTACAAGAGCCCCTCCCACCCCATGCCCTGTCCCTACAGTGACACCAACACAGCCCAGACACGACCCCGCAAGGCCTGGTGCAGTCGGTGCCGTGGCTTTGGGGCCACAGAGCTGGGTTCAGACCTTGGTCTTCGCCCTGACCAGTGCTGGGACCCTGCATTGTGCCTCCCGGGGCCCCCGGTCACCCGTCTGCACAGTGGGGTCCTTCTGGCATCTACTCGTAGGGGTACCATCAGGGAGCCACCCGTAGACACGTCCTGTGCCTGCTCTCCCATGAGGCTCGTGGGCACACGTGGCCGTGGAAGGACGAGGAAGGGGTGGGCCTGGCACGGAACACACTCACGCGGGGCTGGGTCCTCTCCCCATGGTGTGGGTCCCGGGCTATTGCCAGGAATCCTGATGTCCCTGCCCCATGGCCCCACTGCCTCCAGCCTTTCTCTTCTTTCCCCGTATTACCCACCCCCTCCCAGTGTGGACTCCCCTCTAATCTCCAGTTGGACAGTCAGAATGTGTGTGTGTGTGTGTGTGTGTGTGTGTGTGTGTGTACAATGGTTAAAAACCTTGGTGAATATGGCTTACGTGTCTTCTTAGGATGAGGAGGGCCATGGGGACGAGCTCCCCCTTGCTGGCTGTGGCCCAACGCCCCTGGGTGGGGTCCGGGGCTCGCCTTTGGGATCCAGGTGCGTGCAACACAGCGGGGAGCAGACAGGGTGCTGAGGGCAGGCATGGACGCATCCGCAAAGGAACAAGGACAGAAGCGGTTTCTGTGAATGACAGCACCTTACGCATATCAATTCATCTGCTTATTCGAGAAAGGTAAACGTCCACTACATTGCGGGAAGGTTCTGGGGACTTGGACTCAGAGCAATGAGCCAACCTAGTTCCTGCTCGCATGGAGCTGACTGGAGCACGGAGGGGTTCACTGAGGACTTCTGGTGACAGCCATGTGGTCTCGCTGGGATCAGCGGGCTCGTCCAGCAGCTTAGGACCAAGCCAAGCAAGGCCCGCGGTGGAGGGGCTATTCCCAGCTACCCCAGATAAGCAAGCCTCCGTTCCCTTGGCCTGTCCTTAGATTTCCCATCTGTCCAATGGGTGTGTAGGGAAACACGCCCCTCGATTTGTCCGTGAACGTGGTCTCGACTCTTCCGGGCAGATGAGGAAGAACTTCCTGGTGGTCGGTCTCCCCACTGGTAACTCCAGGAGAGGGGTTGACATCACCAAGGGGATGGGGCGGCACCCCCGGGGGAATGGCTAGGGATCCTTTTCTGGTTAGCGGCCAAGCCGGACCGGGAGCCCTGGCCTCCAAACTCCGTCCTCAACCTCCCTACCGCCCAGATCCTCCCGCTCGATCCCTTGCTGTGACCTCCGCCTGAGATCCCGGAGGAGGCCCGGGAATGTCTCCCAGGAAGGAGGGGCTACGTGGTCGAGCAGGTCTTAGAACCCTGGAAGGAGCAGGAAGACAGGGCTCCCCAGACCTTACTCTCCAAGGGCAGGTGGGGGCAGGGCCTCTAGCCCAGTGAGTGCATGCACCTCCCTTTTCTTACCGGAGGGCAGAACCTTCTGTCTGGAGCAAGGGCCGGCGTTTTCCCGGGAGCCCCGCAGACGGCTCTGGAAAGCTCAGGGTGGAGCCAGACATCCATGTCAAGCCCCGCGGGGCCTCCGTACCTGGACCGGGCGACAACAGGAGACGTGTCTCTGTGGACAGATGCCAGGTCTCAGGCCACCTGCCACGGGCTCTGCCCTCCAAGTTCTGGGTGACCTCGGACAAAACCTCAGTGTTCCCTGCTCTAAAAAGAAGCGATGGGTTCCTCATGGGCTCGTCAAGCTGTGCTTCTGGGATTGGGGGTCGGGCCTCTAGGGGGCCGTGGACGTTCGGGGAGTCCACGCCTCCTCCCGATGTCACCCTGAGCAGCTCTGTCCTGTGTTTGCCACACAAGGCTTCTGCCTTAGGTACCGTCGGGACAACATATGCCCGCCCCCATATAGGTGAGGTTCAAAAACGTAAGGGCAGGTGAGCGCTGGGCCAAGCCTGTCCCTCCGGGTCTCTGCTCCTCTGTTCCGTGTTGTCCTGTGTGCTCAGGGGGACCAGTGGGTATGCAGTCTTGTTGCTCAGTCTACAGGAGTCCAGCTGAACCTGCAGGTCATTCTTTTACCAAATCCATCGTCCCGCACTCGCTAAGGCCTGGCCTCCACCCACAGCCCCCATCCTGTCCCTGATCCCACGCTGGTCATGGGGAGCAAATCTGCAAGCTCTTCTGAGACCAGCAGGCCGGGACCCCAGGAGCAGACCCAGGGAGAGGAGAGGGCTCCCCCTGCATCCGGCAGAGGAGCTGAGGGTGGGGCAAGGGGCCCAGACCCACATGTGAACGAGGGCATGTTCGGAGGGCCCTGTGTGCCCAGCAGGCTCACCCTGGGCTGCAGAGAAGGCCTTGCACTTTGGAGAAGGCTGGGAGGGACGAAGGTCCAGCCTCCCTCATCCACTGTGGGGGTTGGGGCCGCCTTGCCATTCAGGCTCCACAGGCTGGGACCTGGGGCAGGTGGTCTGGACCCTCTGGACTCGTGCCTCCTTGCAGGGACATGTGCAGCGGCCTCCCTCGCAGACTCGCCAGAGGGGACAGAGCGCAGGAAGATTCAGACCCTGCAAAGGAAGATGCCACGTGGGGGACCCCGTAGGGTCGTGCTCACTGACGAGGTTATGGTGCTCAGCACACAGCAGGGACCTGAGATCCCCGGCTGAATCAGGGAAGGAGGGAGGGAGTGAAACCACAGTAGCAGGGTCCACACCAGGTCAGGTCAGAGGGTGTCACAGCTCGGGCCCTGGAAGGGGGCACGGGACACGTCCGTCTGTCCCTCCAACACTGACCTTCCTCCACATGGGCCCTGCTGACCTCCTGGATCATGTCTACATCCTCTGCAAACAACGCTGAGTGTTCTCAGAAGGGGGAGAGCAGGCAGGGGCCAAGGACGGGCTTCCGGAATCCTGTGCCCTGGGGGACTCTGGGACAGCCTTCCAGGTGGCCCTTTGTGTCCTGCAGGCACCAGGCCACGATTCCACCTCATCTCTCAGGGAATGCACCAACCCATCTAGAAGGCCGTTACGTCCCCATGTCACAGATGGGGACACCGAGGCTAATAGCACAGCCTGAGTCACTAGACGAGCTGGGTCAGGAAGCCCATCTCCCTGACTTTGGATTGTTCTACCAGCAGGCGTGAATCTTGGCGTCCTGGGGCTCGAGTCCCTCCTCCTGGGGGATCCCACCACCCACCGAGGGCCCCCCCACCCACTGAACTCAGGGGAGCAGAGCTGACCAACCTGCCTGGGGCCCCACATGGGGCTGGGGAAGGGCCGATCCCGGGCTCTGGGGGCTCTCCCAGTACTGGGCCAGCCGGTCCCCTGCAGGACAAGGACTTCTCGCTGGGGATCCGCTGGGGCCTCGCCTTCCTCACATTGTCACCTGGGCTGCCGGTCCCTAGACCAGAAACCTGCCCCTCTGAAGGCGACCACCGCTGCCTCCCTCGGGTCTCACTTACCCGAGTCCCTCCCCGGGATGCCCCGCATCTCTGACGCCTGCTCCCGTGGGGGTCGCCTCCCCTTGGACTGGGACGGGTCTGGCCTCCATCCCGGGAAACGCACTGCCTTTGGCGCATTATTTGGCCTAGAGGCCTGTGAACCTTCTGGCCCTGGGTCGTGAGGGATGCTCTCCCCTCTGTGGTGTGACCGTCCGGCCTTCTGCATCTCCGGTTTCTGTTTGGGCCACGGGAGGACCAGCCGTGTCCTCTCTGGCGTCAGGCTGTGGTGTCACGGCACAAACAGGGGTCTCCACCCCGAGACCATTGTCACCGAAGGGGCCTCCTTTTTCCCACCTAATCTTTAATCCGTTGTGATTTCAATATCAAAGGAGAAAAAGTCTATTTCAAACGACCACAAAGTACAAAAATGAATCTGTCCCATCTGAAAAGTCGGTGCAGACGCAAAGGTATCTCTTACAAGATTTCACTTGAAGGAAACCTCCAGACTAGGTAACGGAACATGGAGAGAAAGCAGACTGGGGGTTCCCAGGGGCTGGCGGGGGCACGAAAGGGGAGTGAGGGCTCTGGGTACACGGTGACCCTTGGGGATCGAGATATTCTGCAGCAAAATTCTATGGCGGGGTTCACAGCGTTGTGAGCGTACCCAGGGCTCAGGAATTGCACAACGTGAAATAAATATAACATTTTATTGAAGATTAATATAGATTATAACTAATGAACACATAACATAACAGCTAAGAAATAGAAGAGAAAAAGGATAAGGGAGAAGAGGAAGAGACATTTTGGTGGGGGGTCGGGGTCAGGGATTGGAGAATAAATTTGAAATAAAATATAATAAACAAAAAATAAAATAAGATAAAAAAAAGCACCCTATATAGGTCTTCAACCCCTTGAGTTTTGGCCGACATCCATGTGGGATCAGGGGCAGTGGAAGGGGCGGGGAGAAGGGCGATGGCAGGAGCAGTGTTGGGAGCGAAAGCGGGAACAGTGGAACCAGCAGGAGCAGGACCCAGCTGACTCTGCTCAGGTGCCCGCTGTCCCCGCACAGGTCCCAGGTCACCTGCTGGCTCCCGGGCCCCTGCAGGAGTCGCTCCAGATACCACGCCTGCCTGCAGATACGCCGAGGCCCCTGATGCCTTTGGGCCGGGCTCTGGAGCCGACCCGGCTTTTGCTCCCGCACCGGACTCTTGAGAAGGAAACAGAGTGATGGTTGCAGTGCTCCAAGGCCTCAGGGTGAGAGGAGGGAAGGTCCCCCACCCATCCAGCGCCGGCCTCTCCAGGGGCCTTTGCAGAGACACAACTCACCCCAGAGCCTCCCCGAGAAGCCGCGGCCAGGAACCCACACCAGGACCTCTGCACCCTTGCAGTCCTCAGCCCGGGGCTCTCAGTACGCTCCTGGCCCCACACCAGCCCCCGGGGGCTCCTCCCAGGGTGGACCAGCACCACCCGGGCCCCGTGCACCCCCATCGCCCACCCCCAGCTTTCTCACCCTCGGGCTCTGACTCCGTGGACTCCAAGTACTGGTCCCAGGACCGGTGAACGAAGACCTTACGGCGGGGCCGGGGCGCTGGAGGAGGCCTTCCCAGGCCAACTCCAGGCCCTGCTTCCCCAAACCTCAGTGCGGCCACTCTCTCCACGGGTCCAGGGTGGCCCTCCTGGGCGACGGGGCACAGGCACAACTCTGTAGGGCGGGTGAATCCAGATTCCGCCAATCGTTTCCCGATTTCATCGGTTGATTTCTGTAAAGACAGTGACCCGCGGACGGCCCGGAGACATCACAGCCCCGCCCGGCCACCTCAGTGTCCTTCCGCCCTCTCCCCCTGCAGCTCTCAGATCGGACACAGACCTGAGTGTGCACAGACCTGCACCCAGAGCACAGTGACATCCACCTACAGGGCTCGGGATGAACGTTGGGGACAAGAGGGCCACCCCAGCACACCCTGTCCCTCCTAGCCAGCCTTGACCTGGGGTGTGAGCATGACCCACCCACCAGGCATCTGACCCCTTCATCAGCCTGCACCTGCTCAGGTGGGCCCTCCACACACGACCCCTCCTTACACACACACACACACACACACACACACACACAGACACACACACACACACACGGGAGGGGACGTGGGGCCGCACAGGTCAGATGAGAGTGGTGTCGGGCTGGACTGGAATCTCGGGGTCTCCTGTGTTACCTTTGGGTCCCTGCGAGCTAGAGACCTGAGGCGTCCTGTGGACGACCTGACCCAATGTCTCCAGGGTCGAGAAGCGTCGCGGCCACGGGCTCCCCCGAGCCGGCAGCCGCGGGACACGGGCACACAACAGGAGAACATGTTCGTCAGGGAAGGTGTCCCAACGAATGAGCCCAGTCGGGCGCTGTCTCCAGAACGTGGGTGCCTGGTGACCCGGGTTCCGAGTTCTGTTGGGGTCTGTTACCAGGGAGGTGAGGTCACTTCCTGGGGTCCCCTTACCCGGCTTCCTGCTCCTACAAGAGCCCCTCCCACCCCATGCCCTGTCCCTACAGTGACACCAACACAGCCCAGACACGACCCCGCAAGGCCTGGTGCAGTCGGTGCCGTGGCTTTGGGGCCACAGAGCTGGGTTCAGACCTTGGTCTTCGCCCTGACCAGTGCTGGGACCCTGCATTGTGCCTCCCGGGGCCCCCGGTCACCCGTCTGCACAGTGGGGTCCTTCTGGCATCTACTCGTAGGGGTACCATCAGGGAGCCACCCGTAGACACGTCCTGTGCCTGCTCTCCCATGAGGCTCGTGGGCACACGTGGCCGTGGAAGGACGAGGAAGGGGTGGGCCTGGCACGGAACACACTCACGCGGGGCTGGGTCCTCTCCCCATGGTGTGGGTCCCGGGCTATTGCCAGGAATCCTGATGTCCCTGCCCCATGGCCCCACTGCCTCCAGCCTTTCTCTTCTTTCCCCGTATTACCCACCCCCTCCCAGTGTGGACTCCCCTCTAATCTCCAGTTGGACAGTCAGAATGTGTGTGTGTGTGTGTGTGTGTGTGTGTGTGTGTGTACAATGGTTAAAAACCTTGGTGAATATGGCTTACGTGTCTTCTTAGGATGAGGAGGGCCATGGGGACGAGCTCCCCCTTGCTGGCTGTGGCCCAACGCCCCTGGGTGGGGTCCGGGGCTCGCCTTTGGGATCCAGGTGCGTGCAACACAGCGGGGAGCAGACAGGGTGCTGAGGGCAGGCATGGACGCATCCGCAAAGGAACAAGGACAGAAGCGGTTTCTGTGAATGACAGCACCTTACGCATATCAATTCATCTGCTTATTCGAGAAAGGTAAACGTCCACTACGTTGCGGGAAGGTTCTGGGGACTTGGACTCAGAGCAATGAGCCAACCTAGTTCCTGCTCGCATGGAGCTGACTGGAGCACGGAGGGGTTCACTGAGGACTTCTGGTGACAGCCATGTGGTCTCGCTGGGATCAGCGGGCTCGTCCAGCAGCTTAGGACCAAGCCAAGCAAGGCCCGCGGTGGAGGGGCTATTCCCAGCTACCCCAGATAAGCAAGCCTCCGTTCCCTTGGCCTGTCCTTAGATTTCCCATCTGTCCAATGGGTGTGTAGGGAAACACGCCCCTCGATTTGTCCGTGAACTTGGTCTCGACTCTTGCGGGCAGATGAGGAAGAACTTCCTGGTGGTCGGTCTCCCCACTGGTAACTCCAGGAGAGGGGTTGACATCACCAAGGGGATGGGGCGGCACCCCCGGGGGAATGGCTAGGGATCCTTTTCTGGTTAGCGGCCAAGCCGGACCGGGAGCCCTGGCCTCCAAACTCCGTCCTCAACCTCCCTACCGCCCAGATCCTCCCGCTCGATCCCTTGCTGTGACCTCCGCCTGAGATCCCGGAGGAGGCCCGGGAATGTCTCCCAGGAAGGAGGGGCTACGTGGTCGAGCAGGTCTTAGAACCCTGGAAGGAGCAGGAAGACAGGGCTCCCCAGACCTTACTCTCCAAGGGCAGGTGGGGGCAGGGCCTCTAGCCCAGTGAGTGCATGCACCTCCCTTTTCTTACCGGAGGGCAGAACCTTCTGTCTGGAGCAAGGGCCGGCGTTTTCCCGGGAGCCCCGCAGACGGCTCTGGAAAGCTCAGGGTGGAGCCAGACATCCATGTCAAGCCCCGCGGGGCCTCCGTACCTGGACCGGGCGACAACAGGAGACGTGTCTCTGTGGACAGATGCCAGGTCTCAGGCCACCTGCCACGGGCTCTGCCCTCCAAGTTCTGGGTGACCTCGGACAAAACCTCAGTGTTCCCTGCTCTAAAAAGAAGCGATGGGTTCCTCATGGGCTCGTCAAGCTGTGCTTCTGGGATTGGGGGTCGGGCCTCTAGGGGGCCGTGGACGTTCGGGGAGTCCACGCCTCCTCCCGATGTCACCCTGAGCAGCTCTGTCCTGTGTTTGCCACACAAGGCTTCTGCCTTAGGTACCGTCGGGACAACATATGCCCGCCCCCATATAGGTGAGGTTCAAAAACGTAAGGGCAGGTGAGCGCTGGGCCAAGCCTGTCCCTCCGGGTCTCTGCTCCTCTGTTCCGTGTTGTCCTGTGTGCTCAGGGGGACCAGTGGGTATGCAGTCTTGTTGCTCAGTCTACAGGAGTCCAGCTGAACCTGCAGGTCATTCTTTTACCAAATCCATCGTCCCGCACTCGCTAAGGCCTGGCCTCCACCCACAGCCCCCATCCTGTCCCTGATCCCACGCTGGTCATGGGGAGCAAATCTGCAAGCTCTTCTGAGACCAGCAGGCCGGGACCCCAGGAGCAGACCCAGGGAGAGGAGAGGGCTCCCCCTGCATCCGGCAGAGGAGCTGAGGGTGGGGCAAGGGGCCCAGACCCACATGTGAACGAGGGCATGTTCGGAGGGCCCTGTGTGCCCAGCAGGCTCACCCTGGGCTGCAGAGAAGGCCTTGCACTTTGGAGAAGGCTGGGAGGGACGAAGGTCCAGCCTCCCTCATCCACTGTGGGGGTTGGGGCCGCCTTGCCATTCAGGCTCCACAGGCTGGGACCTGGGGCAGGTGGTCTGGACCCTCTGGACTCGTGCCTCCTTGCAGGGACATGTGCAGCGGCCTCCCTCGCAGACTCGCCAGAGGGGACAGAGCGCAGGAAGATTCAGACCCTGCAAAGGAAGATGCCACGTGGGGGACCCCGTAGGGTCGTGCTCACTGACGAGGTTATGGTGCTCAGCACACAGCAGGGACCTGAGATCCCCGGCTGAATCAGGGAAGGAGGGAGGGAGTGAAACCACAGTAGCAGGGTCCACACCAGGTCAGGTCAGAGGGTGTCACAGCTCGGGCCCTGGAAGGGGGCACGGGACACGTCCGTCTGTCCCTCCAACACTGACCTTCCTCCACATGGGCCCTGCTGACCTCCTGGATCATGTCTACATCCTCTGCAAACAACGCTGAGTGTTCTCAGAAGGGGGAGAGCAGGCAGGGGCCAAGGACGGGCTTCCGGAATCCTGTGCCCTGGGGGACTCTGGGACAGCCTTCCAGGTGGCCCTTTGTGTCCTGCAGGCACCAGGCCACGATTCCACCTCATCTCTCAGGGAATGCACCAACCCATCTAGAAGGCCGTTACGTCCCCATGTCACAGATGGGGACACCGAGGCTAATAGCACAGCCTGAGTCACTAGACGAGCTGGGTCAGGAAGCCCATCTCCCTGACTTTGGATTGTTCTACCAGCAGGCGTGAATCTTGGCGTCCTGGGGCTCGAGTCCCTCCTCCTGGGGGATCCCACCACCCACCGAGGGCCCCCCCACCCACTGAACTCAGGGGAGCAGAGCTGACCAACCTGCCTGGGGCCCCACATGGGGCTGGGGAAGGGCCGATCCCGGGCTCTGGGGGCTCTCCCAGTACTGGGCCAGCCGGTCCCCTGCAGGACAAGGACTTCTCGCTGGGGATCCGCTGGGGCCTCGCCTTCCTCACATTGTCACCTGGGCTGCCGGTCCCTAGACCAGAAACCTGCCCCTCTGAAGGCGACCACCGCTGCCTCCCTCGGGTCTCACTTACCCGAGTCCCTCCCCGGGATGCCCCGCATCTCTGACGCCTGCTCCCGTGGGGGTCGCCTCCCCTTGGACTGGGACGGGTCTGGCCTCCATCCCGGGAAACGCACTGCCTTTGGCGCATTATTTGGCCTAGAGGCCTGTGAACCTTCTGGCCCTGGGTCGTGAGGGATGCTCTCCCCTCTGTGGTGTGACCGTCCGGCCTTCTGCATCTCCGGTTTCTGTTTGGGCCACGGGAGGACCAGCCGTGTCCTCTCTGGCGTCAGGCTGTGGTGTCACGGCACAAACAGGGGTCTCCACCCCGAGACCATTGTCACCGAAGGGGCCTCCTTTTTCCCACCTAATCTTTAATCCGTTGTGATTTCAATATCAAAGGAGAAAAAGTCTATTTCAAACGACCACAAAGTACAAAAATGAATCTGTCCCATCTGAAAAGTCGGTGCAGACGCAAAGGTATCTCTTACAAGATTTCACTTGAAGGAAACCTCCAGACTAGGTAACGGAACATGGAGAGAAAGCAGACTGGGGGTTCCCAGGGGCTGGCGGGGGCACGAAAGGGGAGTGAGGGCTCTGGGTACACGGTGACCCTTGGGGATCGAGATATTCTGCAGCAAAATTCTATGGCGGGGTTCACAGCGTTGTGAGCGTACCCAGGGCTCAGGAATTGCACAACGTGAAATAAATATAACATTTTATTGAAGATTAATATAGATTATAACTAATGAACACATAACATAACAGCTAAGAAATAGAAGAGAAAAAGGATAAGGGAGAAGAGGAAGAGACATTTTGGTGGGGGGTCGGGGTCAGGGATTGGAGAATAAATTTGAAATAAAATATAATAAACAAAAAATAAAATAAGATAAAAAAAAGCACCCTATATAGGTCTTCAACCCCTTGAGTTTTGGCCGACATCCATGTGGGATCAGGGGCAGTGGAAGGGGCGGGGAGAAGGGCGATGGCAGGAGCAGTGTTGGGAGCGAAAGCGGGAACAGTGGAACCAGCAGGAGCAGGACCCAGCTGACTCTGCTCAGGTGCCCGCTGTCCCCGCACAGGTCCCAGGTCACCTGCTGGCTCCCGGGCCCCTGCAGGAGTCGCTCCAGATACCACGCCTGCCTGCAGATACGCCGAGGCCCCTGATGCCTTTGGGCCGGGCTCTGGAGCCGACCCGGCTTTTGCTCCCGCACCGGACTCTTGAGAAGGAAACAGAGTGATGGTTGCAGTGCTCCAAGGCCTCAGGGTGAGAGGAGGGAAGGTCCCCCACCCATCCAGCGCCGGCCTCTCCAGGGGCCTTTGCAGAGACACAACTCACCCCAGAGCCTCCCCGAGAAGCCGCGGCCAGGAACCCACACCAGGACCTCTGCACCCCTGCAGTCCTCAGCCCGGGGCTCTCAGTACGCTCCTGGCCCCACACCAGCCCCCGGGGGCTCCTCCCAGGGTGGACCAGCACCACCCGGGCCCCGTGCACCCCCATCGCCCACCCCCAGCGTTCTCACCCTCGGGCTCTGACTCCGTGGACTCCAAGTACTGGTCCCAGGACCGGTGAACGAAGACCTTACGGCGGGGCCGGGGCGCTGGAGGAGGCCTTCCCAGGCCAACTCCAGGCCCTGCTTCCCCAAACCTCAGTGCGGCCACTCTCTCCACGGGTCCAGGGTGGCCCTCCTGGGCGACGGGGCACAGGCACAACTCTGTAGGGCGGGTGAATCCAGATTCCGCCAATCGTTTCCCGATTTCATCGGTTGATTTCTGTAAAGACAGTGACCCGCGGACGGCCCGGAGACATCACAGCCCCGCCCGGCCACCTCAGTGTCCTTCCGCCCTCTCCCCCTGCAGCTCTCAGATCGGACACAGACCTGAGTGTGCACAGACCTGCACCCAGAGCACAGTGACATCCACCTACAGGGCTCGGGATGAACGTTGGGGACAAGAGGGCCACCCCAGCACACCCTGTCCCTCCTAGCCAGCCTTGACCTGGGGTGTGAGCATGACCCACCCACCAGGCATCTGACCCCTTCATCAGCCTGCACCTGCTCAGGTGGGCCCTCCACACACGACCCCTCCTTACACACACACACACACACACACACACACACACACACAGACACACACACACACACACGGGAGGGGACGTGGGGCCGCACAGGTCAGATGAGAGTGGTGTCGGGCTGGACTGGAATCTCGGGGTCTCCTGTGTTACCTTTGGGTCCCTGCGAGCTAGAGACCTGAGGCGTCCTGTGGACGACCTGACCCAATGTCTCCAGGGTCGAGAAGCGTCGCGGCCACGGGCTCCCCCGAGCCGGCAGCCGCGGGACACGGGCACACAACAGGAGAACATGTTCGTCAGGGAAGGTGTCCCAACGAATGAGCCCAGTCGGGCGCTGTCTCCAGAACGTGGGTGCCTGGTGACCCGGGTTCCGAGTTCTGTTGGGGTCTGTTACCAGGGAGGTGAGGTCACTTCCTGGGGTCCCCTTACCCGGCTTCCTGCTCCTACAAGAGCCCCTCCCACCCCATGCCCTGTCCCTACAGTGACACCAACACAGCCCAGACACGACCCCGCAAGGCCTGGTGCAGTCGGTGCCGTGGCTTTGGGGCCACAGAGCTGGGTTCAGACCTTGGTCTTCGCCCTGACCAGTGCTGGGACCCTGCATTGTGCCTCCCGGGGCCCCCGGTCACCCGTCTGCACAGTGGGGTCCTTCTGGCATCTACTCGTAGGGGTACCATCAGGGAGCCACCCGTAGACACGTCCTGTGCCTGCTCTCCCATGAGGCTCGTGGGCACACGTGGCCGTGGAAGGACGAGGAAGGGGTGGGCCTGGCACGGAACACACTCACGCGGGGCTGGGTCCTCTCCCCATGGTGTGGGTCCCGGGCTATTGCCAGGAATCCTGATGTCCCTGCCCCATGGCCCCACTGCCTCCAGCCTTTCTCTTCTTTCCCCGTATTACCCACCCCCTCCCAGTGTGGACTCCCCTCTAATCTCCAGTTGGACAGTCAGAATGTGTGTGTGTGTGTGTGTGTGTGTGTGTGTGTGTGTACAATGGTTAAAAACCTTGGTGAATATGGCTTACGTGTCTTCTTAGGATGAGGAGGGCCATGGGGACGAGCTCCCCCTTGCTGGCTGTGGCCCAACGCCCCTGGGTGGGGTCCGGGGCTCGCCTTTGGGATCCAGGTGCGTGCAACACAGCGGGGAGCAGACAGGGTGCTGAGGGCAGGCATGGACGCATCCGCAAAGGAACAAGGACAGAAGCGGTTTCTGTGAATGACAGCACCTTACGCATATCAATTCATCTGCTTATTCGAGAAAGGTAAACGTCCACTACGTTGCGGGAAGGTTCTGGGGACTTGGACTCAGAGCAATGAGCCAACCTAGTTCCTGCTCGCATGGAGCTGACTGGAGCACGGAGGGGTTCACTGAGGACTTCTGGTGACAGCCATGTGGTCTCGCTGGGATCAGCGGGCTCGTCCAGCAGCTTAGGACCAAGCCAAGCAAGGCCCGCGGTGGAGGGGCTATTCCCAGCTACCCCAGATAAGCAAGCCTCCGTTCCCTTGGCCTGTCCTTAGATTTCCCATCTGTCCAATGGGTGTGTAGGGAAACACGCCCCTCGATTTGTCCGTGAACTTGGTCTCGACTCTTGCGGGCAGATGAGGAAGAACTTCCTGGTGGTCGGTCTCCCCACTGGTAACTCCAGGAGAGGGGTTGACATCACCAAGGGGATGGGGCGGCACCCCCGGGGGAATGGCTAGGGATCCTTTTCTGGTTAGCGGCCAAGCCGGACCGGGAGCCCTGGCCTCCAAACTCCGTCCTCAACCTCCCTACCGCCCAGATCCTCCCGCTCGATCCCTTGCTGTGACCTCCGCCTGAGATCCCGGAGGAGGCCCGGGAATGTCTCCCAGGAAGGAGGGGCTACGTGGTCGAGCAGGTCTTAGAACCCTGGAAGGAGCAGGAAGACAGGGCTCCCCAGACCTTACTCTCCAAGGGCAGGTGGGGGCAGGGCCTCTAGCCCAGTGAGTGCATGCACCTCCCTTTTCTTACCGGAGGGCAGAACCTTCTGCCTGGAGCAAGGGCCGGCGTTTTCCCGGGAGCCCCGCAGACGGCTCTGGAAAGCTCAGGGTGGAGCCAGACATCCATGTCAAGCCCCGCGGGGCCTCCGTACCTGGACCGGGCGACAACAGGAGACGTGTCTCTGTGGACAGATGCCAGGTCTCAGGCCACCTGCCACGGGCTCTGCCCTCCAAGTTCTGGGTGACCTCGGACAAAACCTCAGTGTTCCCTGCTCTAAAAAGAAGCGATGGGTTCCTCATGGGCTCGTCAAGCTGTGCTTCTGGGATTGGGGGTCGGGCCTCTAGGGGGCCGTGGACGTTCGGGGAGTCCACGCCTCCTCCCGATGTCACCCTGAGCAGCTCTGTCCTGTGTTTGCCACACAAGGCTTCTGCCTTAGGTACCGTCGGGACAACATATGCCCGCCCCCATATAGGTGAGGTTCAAAAACGTAAGGGCAGGTGAGCGCTGGGCCAAGCCTGTCCCTCCGGGTCTCTGCTCCTCTGTTCCGTGTTGTCCTGTGTGCTCAGGGGGACCAGTGGGTATGCAGTCTTGTTGCTCAGTCTACAGGAGTCCAGCTGAACCTGCAGGTCATTCTTTTACCAAATCCATCGTCCCGCACTCGCTAAGGCCTGGCCTCCACCCACAGCCCCCATCCTGTCCCTGATCCCACGCTGGTCATGGGGAGCAAATCTGCAAGCTCTTCTGAGACCAGCAGGCCGGGACCCCAGGAGCAGACCCAGGGAGAGGAGAGGGCTCCCCCTGCATCCGGCAGAGGAGCTGAGGGTGGGGCAAGGGGCCCAGACCCACATGTGAACGAGGGCATGTTCGGAGGGCCCTGTGTGCCCAGCAGGCTCACCCTGGGCTGCAGAGAAGGCCTTGCACTTTGGAGAAGGCTGGGAGGGACGAAGGTCCAGCCTCCCTCATCCACTGTGGGGGTTGGGGCCGCCTTGCCATTCAGGCTCCACAGGCTGGGACCTGGGGCAGGTGGTCTGGACCCTCTGGACTCGTGCCTCCTTGCAGGGACATGTGCAGCGGCCTCCCTCGCAGACTCGCCAGAGGGGACAGAGCGCAGGAAGATTCAGACCCTGCAAAGGAAGATGCCACGTGGGGGACCCCGTAGGGTCGTGCTCACTGACGAGGTTATGGTGCTCAGCACACAGCAGGGACCTGAGATCCCCGGCTGAATCAGGGAAGGAGGGAGGGAGTGAAACCACAGTAGCAGGGTCCACACCAGGTCAGGTCAGAGGGTGTCACAGCTCGGGCCCTGGAAGGGGGCACGGGACACGTCCGTCTGTCCCTCCAACACTGACCTTCCTCCACATGGGCCCTGCTGACCTCCTGGATCATGTCTACATCCTCTGCAAACAACGCTGAGTGTTCTCAGAAGGGGGAGAGCAGGCAGGGGCCAAGGACGGGCTTCCGGAATCCTGTGCCCTGGGGGACTCTGAGACAGCCTTCCAGGTGGCCCTTTGTGTCCTGCAGGCACCAGGCCACGATTCCACCTCATCTCTCAGGGAATGCACCAACCCATCTAGAAGGCCGTTACGTCCCCATGTCACAGATGGGGACACCGAGGCTAATAGCACAGCCTGAGTCACTAGACGAGCTGGGTCAGGAAGCCCATCTCCCTGACTTTGGATTGTTCTACCAGCAGGCGTGAATCTTGGCGTCCTGGGGCTCGAGTCCCTCCTCCTGGGGGATCCCACCACCCACCGAGGGCCCCCCCACCCACTGAACTCAGGGGAGCAGAGCTGACCAACCTGCCTGGGGCCCCACATGGGGCTGGGGAAGGGCCGATCCCGGGCTCTGGGGGCTCTCCCAGTACTGGGCCAGCCGGTCCCCTGCAGGACAAGGACTTCTCGCTGGGGATCCGCTGGGGCCTCGCCTTCCTCACATTGTCACCTGGGCTGCCGGTCCCTAGACCAGAAACCTGCCCCTCTGAAGGCGACCACCGCTGCCTCCCTCGGGTCTCACTTACCCGAGTCCCTCCCCGGGATGCCCCGCATCTCTGACGCCTGCTCCCGTGGGGGTCGCCTCCCCTTGGACTGGGACGGGTCTGGCCTCCATCCCGGGAAACGCACTGCCTTTGGCGCATTATTTGGCCTAGAGGCCTGTGAACCTTCTGGCCCTGGGTCGTGAGGGATGCTCTCCCCTCTGTGGTGTGACCGTCCGGCCTTCTGCATCTCCGGTTTCTGTTTGGGCCACGGGAGGACCAGCCGTGTCCTCTCTGGCGTCAGGCTGTGGTGTCACGGCACAAACAGGGGTCTCCACCCCGAGACCATTGTCACCGAAGGGGCCTCCTTTTTCCCACCTAATCTTTAATCCGTTGTGATTTCAATATCAAAGGAGAAAAAGTCTATTTCAAACGACCACAAAGTACAAAAATGAATCTGTCCCATCTGAAAAGTCGGTGCAGACGCAAAGGTATCTCTTACAAGATTTCACTTGAAGGAAACCTCCAGACTAGGTAACGGAACATGGAGAGAAAGCAGACTGGGGGTTCCCAGGGGCTGGCGGGGGCACGAAAGGGGAGTGAGGGCTCTGGGTACACGGTGACCCTTGGGGATCGAGATATTCTGCAGCAAAATTCTATGGCGGGGTTCACAGCGTTGTGAGCGTACCCAGGGCTCAGGAATTGCACAACGTGAAATAAATATAACATTTTATTGAAGATTAATATAGATTATAACTAATGAACACATAACATAACAGCTAAGAAATAGAAGAGAAAAAGGATAAGGGAGAAGAGGAAGAGACATTTTGGTGGGGGGTCGGGGTCAGGGATTGGAGAATAAATTTGAAATAAAATATAATAAACAAAAAATAAAATAAGATAAAAAAAAGCACCCTATATAGGTCTTCAACCCCTTGAGTTTTGGCCGACATCCATGTGGGATCAGGGGCAGTGGAAGGGGCGGGGAGAAGGGCGATGGCAGGAGCAGTGTTGGGAGCGAAAGCGGGAACAGTGGAACCAGCAGGAGCAGGACCCAGCTGACTCTGCTCAGGTGCCCGCTGTCCCCGCACAGGTCCCAGGTCACCTGCTGGCTCCCGGGCCCCTGCAGGAGTCGCTCCAGATACCACGCCTGCCTGCAGATACGCCGAGGCCCCTGATGCCTTTGGGCCGGGCTCTGGAGCCGACCCGGCTTTTGCTCCCGCACCGGACTCTTGAGAAGGAAACAGAGTGATGGTTGCAGTGCTCCAAGGCCTCAGGGTGAGAGGAGGGAAGGTCCCCCACCCATCCAGCGCCGGCCTCTCCAGGGGCCTTTGCAGAGACACAACTCACCCCAGAGCCTCCCCGAGAAGCCGCGGCCAGGAACCCACACCAGGACCTCTGCACCCCTGCAGTCCTCAGCCCGGGGCTCTCAGTACGCTCCTGGCCCCACACCAGCCCCCGGGGGCTCCTCCCAGGGTGGACCAGCACCACCCGGGCCCCGTGCACCCCCATCGCCCACCCCCAGCGTTCTCACCCTCGGGCTCTGACTCCGTGGACTCCAAGTACTGGTCCCAGGACCGGTGAACGAAGACCTTACGGCGGGGCCGGGGCGCTGGAGGAGGCCTTCCCAGGCCAACTCCAGGCCCTGCTTCCCCAAACCTCAGTGCGGCCACTCTCTCCACGGGTCCAGGGTGGCCCTCCTGGGCGACGGGGCACAGGCACAACTCTGTAGGGCGGGTGAATCCAGATTCCGCCAATCGTTTCCCGATTTCATCGGTTGATTTCTGTAAAGACAGTGACCCGCGGACGGCCCGGAGACATCACAGCCCCGCCCGGCCACCTCAGTGTCCTTCCGCCCTCTCCCCCTGCAGCTCTCAGATCGGACACAGACCTGAGTGTGCACAGACCTGCACCCAGAGCACAGTGACATCCACCTACAGGGCTCGGGATGAACGTTGGGGACAAGAGGGCCACCCCAGCACACCCTGTCCCTCCTAGCCAGCCTTGACCTGGGGTGTGAGCATGACCCACCCACCAGGCATCTGACCCCTTCATCAGCCTGCACCTGCTCAGGTGGGCCCTCCACACACGACCCCTCCTTACACACACACACACACACACACACACACACACACACAGACACACACACACACACACGGGAGGGGACGTGGGGCCGCACAGGTCAGATGAGAGTGGTGTCGGGCTGGACTGGAATCTCGGGGTCTCCTGTGTTACCTTTGGGTCCCTGCGAGCTAGAGACCTGAGGCGTCCTGTGGACGACCTGACCCAATGTCTCCAGGGTCGAGAAGCGTCGCGGCCACGGGCTCCCCCGAGCCGGCAGCCGCGGGACACGGGCACACAACAGGAGAACATGTTCGTCAGGGAAGGTGTCCCAACGAATGAGCCCAGTCGGGCGCTGTCTCCAGAACGTGGGTGCCTGGTGACCCGGGTTCCGAGTTCTGTTGGGGTCTGTTACCAGGGAGGTGAGGTCACTTCCTGGGGTCCCCTTACCCGGCTTCCTGCTCCTACAAGAGCCCCTCCCACCCCATGCCCTGTCCCTACAGTGACACCAACACAGCCCAGACACGACCCCGCAAGGCCTGGTGCAGTCGGTGCCGTGGCTTTGGGGCCACAGAGCTGGGTTCAGACCTTGGTCTTCGCCCTGACCAGTGCTGGGACCCTGCATTGTGCCTCCCGGGGCCCCCGGTCACCCGTCTGCACAGTGGGGTCCTTCTGGCATCTACTCGTAGGGGTACCATCAGGGAGCCACCCGTAGACACGTCCTGTGCCTGCTCTCCCATGAGGCTCGTGGGCACACGTGGCCGTGGAAGGACGAGGAAGGGGTGGGCCTGGCACGGAACACACTCACGCGGGGCTGGGTCCTCTCCCCATGGTGTGGGTCCCGGGCTATTGCCAGGAATCCTGATGTCCCTGCCCCATGGCCCCACTGCCTCCAGCCTTTCTCTTCTTTCCCCGTATTACCCACCCCCTCCCAGTGTGGACTCCCCTCTAATCTCCAGTTGGACAGTCAGAATGTGTGTGTGTGTGTGTGTGTGTGTGTGTGTGTGTGTACAATGGTTAAAAACCTTGGTGAATATGGCTTACGTGTCTTCTTAGGATGAGGAGGGCCATGGGGACGAGCTCCCCCTTGCTGGCTGTGGCCCAACGCCCCTGGGTGGGGTCCGGGGCTCGCCTTTGGGATCCAGGTGCGTGCAACACAGCGGGGAGCAGACAGGGTGCTGAGGGCAGGCATGGACGCATCCGCAAAGGAACAAGGACAGAAGCGGTTTCTGTGAATGACAGCACCTTACGCATATCAATTCATCTGCTTATTCGAGAAAGGTAAACGTCCACTACGTTGCGGGAAGGTTCTGGGGACTTGGACTCAGAGCAATGAGCCAACCTAGTTCCTGCTCGCATGGAGCTGACTGGAGCACGGAGGGGTTCACTGAGGACTTCTGGTGACAGCCATGTGGTCTCGCTGGGATCAGCGGGCTCGTCCAGCAGCTTAGGACCAAGCCAAGCAAGGCCCGCGGTGGAGGGGCTATTCCCAGCTACCCCAGATAAGCAAGCCTCCGTTCCCTTGGCCTGTCCTTAGATTTCCCATCTGTCCAATGGGTGTGTAGGGAAACACGCCCCTCGATTTGTCCGTGAACTTGGTCTCGACTCTTGCGGGCAGATGAGGAAGAACTTCCTGGTGGTCGGTCTCCCCACTGGTAACTCCAGGAGAGGGGTTGACATCACCAAGGGGATGGGGCGGCACCCCCGGGGGAATGGCTAGGGATCCTTTTCTGGTTAGCGGCCAAGCCGGACCGGGAGCCCTGGCCTCCAAACTCCGTCCTCAACCTCCCTACCGCCCAGATCCTCCCGCTCGATCCCTTGCTGTGACCTCCGCCTGAGATCCCGGAGGAGGCCCGGGAATGTCTCCCAGGAAGGAGGGGCTACGTGGTCGAGCAGGTCTTAGAACCCTGGAAGGAGCAGGAAGACAGGGCTCCCCAGACCTTACTCTCCAAGGGCAGGTGGGGGCAGGGCCTCTAGCCCAGTGAGTGCATGCACCTCCCTTTTCTTACCGGAGGGCAGAACCTTCTGCCTGGAGCAAGGGCCGGCGTTTTCCCGGGAGCCCCGCAGACGGCTCTGGAAAGCTCAGGGTGGAGCCAGACATCCATGTCAAGCCCCGCGGGGCCTCCGTACCTGGACCGGGCGACAACAGGAGACGTGTCTCTGTGGACAGATGCCAGGTCTCAGGCCACCTGCCACGGGCTCTGCCCTCCAAGTTCTGGGTGACCTCGGACAAAACCTCAGTGTTCCCTGCTCTAAAAAGAAGCGATGGGTTCCTCATGGGCTCGTCAAGCTGTGCTTCTGGGATTGGGGGTCGGGCCTCTAGGGGGCCGTGGACGTTCGGGGAGTCCACGCCTCCTCCCGATGTCACCCTGAGCAGCTCTGTCCTGTGTTTGCCACACAAGGCTTCTGCCTTAGGTACCGTCGGGACAACATATGCCCGCCCCCATATAGGTGAGGTTCAAAAACGTAAGGGCAGGTGAGCGCTGGGCCAAGCCTGTCCCTCCGGGTCTCTGCTCCTCTGTTCCGTGTTGTCCTGTGTGCTCAGGGGGACCAGTGGGTATGCAGTCTTGTTGCTCAGTCTACAGGAGTCCAGCTGAACCTGCAGGTCATTCTTTTACCAAATCCATCGTCCCGCACTCGCTAAGGCCTGGCCTCCACCCACAGCCCCCATCCTGTCCCTGATCCCACGCTGGTCATGGGGAGCAAATCTGCAAGCTCTTCTGAGACCAGCAGGCCGGGACCCCAGGAGCAGACCCAGGGAGAGGAGAGGGCTCCCCCTGCATCCGGCAGAGGAGCTGAGGGTGGGGCAAGGGGCCCAGACCCACATGTGAACGAGGGCATGTTCGGAGGGCCCTGTGTGCCCAGCAGGCTCACCCTGGGCTGCAGAGAAGGCCTTGCACTTTGGAGAAGGCTGGGAGGGACGAAGGTCCAGCCTCCCTCATCCACTGTGGGGGTTGGGGCCGCCTTGCCATTCAGGCTCCACAGGCTGGGACCTGGGGCAGGTGGTCTGGACCCTCTGGACTCGTGCCTCCTTGCAGGGACATGTGCAGCGGCCTCCCTCGCAGACTCGCCAGAGGGGACAGAGCGCAGGAAGATTCAGACCCTGCAAAGGAAGATGCCACGTGGGGGACCCCGTAGGGTCGTGCTCACTGACGAGGTTATGGTGCTCAGCACACAGCAGGGACCTGAGATCCCCGGCTGAATCAGGGAAGGAGGGAGGGAGTGAAACCACAGTAGCAGGGTCCACACCAGGTCAGGTCAGAGGGTGTCACAGCTCGGGCCCTGGAAGGGGGCACGGGACACGTCCGTCTGTCCCTCCAACACTGACCTTCCTCCACATGGGCCCTGCTGACCTCCTGGATCATGTCTACATCCTCTGCAAACAACGCTGAGTGTTCTCAGAAGGGGGAGAGCAGGCAGGGGCCAAGGACGGGCTTCCGGAATCCTGTGCCCTGGGGGACTCTGGGACAGCCTTCCAGGTGGCCCTTTGTGTCCTGCAGGCACCAGGCCACGATTCCACCTCATCTCTCAGGGAATGCACCAACCCATCTAGAAGGCCGTTACGTCCCCATGTCACAGATGGGGACACCGAGGCTAATAGCACAGCCTGAGTCACTAGACGAGCTGGGTCAGGAAGCCCATCTCCCTGACTTTGGATTGTTCTACCAGCAGGCGTGAATCTTGGCGTCCTGGGGCTCGAGTCCCTCCTCCTGGGGGATCCCACCACCCACCGAGGGCCCCCCCACCCACTGAACTCAGGGGAGCAGAGCTGACCAACCTGCCTGGGGCCCCACATGGGGCTGGGGAAGGGCCGATCCCGGGCTCTGGGGGCTCTCCCAGTACTGGGCCAGCCGGTCCCCTGCAGGACAAGGACTTCTCGCTGGGGATCCGCTGGGGCCTCGCCTTCCTCACATTGTCACCTGGGCTGCCGGTCCCTAGACCAGAAACCTGCCCCTCTGAAGGCGACCACCGCTGCCTCCCTCGGGTCTCACTTACCCGAGTCCCTCCCCGGGATGCCCCGCATCTCTGACGCCTGCTCCCGTGGGGGTCGCCTCCCCTTGGACTGGGACGGGTCTGGCCTCCATCCCGGGAAACGCACTGCCTTTGGCGCATTATTTGGCCTAGAGGCCTGTGAACCTTCTGGCCCTGGGTCGTGAGGGATGCTCTCCCCTCTGTGGTGTGACCGTCCGGCCTTCTGCATCTCCGGTTTCTGTTTGGGCCACGGGAGGACCAGCCGTGTCCTCTCTGGCGTCAGGCTGTGGTGTCACGGCACAAACAGGGGTCTCCACCCCGAGACCATTGTCACCGAAGGGGCCTCCTTTTTCCCACCTAATCTTTAATCCGTTGTGATTTCAATATCAAAGGAGAAAAAGTCTATTTCAAACGACCACAAAGTACAAAAATGAATCTGTCCCATCTGAAAAGTCGGTGCAGACGCAAAGGTATCTCTTACAAGATTTCACTTGAAGGAAACCTCCAGACTAGGTAACGGAACATGGAGAGAAAGCAGACTGGGGGTTCCCAGGGGCTGGCGGGGGCACGAAAGGGGAGTGAGGGCTCTGGGTACACGGTGACCCTTGGGGATCGAGATATTCTGCAGCAAAATTCTATGGCGGGGTTCACAGCGTTGTGAGCGTACCCAGGGCTCAGGAATTGCACAACGTGAAATAAATATAACATTTTATTGAAGATTAATATAGATTATAACTAATGAACACATAACATAACAGCTAAGAAATAGAAGAGAAAAAGGATAAGGGAGAAGAGGAAGAGACATTTTGGTGGGGGGTCGGGGTCAGGGATTGGAGAATAAATTTGAAATAAAATATAATAAACAAAAAATAAAATAAGATAAAAAAAAGCACCCTATATAGGTCTTCAACCCCTTGAGTTTTGGCCGACATCCATGTGGGATCAGGGGCAGTGGAAGGGGCGGGGAGAAGGGCGATGGCAGGAGCAGTGTTGGGAGCGAAAGCGGGAACAGTGGAACCAGCAGGAGCAGGACCCAGCTGACTCTGCTCAGGTGCCCGCTGTCCCCGCACAGGTCCCAGGTCACCTGCTGGCTCCCGGGCCCCTGCAGGAGTCGCTCCAGATACCACGCCTGCCTGCAGATACGCCGAGGCCCCTGATGCCTTTGGGCCGGGCTCTGGAGCCGACCCGGCTTTTGCTCCCGCACCGGACTCTTGAGAAGGAAACAGAGTGATGGTTGCAGTGCTCCAAGGCCTCAGGGTGAGAGGAGGGAAGGTCCCCCACCCATCCAGCGCCGGCCTCTCCAGGGGCCTTTGCAGAGACACAACTCACCCCAGAGCCTCCCCGAGAAGCCGCGGCCAGGAACCCACACCAGGACCTCTGCACCCCTGCAGTCCTCAGCCCGGGGCTCTCAGTACGCTCCTGGCCCCACACCAGCCCCCGGGGGCTCCTCCCAGGGTGGACCAGCACCACCCGGGCCCCGTGCACCCCCATCGCCCACCCCCAGCGTTCTCACCCTCGGGCTCTGACTCCGTGGACTCCAAGTACTGGTCCCAGGACCGGTGAACGAAGACCTTACGGCGGGGCCGGGGCGCTGGAGGAGGCCTTCCCAGGCCAACTCCAGGCCCTGCTTCCCCAAACCTCAGTGCGGCCACTCTCTCCACGGGTCCAGGGTGGCCCTCCTGGGCGACGGGGCACAGGCACAACTCTGTAGGGCGGGTGAATCCAGATTCCGCCAATCGTTTCCCGATTTCATCGGTTGATTTCTGTAAAGACAGTGACCCGCGGACGGCCCGGAGACATCACAGCCCCGCCCGGCCACCTCAGTGTCCTTCCGCCCTCTCCCCCTGCAGCTCTCAGATCGGACACAGACCTGAGTGTGCACAGACCTGCACCCAGAGCACAGTGACATCCACCTACAGGGCTCGGGATGAACGTTGGGGACAAGAGGGCCACCCCAGCACACCCTGTCCCTCCTAGCCAGCCTTGACCTGGGGTGTGAGCATGACCCACCCACCAGGCATCTGACCCCTTCATCAGCCTGCACCTGCTCAGGTGGGCCCTCCACACACGACCCCTCCTTACACACACACACACACACACACACACACACACACAGACACACACACACACACACGGGAGGGGACGTGGGGCCGCACAGGTCAGATGAGAGTGGTGTCGGGCTGGACTGGAATCTCGGGGTCTCCTGTGTTACCTTTGGGTCCCTGCGAGCTAGAGACCTGAGGCGTCCTGTGGACGACCTGACCCAATGTCTCCAGGGTCGAGAAGCGTCGCGGCCACGGGCTCCCCCGAGCCGGCAGCCGCGGGACACGGGCACACAACAGGAGAACATGTTCGTCAGGGAAGGTGTCCCAACGAATGAGCCCAGTCGGGCGCTGTCTCCAGAACGTGGGTGCCTGGTGACCCGGGTTCCGAGTTCTGTTGGGGTCTGTTACCAGGGAGGTGAGGTCACTTCCTGGGGTCCCCTTACCCGGCTTCCTGCTCCTACAAGAGCCCCTCCCACCCCATGCCCTGTCCCTACAGTGACACCAACACAGCCCAGACACGACCCCGCAAGGCCTGGTGCAGTCGGTGCCGTGGCTTTGGGGCCACAGAGCTGGGTTCAGACCTTGGTCTTCGCCCTGACCAGTGCTGGGACCCTGCATTGTGCCTCCCGGGGCCCCCGGTCACCCGTCTGCACAGTGGGGTCCTTCTGGCATCTACTCGTAGGGGTACCATCAGGGAGCCACCCGTAGACACGTCCTGTGCCTGCTCTCCCATGAGGCTCGTGGGCACACGTGGCCGTGGAAGGACGAGGAAGGGGTGGGCCTGGCACGGAACACACTCACGCGGGGCTGGGTCCTCTCCCCATGGTGTGGGTCCCGGGCTATTGCCAGGAATCCTGATGTCCCTGCCCCATGGCCCCACTGCCTCCAGCCTTTCTCTTCTTTCCCCGTATTACCCACCCCCTCCCAGTGTGGACTCCCCTCTAATCTCCAGTTGGACAGTCAGAATGTGTGTGTGTGTGTGTGTGTGTGTGTGTGTGTGTGTACAATGGTTAAAAACCTTGGTGAATATGGCTTACGTGTCTTCTTAGGATGAGGAGGGCCATGGGGACGAGCTCCCCCTTGCTGGCTGTGGCCCAACGCCCCTGGGTGGGGTCCGGGGCTCGCCTTTGGGATCCAGGTGCGTGCAACACAGCGGGGAGCAGACAGGGTGCTGAGGGCAGGCATGGACGCATCCGCAAAGGAACAAGGACAGAAGCGGTTTCTGTGAATGACAGCACCTTACGCATATCAATTCATCTGCTTATTCGAGAAAGGTAAACGTCCACTACATTGCGGGAAGGTTCTGGGGACTTGGACTCAGAGCAATGAGCCAACCTAGTTCCTGCTCGCATGGAGCTGACTGGAGCACGGAGGGGTTCACTGAGGACTTCTGGTGACAGCCATGTGGTCTCGCTGGGATCAGCGGGCTCGTCCAGCAGCTTAGGACCAAGCCAAGCAAGGCCCGCGGTGGAGGGGCTATTCCCAGCTACCCCAGATAAGCAAGCCTCCGTTCCCTTGGCCTGTCCTTAGATTTCCCATCTGTCCAATGGGTGTGTAGGGAAACACGCCCCTCGATTTGTCCGTGAACTTGGTCTCGACTCTTGCGGGCAGATGAGGAAGAACTTCCTGGTGGTCGGTCTCCCCACTGGTAACTCCAGGAGAGGGGTTGACATCACCAAGGGGATGGGGCGGCACCCCCGGGGGAATGGCTAGGGATCCTTTTCTGGTTAGCGGCCAAGCCGGACCGGGAGCCCTGGCCTCCAAACTCCGTCCTCAACCTCCCTACCGCCCAGATCCTCCCGCTCGATCCCTTGCTGTGACCTCCGCCTGAGATCCCGGAGGAGGCCCGGGAATGTCTCCCAGGAAGGAGGGGCTACGTGGTCGAGCAGGTCTTAGAACCCTGGAAGGAGCAGGAAGACAGGGCTCCCCAGACCTTACTCTCCAAGGGCAGGTGGGGGCAGGGCCTCTAGCCCAGTGAGTGCATGCACCTCCCTTTTCTTACCGGAGGGCAGAACCTTCTGTCTGGAGCAAGGGCCGGCGTTTTCCCGGGAGCCCCGCAGACGGCTCTGGAAAGCTCAGGGTGGAGCCAGACATCCATGTCAAGCCCCGCGGGGCCTCCGTACCTGGACCGGGCGACAACAGGAGACGTGTCTCTGTGGACAGATGCCAGGTCTCAGGCCACCTGCCACGGGCTCTGCCCTCCAAGTTCTGGGTGACCTCGGACAAAACCTCAGTGTTCCCTGCTCTAAAAAGAAGCGATGGGTTCCTCATGGGCTCGTCAAGCTGTGCTTCTGGGATTGGGGGTCGGGCCTCTAGGGGGCCGTGGACGTTCGGGGAGTCCACGCCTCCTCCCGATGTCACCCTGAGCAGCTCTGTCCTGTGTTTGCCACACAAGGCTTCTGCCTTAGGTACCGTCGGGACAACATATGCCCGCCCCCATATAGGTGAGGTTCAAAAACGTAAGGGCAGGTGAGCGCTGGGCCAAGCCTGTCCCTCCGGGTCTCTGCTCCTCTGTTCCGTGTTGTCCTGTGTGCTCAGGGGGACCAGTGGGTATGCAGTCTTGTTGCTCAGTCTACAGGAGTCCAGCTGAACCTGCAGGTCATTCTTTTACCAAATCCATCGTCCCGCACTCGCTAAGGCCTGGCCTCCACCCACAGCCCCCATCCTGTCCCTGATCCCACGCTGGTCATGGGGAGCAAATCTGCAAGCTCTTCTGAGACCAGCAGGCCGGGACCCCAGGAGCAGACCCAGGGAGAGGAGAGGGCTCCCCCTGCATCCGGCAGAGGAGCTGAGGGTGGGGCAAGGGGCCCAGACCCACATGTGAACGAGGGCATGTTCGGAGGGCCCTGTGTGCCCAGCAGGCTCACCCTGGGCTGCAGAGAAGGCCTTGCACTTTGGAGAAGGCTGGGAGGGACGAAGGTCCAGCCTCCCTCATCCACTGTGGGGGTTGGGGCCGCCTTGCCATTCAGGCTCCACAGGCTGGGACCTGGGGCAGGTGGTCTGGACCCTCTGGACTCGTGCCTCCTTGCAGGGACATGTGCAGCGGCCTCCCTCGCAGACTCGCCAGAGGGGACAGAGCGCAGGAAGATTCAGACCCTGCAAAGGAAGATGCCACGTGGGGGACCCCGTAGGGTCGTGCTCACTGACGAGGTTATGGTGCTCAGCACACAGCAGGGACCTGAGATCCCCGGCTGAATCAGGGAAGGAGGGAGGGAGTGAAACCACAGTAGCAGGGTCCACACCAGGTCAGGTCAGAGGGTGTCACAGCTCGGGCCCTGGAAGGGGGCACGGGACACATCCGTCTGTCCCTCCAACACTGACCTTCCTCCACATGGGCCCTGCTGACCTCCTGGATCATGTCTACATCCTCTGCAAACAACGCTGAGTGTTCTCAGAAGGGGGAGAGCAGGCAGGGGCCAAGGACGGGCTTCCGGAATCCTGTGCCCTGGGGGACTCTGGGACAGCCTTCCAGGTGGCCCTTTGTGTCCTGCAGGCACCAGGCCACGATTCCACCTCATCTCTCAGGGAATGCACCAACCCATCTAGAAGGCCGTTACGTCCCCATGTCACAGATGGGGACACCGAGGCTAATAGCACAGCCTGAGTCACTAGACGAGCTGGGTCAGGAAGCCCATCTCCCTGACTTTGGATTGTTCTACCAGCAGGCGTGAATCTTGGCGTCCTGGGGCTCGAGTCCCTCCTCCTGGGGGATCCCACCACCCACCGAGGGCCCCCCCACCCACTGAACTCAGGGGAGCAGAGCTGACCAACCTGCCTGGGGCCCCACCTGGGGCTGGGGAAGGGCCGATCCCGGGCTCTGGGGGCTCTCCCAGTACTGGGCCAGCCGGTCCCCTGCAGGACAAGGACTTCTCGCTGGGGATCCGCTGGGGCCTCGCCTTCCTCACATTGTCACCTGGGCTGCCGGTCCCTAGACCAGAAACCTGCCCCTCTGAAGGCGACCACCGCTGCCTCCCTCGGGTCTCACTTACCCGAGTCCCTCCCCGGGATGCCCCGCATCTCTGACGCCTGCTCCCGTGGGGGTCGCCTCCCCTTGGACTGGGACGGGTCTGGCCTCCATCCCGGGAAACGCACTGCCTTTGGCGCATTATTTGGCCTAGAGGCCTGTGAACCTTCTGGCCCTGGGTCGTGAGGGATGCTCTCCCCTCTGTGGTGTGACCGTCCGGCCTTCTGCATCTCCGGTTTCTGTTTGGGCCACGGGAGGACCAGCCGTGTCCTCTCTGGCGTCAGGCTGTGGTGTCACGGCACAAACAGGGGTCTCCACCCCGAGACCATTGTCACCGAAGGGGCCTCCTTTTTCCCACCTAATCTTTAATCCGTTGTGATTTCAATATCAAAGGAGAAAAAGTCTATTTCAAACGACCACAAAGTACAAAAATGAATCTGTCCCATCTGAAAAGTCGGTGCAGACGCAAAGGTATCTCTTACAAGATTTCACTTGAAGGAAACCTCCAGACTAGGTAACGGAACATGGAGAGAAAGCAGACTGGGGGTTCCCAGGGGCTGGCGGGGGCACGAAAGGGGAGTGAGGGCTCTGGGTACACGGTGACCCTTGGGGATCGAGATATTCTGCAGCAAAATTCTATGGCGGGGTTCACAGCGTTGTGAGCGTACCCAGGGCTCAGGAATTGCACAACGTGAAATAAATATAACATTTTATTGAAGATTAATATAGATTATAACTAATGAACACATAACATAACAGCTAAGAAATAGAAGAGAAAAAGGATAAGGGAGAAGAGGAAGAGACATTTTGGTGGGGGGTCGGGGTCAGGGATTGGAGAATAAATTTGAAATAAAATATAATAAACAAAAAATAAAATAAGATAAAAAAAAGCACCCTATATAGGTCTTCAACCCCTTGATTTTTGGCCGACATCCATGTGGGATCAGGGGCAGTGGAAGGGGCGGGGAGAAGGGCGATGGCAGGAGCAGTGTTGGGAGCGAAAGCGGGAACAGTGGAACCAGCAGGAGCAGGACCCAGCTGACTCTGCTCAGGTGCCCGCTGTCCCCGCACAGGTCCCAGGTCACCTGCTGGCTCCCGGGCCCCTGCAGGAGTCGCTCCAGATACCACGCCTGCCTGCAGATACGCCGAGGCCCCTGATGCCTTTGGGCCGGGCTCTGGAGCCGACCCGGCTTTTGCTCCCGCACCGGACTCTTGAGAAGGAAACAGAGTGATGGTTGCAGTGCTCCAAGGCCTCAGGGTGAGAGGAGGGAAGGTCCCCCACCCATCCAGCGCCGGCCTCTCCAGGGGCCTTTGCAGAGACACAACTCACCCCAGAGCCTCCCCGAGAAGCCGCGGCCAGGAACCCACACCAGGACCTCTGCACCCCTGCAGTCCTCAGCCCGGGGCTCTCAGTACGCTCCTGGCCCCACACCAGCCCCCGGGGGCTCCTCCCAGGGTGGACCAGCACCACCCGGGCCCCGTGCACCCCCATCGCCCACCCCCAGCGTTCTCACCCTCGGGCTCTGACTCCGTGGACTCCAAGTACTGGTCCCAGGACCGGTGAACGAAGACCTTACGGCGGGGCCGGGGCGCTGGAGGAGGCCTTCCCAGGCCAACTCCAGGCCCTGCTTCCCCAAACCTCAGTGCGGCCACTCTCTCCACGGGTCCAGGGTGGCCCTCCTGGGCGACGGGGCACAGGCACAACTCTGTAGGGCGGGTGAATCCAGATTCCGCCAATCGTTTCCCGATTTCATCGGTTGATTTCTGTAAAGACAGTGACCCGCGGACGGCCCGGAGACATCACAGCCCCGCCCGGCCACCTCAGTGTCCTTCCGCCCTCTCCCCCTGCAGCTCTCAGATCGGACACAGACCTGAGTGTGCACAGACCTGCACCCAGAGCACAGTGACATCCACCTACAGGGCTCGGGATGAACGTTGGGGACAAGAGGGCCACCCCAGCACACCCTGTCCCTCCTAGCCAGCCTTGACCTGGGGTGTGAGCATGACCCACCCACCAGGCATCTGACCCCTTCATCAGCCTGCACCTGCTCAGGTGGGCCCTCCACACACGACCCCTCCTTACACACACACACACACACACACACACACACACACAGACACACACACACACACACGGGAGGGGACGTGGGGCCGCACAGGTCAGATGAGAGTGGTGTCGGGCTGGACTGGAATCTCGGGGTCTCCTGTGTTACCTTTGGGTCCCTGCGAGCTAGAGACCTGAGGCGTCCTGTGGACGACCTGACCCAATGTCTCCAGGGTCGAGAAGCGTCGCGGCCACGGGCTCCCCCGAGCCGGCAGCCGCGGGACACGGGCACACAACAGGAGAACATGTTCGTCAGGGAAGGTGTCCCAACGAATGAGCCCAGTCGGGCGCTGTCTCCAGAACGTGGGTGCCTGGTGACCCGGGTTCCGAGTTCTGTTGGGGTCTGTTACCAGGGAGGTGAGGTCACTTCCTGGGGTCCCCTTACCCGGCTTCCTGCTCCTACAAGAGCCCCTCCCACCCCATGCCCTGTCCCTACAGTGACACCAACACAGCCCAGACACGACCCCGCAAGGCCTGGTGCAGTCGGTGCCGTGGCTTTGGGGCCACAGAGCTGGGTTCAGACCTTGGTCTTCGCCCTGACCAGTGCTGGGACCCTGCATTGTGCCTCCCGGGGCCCCCGGTCACCCGTCTGCACAGTGGGGTCCTTCTGGCATCTACTCGTAGGGGTACCATCAGGGAGCCACCCGTAGACACGTCCTGTGCCTGCTCTCCCATGAGGCTCGTGGGCACACGTGGCCGTGGAAGGACGAGGAAGGGGTGGGCCTGGCACGGAACACACTCACGCGGGGCTGGGTCCTCTCCCCATGGTGTGGGTCCTGGGCTATTGCCAGGAATCCTGATGTCCCTGCCCCATGGCCCCACTGCCTCCAGCCTTTCTCTTCTTTCCCCGTATTACCCACCCCCTCCCAGTGTGGACTCCCCTCTAATCTCCAGTTGGACAGTCAGAATGTGTGTGTGTGTGTGTGTGTGTGTGTGTGTGTGTGTACAATGGTTAAAAACCTTGGTGAATATGGCTTACGTGTCTTCTTAGGATGAGGAGGGCCATGGGGACGAGCTCCCCCTTGCTGGCTGTGGCCCAACGCCCCTGGGTGGGGTCCGGGGCTCGCCTTTGGGATCCAGGTGCGTGCAACACAGCGGGGAGCAGACAGGGTGCTGAGGGCAGGCATGGACGCATCCGCAAAGGAACAAGGACAGAAGCGGTTTCTGTGAATGACAGCACCTTACGCATATCAATTCATCTGCTTATTCGAGAAAGGTAAACGTCCACTACATTGCGGGAAGGTTCTGGGGACTTGGACTCAGAGCAATGAGCCAACCTAGTTCCTGCTCGCATGGAGCTGACTGGAGCACGGAGGGGTTCACTGAGGACTTCTGGTGACAGCCATGTGGTCTCGCTGGGATCAGCGGGCTCGTCCAGCAGCTTAGGACCAAGCCAAGCAAGGCCCGCGGTGGAGGGGCTATTCCCAGCTACCCCAGATAAGCAAGCCTCCGTTCCCTTGGCCTGTCCTTAGATTTCCCATCTGTCCAATGGGTGTGTAGGGAAACACGCCCCTCGATTTGTCCGTGAACTTGGTCTCGACTCTTGCGGGCAGATGAGGAAGAACTTCCTGGTGGTCGGTCTCCCCACTGGTAACTCCAGGAGAGGGGTTGACATCACCAAGGGGATGGGGCGGCACCCCCGGGGGAATGGCTAGGGATCCTTTTCTGGTTAGCGGCCAAGCCGGACCGGGAGCCCTGGCCTCCAAACTCCGTCCTCAACCTCCCTACCGCCCAGATCCTCCCGCTCGATCCCTTGCTGTGACCTCCGCCTGAGATCCCGGAGGAGGCCCGGGAATGTCTCCCAGGAAGGAGGGGCTACGTGGTCGAGCAGGTCTTAGAACCCTGGAAGGAGCAGGAAGACAGGGCTCCCCAGACCTTACTCTCCAAGGGCAGGTGGGGGCAGGGCCTCTAGCCCAGTGAGTGCATGCACCTCCCTTTTCTTACCGGAGGGCAGAACCTTCTGTCTGGAGCAAGGGCCGGCGTTTTCCCGGGAGCCCCGCAGACGGCTCTGGAAAGCTCAGGGTGGAGCCAGACATCCATGTCAAGCCCCGCGGGGCCTCCGTACCTGGACCGGGCGACAACAGGAGACGTGTCTCTGTGGACAGATGCCAGGTCTCAGGCCACCTGCCACGGGCTCTGCCCTCCAAGTTCTGGGTGACCTCGGACAAAACCTCAGTGTTCCCTGCTCTAAAAAGAAGCGATGGGTTCCTCATGGGCTCGTCAAGCTGTGCTTCTGGGATTGGGGGTCGGGCCTCTAGGGGGCCGTGGACGTTCGGGGAGTCCACGCCTCCTCCCGATGTCACCCTGAGCAGCTCTGTCCTGTGTTTGCCACACAAGGCTTCTGCCTTAGGTACCGTCGGGACAACATATGCCCGCCCCCATATAGGTGAGGTTCAAAAACGTAAGGGCAGGTGAGCGCTGGGCCAAGCCTGTCCCTCCGGGTCTCTGCTCCTCTGTTCCGTGTTGTCCTGTGTGCTCAGGGGGACCAGTGGGTATGCAGTCTTGTTGCTCAGTCTACAGGAGTCCAGCTGAACCTGCAGGTCATTCTTTTACCAAATCCATCGTCCCGCACTCGCTAAGGCCTGGCCTCCACCCACAGCCCCCATCCTGTCCCTGATCCCACGCTGGTCATGGGGAGCAAATCTGCAAGCTCTTCTGAGACCAGCAGGCCGGGACCCCAGGAGCAGACCCAGGGAGAGGAGAGGGCTCCCCCTGCATCCGGCAGAGGAGCTGAGGGTGGGGCAAGGGGCCCAGACCCACATGTGAACGAGGGCATGTTCGGAGGGCCCTGTGTGCCCAGCAGGCTCACCCTGGGCTGCAGAGAAGGCCTTGCACTTTGGAGAAGGCTGGGAGGGACGAAGGTCCAGCCTCCCTCATCCACTGTGGGGGTTGGGGCCGCCTTGCCATTCAGGCTCCACAGGCTGGGACCTGGGGCAGGTGGTCTGGACCCTCTGGACTCGTGCCTCCTTGCAGGGACATGTGCAGCGGCCTCCCTCGCAGACTCGCCAGAGGGGACAGAGCGCAGGAAGATTCAGACCCTGCAAAGGAAGATGCCACGTGGGGGACCCCGTAGGGTCGTGCTCACTGACGAGGTTATGGTGCTCAGCACACAGCAGGGACCTGAGATCCCCGGCTGAATCAGGGAAGGAGGGAGGGAGTGAAACCACAGTAGCAGGGTCCACACCAGGTCAGGTCAGAGGGTGTCACAGCTCGGGCCCTGGAAGGGGGCACGGGACACGTCCGTCTGTCCCTCCAACACTGACCTTCCTCCACATGGGCCCTGCTGACCTCCTGGATCATGTCTACATCCTCTGCAAACAACGCTGAGTGTTCTCAGAAGGGGGAGAGCAGGCAGGGGCCAAGGACGGGCTTCCGGAATCCTGTGCCCTGGGGGACTCTGGGACAGCCTTCCAGGTGGCCCTTTGTGTCCTGCAGGCACCAGGCCACGATTCCACCTCATCTCTCAGGGAATGCACCAACCCATCTAGAAGGCCGTTACGTCCCCATGTCACAGATGGGGACACCGAGGCTAATAGCACAGCCTGAGTCACTAGACGAGCTGGGTCAGGAAGCCCATCTCCCTGACTTTGGATTGTTCTACCAGCAGGCGTGAATCTTGGCGTCCTGGGGCTCGAGTCCCTCCTCCTGGGGGATCCCACCACCCACCGAGGGCCCCCCCACCCACTGAACTCAGGGGAGCAGAGCTGACCAACCTGCCTGGGGCCCCACCTGGGGCTGGGGAAGGGCCGATCCCGGGCTCTGGGGGCTCTCCCAGTACTGGGCCAGCCGGTCCCCTGCAGGACAAGGACTTCTCGCTGGGGATCCGCTGGGGCCTCGCCTTCCTCACATTGTCACCTGGGCTGCCGGTCCCTAGACCAGAAACCTGCCCCTCTGAAGGCGACCACCGCTGCCTCCCTCGGGTCTCACTTACCCGAGTCCCTCCCCGGGATGCCCCGCATCTCTGACGCCTGCTCCCGTGGGGGTCGCCTCCCCTTGGACTGGGACGGGTCTGGCCTCCATCCCGGGAAACGCACTGCCTTTGGCGCATTATTTGGCCTAGAGGCCTGTGAACCTTCTGGCCCTGGGTCGTGAGGGATGCTCTCCCCTCTGTGGTGTGACCGTCCGGCCTTCTGCATCTCCGGTTTCTGTTTGGGCCACGGGAGGACCAGCCGTGTCCTCTCTGGCGTCAGGCTGTGGTGTCACGGCACAAACAGGGGTCTCCACCCCGAGACCATTGTCACCGAAGGGGCCTCCTTTTTCCCACCTAATCTTTAATCCGTTGTGATTTCAATATCAAAGGAGAAAAAGTCTATTTCAAACGACCACAAAGTACAAAAATGAATCTGTCCCATCTGAAAAGTCGGTGCAGACGCAAAGGTATCTCTTACAAGATTTCACTTGAAGGAAACCTCCAGACTAGGTAACGGAACATGGAGAGAAAGCAGACTGGGGGTTCCCAGGGGCTGGCGGGGGCACGAAAGGGGAGTGAGGGCTCTGGGTACACGGTGACCCTTGGGGATCGAGATATTCTGCAGCAAAATTCTATGGCGGGGTTCACAGCGTTGTGAGCGTACCCAGGGCTCAGGAATTGCACAACGTGAAATAAATATAACATTTTATTGAAGATTAATATAGATTATAACTAATGAACACATAACATAACAGCTAAGAAATAGAAGAGAAAAAGGATAAGGGAGAAGAGGAAGAGACATTTTGGTGGGGGGTCGGGGTCAGGGATTGGAGAATAAATTTGAAATAAAATATAATAAACAAAAAATAAAATAAGATAAAAAAAAGCACCCTATATAGGTCTTCAACCCCTTGATTTTTGGCCGACATCCATGTGGGATCAGGGGCAGTGGAAGGGGCGGGGAGAAGGGCGATGGCAGGAGCAGTGTTGGGAGCGAAAGCGGGAACAGTGGAACCAGCAGGAGCAGGACCCAGCTGACTCTGCTCAGGTGCCCGCTGTCCCCGCACAGGTCCCAGGTCACCTGCTGGCTCCCGGGCCCCTGCAGGAGTCGCTCCAGATACCACGCCTGCCTGCAGATACGCCGAGGCCCCTGATGCCTTTGGGCCGGGCTCTGGAGCCGACCCGGCTTTTGCTCCCGCACCGGACTCTTGAGAAGGAAACAGAGTGATGGTTGCAGTGCTCCAAGGCCTCAGGGTGAGAGGAGGGAAGGTCCCCCACCCATCCAGCGCCGGCCTCTCCAGGGGCCTTTGCAGAGACACAACTCACCCCAGAGCCTCCCCGAGAAGCCGCGGCCAGGAACCCACACCAGGACCTCTGCACCCCTGCAGTCCTCAGCCCGGGGCTCTCAGTACGCTCCTGGCCCCACACCAGCCCCCGGGGGCTCCTCCCAGGGTGGACCAGCACCACCCGGGCCCCGTGCACCCCCATCGCCCACCCCCAGCGTTCTCACCCTCGGGCTCTGACTCCGTGGACTCCAAGTACTGGTCCCAGGACCGGTGAACGAAGACCTTACGGCGGGGCCGGGGCGCTGGAGGAGGCCTTCCCAGGCCAACTCCAGGCCCTGCTTCCCCAAACCTCAGTGCGGCCACTCTCTCCACGGGTCCAGGGTGGCCCTCCTGGGCGACGGGGCACAGGCACAACTCTGTAGGGCGGGTGAATCCAGATTCCGCCAATCGTTTCCCGATTTCATCGGTTGATTTCTGTAAAGACAGTGACCCGCGGACGGCCCGGAGACATCACAGCCCCGCCCGGCCACCTCAGTGTCCTTCCGCCCTCTCCCCCTGCAGCTCTCAGATCGGACACAGACCTGAGTGTGCACAGACCTGCACCCAGAGCACAGTGACATCCACCTACAGGGCTCGGGATGAACGTTGGGGACAAGAGGGCCACCCCAGCACACCCTGTCCCTCCTAGCCAGCCTTGACCTGGGGTGTGAGCATGACCCACCCACCAGGCATCTGACCCCTTCATCAGCCTGCACCTGCTCAGGTGGGCCCTCCACACACGACCCCTCCTTACACACACACACACACACACACACACACGGGAGGGGACGTGGGGCCGCACAGGTCAGATGAGAGTGGTGTCGGGCTGGACTGGAATCTCGGGGTCTCCTGTGTTACCTTTGGGTCCCTGCGAGCTAGAGACCTGAGGCGTCCTGTGGACGACCTGACCCAATGTCTCCAGGGTCGAGAAGCGTCGCGGCCACGGGCTCCCCCGAGCCGGCAGCCGCGGGACACGGGCACACAACAGGAGAACATGTTCGTCAGGGAAGGTGTCCCAACGAATGAGCCCAGTCGGGCGCTGTCTCCAGAACGTGGGTGCCTGGTGACCCGGGTTCCGAGTTCTGTTGGGGTCTGTTACCAGGGAGGTGAGGTCACTTCCTGGGGTCCCCTTACCCGGCTTCCTGCTCCTACAAGAGCCCCTCCCACCCCATGCCCTGTCCCTACAGTGACACCAACACAGCCCAGACACGACCCCGCAAGGCCTGGTGCAGTCGGTGCCGTGGCTTTGGGGCCACAGAGCTGGGTTCAGACCTTGGTCTTCGCCCTGACCAGTGCTGGGACCCTGCATTGTGCCTCCCGGGGCCCCCGGTCACCCGTCTGCACAGTGGGGTCCTTCTGGCATCTACTCGTAGGGGTACCATCAGGGAGCCACCCGTAGACACGTCCTGTGCCTGCTCTCCCATGAGGCTCGTGGGCACACGTGGCCGTGGAAGGACGAGGAAGGGGTGGGCCTGGCACGGAACACACTCACGCGGGGCTGGGTCCTCTCCCCATGGTGTGGGTCCCGGGCTATTGCCAGGAATCCTGATGTCCCTGCCCCATGGCCCCACTGCCTCCAGCCTTTCTCTTCTTTCCCCGTATTACCCACCCCCTCCCAGTGTGGACTCCCCTCTAATCTCCAGTTGGACAGTCAGAATGTGTGTGTGTGTGTGTGTGTGTGTGTGTGTGTGTGTGTGTACAATGGTTAAAAACCTTGGTGAATATGGCTTACGTGTCTTCTTAGGATGAGGAGGGCCATGGGGACGAGCTCCCCCTTGCTGGCTGTGGCCCAACGCCCCTGGGTGGGGTCCGGGGCTCGCCTTTGGGATCCAGGTGCGTGCAACACAGCGGGGAGCAGACAGGGTGCTGAGGGCAGGCATGGACGCATCCGCAAAGGAACAAGGACAGAAGCGGTTTCTGTGAATGACAGCACCTTACGCATATCAATTCATCTGCTTATTCGAGAAAGGTAAACGTCCACTACATTGCGGGAAGGTTCTGGGGACTTGGACTCAGAGCAATGAGCCAACCTAGTTCCTGCTCGCATGGAGCTGACTGGAGCACGGAGGGGTTCACTGAGGACTTCTGGTGACAGCCATGTGGTCTCGCTGGGATCAGCGGGCTCGTCCAGCAGCTTAGGACCAAGCCAAGCAAGGCCCGCGGTGGAGGGGCTATTCCCAGCTACCCCAGATAAGCAAGCCTCCGTTCCCTTGGCCTGTCCTTAGATTTCCCATCTGTCCAATGGGTGTGTAGGGAAACACGCCCCTCGATTTGTCCGTGAACTTGGTCTCGACTCTTGCGGGCAGATGAGGAAGAACTTCCTGGTGGTCGGTCTCCCCACTGGTAACTCCAGGAGAGGGGTTGACATCACCAAGGGGATGGGGCGGCACCCCCGGGGGAATGGCTAGGGATCCTTTTCTGGTTAGCGGCCAAGCCGGACCGGGAGCCCTGGCCTCCAAACTCCGTCCTCAACCTCCCTACCGCCCAGATCCTCCCGCTCGATCCCTTGCTGTGACCTCCGCCTGAGATCCCGGAGGAGGCCCGGGAATGTCTCCCAGGAAGGAGGGGCTACGTGGTCGAGCAGGTCTTAGAACCCTGGAAGGAGCAGGAAGACAGGGCTCCCCAGACCTTACTCTCCAAGGGCAGGTGGGGGCAGGGCCTCTAGCCCAGTGAGTGCACGCACCTCCCTTTTCTTACCGGAGGGCAGAACCTTCTGTCTGGAGCAAGGGCCGGCGTTTTCCCGGGAGCCCCGCAGACGGCTCTGGAAAGCTCAGGGTGGAGCCAGACATCCATGTCAAGCCCCGCGGGGCCTCCGTACCTGGACCGGGCGACAACAGGAGACGTGTCTCTGTGGACAGATGCCAGGTCTCAGGCCACCTGCCACGGGCTCTGCCCTCCAAGTTCTGGGTGACCTCGGACAAAACCTCAGTGTTCCCTGCTCTAAAAAGAAGCGATGGGTTCCTCATGGGCTCGTCAAGCTGTGCTTCTGGGATTGGGGGTCGGGCCTCTAGGGGGCCGTGGACGTTCGGGGAGTCCACGCCTCCTCCCGATGTCACCCTGAGCAGCTCTGTCCTGTGTTTGCCACACAAGGCTTCTGCCTTAGGTACCGTCGGGACAACATACCGTCGGGACAACCGCCCGCCCCCATATAGGTGAGGTTCAAAAACGTAAGGGCAGGTGAGCGCTGGGCCAAGCCTGTCCCTCCGGGTCTCTGCTCCTCTGTTCCGTGTTGTCCTGTGTGCTCAGGGGGACCAGTGGGTATGCAGTCTTGTTGCTCAGTCTACAGGAGTCCAGCTGAACCTGCAGGTCATTCTTTTACCAAATCCATCGTCCCGCACTCGCTAAGGCCTGGCCTCCACCCACAGCCCCCATCCTGTCCCTGATCCCACGCTGGTCATGGGGAGCAAATCTGCAAGCTCTTCTGAGACCAGCAGGCCGGGACCCCAGGAGCAGACCCAGGGAGAGGAGAGGGCTCCCCCTGCATCCGGCAGAGGAGCTGAGGGTGGGGCAAGGGGCCCAGACCCACATGTGAACGAGGGCATGTTCGGAGGGCCCTGTGTGCCCAGCAGGCTCACCCTGGGCTGCAGAGAAGGCCTTGCACTTTGGAGAAGGCTGGGAGGGACGAAGGTCCAGCCTCCCTCATCCACTGTGGGGGTTGGGGCCGCCTTGCCATTCAGGCTCCACAGGCTGGGACCTGGGGCAGGTGGTCTGGACCCTCTGGACTCGTGCCTCCTTGCAGGGACATGTGCAGCGGCCTCCCTCGCAGACTCGCCAGAGGGGACAGAGCGCAGGAAGATTCAGACCCTGCAAAGGAAGATGCCACGTGGGGGACCCCGTAGGGTCGTGCTCACTGACGAGGTTATGGTGCTCAGCACACAGCAGGGACCTGAGATCCCCGGCTGAATCAGGGAAGGAGGGAGGGAGTGAAACCACAGTAGCAGGGTCCACACCAGGTCAGGTCAGAGGGTGTCACAGCTCGGGCCCTGGAAGGGGGCACGGGACACGTCCGTCTGTCCCTCCAACACTGACCTTCCTCCACATGGGCCCTGCTGACCTCCTGGATCATGTCTACATCCTCTGCAAACAATGCTGAGTGTTCTCAGAAGGGGGAGAGCAGGCAGGGGCCAAGGACGGGCTTCCGGAATCCTGTGCCCTGGGGGACTCTGGGACAGCCTTCCAGGTGGCCCTTTGTGTCCTGCAGGCACCAGGCCACGATTCCACCTCATCTCTCAGGGAATGCACCAACCCATCTAGAAGGCCGTTACGTCCCCATGTCACAGATGGGGACACCGAGGCTAATAGCACAGCCTGAGTCACTAGACGAGCTGGGTCAGGAAGCCCATCTCCCTGACTTTGGATTGTTCTACCAGCAGGCGTGAATCTTGGCGTCCTGGGGCTCGAGTCCCTCCTCCTGGGGGATCCCACCACCCACCGAGGGCCCCCCCACCCACTGAACTCAGGGGAGCAGAGCTGACCAACCTGCCTGGGGCCCCACCTGGGGCTGGGGAAGGGCCGATCCCGGGCTCTGGGGGCTCTCCCAGTACTGGGCCAGCCGGTCCCCTGCAGGACAAGGACTTCTCGCTGGGGATCCGCTGGGGCCTCGCCTTCCTCACATTGTCACCTGGGCTGCCGGTCCCTAGACCAGAAACCTGCCCCTCTGAAGGCGACCACCGCTGCCTCCCTCGGGTCTCACTTACCCGAGTCCCTCCCCGGGATGCCCCGCATCTCTGACGCCTGCTCCCGTGGGGGTCGCCTCCCCTTGGACTGGGACGGGTCTGGCCTCCATCCCGGGAAACGCACTGCCTTTGGCGCATTATTTGGCCTAGAGGCCTGTGAACCTTCTGGCCCTGGGTCGTGAGGGATGCTCTCCCCTCTGTGGTGTGACCGTCCGGCCTTCTGCATCTCCGGTTTCTGTTTGGGCCACGGGAGGACCAGCCGTGTCCTCTCTGGCGTCAGGCTGTGGTGTCACGGCACAAACAGGGGTCTCCACCCCGAGACCATTGTCACCGAAGGGGCCTCCTTTTTCCCACCTAATCTTTAATCCGTTGTGATTTCAATATCAAAGGAGAAAAAGTCTATTTCAAACGACCACAAAGTACAAAAATGAATCTGTCCCATCTGAAAAGTCGGTGCAGACGCAAAGGTATCTCTTACAAGATTTCACTTGAAGGAAACCTCCAGACTAGGTAACGGAACATGGAGAGAAAGCAGACTGGGGGTTCCCAGGGGCTGGCGGGGGCACGAAAGGGGAGTGAGGGCTCTGGGTACACGGTGACCCTTGGGGATCGAGATATTCTGCAGCAAAATTCTATGGCGGGGTTCACAGCGTTGTGAGCGTACCCAGGGCTCAGGAATTGCACAACGTGAAATAAATATAACATTTTATTGAAGATTAATATAGATTATAACTAATGAACACATAACATAACAGCTAAGAAATAGAAGAGAAAAAGGATAAGGGAGAAGAGGAAGAGACATTTTGGTGGGGGGTCGGGGTCAGGGATTGGAGAATAAATTTGAAATAAAATATAATAAACAAAAAATAAAATAAGATAAAAAAAAGCACCCTATATAGGTCTTCAACCCCTTGATTTTTGGCCGACATCCATGTGGGATCAGGGGCAGTGGAAGGGGCGGGGAGAAGGGCGATGGCAGGAGCAGTGTTGGGAGCGAAAGCGGGAACAGTGGAACCAGCAGGAGCAGGACCCAGCTGACTCTGCTCAGGTGCCCGCTGTCCCCGCACAGGTCCCAGGTCACCTGCTGGCTCCCGGGCCCCTGCAGGAGTCGCTCCAGATACCACGCCTGCCTGCAGATACGCCGAGGCCCCTGATGCCTTTGGGCCGGGCTCTGGAGCCGACCCGGCTTTTGCTCCCGCACCGGACTCTTGAGAAGGAAACAGAGTGATGGTTGCAGTGCTCCAAGGCCTCAGGGTGAGAGGAGGGAAGGTCCCCCACCCATCCAGCGCCGGCCTCTCCAGGGGCCTTTGCAGAGACACAACTCACCCCAGAGCCTCCCCGAGAAGCCGCGGCCAGGAACCCACACCAGGACCTCTGCACCCCTGCAGTCCTCAGCCCGGGGCTCTCAGTACGCTCCTGGCCCCACACCAGCCCCCGGGGGCTCCTCCCAGGGTGGACCAGCACCACCCGGGCCCCGTGCACCCCCATCGCCCACCCCCAGCGTTCTCACCCTCGGGCTCTGACTCCGTGGACTCCAAGTACTGGTCCCAGGACCGGTGAACGAAGACCTTACGGCGGGGCCGGGGCGCTGGAGGAGGCCTTCCCAGGCCAACTCCAGGCCCTGCTTCCCCAAACCTCAGTGCGGCCACTCTCTCCACGGGTCCAGGGTGGCCCTCCTGGGCGACGGGGCACAGGCACAACTCTGTAGGGCGGGTGAATCCAGATTCCGCCAATCGTTTCCCGATTTCATCGGTTGATTTCTGTAAAGACAGTGACCCGCGGACGGCCCGGAGACATCACAGCCCCGCCCGGCCACCTCAGTGTCCTTCCGCCCTCTCCCCCTGCAGCTCTCAGATCGGACACAGACCTGAGTGTGCACAGACCTGCACCCAGAGCACAGTGACATCCACCTACAGGGCTCGGGATGAACGTTGGGGACAAGAGGGCCACCCCAGCACACCCTGTCCCTCCTAGCCAGCCTTGACCTGGGGTGTGAGCATGACCCACCCACCAGGCATCTGACCCCTTCATCAGCCTGCACCTGCTCAGGTGGGCCCTCCACACACGACCCCTCCTTACACACACACACACACACACACACACACACACACAGACACACACACACACACACGGGAGGGGACGTGGGGCCGCACAGGTCAGATGAGAGTGGTGTCGGGCTGGACTGGAATCTCGGGGTCTCCTGTGTTACCTTTGGGTCCCTGCGAGCTAGAGACCTGAGGCGTCCTGTGGACGACCTGACCCAATGTCTCCAGGGTCGAGAAGCGTCGCGGCCACGGGCTCCCCCGAGCCGGCAGCCGCGGGACACGGGCACACAACAGGAGAACATGTTCGTCAGGGAAGGTGTCCCAACGAATGAGCCCAGTCGGGCGCTGTCTCCAGAACGTGGGTGCCTGGTGACCCGGGTTCCGAGTTCTGTTGGGGTCTGTTACCAGGGAGGTGAGGTCACTTCCTGGGGTCCCCTTACCCGGCTTCCTGCTCCTACAAGAGCCCCTCCCACCCCATGCCCTGTCCCTACAGTGACACCAACACAGCCCAGACACGACCCCGCAAGGCCTGGTGCAGTCGGTGCCGTGGCTTTGGGGCCACAGAGCTGGGTTCAGACCTTGGTCTTCGCCCTGACCAGTGCTGGGACCCTGCATTGTGCCTCCCGGGGCCCCCGGTCACCCGTCTGCACAGTGGGGTCCTTCTGGCATCTACTCGTAGGGGTACCATCAGGGAGCCACCCGTAGACACGTCCTGTGCCTGCTCTCCCATGAGGCTCGTGGGCACACGTGGCCGTGGAAGGACGAGGAAGGGGTGGGCCTGGCACGGAACACACTCACGCGGGGCTGGGTCCTCTCCCCATGGTGTGGGTCCCGGGCTATTGCCAGGAATCCTGATGTCCCTGCCCCATGGCCCCACTGCCTCCAGCCTTTCTCTTCTTTCCCCGTATTACCCACCCCCTCCCAGTGTGGACTCCCCTCTAATCTCCAGTTGGACAGTCAGAATGTGTGTGTGTGTGTGTGTGTGTGTGTGTGTACAATGGTTAAAAACCTTGGTGAATATGGCTTACGTGTCTTCTTAGGATGAGGAGGGCCATGGGGACGAGCTCCCCCTTGCTGGCTGTGGCCCAACGCCCCTGGGTGGGGTCCGGGGCTCGCCTTTGGGATCCAGGTGCGTGCAACACAGCGGGGAGCAGACAGGGTGCTGAGGGCAGGCATGGACGCATCCGCAAAGGAACAAGGACAGAAGCGGTTTCTGTGAATGACAGCACCTTACGCATATCAATTCATCTGCTTATTCGAGAAAGGTAAACGTCCACTACGTTGCGGGAAGGTTCTGGGGACTTGGACTCAGAGCAATGAGCCAACCTAGTTCCTGCTCGCATGGAGCTGACTGGAGCACGGAGGGGTTCACTGAGGACTTCTGGTGACAGCCATGTGGTCTCGCTGGGATCAGCGGGCTCGTCCAGCAGCTTAGGACCAAGCCAAGCAAGGCCCGCGGTGGAGGGGCTATTCCCAGCTACCCCAGATAAGCAAGCCTCCGTTCCCTTGGCCTGTCCTTAGATTTCCCATCTGTCCAATGGGTGTGTAGGGAAACACGCCCCTCGATTTGTCCGTGAACTTGGTCTCGACTCTTGCGGGCAGATGAGGAAGAACTTCCTGGTGGTCGGTCTCCCCACTGGTAACTCCAGGAGAGGGGTTGACATCACCAAGGGGATGGGGCGGCACCCCCGGGGGAATGGCTAGGGATCCTTTTCTGGTTAGCGGCCAAGCCGGACCGGGAGCCCTGGCCTCCAAACTCCGTCCTCAACCTCCCTACCGCCCAGATCCTCCCGCTCGATCCCTTGCTGTGACCTCCGCCTGAGATCCCGGAGGAGGCCCGGGAATGTCTCCCAGGAAGGAGGGGCTACGTGGTCGAGCAGGTCTTAGAACCCTGGAAGGAGCAGGAAGACAGGGCTCCCCAGACCTTACTCTCCAAGGGCAGGTGGGGGCAGGGCCTCTAGCCCAGTGAGTGCACGCACCTCCCTTTTCTTACCGGAGGGCAGAACCTTCTGTCTGGAGCAAGGGCCGGCGTTTTCCCGGGAGCCCCGCAGACGGCTCTGGAAAGCTCAGGGTGGAGCCAGACATCCATGTCAAGCCCCGCGGGGCCTCCGTACCTGGACCGGGCGACAACAGGAGACGTGTCTCTGTGGACAGATGCCAGGTCTCAGGCCACCTGCCACGGGCTCTGCCCTCCAAGTTCTGGGTGACCTCGGACAAAACCTCAGTGTTCCCTGCTCTAAAAAGAAGCGATGGGTTCCTCATGGGCTCGTCAAGCTGTGCTTCTGGGATTGGGGGTCGGGCCTCTAGGGGGCCGTGGACGTTCGGGGAGTCCACGCCTCCTCCCGATGTCACCCTGAGCAGCTCTGTCCTGTGTTTGCCACACAAGGCTTCTGCCTTAGGTACCGTCGGGACAACATACCGTCGGGACAACCGCCCGCCCCCATATAGGTGAGGTTCAAAAACGTAAGGGCAGGTGAGCGCTGGGCCAAGCCTGTCCCTCCGGGTCTCTGCTCCTCTGTTCCGTGTTGTCCTGTGTGCTCAGGGGGACCAGTGGGTATGCAGTCTTGTTGCTCAGTCTACAGGAGTCCAGCTGAACCTGCAGGTCATTCTTTTACCAAATCCATCGTCCCGCACTCGCTAAGGCCTGGCCTCCACCCACAGCCCCCATCCTGTCCCTGATCCCACGCTGGTCATGGGGAGCAAATCTGCAAGCTCTTCTGAGACCAGCAGGCCGGGACCCCAGGAGCAGACCCAGGGAGAGGAGAGGGCTCCCCCTGCATCCGGCAGAGGAGCTGAGGGTGGGGCAAGGGGCCCAGACCCACATGTGAACGAGGGCATGTTCGGAGGGCCCTGTGTGCCCAGCAGGCTCACCCTGGGCTGCAGAGAAGGCCTTGCACTTTGGAGAAGGCTGGGAGGGACGAAGGTCCAGCCTCCCTCATCCACTGTGGGGGTTGGGGCCGCCTTGCCATTCAGGCTCCACAGGCTGGGACCTGGGGCAGGTGGTCTGGACCCTCTGGACTCGTGCCTCCTTGCAGGGACATGTGCAGCGGCCTCCCTCGCAGACTCGCCAGAGGGGACAGAGCGCAGGAAGATTCAGACCCTGCAAAGGAAGATGCCACGTGGGGGACCCCGTAGGGTCGTGCTCACTGACGAGGTTATGGTGCTCAGCACACAGCAGGGACCTGAGATCCCCGGCTGAATCAGGGAAGGAGGGAGGGAGTGAAACCACAGTAGCAGGGTCCACACCAGGTCAGGTCAGAGGGTGTCACAGCTCGGGCCCTGGAAGGGGGCACGGGACACGTCCGTCTGTCCCTCCAACACTGACCTTCCTCCACATGGGCCCTGCTGACCTCCTGGATCATGTCTACATCCTCTGCAAACAACGCTGAGTGTTCTCAGAAGGGGGAGAGCAGGCAGGGGCCAAGGACGGGCTTCCGGAATCCTGTGCCCTGGGGGACTCTGGGACAGCCTTCCAGGTGGCCCTTTGTGTCCTGCAGGCACCAGGCCACGATTCCACCTCATCTCTCAGGGAATGCACCAACCCATCTAGAAGGCCGTTACGTCCCCATGTCACAGATGGGGACACCGAGGCTAATAGCACAGCCTGAGTCACTAGACGAGCTGGGTCAGGAAGCCCATCTCCCTGACTTTGGATTGTTCTACCAGCAGGCGTGAATCTTGGCGTCCTGGGGCTCGAGTCCCTCCTCCTGGGGGATCCCACCACCCACCGAGGGCCCCCCCACCCACTGAACTCAGGGGAGCAGAGCTGACCAACCTGCCTGGGGCCCCACATGGGGCTGGGGAAGGGCCGATCCCGGGCTCTGGGGGCTCTCCCAGTACTGGGCCAGCCGGTCCCCTGCAGGACAAGGACTTCTCGCTGGGGATCCGCTGGGGCCTCGCCTTCCTCACATTGTCACCTGGGCTGCCGGTCCCTAGACCAGAAACCTGCCCCTCTGAAGGCGACCACCGCTGCCTCCCTCGGGTCTCACTTACCCGAGTCCCTCCCCGGGATGCCCCGCATCTCTGACGCCTGCTCCCGTGGGGGTCGCCTCCCCTTGGACTGGGACGGGTCTGGCCTCCATCCCGGGAAACGCACTGCCTTTGGCGCATTATTTGGCCTAGAGGCCTGTGAACCTTCTGGCCCTGGGTCGTGAGGGATGCTCTCCCCTCTGTGGTGTGACCGTCCGGCCTTCTGCATCTCCGGTTTCTGTTTGGGCCACGGGAGGACCAGCCGTGTCCTCTCTGGCGTCAGGCTGTGGTGTCACGGCACAAACAGGGGTCTCCACCCCGAGACCATTGTCACCGAAGGGGCCTCCTTTTTCCCACCTAATCTTTAATCCGTTGTGATTTCAATATCGAAGGAGAAAAAGTCTATTTCAAACGACCACAAAGTACAAAAATGAATCTGTCCCATCTGAAAAGTCGGTGCAGACGCAAAGGTATCTCTTACAAGATTTCACTTGAAGGAAACCTCCAGACTAGGTAACGGAACATGGAGAGAAAGCAGACTGGGGGTTCCCAGGGGCTGGCGGGGGCACGAAAGGGGAGTGAGGGCTCTGGGTACACGGTGACCCTTGGGGATCGAGATATTCTGCAGCAAAATTCTATGGCGGGGTTCACAGCGTTGTGAGCGTACCCAGGGCTCAGGAATTGCACAACGTGAAATAAATATAACATTTTATTGAAGATTAATATAGATTATAACTAATGAACACATAACATAACAGCTAAGAAATAGAAGAGAAAAAGGATAAGGGAGAAGAGGAAGAGACATTTTGGTGGGGGGTCGGGGTCAGGGATTGGAGAATAAATTTGAAATAAAATATAATAAACAAAAAATAAAATAAGATAAAAAAAAGCACCCTATATAGGTCTTCAACCCCTTGAGTTTTGGCCGACATCCATGTGGGATCAGGGGCAGTGGAAGGGGCGGGGAGAAGGGCGATGGCAGGAGCAGTGTTGGGAGCGAAAGCGGGAACAGTGGAACCAGCAGGAGCAGGACCCAGCTGACTCTGCTCAGGTGCCCGCTGTCCCCGCACAGGTCCCAGGTCACCTGCTGGCTCCCGGGCCCCTGCAGGAGTCGCTCCAGATACCACGCCTGCCTGCAGATACGCCGAGGCCCCTGATGCCTTTGGGCCGGGCTCTGGAGCCGACCCGGCTTTTGCTCCCGCACCGGACTCTTGAGAAGGAAACAGAGTGATGGTTGCAGTGCTCCAAGGCCTCAGGGTGAGAGGAGGGAAGGTCCCCCACCCATCCAGCGCCGGCCTCTCCAGGGGCCTTTGCAGAGACACAACTCACCCCAGAGCCTCCCCGAGAAGCCGCGGCCAGGAACCCACACCAGGACCTCTGCACCCCTGCAGTCCTCAGCCCGGGGCTCTCAGTACGCTCCTGGCCCCACACCAGCCCCCGGGGGCTCCTCCCAGGGTGGACCAGCACCACCCGGGCCCCGTGCACCCCCATCGCCCACCCCCAGCGTTCTCACCCTCGGGCTCTGACTCCGTGGACTCCAAGTACTGGTCCCAGGACCGGTGAACGAAGACCTTACGGCGGGGCCGGGGCGCTGGAGGAGGCCTTCCCAGGCCAACTCCAGGCCCTGCTTCCCCAAACCTCAGTGCGGCCACTCTCTCCACGGGTCCAGGGTGGCCCTCCTGGGCGACGGGGCACAGGCACAACTCTGTAGGGCGGGTGAATCCAGATTCCGCCAATCGTTTCCCGATTTCATCGGTTGATTTCTGTAAAGACAGTGACCCGCGGACGGCCCGGAGACATCACAGCCCCGCCCGGCCACCTCAGTGTCCTTCCGCCCTCTCCCCCTGCAGCTCTCAGATCGGACACAGACCTGAGTGTGCACAGACCTGCACCCAGAGCACAGTGACATCCACCTACAGGGCTCGGGATGAACGTTGGGGACAAGAGGGCCACCCCAGCACACCCTGTCCCTCCTAGCCAGCCTTGACCTGGGGTGTGAGCATGACCCACCCACCAGGCATCTGACCCCTTCATCAGCCTGCACCTGCTCAGGTGGGCCCTCCACACACGACCCCTCCTTACACACACACACACACACACACACACACACACACAGACACACACACACACACACGGGAGGGGACGTGGGGCCGCACAGGTCAGATGAGAGTGGTGTCGGGCTGGACTGGAATCTCGGGGTCTCCTGTGTTACCTTTGGGTCCCTGCGAGCTAGAGACCTGAGGCGTCCTGTGGACGACCTGACCCAATGTCTCCAGGGTCGAGAAGCGTCGCGGCCACGGGCTCCCCCGAGCCGGCAGCCGCGGGACACGGGCACACAACAGGAGAACATGTTCGTCAGGGAAGGTGTCCCAACGAATGAGCCCAGTCGGGCGCTGTCTCCAGAACGTGGGTGCCTGGTGACCCGGGTTCCGAGTTCTGTTGGGGTCTGTTACCAGGGAGGTGAGGTCACTTCCTGGGGTCCCCTTACCCGGCTTCCTGCTCCTACAAGAGCCCCTCCCACCCCATGCCCTGTCCCTACAGTGACACCAACACAGCCCAGACACGACCCCGCAAGGCCTGGTGCAGTCGGTGCCGTGGCTTTGGGGCCACAGAGCTGGGTTCAGACCTTGGTCTTCGCCCTGACCAGTGCTGGGACCCTGCATTGTGCCTCCCGGGGCCCCCGGTCACCCGTCTGCACAGTGGGGTCCTTCTGGCATCTACTCGTAGGGGTACCATCAGGGAGCCACCCGTAGACACGTCCTGTGCCTGCTCTCCCATGAGGCTCGTGGGCACACGTGGCCGTGGAAGGACGAGGAAGGGGTGGGCCTGGCACGGAACACACTCACGCGGGGCTGGGTCCTCTCCCCATGGTGTGGGTCCCGGGCTATTGCCAGGAATCCTGATGTCCCTGCCCCATGGCCCCACTGCCTCCAGCCTTTCTCTTCTTTCCCCGTATTACCCACCCCCTCCCAGTGTGGACTCCCCTCTAATCTCCAGTTGGACAGTCAGAATGTGTGTGTGTGTGTGTGTGTGTGTGTGTGTGTGTGTACAATGGTTAAAAACCTTGGTGAATATGGCTTACGTGTCTTCTTAGGATGAGGAGGGCCATGGGGACGAGCTCCCCCTTGCTGGCTGTGGCCCAACGCCCCTGGGTGGGGTCCGGGGCTCGCCTTTGGGATCCAGGTGCGTGCAACACAGCGGGGAGCAGACAGGGTGCTGAGGGCAGGCATGGACGCATCCGCAAAGGAACAAGGACAGAAGCGGTTTCTGTGAATGACAGCACCTTACGCATATCAATTCATCTGCTTATTCGAGAAAGGTAAACGTCCACTACATTGCGGGAAGGTTCTGGGGACTTGGACTCAGAGCAATGAGCCAACCTAGTTCCTGCTCGCATGGAGCTGACTGGAGCACGGAGGGGTTCACTGAGGACTTCTGGTGACAGCCATGTGGTCTCGCTGGGATCAGCGGGCTCGTCCAGCAGCTTAGGACCAAGCCAAGCAAGGCCCGCGGTGGAGGGGCTATTCCCAGCTACCCCAGATAAGCAAGCCTCCGTTCCCTTGGCCTGTCCTTAGATTTCCCATCTGTCCAATGGGTGTGTAGGGAAACACGCCCCTCGATTTGTCCGTGAACTTGGTCTCGACTCTTGCGGGCAGATGAGGAAGAACTTCCTGGTGGTCGGTCTCCCCACTGGTAACTCCAGGAGAGGGGTTGACATCACCAAGGGGATGGGGCGGCACCCCCGGGGGAATGGCTAGGGATCCTTTTCTGGTTAGCGGCCAAGCCGGACCGGGAGCCCTGGCCTCCAAACTCCGTCCTCAACCTCCCTACCGCCCAGATCCTCCCGCTCGATCCCTTGCTGTGACCTCCGCCTGAGATCCCGGAGGAGGCCCGGGAATGTCTCCCAGGAAGGAGGGGCTACGTGGTCGAGCAGGTCTTAGAACCCTGGAAGGAGCAGGAAGACAGGGCTCCCCAGACCTTACTCTCCAAGGGCAGGTGGGGGCAGGGCCTCTAGCCCAGTGAGTGCATGCACCTCCCTTTTCTTACCGGAGGGCAGAACCTTCTGTCTGGAGCAAGGGCCGGCGTTTTCCCGGGAGCCCCGCAGACGGCTCTGGAAAGCTCAGGGTGGAGCCAGACATCCATGTCAAGCCCCGCGGGGCCTCCGTACCTGGACCGGGCGACAACAGGAGACGTGTCTCTGTGGACAGATGCCAGGTCTCAGGCCACCTGCCACGGGCTCTGCCCTCCAAGTTCTGGGTGACCTCGGACAAAACCTCAGTGTTCCCTGCTCTAAAAAGAAGCGATGGGTTCCTCATGGGCTCGTCAAGCTGTGCTTCTGGGATTGGGGGTCGGGCCTCTAGGGGGCCGTGGACGTTCGGGGAGTCCACGCCTCCTCCCGATGTCACCCTGAGCAGCTCTGTCCTGTGTTTGCCACACAAGGCTTCTGCCTTAGGTACCGTCGGGACAACATATGCCCGCCCCCATATAGGTGAGGTTCAAAAACGTAAGGGCAGGTGAGCGCTGGGCCAAGCCTGTCCCTCCGGGTCTCTGCTCCTCTGTTCCGTGTTGTCCTGTGTGCTCAGGGGGACCAGTGGGTATGCAGTCTTGTTGCTCAGTCTACAGGAGTCCAGCTGAACCTGCAGGTCATTCTTTTACCAAATCCATCGTCCCGCACTCGCTAAGGCCTGGCCTCCACCCACAGCCCCCATCCTGTCCCTGATCCCACGCTGGTCATGGGGAGCAAATCTGCAAGCTCTTCTGAGACCAGCAGGCCGGGACCCCAGGAGCAGACCCAGGGAGAGGAGAGGGCTCCCCCTGCATCCGGCAGAGGAGCTGAGGGTGGGGCAAGGGGCCCAGACCCACATGTGAACGAGGGCATGTTCGGAGGGCCCTGTGTGCCCAGCAGGCTCACCCTGGGCTGCAGAGAAGGCCTTGCACTTTGGAGAAGGCTGGGAGGGACGAAGGTCCAGCCTCCCTCATCCACTGTGGGGGTTGGGGCCGCCTTGCCATTCAGGCTCCACAGGCTGGGACCTGGGGCAGGTGGTCTGGACCCTCTGGACTCGTGCCTCCTTGCAGGGACATGTGCAGCGGCCTCCCTCGCAGACTCGCCAGAGGGGACAGAGCGCAGGAAGATTCAGACCCTGCAAAGGAAGATGCCACGTGGGGGACCCCGTAGGGTCGTGCTCACTGACGAGGTTATGGTGCTCAGCACACAGCAGGGACCTGAGATCCCCGGCTGAATCAGGGAAGGAGGGAGGGAGTGAAACCACAGTAGCAGGGTCCACACCAGGTCAGGTCAGAGGGTGTCACAGCTCGGGCCCTGGAAGGGGGCACGGGACACGTCCGTCTGTCCCTCCAACACTGACCTTCCTCCACATGGGCCCTGCTGACCTCCTGGATCATGTCTACATCCTCTGCAAACAACGCTGAGTGTTCTCAGAAGGGGGAGAGCAGGCAGGGGCCAAGGACGGGCTTCCGGAATCCTGTGCCCTGGGGGACTCTGAGACAGCCTTCCAGGTGGCCCTTTGTGTCCTGCAGGCACCAGGCCACGATTCCACCTCATCTCTCAGGGAATGCACCAACCCATCTAGAAGGCCGTTACGTCCCCATGTCACAGATGGGGACACCGAGGCTAATAGCACAGCCTGAGTCACTAGACGAGCTGGGTCAGGAAGCCCATCTCCCTGACTTTGGATTGTTCTACCAGCAGGCGTGAATCTTGGCGTCCTGGGGCTCGAGTCCCTCCTCCTGGGGGATCCCACCACCCACCGAGGGCCCCCCCACCCACTGAACTCAGGGGAGCAGAGCTGACCAACCTGCCTGGGGCCCCACCTGGGGCTGGGGAAGGGCCGATCCCGGGCTCTGGGGGCTCTCCCAGTACTGGGCCAGCCGGTCCCCTGCAGGACAAGGACTTCTCGCTGGGGATCCGCTGGGGCCTCGCCTTCCTCACATTGTCACCTGGGCTGCCGGTCCCTAGACCAGAAACCTGCCCCTCTGAAGGCGACCACCGCTGCCTCCCTCGGGTCTCACTTACCCGAGTCCCTCCCCGGGATGCCCCGCATCTCTGACGCCTGCTCCCGTGGGGGTCGCCTCCCCTTGGACTGGGACGGGTCTGGCCTCCATCCCGGGAAACGCACTGCCTTTGGCGCATTATTTGGCCTAGAGGCCTGTGAACCTTCTGGCCCTGGGTCGTGAGGGATGCTCTCCCCTCTGTGGTGTGACCGTCCGGCCTTCTGCATCTCCGGTTTCTGTTTGGGCCACGGGAGGACCAGCCGTGTCCTCTCTGGCGTCAGGCTGTGGTGTCACGGCACAAACAGGGGTCTCCACCCCGAGACCGTTGTCACCGAAGGGGCCTCCTTTTTCCCACCTAATCTTTAATCCGTTGTGATTTCAATATCAAAGGAGAAAAAGTCTATTTCAAACGACCACAAAGTACAAAAATGAATCTGTCCCATCTGAAAAGTCGGTGCAGACGCAAAGGTATCTCTTACAAGATTTCACTTGAAGGAAACCTCCAGACTAGGTAACGGAACATGGAGAGAAAGCAGACTGGGGGTTCCCAGGGGCTGGCGGGGGCACGAAAGGGGAGTGAGGGCTCTGGGTACACGGTGACCCTTGGGGATCGAGATATTCTGCAGCAAAATTCTATGGCGGGGTTCACAGCGTTGTGAGCGTACCCAGGGCTCAGGAATTGCACAACGTGAAATAAATATAACATTTTATTGAAGATTAATATAGATTATAACTAATGAACACATAACATAACAGCTAAGAAATAGAAGAGAAAAAGGATAAGGGAGAAGAGGAAGAGACATTTTGGTGGGGGGTCGGGGTCAGGGATTGGAGAATAAATTTGAAATAAAATATAATAAACAAAAAATAAAATAAGATAAAAAAAAGCACCCTATATAGGTCTTCAACCCCTTGATTTTTGGCCGACATCCATGTGGGATCAGGGGCAGTGGAAGGGGCGGGGAGAAGGGTGATGGCAGGAGCAGTGTTGGGAGCGAAAGCGGGAACAGTGGAACCAGCAGGAGCAGGACCCAGCTGACTCTGCTCAGGTGCCCGCTGTCCCCGCACAGGTCCCAGGTCACCTGCTGGCTCCCGGGCCCCTGCAGGAGTCGCTCCAGATACCACGCCTGCCTGCAGATACGCCGAGGCCCCTGATGCCTTTGGGCCGGGCTCTGGAGCCGACCCGGCTTTTGCTCCCGCACCGGACTCTTGAGAAGGAAACAGAGTGATGGTTGCAGTGCTCCAAGGCCTCAGGGTGAGAGGAGGGAAGGTCCCCCACCCATCCAGCGCCGGCCTCTCCAGGGGCCTTTGCAGAGACACAACTCACCCCAGAGCCTCCCCGAGAAGCCGCGGCCAGGAACCCACACCAGGACCTCTGCACCCCTGCAGTCCTCAGCCCGGGGCTCTCAGTACGCTCCTGGCCCCACACCAGCCCCCGGGGGCTCCTCCCAGGGTGGACCAGCACCACCCGGGCCCCGTGCACCCCCATCGCCCACCCCCAGCGTTCTCACCCTCGGGCTCTGACTCCGTGGACTCCAAGTACTGGTCCCAGGACCGGTGAACGAAGACCTTACGGCGGGGCCGGGGCGCTGGAGGAGGCCTTCCCAGGCCAACTCCAGGCCCTGCTTCCCCAAACCTCAGTGCGGCCACTCTCTCCACGGGTCCAGGGTGGCCCTCCTGGGCGACGGGGCACAGGCACAACTCTGTAGGGCGGGTGAATCCAGATTCCGCCAATCGTTTCCCGATTTCATCGGTTGATTTCTGTAAAGACAGTGACCCGCGGACGGCCCGGAGACATCACAGCCCCGCCCGGCCACCTCAGTGTCCTTCCGCCCTCTCCCCCTGCAGCTCTCAGATCGGACACAGACCTGAGTGTGCACAGACCTGCACCCAGAGCACAGTGACATCCACCTACAGGGCTCGGGATGAACGTTGGGGACAAGAGGGCCACCCCAGCACACCCTGTCCCTCCTAGCCAGCCTTGACCTGGGGTGTGAGCATGACCCACCCACCAGGCATCTGACCCCTTCATCAGCCTGCACCTGCTCAGGTGGGCCCTCCACACACGACCCCTCCTTACACACACACACACACACACACACACACACACAGACACACACACACACACACGGGAGGGGACGTAGGGCCGCACAGGTCAGATGAGAGTGGTGTCGGGCTGGACTGGAATCTCGGGGTCTCCTGTGTTACCTTTGGGTCCCTGCGAGCTAGAGACCTGAGGCGTCCTGTGGACGACCTGACCCAATGTCTCCAGGGTCGAGAAGCGTCGCGGCCACGGGCTCCCCCGAGCCGGCAGCCGCGGGACACGGGCACACAACAGGAGAACATGTTCGTCAGGGAAGGTGTCCCAACGAATGAGCCCAGTCGGGCGCTGTCTCCAGAACGTGGGTGCCTGGTGACCCGGGTTCCGAGTTCTGTTGGGGTCTGTTACCAGGGAGGTGAGGTCACTTCCTGGGGTCCCCTTACCCGGCTTCCTGCTCCTACAAGAGCCCCTCCCACCCCATGCCCTGTCCCTACAGTGACACCAACACAGCCCAGACACGACCCCGCAAGGCCTGGTGCAGTCGGTGCCGTGGCTTTGGGGCCACAGAGCTGGGTTCAGACCTTGGTCTTCGCCCTGACCAGTGCTGGGACCCTGCATTGTGCCTCCCGGGGCCCCCGGTCACCCGTCTGCACAGTGGGGTCCTTCTGGCATCTACTCGTAGGGGTACCATCAGGGAGCCACCCGTAGACACGTCCTGTGCCTGCTCTCCCATGAGGCTCGTGGGCACACGTGGCCGTGGAAGGACGAGGAAGGGGTGGGCCTGGCACGGAACACACTCACGCGGGGCTGGGTCCTCTCCCCATGGTGTGGGTCCCGGGCTATTGCCAGGAATCCTGATGTCCCTGCCCCATGGCCCCACTGCCTCCAGCCTTTCTCTTCTTTCCCCGTATTACCCACCCCCTCCCAGTGTGGACTCCCCTCTAATCTCCAGTTGGACAGTCAGAATGTGTGTGTGTGTGTGTGTGTGTGTGTGTGTGTGTGTGTGTACAATGGTTAAAAACCTTGGTGAATATGGCTTACGTGTCTTCTTAGGATGAGGAGGGCCATGGGGACGAGCTCCCCCTTGCTGGCTGTGGCCCAACGCCCCTGGGTGGGGTCCGGGGCTCGCCTTTGGGATCCAGGTGCGTGCAACACAGCGGGGAGCAGACAGGGTGCTGAGGGCAGGCATGGACGCATCCGCAAAGGAACAAGGACAGAAGCGGTTTCTGTGAATGACAGCACCTTACGCATATCAATTCATCTGCTTATTCGAGAAAGGTAAACGTCCACTACATTGCGGGAAGGTTCTGGGGACTTGGACTCAGAGCAATGAGCCAACCTAGTTCCTGCTCGCATGGAGCTGACTGGAGCACGGAGGGGTTCACTGAGGACTTCTGGTGACAGCCATGTGGTCTCGCTGGGATCAGCGGGCTCGTCCAGCAGCTTAGGACCAAGCCAAGCAAGGCCCGCGGTGGAGGGGCTATTCCCAGCTACCCCAGATAAGCAAGCCTCCGTTCCCTTGGCCTGTCCTTAGATTTCCCATCTGTCCAATGGGTGTGTAGGGAAACACGCCCCTCGATTTGTCCGTGAACGTGGTCTCGACTCTTGCGGGCAGATGAGGAAGAACTTCCTGGTGGTCGGTCTCCCCACTGGTAACTCCAGGAGAGGGGTTGACATCACCAAGGGGATGGGGCGGCACCCCCGGGGGAATGGCTAGGGATCCTTTTCTGGTTAGCGGCCAAGCCGGACCGGGAGCCCTGGCCTCCAAACTCCGTCCTCAACCTCCCTACCGCCCAGATCCTCCCGCTCGATCCCTTGCTGTGACCTCCGCCTGAGATCCCGGAGGAGGCCCGGGAATGTCTCCCAGGAAGGAGGGGCTACGTGGTCGAGCAGGTCTTAGAACCCTGGAAGGAGCAGGAAGACAGGGCTCCCCAGACCTTACTCTCCAAGGGCAGGTGGGGGCAGGGCCTCTAGCCCAGTGAGTGCACGCACCTCCCTTTTCTTACCGGAGGGCAGAACCTTCTGTCTGGAGCAAGGGCCGGCGTTTTCCCGGGAGCCCCGCAGACGGCTCTGGAAAGCTCAGGGTGGAGCCAGACATCCATGTCAAGCCCCGCGGGGCCTCCGTACCTGGACCGGGCGACAACAGGAGACGTGTCTCTGTGGACAGATGCCAGGTCTCAGGCCACCTGCCACGGGCTCTGCCCTCCAAGTTCTGGGTGACCTCGGACAAAACCTCAGTGTTCCCTGCTCTAAAAAGAAGCGATGGGTTCCTCATGGGCTCGTCAAGCTGTGCTTCTGGGATTGGGGGTCGGGCCTCTAGGGGGCCGTGGACGTTCGGGGAGTCCACGCCTCCTCCCGATGTCACCCTGAGCAGCTCTGTCCTGTGTTTGCCACACAAGGCTTCTGCCTTAGGTACCGTCGGGACAACATATGCCCGCCCCCATATAGGTGAGGTTCAAAAACGTAAGGGCAGGTGAGCGCTGGGCCAAGCCTGTCCCTCCGGGTCTCTGCTCCTCTGTTCCGTGTTGTCCTGTGTGCTCAGGGGGACCAGTGGGTATGCAGTCTTGTTGCTCAGTCTACAGGAGTCCAGCTGAACCTGCAGGTCATTCTTTTACCAAATCCATCGTCCCGCACTCGCTAAGGCCTGGCCTCCACCCACAGCCCCCATCCTGTCCCTGATCCCACGCTGGTCATGGGGAGCAAATCTGCAAGCTCTTCTGAGACCAGCAGGCCGGGACCCCAGGAGCAGACCCAGGGAGAGGAGAGGGCTCCCCCTGCATCCGGCAGAGGAGCTGAGGGTGGGGCAAGGGGCCCAGACCCACATGTGAACGAGGGCATGTTCGGAGGGCCCTGTGTGCCCAGCAGGCTCACCCTGGGCTGCAGAGAAGGCCTTGCACTTTGGAGAAGGCTGGGAGGGACGAAGGTCCAGCCTCCCTCATCCACTGTGGGGGTTGGGGCCGCCTTGCCATTCAGGCTCCACAGGCTGGGACCTGGGGCAGGTGGTCTGGACCCTCTGGACTCGTGCCTCCTTGCAGGGACATGTGCAGCGGCCTCCCTCGCAGACTCGCCAGAGGGGACAGAGCGCAGGAAGATTCAGACCCTGCAAAGGAAGATGCCACGTGGGGGACCCCGTAGGGTCGTGCTCACTGACGAGGTTATGGTGCTCAGCACACAGCAGGGACCTGAGATCCCCGGCTGAATCAGGGAAGGAGGGAGGGAGTGAAACCACAGTAGCAGGGTCCACACCAGGTCAGGTCAGAGGGTGTCACAGCTCGGGCCCTGGAAGGGGGCACGGGACACGTCCGTCTGTCCCTCCAACACTGACCTTCCTCCACATGGGCCCTGCTGACCTCCTGGATCATGTCTACATCCTCTGCAAACAACGCTGAGTGTTCTCAGAAGGGGGAGAGCAGGCAGGGGCCAAGGACGGGCTTCCGGAATCCTGTGCCCTGGGGGACTCTGGGACAGCCTTCCAGGTGGCCCTTTGTGTCCTGCAGGCACCAGGCCACGATTCCACCTCATCTCTCAGGGAATGCACCAACCCATCTAGAAGGCCGTTACGTCCCCATGTCACAGATGGGGACACCGAGGCTAATAGCACAGCCTGAGTCACTAGACGAGCTGGGTCAGGAAGCCCATCTCCCTGACTTTGGATTGTTCTACCAGCAGGCGTGAATCTTGGCGTCCTGGGGCTCGAGTCCCTCCTCCTGGGGGATCCCACCACCCACCGAGGGCCCCCCCACCCACTGAACTCAGGGGAGCAGAGCTGACCAACCTGCCTGGGGCCCCACCTGGGGCTGGGGAAGGGCCGATCCCGGGCTCTGGGGGCTCTCCCAGTACTGGGCCAGCCGGTCCCCTGCAGGACAAGGACTTCTCGCTGGGGATCCGCTGGGGCCTCGCCTTCCTCACATTGTCACCTGGGCTGCCGGTCCCTAGACCAGAAACCTGCCCCTCTGAAGGCGACCACCGCTGCCTCCCTCGGGTCTCACTTACCCGAGTCCCTCCCCGGGATGCCCCGCATCTCTGACGCCTGCTCCCGTGGGGGTCGCCTCCCCTTGGACTGGGACGGGTCTGGCCTCCATCCCGGGAAACGCACTGCCTTTGGCGCATTATTTGGCCTAGAGGCCTGTGAACCTTCTGGCCCTGGGTCGTGAGGGATGCTCTCCCCTCTGTGGTGTGACCGTCCGGCCTTCTGCATCTCCGGTTTCTGTTTGGGCCACGGGAGGACCAGCCGTGTCCTCTCTGGCGTCAGGCTGTGGTGTCACGGCACAAACAGGGGTCTCCACCCCGAGACCGTTGTCACCGAAGGGGCCTCCTTTTTCCCACCTAATCTTTAATCCGTTGTGATTTCAATATCAAAGGAGAAAAAGTCTATTTCAAACGACCACAAAGTACAAAAATGAATCTGTCCCATCTGAAAAGTCGGTGCAGACGCAAAGGTATCTCTTACAAGATTTCACTTGAAGGAAACCTCCAGACTAGGTAACGGAACATGGAGAGAAAGCAGACTGGGGGTTCCCAGGGGCTGGCGGGGGCACGAAAGGGGAGTGAGGGCTCTGGGTACACGGTGACCCTTGGGGATCGAGATATTCTGCAGCAAAATTCTATGGCGGGGTTCACAGCGTTGTGAGCGTACCCAGGGCTCAGGAATTGCACAACGTGAAATAAATATAACATTTTATTGAAGATTAATATAGATTATAACTAATGAACACATAACATAACAGCTAAGAAATAGAAGAGAAAAAGGATAAGGGAGAAGAGGAAGAGACATTTTGGTGGGGGGTCGGGGTCAGGGATTGGAGAATAAATTTGAAATAAAATATAATAAACAAAAAATAAAATAAGATAAAAAAAAGCACCCTATATAGGTCTTCAACCCCTTGATTTTTGGCCGACATCCATGTGGGATCAGGGGCAGTGGAAGGGGCGGGGAGAAGGGCGATGGCAGGAGCAGTGTTGGGAGCGAAAGCGGGAACAGTGGAACCAGCAGGAGCAGGACCCAGCTGACTCTGCTCAGGTGCCCGCTGTCCCCGCACAGGTCCCAGGTCACCTGCTGGCTCCCGGGCCCCTGCAGGAGTCGCTCCAGATACCACGCCTGCCTGCAGATACGCCGAGGCCCCTGATGCCTTTGGGCCGGGCTCTGGAGCCGACCCGGCTTTTGCTCCCGCACCGGACTCTTGAGAAGGAAACAGAGTGATGGTTGCAGTGCTCCAAGGCCTCAGGGTGAGAGGAGGGAAGGTCCCCCACCCATCCAGCGCCGGCCTCTCCAGGGGCCTTTGCAGAGACACAACTCACCCCAGAGCCTCCCCGAGAAGCCGCGGCCAGGAACCCACACCAGGACCTCTGCACCCCTGCAGTCCTCAGCCCGGGGCTCTCAGTACGCTCCTGGCCCCACACCAGCCCCCGGGGGCTCCTCCCAGGGTGGACCAGCACCACCCGGGCCCCGTGCACCCCCATCGCCCACCCCCAGCTTTCTCACCCTCGGGCTCTGACTCCGTGGACTCCAAGTACTGGTCCCAGGACCGGTGAACGAAGACCTTACGGCGGGGCCGGGGCGCTGGAGGAGGCCTTCCCAGGCCAACTCCAGGCCCTGCTTCCCCAAACCTCAGTGCGGCCACTCTCTCCACGGGTCCAGGGTGGCCCTCCTGGGCGACGGGGCACAGGCACAACTCTGTAGGGCGGGTGAATCCAGATTCCGCCAATCGTTTCCCGATTTCATCGGTTGATTTCTGTAAAGACAGTGACCCGCGGACGGCCCGGAGACATCACAGCCCCGCCCGGCCACCTCAGTGTCCTTCCGCCCTCTCCCCCTGCAGCTCTCAGATCGGACACAGACCTGAGTGTGCACAGACCTGCACCCAGAGCACAGTGACATCCACCTACAGGGCTCGGGATGAACGTTGGGGACAAGAGGGCCACCCCAGCACACCCTGTCCTTCCTAGCCAGCCTTGACCTGGGGTGTGAGCATGACCCACCCACCAGGCATCTGACCCCTTCATCAGCCTGCACCTGCTCAGGTGGGCCCTCCACACACGACCCCTCCTTACACACACACACACACACACACACACACACACACAGACACACACACACACACACGGGAGGGGACGTGGGGCCGCACAGGTCAGATGAGAGTGGTGTCGGGCTGGACTGGAATCTCGGGGTCTCCTGTGTTACCTTTGGGTCCCTGCGAGCTAGAGACCTGAGGCGTCCTGTGGACGACCTGACCCAATGTCTCCAGGGTCGAGAAGCGTCGCGGCCACGGGCTCCCCCGAGCCGGCAGCCGCGGGACACGGGCACACAACAGGAGAACATGTTCGTCAGGGAAGGTGTCCCAACGAATGAGCCCAGTCGGGCGCTGTCTCCAGAACGTGGGTGCCTGGTGACCCGGGTTCCGAGTTCTGTTGGGGTCTGTTACCAGGGAGGTGAGGTCACTTCCTGGGGTCCCCTTACCCGGCTTCCTGCTCCTACAAGAGCCCCTCCCACCCCATGCCCTGTCCCTACAGTGACACCAACACAGCCCAGACACGACCCCGCAAGGCCTGGTGCAGTCGGTGCCGTGGCTTTGGGGCCACAGAGCTGGGTTCAGACCTTGGTCTTCGCCCTGACCAGTGCTGGGACCCTGCATTGTGCCTCCCGGGGCCCCCGGTCACCCGTCTGCACAGTGGGGTCCTTCTGGCATCTACTCGTAGGGGTACCATCAGGGAGCCACCCGTAGACACGTCCTGTGCCTGCTCTCCCATGAGGCTCGTGGGCACACGTGGCCGTGGAAGGACGAGGAAGGGGTGGGCCTGGCACGGAACACACTCACGCGGGGCTGGGTCCTCTCCCCATGGTGTGGGTCCCGGGCTATTGCCAGGAATCCTGATGTCCCTGCCCCATGGCCCCACTGCCTCCAGCCTTTCTCTTCTTTCCCCGTATTACCCACCCCCTCCCAGTGTGGACTCCCCTCTAATCTCCAGTTGGACAGTCAGAATGTGTGTGTGTGTGTGTGTGTGTGTGTGTGTGTGTGTGTGTACAATGGTTAAAAACCTTGGTGAATATGGCTTACGTGTCTTCTTAGGATGAGGAGGGCCATGGGGACGAGCTCCCCCTTGCTGGCTGTGGCCCAACGCCCCTGGATGGGGTCCGGGGCTCGCCTTTGGGATCCAGGTGCGTGCAACACAGCGGGGAGCAGACAGGGTGCTGAGGGCAGGCATGGACGCATCCGCAAAGGAACAAGGACAGAAGCGGTTTCTGTGAATGACAGCACCTTACGCATATCAATTCATCTGCTTATTCGAGAAAGGTAAACGTCCACTACATTGCGGGAAGGTTCTGGGGACTTGGACTCAGAGCAATGAGCCAACCTAGTTCCTGCTCGCATGGAGCTGACTGGAGCACGGAGGGGTTCACTGAGGACTTCTGGTGACAGCCATGTGGTCTCGCTGGGATCAGCGGGCTCGTCCAGCAGCTTAGGACCAAGCCAAGCAAGGCCCGCGGTGGAGGGGCTATTCCCAGCTACCCCAGATAAGCAAGCCTCCGTTCCCTTGGCCTGTCCTTAGATTTCCCATCTGTCCAATGGGTGTGTAGGGAAACACGCCCCTCGATTTGTCCGTGAACGTGGTCTCGACTCTTGCGGGCAGATGAGGAAGAACTTCCTGGTGGTCGGTCTCCCCACTGGTAACTCCAGGAGAGGGGTTGACATCACCAAGGGGATGGGGCGGCACCCCCGGGGGAATGGCTAGGGATCCTTTTCTGGTTAGCGGCCAAGCCGGACCGGGAGCCCTGGCCTCCAAACTCCGTCCTCAACCTCCCTACCGCCCAGATCCTCCCGCTCGATCCCTTGCTGTGACCTCCGCCTGAGATCCCGGAGGAGGCCCGGGAATGTCTCCCAGGAAGGAGGGGCTACGTGGTCGAGCAGGTCTTAGAACCCTGGAAGGAGCAGGAAGACAGGGCTCCCCAGACCTTACTCTCCAAGGGCAGGTGGGGGCAGGGCCTCTAGCCCAGTGAGTGCACGCACCTCCCTTTTCTTACCGGAGGGCAGAACCTTCTGTCTGGAGCAAGGGCCGGCGTTTTCCCGGGAGCCCCGCAGACGGCTCTGGAAAGCTCAGGGTGGAGCCAGACATCCATGTCAAGCCCCGCGGGGCCTCCGTACCTGGACCGGGCGACAACAGGAGACGTGTCTCTGTGGACAGATGCCAGGTCTCAGGCCACCTGCCACGGGCTCTGCCCTCCAAGTTCTGGGTGACCTCGGACAAAACCTCAGTGTTCCCTGCTCTAAAAAGAAGCGATGGGTTCCTCATGGGCTCGTCAAGCTGTGCTTCTGGGATTGGGGGTCGGGCCTCTAGGGGGCCGTGGACGTTCGGGGAGTCCACGCCTCCTCCCGATGTCACCCTGAGCAGCTCTGTCCTGTGTTTGCCACACAAGGCTTCTGCCTTAGGTACCGTCGGGACAACATATGCCCGCCCCCATATAGGTGAGGTTCAAAAACGTAAGGGCAGGTGAGCGCTGGGCCAAGCCTGTCCCTCCGGGTCTCTGCTCCTCTGTTCCGTGTTGTCCTGTGTGCTCAGGGGGACCAGTGGGTATGCAGTCTTGTTGCTCAGTCTACAGGAGTCCAGCTGAACCTGCAGGTCATTCTTTTACCAAATCCATCGTCCCGCACTCGCTAAGGCCTGGCCTCCACCCACAGCCCCCATCCTGTCCCTGATCCCACGCTGGTCATGGGGAGCAAATCTGCAAGCTCTTCTGAGACCAGCAGGCCGGGACCCCAGGAGCAGACCCAGGGAGAGGAGAGGGCTCCCCCTGCATCCGGCAGAGGAGCTGAGGGTGGGGCAAGGGGCCCAGACCCACATGTGAACGAGGGCATGTTCGGAGGGCCCTGTGTGCCCAGCAGGCTCACCCTGGGCTGCAGAGAAGGCCTTGCACTTTGGAGAAGGCTGGGAGGGACGAAGGTCCAGCCTCCCTCATCCACTGTGGGGGTTGGGGCCGCCTTGCCATTCAGGCTCCACAGGCTGGGACCTGGGGCAGGTGGTCTGGACCCTCTGGACTCGTGCCTCCTTGCAGGGACATGTGCAGCGGCCTCCCTCGCAGACTCGCCAGAGGGGACAGAGCGCAGGAAGATTCAGACCCTGCAAAGGAAGATGCCACGTGGGGGACCCCGTAGGGTCGTGCTCACTGACGAGGTTATGGTGCTCAGCACACAGCAGGGACCTGAGATCCCCGGCTGAATCAGGGAAGGAGGGAGGGAGTGAAACCACAGTAGCAGGGTCCACACCAGGTCAGGTCAGAGGGTGTCACAGCTCGGGCCCTGGAAGGGGGCACGGGACACGTCCGTCTGTCCCTCCAACACTGACCTTCCTCCACATGGGCCCTGCTGACCTCCTGGATCATGTCTACATCCTCTGCAAACAACGCTGAGTGTTCTCAGAAGGGGGAGAGCAGGCAGGGGCCAAGGACGGGCTTCCGGAATCCTGTGCCCTGGGGGACTCTGGGACAGCCTTCCAGGTGGCCCTTTGTGTCCTGCAGGCACCAGGCCACGATTCCACCTCATCTCTCAGGGAATGCACCAACCCATCTAGAAGGCCGTTACGTCCCCATGTCACAGATGGGGACACCGAGGCTAATAGCACAGCCTGAGTCACTAGACGAGCTGGGTCAGGAAGCCCATCTCCCTGACTTTGGATTGTTCTACCAGCAGGCGTGAATCTTGGCGTCCTGGGGCTCGAGTCCCTCCTCCTGGGGGATCCCACCACCCACCGAGGGCCCCCCCACCCACTGAACTCAGGGGAGCAGAGCTGACCAACCTGCCTGGGGCCCCACCTGGGGCTGGGGAAGGGCCGATCCCGGGCTCTGGGGGCTCTCCCAGTACTGGGCCAGCCGGTCCCCTGCAGGACAAGGACTTCTCGCTGGGGATCCGCTGGGGCCTCGCCTTCCTCACATTGTCACCTGGGCTGCCGGTCCCTAGACCAGAAACCTGCCCCTCTGAAGGCGACCACCGCTGCCTCCCTCGGGTCTCACTTACCCGAGTCCCTCCCCGGGATGCCCCGCATCTCTGACGCCTGCTCCCGTGGGGGTCGCCTCCCCTTGGACTGGGACGGGTCTGGCCTCCATCCCGGGAAACGCACTGCCTTTGGCGCATTATTTGGCCTAGAGGCCTGTGAACCTTCTGGCCCTGGGTCGTGAGGGATGCTCTCCCCTCTGTGGTGTGACCGTCCGGCCTTCTGCATCTCCGGTTTCTGTTTGGGCCACGGGAGGACCAGCCGTGTCCTCTCTGGCGTCAGGCTGTGGTGTCACGGCACAAACAGGGGTCTCCACCCCGAGACCATTGTCACCGAAGGGGCCTCCTTTTTCCCACCTAATCTTTAATCCGTTGTGATTTCAATATCGAAGGAGAAAAAGTCTATTTCAAACGACCACAAAGTACAAAAATGAATCTGTCCCATCTGAAAAGTCGGTGCAGACGCAAAGGTATCTCTTACAAGATTTCACTTGAAGGAAACCTCCAGACTAGGTAACGGAACATGGAGAGAAAGCAGACTGGGGGTTCCCAGGGGCTGGCGGGGGCACGAAAGGGGAGTGAGGGCTCTGGGTACACGGTGACCCTTGGGGATCGAGATATTCTGCAGCAAAATTCTATGGCGGGGTTCACAGCGTTGTGAGCGTACCCAGGGCTCAGGAATTGCACAACGTGAAATAAATATAACATTTTATTGAAGATTAATATAGATTATAACTAATGAACACATAACATAACAGCTAAGAAATAGAAGAGAAAAAGGATAAGGGAGAAGAGGAAGAGACATTTTGGTGGGGGGTCGGGGTCAGGGATTGGAGAATAAATTTGAAATAAAATATAATAAACAAAAAATAAAATAAGATAAAAAAAAGCACCCTATATAGGTCTTCAACCCCTTGATTTTTGGCCGACATCCATGTGGGATCAGGGGCAGTGGAAGGGGCGGGGAGAAGGGCGATGGCAGGAGCAGTGTTGGGAGCGAAAGCGGGAACAGTGGAACCAGCAGGAGCAGGACCCAGCTGACTCTGCTCAGGTGCCCGCTGTCCCCGCACAGGTCCCAGGTCACCTGCTGGCTCCCGGGCCCCTGCAGGAGTCGCTCCAGATACCACGCCTGCCTGCAGATACGCCGAGGCCCCTGATGCCTTTGGGCCGGGCTCTGGAGCCGACCCGGCTTTTGCTCCCGCACCGGACTCTTGAGAAGGAAACAGAGTGATGGTTGCAGTGCTCCAAGGCCTCAGGGTGAGAGGAGGGAAGGTCCCCCACCCATCCAGCGCCGGCCTCTCCAGGGGCCTTTGCAGAGACACAACTCACCCCAGAGCCTCCCCGAGAAGCCGCGGCCAGGAACCCACACCAGGACCTCTGCACCCCTGCAGTCCTCAGCCCGGGGCTCTCAGTACGCTCCTGGCCCCACACCAGCCCCCGGGGGCTCCTCCCAGGGTGGACCAGCACCACCCGGGCCCCGTGCACCCCCATCGCCCACCCCCAGCGTTCTCACCCTCGGGCTCTGACTCCGTGGACTCCAAGTACTGGTCCCAGGACCGGTGAACGAAGACCTTACGGCGGGGCCGGGGCGCTGGAGGAGGCCTTCCCAGGCCAACTCCAGGCCCTGCTTCCCCAAACCTCAGTGCGGCCACTCTCTCCACGGGTCCAGGGTGGCCCTCCTGGGCGACGGGGCACAGGCACAACTCTGTAGGGCGGGTGAATCCAGATTCCGCCAATCGTTTCCCGATTTCATCGGTTGATTTCTGTAAAGACAGTGACCCGCGGACGGCCCGGAGACATCACAGCCCCGCCCGGCCACCTCAGTGTCCTTCCGCCCTCTCCCCCTGCAGCTCTCAGATCGGACACAGACCTGAGTGTGCACAGACCTGCACCCAGAGCACAGTGACATCCACCTACAGGGCTCGGGATGAACGTTGGGGACAAGAGGGCCACCCCAGCACACCCTGTCCCTCCTAGCCAGCCTTGACCTGGGGTGTGAGCATGACCCACCCACCAGGCATCTGACCCCTTCATCAGCCTGCACCTGCTCAGGTGGGCCCTCCACACACGACCCCTCCTTACACACACACACACACACACACACACACACACAGACACACACACACACACACGGGAGGGGACGTGGGGCCGCACAGGTCAGATGAGAGTGGTGTCGGGCTGGACTGGAATCTCGGGGTCTCCTGTGTTACCTTTGGGTCCCTGCGAGCTAGAGACCTGAGGCGTCCTGTGGACGACCTGACCCAATGTCTCCAGGGTCGAGAAGCGTCGCGGCCACGGGCTCCCCCGAGCCGGCAGCCGCGGGACACGGGCACACAACAGGAGAACATGTTCGTCAGGGAAGGTGTCCCAACGAATGAGCCCAGTCGGGCGCTGTCTCCAGAACGTGGGTGCCTGGTGACCCGGGTTCCGAGTTCTGTTGGGGTCTGTTACCAGGGAGGTGAGGTCACTTCCTGGGGTCCCCTTACCCGGCTTCCTGCTCCTACAAGAGCCCCTCCCACCCCATGCCCTGTCCCTACAGTGACACCAACACAGCCCAGACACGACCCCGCAAGGCCTGGTGCAGTCGGTGCCGTGGCTTTGGGGCCACAGAGCTGGGTTCAGACCTTGGTCTTCGCCCTGACCAGTGCTGGGACCCTGCATTGTGCCTCCCGGGGCCCCCGGTCACCCGTCTGCACAGTGGGGTCCTTCTGGCATCTACTCGTAGGGGTACCATCAGGGAGCCACCCGTAGACACGTCCTGTGCCTGCTCTCCCATGAGGCTCGTGGGCACACGTGGCCGTGGAAGGACGAGGAAGGGGTGGGCCTGGCACGGAACACACTCACGCGGGGCTGGGTCCTCTCCCCATGGTGTGGGTCCCGGGCTATTGCCAGGAATCCTGATGTCCCTGCCCCATGGCCCCACTGCCTCCAGCCTTTCTCTTCTTTCCCCGTATTACCCACCCCCTCCCAGTGTGGACTCCCCTCTAATCTCCAGTTGGACAGTCAGAATGTGTGTGTGTGTGTGTGTGTGTGTGTGTGTGTGTGTGTGTGTGTACAATGGTTAAAAACCTTGGTGAATATGGCTTACGTGTCTTCTTAGGATGAGGAGGGCCATGGGGACGAGCTCCCCCTTGCTGGCTGTGGCCCAACGCCCCTGGGTGGGGTCCGGGGCTCGCCTTTGGGATCCAGGTGCGTGCAACACAGCGGGGAGCAGACAGGGTGCTGAGGGCAGGCATGGACGCATCCGCAAAGGAACAAGGACAGAAGCGGTTTCTGTGAATGACAGCACCTTACGCATATCAATTCATCTGCTTATTCGAGAAAGGTAAACGTCCACTACATTGCGGGAAGGTTCTGGGGACTTGGACTCAGAGCAATGAGCCAACCTAGTTCCTGCTCGCATGGAGCTGACTGGAGCACGGAGGGGTTCACTGAGGACTTCTGGTGACAGCCATGTGGTCTCGCTGGGATCAGCGGGCTCGTCCAGCAGCTTAGGACCAAGCCAAGCAAGGCCCGCGGTGGAGGGGCTATTCCCAGCTACCCCAGATAAGCAAGCCTCCGTTCCCTTGGCCTGTCCTTAGATTTCCCATCTGTCCAATGGGTGTGTAGGGAAACACGCCCCTCGATTTGTCCGTGAACGTGGTCTCGACTCTTGCGGGCAGATGAGGAAGAACTTCCTGGTGGTCGGTCTCCCCACTGGTAACTCCAGGAGAGGGGTTGACATCACCAAGGGGATGGGGCGGCACCCCCGGGGGAATGGCTAGGGATCCTTTTCTGGTTAGCGGCCAAGCCGGACCGGGAGCCCTGGCCTCCAAACTCCGTCCTCAACCTCCCTACCGCCCAGATCCTCCCGCTCGATCCCTTGCTGTGACCTCCGCCTGAGATCCCGGAGGAGGCCCGGGAATGTCTCCCAGGAAGGAGGGGCTACGTGGTCGAGCAGGTCTTAGAACCCTGGAAGGAGCAGGAAGACAGGGCTCCCCAGACCTTACTCTCCAAGGGCAGGTGGGGGCAGGGCCTCTAGCCCAGTGAGTGCACGCACCTCCCTTTTCTTACCGGAGGGCAGAACCTTCTGTCTGGAGCAAGGGCCGGCGTTTTCCCGGGAGCCCCGCAGACGGCTCTGGAAAGCTCAGGGTGGAGCCAGACATCCATGTCAAGCCCCGCGGGGCCTCCGTACCTGGACCGGGCGACAACAGGAGACGTGTCTCTGTGGACAGATGCCAGGTCTCAGGCCACCTGCCACGGGCTCTGCCCTCCAAGTTCTGGGTGACCTCGGACAAAACCTCAGTGTTCCCTGCTCTAAAAAGAAGCGATGGGTTCCTCATGGGCTCGTCAAGCTGTGCTTCTGGGATTGGGGGTCGGGCCTCTAGGGGGCCGTGGACGTTCGGGGAGTCCACGCCTCCTCCCGATGTCACCCTGAGCAGCTCTGTCCTGTGTTTGCCACACAAGGCTTCTGCCTTAGGTACCGTCGGGACAACATATGCCCGCCCCCATATAGGTGAGGTTCAAAAACGTAAGGGCAGGTGAGCGCTGGGCCAAGCCTGTCCCTCCGGGTCTCTGCTCCTCTGTTCCGTGTTGTCCTGTGTGCTCAGGGGGACCAGTGGGTATGCAGTCTTGTTGCTCAGTCTACAGGAGTCCAGCTGAACCTGCAGGTCATTCTTTTACCAAATCCATCGTCCCGCACTCGCTAAGGCCTGGCCTCCACCCACAGCCCCCATCCTGTCCCTGATCCCACGCTGGTCATGGGGAGCAAATCTGCAAGCTCTTCTGAGACCAGCAGGCCGGGACCCCAGGAGCAGACCCAGGGAGAGGAGAGGGCTCCCCCTGCATCCGGCAGAGGAGCTGAGGGTGGGGCAAGGGGCCCAGACCCACATGTGAACGAGGGCATGTTCGGAGGGCCCTGTGTGCCCAGCAGGCTCACCCTGGGCTGCAGAGAAGGCCTTGCACTTTGGAGAAGGCTGGGAGGGACGAAGGTCCAGCCTCCCTCATCCACTGTGGGGGTTGGGGCCGCCTTGCCATTCAGGCTCCACAGGCTGGGACCTGGGGCAGGTGGTCTGGACCCTCTGGACTCGTGCCTCCTTGCAGGGACATGTGCAGCGGCCTCCCTCGCAGACTCGCCAGAGGGGACAGAGCGCAGGAAGATTCAGACCCTGCAAAGGAAGATGCCACGTGGGGGACCCCGTAGGGTCGTGCTCACTGACGAGGTTATGGTGCTCAGCACACAGCAGGGACCTGAGATCCCCGGCTGAATCAGGGAAGGAGGGAGGGAGTGAAACCACAGTAGCAGGGTCCACACCAGGTCAGGTCAGAGGGTGTCACAGCTCGGGCCCTGGAAGGGGGCACGGGACACGTCCGTCTGTCCCTCCAACACTGACCTTCCTCCACATGGGCCCTGCTGACCTCCTGGATCATGTCTACATCCTCTGCAAACAACGCTGAGTGTTCTCAGAAGGGGGAGAGCAGGCAGGGGCCAAGGACGGGCTTCCGGAATCCTGTGCCCTGGGGGACTCTGGGACAGCCTTCCAGGTGGCCCTTTGTGTCCTGCAGGCACCAGGCCACGATTCCACCTCATCTCTCAGGGAATGCACCAACCCATCTAGAAGGCCGTTACGTCCCCATGTCACAGATGGGGACACCGAGGCTAATAGCACAGCCTGAGTCACTAGACGAGCTGGGTCAGGAAGCCCATCTCCCTGACTTTGGATTGTTCTACCAGCAGGCGTGAATCTTGGCGTCCTGGGGCTCGAGTCCCTCCTCCTGGGGGATCCCACCACCCACCGAGGGCCCCCCCACCCACTGAACTCAGGGGAGCAGAGCTGACCAACCTGCCTGGGGCCCCACCTGGGGCTGGGGAAGGGCCGATCCCGGGCTCTGGGGGCTCTCCCAGTACTGGGCCAGCCGGTCCCCTGCAGGACAAGGACTTCTCGCTGGGGATCCGCTGGGGCCTCGCCTTCCTCACATTGTCACCTGGGCTGCCGGTCCCTAGACCAGAAACCTGCCCCTCTGAAGGCGACCACCGCTGCCTCCCTCGGGTCTCACTTACCCGAGTCCCTCCCCGGGATGCCCCGCATCTCTGACGCCTGCTCCCGTGGGGGTCGCCTCCCCTTGGACTGGGACGGGTCTGGCCTCCATCCCGGGAAACGCACTGCCTTTGGCGCATTATTTGGCCTAGAGGCCTGTGAACCTTCTGGCCCTGGGTCGTGAGGGATGCTCTCCCCTCTGTGGTGTGACCGTCCGGCCTTCTGCATCTCCGGTTTCTGTTTGGGCCACGGGAGGACCAGCCGTGTCCTCTCTGGCGTCAGGCTGTGGTGTCACGGCACAAACAGGGGTCTCCACCCCGAGACCATTGTCACCGAAGGGGCCTCCTTTTTCCCACCTAATCTTTAATCCGTTGTGATTTCAATATCGAAGGAGAAAAAGTCTATTTCAAACGACCACAAAGTACAAAAATGAATCTGTCCCATCTGAAAAGTCGGTGCAGACGCAAAGGTATCTCTTACAAGATTTCACTTGAAGGAAACCTCCAGACTAGGTAACGGAACATGGAGAGAAAGCAGACTGGGGGTTCCCAGGGGCTGGCGGGGGCACGAAAGGGGAGTGAGGGCTCTGGGTACACGGTGACCCTTGGGGATCGAGATATTCTGCAGCAAAATTCTATGGCGGGGTTCACAGCGTTGTGAGCGTACCCAGGGCTCAGGAATTGCACAACGTGAAATAAATATAACATTTTATTGAAGATTAATATAGATTATAACTAATGAACACATAACATAACAGCTAAGAAATAGAAGAGAAAAAGGATAAGGGAGAAGAGGAAGAGACATTTTGGTGGGGGGTCGGGGTCAGGGATTGGAGAATAAATTTGAAATAAAATATAATAAACAAAAAATAAAATAAGATAAAAAAAAGCACCCTATATAGGTCTTCAACCCCTTGATTTTTGGCCGACATCCATGTGGGATCAGGGGCAGTGGAAGGGGCGGGGAGAAGGGCGATGGCAGGAGCAGTGTTGGGAGCGAAAGCGGGAACAGTGGAACCAGCAGGAGCAGGACCCAGCTGACTCTGCTCAGGTGCCCGCTGTCCCCGCACAGGTCCCAGGTCACCTGCTGGCTCCCGGGCCCCTGCAGGAGTCGCTCCAGATACCACGCCTGCCTGCAGATACGCCGAGGCCCCTGATGCCTTTGGGCCGGGCTCTGGAGCCGACCCGGCTTTTGCTCCCGCACCGGACTCTTGAGAAGGAAACAGAGTGATGGTTGCAGTGCTCCAAGGCCTCAGGGTGAGAGGAGGGAAGGTCCCCCACCCATCCAGCGCCGGCCTCTCCAGGGGCCTTTGCAGAGACACAACTCACCCCAGAGCCTCCCCGAGAAGCCGCGGCCAGGAACCCACACCAGGACCTCTGCACCCCTGCAGTCCTCAGCCCGGGGCTCTCAGTACGCTCCTGGCCCCACACCAGCCCCCGGGGGCTCCTCCCAGGGTGGACCAGCACCACCCGGGCCCCGTGCACCCCCATCGCCCACCCCCAGCGTTCTCACCCTCGGGCTCTGACTCCGTGGACTCCAAGTACTGGTCCCAGGACCGGTGAACGAAGACCTTACGGCGGGGCCGGGGCGCTGGAGGAGGCCTTCCCAGGCCAACTCCAGGCCCTGCTTCCCCAAACCTCAGTGCGGCCACTCTCTCCACGGGTCCAGGGTGGCCCTCCTGGGCGACGGGGCACAGGCACAACTCTGTAGGGCGGGTGAATCCAGATTCCGCCAATCGTTTCCCGATTTCATCGGTTGATTTCTGTAAAGACAGTGACCCGCGGACGGCCCGGAGACATCACAGCCCCGCCCGGCCACCTCAGTGTCCTTCCGCCCTCTCCCCCTGCAGCTCTCAGATCGGACACAGACCTGAGTGTGCACAGACCTGCACCCAGAGCACAGTGACATCCACCTACAGGGCTCGGGATGAACGTTGGGGACAAGAGGGCCACCCCAGCACACCCTGTCCCTCCTAGCCAGCCTTGACCTGGGGTGTGAGCATGACCCACCCACCAGGCATCTGACCCCTTCATCAGCCTGCACCTGCTCAGGTGGGCCCTCCACACACGACCCCTCCTTACACACACACACACACACACACACACACACACAGACACACACACACACACGGGAGGGGACGTGGGGCCGCACAGGTCAGATGAGAGTGGTGTCGGGCTGGACTGGAATCTCGGGGTCTCCTGTGTTACCTTTGGGTCCCTGCGAGCTAGAGACCTGAGGCGTCCTGTGGACGACCTGACCCAATGTCTCCAGGGTCGAGAAGCGTCGCGGCCACGGGCTCCCCCGAGCCGGCAGCCGCGGGACACGGGCACACAACAGGAGAACATGTTCGTCAGGGAAGGTGTCCCAACGAATGAGCCCAGTCGGGCGCTGTCTCCAGAACGTGGGTGCCTGGTGACCCGGGTTCCGAGTTCTGTTGGGGTCTGTTACCAGGGAGGTGAGGTCACTTCCTGGGGTCCCCTTACCCGGCTTCCTGCTCCTACAAGAGCCCCTCCCACCCCATGCCCTGTCCCTACAGTGACACCAACACAGCCCAGACACGACCCCGCAAGGCCTGGTGCAGTCGGTGCCGTGGCTTTGGGGCCACAGAGCTGGGTTCAGACCTTGGTCTTCGCCCTGACCAGTGCTGGGACCCTGCATTGTGCCTCCCGGGGCCCCCGGTCACCCGTCTGCACAGTGGGGTCCTTCTGGCATCTACTCGTAGGGGTACCATCAGGGAGCCACCCGTAGACACGTCCTGTGCCTGCTCTCCCATGAGGCTCGTGGGCACACGTGGCCGTGGAAGGACGAGGAAGGGGTGGGCCTGGCACGGAACACACTCACGCGGGGCTGGGTCCTCTCCCCATGGTGTGGGTCCCGGGCTATTGCCAGGAATCCTGATGTCCCTGCCCCATGGCCCCACTGCCTCCAGCCTTTCTCTTCTTTCCCCGTATTACCCACCCCCTCCCAGTGTGGACTCCCCTCTAATCTCCAGTTGGACAGTCAGAATGTGTGTGTGTGTGTGTGTGTGTGTGTGTGTGTGTGTGTGTGTACAATGGTTAAAAACCTTGGTGAATATGGCTTACGTGTCTTCTTAGGATGAGGAGGGCCATGGGGACGAGCTCCCCCTTGCTGGCTGTGGCCCAACGCCCCTGGGTGGGGTCCGGGGCTCGCCTTTGGGATCCAGGTGCGTGCAACACAGCGGGGAGCAGACAGGGTGCTGAGGGCAGGCATGGACGCATCCGCAAAGGAACAAGGACAGAAGCGGTTTCTGTGAATGACAGCACCTTACGCATATCAATTCATCTGCTTATTCGAGAAAGGTAAACGTCCACTACATTGCGGGAAGGTTCTGGGGACTTGGACTCAGAGCAATGAGCCAACCTAGTTCCTGCTCGCATGGAGCTGACTGGAGCACGGAGGGGTTCACTGAGGACTTCTGGTGACAGCCATGTGGTCTCGCTGGGATCAGCGGGCTCGTCCAGCAGCTTAGGACCAAGCCAAGCAAGGCCCGCGGTGGAGGGGCTATTCCCAGCTACCCCAGATAAGCAAGCCTCCGTTCCCTTGGCCTGTCCTTAGATTTCCCATCTGTCCAATGGGTGTGTAGGGAAACACGCCCCTCGATTTGTCCGTGAACGTGGTCTCGACTCTTGCGGGCAGATGAGGAAGAACTTCCTGGTGGTCGGTCTCCCCACTGGTAACTCCAGGAGAGGGGTTGACATCACCAAGGGGATGGGGCGGCACCCCCGGGGGAATGGCTAGGGATCCTTTTCTGGTTAGCGGCCAAGCCGGACCGGGAGCCCTGGCCTCCAAACTCCGTCCTCAACCTCCCTACCGCCCAGATCCTCCCGCTCGATCCCTTGCTGTGACCTCCGCCTGAGATCCCGGAGGAGGCCCGGGAATGTCTCCCAGGAAGGAGGGGCTACGTGGTCGAGCAGGTCTTAGAACCCTGGAAGGAGCAGGAAGACAGGGCTCCCCAGACCTTACTCTCCAAGGGCAGGTGGGGGCAGGGCCTCTAGCCCAGTGAGTGCACGCACCTCCCTTTTCTTACCGGAGGGCAGAACCTTCTGTCTGGAGCAAGGGCCGGCGTTTTCCCGGGAGCCCCGCAGACGGCTCTGGAAAGCTCAGGGTGGAGCCAGACATCCATGTCAAGCCCCGCGGGGCCTCCGTACCTGGACCGGGCGACAACAGGAGACGTGTCTCTGTGGACAGATGCCAGGTCTCAGGCCACCTGCCACGGGCTCTGCCCTCCAAGTTCTGGGTGACCTCGGACAAAACCTCAGTGTTCCCTGCTCTAAAAAGAAGCGATGGGTTCCTCATGGGCTCGTCAAGCTGTGCTTCTGGGATTGGGGGTCGGGCCTCTAGGGGGCCGTGGACGTTCGGGGAGTCCACGCCTCCTCCCGATGTCACCCTGAGCAGCTCTGTCCTGTGTTTGCCACACAAGGCTTCTGCCTTAGGTACCGTCGGGACAACATATGCCCGCCCCCATATAGGTGAGGTTCAAAAACGTAAGGGCAGGTGAGCGCTGGGCCAAGCCTGTCCCTCCGGGTCTCTGCTCCTCTGTTCCGTGTTGTCCTGTGTGCTCAGGGGGACCAGTGGGTATGCAGTCTTGTTGCTCAGTCTACAGGAGTCCAGCTGAACCTGCAGGTCATTCTTTTACCAAATCCATCGTCCCGCACTCGCTAAGGCCTGGCCTCCACCCACAGCCCCCATCCTGTCCCTGATCCCACGCTGGTCATGGGGAGCAAATCTGCAAGCTCTTCTGAGACCAGCAGGCCGGGACCCCAGGAGCAGACCCAGGGAGAGGAGAGGGCTCCCCCTGCATCCGGCAGAGGAGCTGAGGGTGGGGCAAGGGGCCCAGACCCACATGTGAACGAGGGCATGTTCGGAGGGCCCTGTGTGCCCAGCAGGCTCACCCTGGGCTGCAGAGAAGGCCTTGCACTTTGGAGAAGGCTGGGAGGGACGAAGGTCCAGCCTCCCTCATCCACTGTGGGGGTTGGGGCCGCCTTGCCATTCAGGCTCCACAGGCTGGGACCTGGGGCAGGTGGTCTGGACCCTCTGGACTCGTGCCTCCTTGCAGGGACATGTGCAGCGGCCTCCCTCGCAGACTCGCCAGAGGGGACAGAGCGCAGGAAGATTCAGACCCTGCAAAGGAAGATGCCACGTGGGGGACCCCGTAGGGTCGTGCTCACTGACGAGGTTATGGTGCTCAGCACACAGCAGGGACCTGAGATCCCCGGCTGAATCAGGGAAGGAGGGAGGGAGTGAAACCACAGTAGCAGGGTCCACACCAGGTCAGGTCAGAGGGTGTCACAGCTCGGGCCCTGGAAGGGGGCACGGGACACGTCCGTCTGTCCCTCCAACACTGACCTTCCTCCACATGGGCCCTGCTGACCTCCTGGATCATGTCTACATCCTCTGCAAACAACGCTGAGTGTTCTCAGAAGGGGGAGAGCAGGCAGGGGCCAAGGACGGGCTTCCGGAATCCTGTGCCCTGGGGGACTCTGGGACAGCCTTCCAGGTGGCCCTTTGTGTCCTGCAGGCACCAGGCCACGATTCCACCTCATCTCTCAGGGAATGCACCAACCCATCTAGAAGGCCGTTACGTCCCCATGTCACAGATGGGGACACCGAGGCTAATAGCACAGCCTGAGTCACTAGACGAGCTGGGTCAGGAAGCCCATCTCCCTGACTTTGGATTGTTCTACCAGCAGGCGTGAATCTTGGCGTCCTGGGGCTCGAGTCCCTCCTCCTGGGGGATCCCACCACCCACCGAGGGCCCCCCCACCCACTGAACTCAGGGGAGCAGAGCTGACCAACCTGCCTGGGGCCCCACCTGGGGCTGGGGAAGGGCCGATCCCGGGCTCTGGGGGCTCTCCCAGTACTGGGCCAGCCGGTCCCCTGCAGGACAAGGACTTCTCGCTGGGGATCCGCTGGGGCCTCGCCTTCCTCACATTGTCACCTGGGCTGCCGGTCCCTAGACCAGAAACCTGCCCCTCTGAAGGCGACCACCGCTGCCTCCCTCGGGTCTCACTTACCCGAGTCCCTCCCCGGGATGCCCCGCATCTCTGACGCCTGCTCCCGTGGGGGTCGCCTCCCCTTGGACTGGGACGGGTCTGGCCTCCATCCCGGGAAACGCACTGCCTTTGGCGCATTATTTGGCCTAGAGGCCTGTGAACCTTCTGGCCCTGGGTCGTGAGGGATGCTCTCCCCTCTGTGGTGTGACCGTCCGGCCTTCTGCATCTCCGGTTTCTGTTTGGGCCACGGGAGGACCAGCCGTGTCCTCTCTGGCGTCAGGCTGTGGTGTCACGGCACAAACAGGGGTCTCCACCCCGAGACCATTGTCACCGAAGGGGCCTCCTTTTTCCCACCTAATCTTTAATCCGTTGTGATTTCAATATCAAAGGAGAAAAAGTCTATTTCAAACGACCACAAAGTACAAAAATGAATCTGTCCCATCTGAAAAGTCGGTGCAGACGCAAAGGTATCTCTTACAAGATTTCACTTGAAGGAAACCTCCAGACTAGGTAACGGAACATGGAGAGAAAGCAGACTGGGGGTTCCCAGGGGCTGGCGGGGGCACGAAAGGGGAGTGAGGGCTCTGGGTACACGGTGACCCTTGGGGATCGAGATATTCTGCAGCAAAATTCTATGGCGGGGTTCACAGCGTTGTGAGCGTACCCAGGGCTCAGGAATTGCACAACGTGAAATAAATATAACATTTTATTGAAGATTAATATAGATTATAACTAATGAACACATAACATAACAGCTAAGAAATAGAAGAGAAAAAGGATAAGGGAGAAGAGGAAGAGACATTTTGGTGGGGGGTCGGGGTCAGGGATTGGAGAATAAATTTGAAATAAAATATAATAAACAAAAAATAAAATAAGATAAAAAAAAGCACCCTATATAGGTCTTCAACCCCTTGATTTTTGGCCGACATCCATGTGGGATCAGGGGCAGTGGAAGGGGCGGGGAGAAGGGCGATGGCAGGAGCAGTGTTGGGAGCGAAAGCGGGAACAGTGGAACCAGCAGGAGCAGGACCCAGCTGACTCTGCTCAGGTGCCCGCTGTCCCCGCACAGGTCCCAGGTCACCTGCTGGCTCCCGGGCCCCTGCAGGAGTCGCTCCAGATACCACGCCTGCCTGCAGATACGCCGAGGCCCCTGATGCCTTTGGGCCGGGCTCTGGAGCCGACCCGGCTTTTGCTCCCGCACCGGACTCTTGAGAAGGAAACAGAGTGATGGTTGCAGTGCTCCAAGGCCTCAGGGTGAGAGGAGGGAAGGTCCCCCACCCATCCAGCGCCGGCCTCTCCAGGGGCCTTTGCAGAGACACAACTCACCCCAGAGCCTCCCCGAGAAGCCGCGGCCAGGAACCCACACCAGGACCTCTGCACCCCTGCAGTCCTCAGCCCGGGGCTCTCAGTACGCTCCTGGCCCCACACCAGCCCCCGGGGGCTCCTCCCAGGGTGGACCAGCACCACCCGGGCCCCGTGCACCCCCATCGCCCACCCCCAGCGTTCTCACCCTCGGGCTCTGACTCCGTGGACTCCAAGTACTGGTCCCAGGACCGGTGAACGAAGACCTTACGGCGGGGCCGGGGCGCTGGAGGAGGCCTTCCCAGGCCAACTCCAGGCCCTGCTTCCCCAAACCTCAGTGCGGCCACTCTCTCCACGGGTCCAGGGTGGCCCTCCTGGGCGACGGGGCACAGGCACAACTCTGTAGGGCGGGTGAATCCAGATTCCGCCAATCGTTTCCCGATTTCATCGGTTGATTTCTGTAAAGACAGTGACCCGCGGACGGCCCGGAGACATCACAGCCCCGCCCGGCCACCTCAGTGTCCTTCCGCCCTCTCCCCCTGCAGCTCTCAGATCGGACACAGACCTGAGTGTGCACAGACCTGCACCCAGAGCACAGTGACATCCACCTACAGGGCTCGGGATGAACGTTGGGGACAAGAGGGCCACCCCAGCACACCCTATCCCTCCTAGCCAGCCTTGACCTGGGGTGTGAGCATGACCCACCCACCAGGCATCTGACCCCTTCATCAGCCTGCACCTGCTCAGGTGGGCCCTCCACACACGACCCCTCCTTACACACACACACACACACACACACACACACACAGACACACACACACACACGGGAGGGGACGTGGGGCCGCACAGGTCAGATGAGAGTGGTGTCGGGCTGGACTGGAATCTCGGGGTCTCCTGTGTTACCTTTGGGTCCCTGCGAGCTAGAGACCTGAGGCGTCCTGTGGACGACCTGACCCAATGTCTCCAGGGTCGAGAAGCGTCGCGGCCACGGGCTCCCCCGAGCCGGCAGCCGCGGGACACGGGCACACAACAGGAGAACATGTTCGTCAGGGAAGGTGTCCCAACGAATGAGCCCAGTCGGGCGCTGTCTCCAGAACGTGGGTGCCTGGTGACCCGGGTTCCGAGTTCTGTTGGGGTCTGTTACCAGGGAGGTGAGGTCACTTCCTGGGGTCCCCTTACCCGGCTTCCTGCTCCTACAAGAGCCCCTCCCACCCCATGCCCTGTCCCTACAGTGACACCAACACAGCCCAGACACGACCCCGCAAGGCCTGGTGCAGTCGGTGCCGTGGCTTTGGGGCCACAGAGCTGGGTTCAGACCTTGGTCTTCGCCCTGACCAGTGCTGGGACCCTGCATTGTGCCTCCCGGGGCCCCCGGTCACCCGTCTGCACAGTGGGGTCCTTCTGGCATCTACTCGTAGGGGTACCATCAGGGAGCCACCCGTAGACACGTCCTGTGCCTGCTCTCCCATGAGGCTCGTGGGCACACGTGGCCGTGGAAGGACGAGGAAGGGGTGGGCCTGGCACGGAACACACTCACGCGGGGCTGGGTCCTCTCCCCATGGTGTGGGTCCCGGGCTATTGCCAGGAATCCTGATGTCCCTGCCCCATGGCCCCACTGCCTCCAGCCTTTCTCTTCTTTCCCCGTATTACCCACCCCCTCCCAGTGTGGACTCCCCTCTAATCTCCAGTTGGACAGTCAGAATGTGTGTGTGTGTGTGTGTGTGTGTGTGTGTGTGTGTGTGTGTACAATGGTTAAAAACCTTGGTGAATATGGCTTACGTGTCTTCTTAGGATGAGGAGGGCCATGGGGACGAGCTCCCCCTTGCTGGCTGTGGCCCAACGCCCCTGGGTGGGGTCCGGGGCTCGCCTTTGGGATCCAGGTGCGTGCAACACAGCGGGGAGCAGACAGGGTGCTGAGGGCAGGCATGGACGCATCCGCAAAGGAACAAGGACAGAAGCGGTTTCTGTGAATGACAGCACCTTACGCATATCAATTCATCTGCTTATTCGAGAAAGGTAAACGTCCACTACATTGCGGGAAGGTTCTGGGGACTTGGACTCAGAGCAATGAGCCAACCTAGTTCCTGCTCGCATGGAGCTGACTGGAGCACGGAGGGGTTCACTGAGGACTTCTGGTGACAGCCATGTGGTCTCGCTGGGATCAGCGGGCTCGTCCAGCAGCTTAGGACCAAGCCAAGCAAGGCCCGCGGTGGAGGGGCTATTCCCAGCTACCCCAGATAAGCAAGCCTCCGTTCCCTTGGCCTGTCCTTAGATTTCCCATCTGTCCAATGGGTGTGTAGGGAAACACGCCCCTCGATTTGTCCGTGAACGTGGTCTCGACTCTTGCGGGCAGATGAGGAAGAACTTCCTGGTGGTCGGTCTCCCCACTGGTAACTCCAGGAGAGGGGTTGACATCACCAAGGGGATGGGGCGGCACCCCCGGGGGAATGGCTAGGGATCCTTTTCTGGTTAGCGGCCAAGCCGGACCGGGAGCCCTGGCCTCCAAACTCCGTCCTCAACCTCCCTACCGCCCAGATCCTCCCGCTCGATCCCTTGCTGTGACCTCCGCCTGAGATCCCGGAGGAGGCCCGGGAATGTCTCCCAGGAAGGAGGGGCTACGTGGTCGAGCAGGTCTTAGAACCCTGGAAGGAGCAGGAAGACAGGGCTCCCCAGACCTTACTCTCCAAGGGCAGGTGGGGGCAGGGCCTCTAGCCCAGTGAGTGCACGCACCTCCCTTTTCTTACCGGAGGGCAGAACCTTCTGTCTGGAGCAAGGGCCGGCGTTTTCCCGGGAGCCCCGCAGACGGCTCTGGAAAGCTCAGGGTGGAGCCAGACATCCATGTCAAGCCCCGCGGGGCCTCCGTACCTGGACCGGGCGACAACAGGAGACGTGTCTCTGTGGACAGATGCCAGGTCTCAGGCCACCTGCCACGGGCTCTGCCCTCCAAGTTCTGGGTGACCTCGGACAAAACCTCAGTGTTCCCTGCTCTAAAAAGAAGCGATGGGTTCCTCATGGGCTCGTCAAGCTGTGCTTCTGGGATTGGGGGTCGGGCCTCTAGGGGGCCGTGGACGTTCGGGGAGTCCACGCCTCCTCCCGATGTCACCCTGAGCAGCTCTGTCCTGTGTTTGCCACACAAGGCTTCTGCCTTAGGTACCGTCGGGACAACATATGCCCGCCCCCATATAGGTGAGGTTCAAAAACGTAAGGGCAGGTGAGCGCTGGGCCAAGCCTGTCCCTCCGGGTCTCTGCTCCTCTGTTCCGTGTTGTCCTGTGTGCTCAGGGGGACCAGTGGGTATGCAGTCTTGTTGCTCAGTCTACAGGAGTCCAGCTGAACCTGCAGGTCATTCTTTTACCAAATCCATCGTCCCGCACTCGCTAAGGCCTGGCCTCCACCCACAGCCCCCATCCTGTCCCTGATCCCACGCTGGTCATGGGGAGCAAATCTGCAAGCTCTTCTGAGACCAGCAGGCCGGGACCCCAGGAGCAGACCCAGGGAGAGGAGAGGGCTCCCCCTGCATCCGGCAGAGGAGCTGAGGGTGGGGCAAGGGGCCCAGACCCACATGTGAACGAGGGCATGTTCGGAGGGCCCTGTGTGCCCAGCAGGCTCACCCTGGGCTGCAGAGAAGGCCTTGCACTTTGGAGAAGGCTGGGAGGGACGAAGGTCCAGCCTCCCTCATCCACTGTGGGGGTTGGGGCCGCCTTGCCATTCAGGCTCCACAGGCTGGGACCTGGGGCAGGTGGTCTGGACCCTCTGGACTCGTGCCTCCTTGCAGGGACATGTGCAGCGGCCTCCCTCGCAGACTCGCCAGAGGGGACAGAGCGCAGGAAGATTCAGACCCTGCAAAGGAAGATGCCACGTGGGGGACCCCGTAGGGTCGTGCTCACTGACGAGGTTATGGTGCTCAGCACACAGCAGGGACCTGAGATCCCCGGCTGAATCAGGGAAGGAGGGAGGGAGTGAAACCACAGTAGCAGGGTCCACACCAGGTCAGGTCAGAGGGTGTCACAGCTCGGGCCCTGGAAGGGGGCACGGGACACGTCCGTCTGTCCCTCCAACACTGACCTTCCTCCACATGGGCCCTGCTGACCTCCTGGATCATGTCTACATCCTCTGCAAACAACGCTGAGTGTTCTCAGAAGGGGGAGAGCAGGCAGGGGCCAAGGACGGGCTTCCGGAATCCTGTGCCCTGGGGGACTCTGGGACAGCCTTCCAGGTGGCCCTTTGTGTCCTGCAGGCACCAGGCCACGATTCCACCTCATCTCTCAGGGAATGCACCAACCCATCTAGAAGGCCGTTACGTCCCCATGTCACAGATGGGGACACCGAGGCTAATAGCACAGCCTGAGTCACTAGACGAGCTGGGTCAGGAAGCCCATCTCCCTGACTTTGGATTGTTCTACCAGCAGGCGTGAATCTTGGCGTCCTGGGGCTCGAGTCCCTCCTCCTGGGGGATCCCACCACCCACCGAGGGCCCCCCCACCCACTGAACTCAGGGGAGCAGAGCTGACCAACCTGCCTGGGGCCCCACCTGGGGCTGGGGAAGGGCCGATCCCGGGCTCTGGGGGCTCTCCCAGTACTGGGCCAGCCGGTCCCCTGCAGGACAAGGACTTCTCGCTGGGGATCCGCTGGGGCCTCGCCTTCCTCACATTGTCACCTGGGCTGCCGGTCCCTAGACCAGAAACCTGCCCCTCTGAAGGCGACCACCGCTGCCTCCCTCGGGTCTCACTTACCCGAGTCCCTCCCCGGGATGCCCCGCATCTCTGACGCCTGCTCCCGTGGGGGTCGCCTCCCCTTGGACTGGGACGGGTCTGGCCTCCATCCCGGGAAACGCACTGCCTTTGGCGCATTATTTGGCCTAGAGGCCTGTGAACCTTCTGGCCCTGGGTCGTGAGGGATGCTCTCCCCTCTGTGGTGTGACCGTCCGGCCTTCTGCATCTCCGGTTTCTGTTTGGGCCACGGGAGGACCAGCCGTGTCCTCTCTGGCGTCAGGCTGTGGTGTCACGGCACAAACAGGGGTCTCCACCCCGAGACCATTGTCACCGAAGGGGCCTCCTTTTTCCCACCTAATCTTTAATCCGTTGTGATTTCAATATCGAAGGAGAAAAAGTCTATTTCAAACGACCACAAAGTACAAAAATGAATCTGTCCCATCTGAAAAGTCGGTGCAGACGCAAAGGTATCTCTTACAAGATTTCACTTGAAGGAAACCTCCAGACTAGGTAACGGAACATGGAGAGAAAGCAGACTGGGGGTTCCCAGGGGCTGGCGGGGGCACGAAAGGGGAGTGAGGGCTCTGGGTACACGGTGACCCTTGGGGATCGAGATATTCTGCAGCAAAATTCTATGGCGGGGTTCACAGCGTTGTGAGCGTACCCAGGGCTCAGGAATTGCACAACGTGAAATAAATATAACATTTTATTGAAGATTAATATAGATTATAACTAATGAACACATAACATAACAGCTAAGAAATAGAAGAGAAAAAGGATAAGGGAGAAGAGGAAGAGACATTTTGGTGGGGGGTCGGGGTCAGGGATTGGAGAATAAATTTGAAATAAAATATAATAAACAAAAAATAAAATAAGATAAAAAAAAGCACCCTATATAGGTCTTCAACCCCTTGATTTTTGGCCGACATCCATGTGGGATCAGGGGCAGTGGAAGGGGCGGGGAGAAGGGCGATGGCAGGAGCAGTGTTGGGAGCGAAAGCGGGAACAGTGGAACCAGCAGGAGCAGGACCCAGCTGACTCTGCTCAGGTGCCCGCTGTCCCCGCACAGGTCCCAGGTCACCTGCTGGCTCCCGGGCCCCTGCAGGAGTCGCTCCAGATACCACGCCTGCCTGCAGATACGCCGAGGCCCCTGATGCCTTTGGGCCGGGCTCTGGAGCCGACCCGGCTTTTGCTCCCGCACCGGACTCTTGAGAAGGAAACAGAGTGATGGTTGCAGTGCTCCAAGGCCTCAGGGTGAGAGGAGGGAAGGTCCCCCACCCATCCAGCGCCGGCCTCTCCAGGGGCCTTTGCAGAGACACAACTCACCCCAGAGCCTCCCCGAGAAGCCGCGGCCAGGAACCCACACCAGGACCTCTGCACCCCTGCAGTCCTCAGCCCGGGGCTCTCAGTACGCTCCTGGCCCCACACCAGCCCCCGGGGGCTCCTCCCAGGGTGGACCAGCACCACCCGGGCCCCGTGCACCCCCATCGCCCACCCCCAGCTTTCTCACCCTCGGGCTCTGACTCCGTGGACTCCAAGTACTGGTCCCAGGACCGGTGAACGAAGACCTTACGGCGGGGCCGGGGCGCTGGAGGAGGCCTTCCCAGGCCAACTCCAGGCCCTGCTTCCCCAAACCTCAGTGCGGCCACTCTCTCCACGGGTCCAGGGTGGCCCTCCTGGGCGACGGGGCACAGGCACAACTCTGTAGGGCGGGTGAATCCAGATTCCGCCAATCGTTTCCCGATTTCATCGGTTGATTTCTGTAAAGACAGTGACCCGCGGACGGCCCGGAGACATCACAGCCCCGCCCGGCCACCTCAGTGTCCTTCCGCCCTCTCCCCCTGCAGCTCTCAGATCGGACACAGACCTGAGTGTGCACAGACCTGCACCCAGAGCACAGTGACATCCACCTACAGGGCTCGGGATGAACGTTGGGGACAAGAGGGCCACCCCAGCACACCCTATCCCTCCTAGCCAGCCTTGACCTGGGGTGTGAGCATGACCCACCCACCAGGCATCTGACCCCTTCATCAGCCTGCACCTGCTCAGGTGGGCCCTCCACACACGACCCCTCCTTACACACACACACACACACACACACACACACACAGACACACACACACACACACGGGAGGGGACGTGGGGCCGCACAGGTCAGATGAGAGTGGTGTCGGGCTGGACTGGAATCTCGGGGTCTCCTGTGTTACCTTTGGGTCCCTGCGAGCTAGAGACCTGAGGCGTCCTGTGGACGACCTGACCCAATGTCTCCAGGGTCGAGAAGCGTCGCGGCCACGGGCTCCCCCGAGCCGGCAGCCGCGGGACACGGGCACACAACAGGAGAACATGTTCGTCAGGGAAGGTGTCCCAACGAATGAGCCCAGTCGGGCGCTGTCTCCAGAACGTGGGTGCCTGGTGACCCGGGTTCCGAGTTCTGTTGGGGTCTGTTACCAGGGAGGTGAGGTCACTTCCTGGGGTCCCCTTACCCGGCTTCCTGCTCCTACAAGAGCCCCTCCCACCCCATGCCCTGTCCCTACAGTGACACCAACACAGCCCAGACACGACCCCGCAAGGCCTGGTGCAGTCGGTGCCGTGGCTTTGGGGCCACAGAGCTGGGTTCAGACCTTGGTCTTCGCCCTGACCAGTGCTGGGACCCTGCATTGTGCCTCCCGGGGCCCCCGGTCACCCGTCTGCACAGTGGGGTCCTTCTGGCATCTACTCGTAGGGGTACCATCAGGGAGCCACCCGTAGACACGTCCTGTGCCTGCTCTCCCATGAGGCTCGTGGGCACACGTGGCCGTGGAAGGACGAGGAAGGGGTGGGCCTGGCACGGAACACACTCACGCGGGGCTGGGTCCTCTCCCCATGGTGTGGGTCCCGGGCTATTGCCAGGAATCCTGATGTCCCTGCCCCATGGCCCCACTGCCTCCAGCCTTTCTCTTCTTTCCCCGTATTACCCACCCCCTCCCAGTGTGGACTCCCCTCTAATCTCCAGTTGGACAGTCAGAATGTGTGTGTGTGTGTGTGTGTGTGTGTGTGTGTGTGTACAATGGTTAAAAACCTTGGTGAATATGGCTTACGTGTCTTCTTAGGATGAGGAGGGCCATGGGGACGAGCTCCCCCTTGCTGGCTGTGGCCCAACGCCCCTGGGTGGGGTCCGGGGCTCGCCTTTGGGATCCAGGTGCGTGCAACACAGCGGGGAGCAGACAGGGTGCTGAGGGCAGGCATGGACGCATCCGCAAAGGAACAAGGACAGAAGCGGTTTCTGTGAATGACAGCACCTTACGCATATCAATTCATCTGCTTATTCGAGAAAGGTAAACGTCCACTACATTGCGGGAAGGTTCTGGGGACTTGGACTCAGAGCAATGAGCCAACCTAGTTCCTGCTCGCATGGAGCTGACTGGAGCACGGAGGGGTTCACTGAGGACTTCTGGTGACAGCCATGTGGTCTCGCTGGGATCAGCGGGCTCGTCCAGCAGCTTAGGACCAAGCCAAGCAAGGCCCGCGGTGGAGGGGCTATTCCCAGCTACCCCAGATAAGCAAGCCTCCGTTCCCTTGGCCTGTCCTTAGATTTCCCATCTGTCCAATGGGTGTGTAGGGAAACACGCCCCTCGATTTGTCCGTGAACGTGGTCTCGACTCTTCCGGGCAGATGAGGAAGAACTTCCTGGTGGTCGGTCTCCCCACTGGTAACTCCAGGAGAGGGGTTGACATCACCAAGGGGATGGGGCGGCACCCCCGGGGGAATGGCTAGGGATCCTTTTCTGGTTAGCGGCCAAGCCGGACCGGGAGCCCTGGCCTCCAAACTCCGTCCTCAACCTCCCTACCGCCCAGATCCTCCCGCTCGATCCCTTGCTGTGACCTCCGCCTGAGATCCCGGAGGAGGCCCGGGAATGTCTCCCAGGAAGGAGGGGCTACGTGGTCGAGCAGGTCTTAGAACCCTGGAAGGAGCAGGAAGACAGGGCTCCCCAGACCTTACTCTCCAAGGGCAGGTGGGGGCAGGGCCTCTAGCCCAGTGAGTGCACGCACCTCCCTTTTCTTACCGGAGGGCAGAACCTTCTGTCTGGAGCAAGGGCCGGCGTTTTCCCGGGAGCCCCGCAGACGGCTCTGGAAAGCTCAGGGTGGAGCCAGACATCCATGTCAAGCCCCGCGGGGCCTCCGTACCTGGACCGGGCGACAACAGGAGACGTGTCTCTGTGGACAGATGCCAGGTCTCAGGCCACCTGCCACGGGCTCTGCCCTCCAAGTTCTGGGTGACCTCGGACAAAACCTCAGTGTTCCCTGCTCTAAAAAGAAGCGATGGGTTCCTCATGGGCTCGTCAAGCTGTGCTTCTGGGATTGGGGGTCGGGCCTCTAGGGGGCCGTGGACGTTCGGGGAGTCCACGCCTCCTCCCGATGTCACCCTGAGCAGCTCTGTCCTGTGTTTGCCACACAAGGCTTCTGCCTTAGGTACCGTCGGGACAACATATGCCCGCCCCCATATAGGTGAGGTTCAAAAACGTAAGGGCAGGTGAGCGCTGGGCCAAGCCTGTCCCTCCGGGTCTCTGCTCCTCTGTTCCGTGTTGTCCTGTGTGCTCAGGGGGACCAGTGGGTATGCAGTCTTGTTGCTCAGTCTACAGGAGTCCAGCTGAACCTGCAGGTCATTCTTTTACCAAATCCATCGTCCCGCACTCGCTAAGGCCTGGCCTCCACCCACAGCCCCCATCCTGTCCCTGATCCCACGCTGGTCATGGGGAGCAAATCTGCAAGCTCTTCTGAGACCAGCAGGCCGGGACCCCAGGAGCAGACCCAGGGAGAGGAGAGGGCTCCCCCTGCATCCGGCAGAGGAGCTGAGGGTGGGGCAAGGGGCCCAGACCCACATGTGAACGAGGGCATGTTCGGAGGGCCCTGTGTGCCCAGCAGGCTCACCCTGGGCTGCAGAGAAGGCCTTGCACTTTGGAGAAGGCTGGGAGGGACGAAGGTCCAGCCTCCCTCATCCACTGTGGGGGTTGGGGCCGCCTTGCCATTCAGGCTCCACAGGCTGGGACCTGGGGCAGGTGGTCTGGACCCTCTGGACTCGTGCCTCCTTGCAGGGACATGTGCAGCGGCCTCCCTCGCAGACTCGCCAGAGGGGACAGAGCGCAGGAAGATTCAGACCCTGCAAAGGAAGATGCCACGTGGGGGACCCCGTAGGGTCGTGCTCACTGACGAGGTTATGGTGCTCAGCACACAGCAGGGACCTGAGATCCCCGGCTGAATCAGGGAAGGAGGGAGGGAGTGAAACCACAGTAGCAGGGTCCACACCAGGTCAGGTCAGAGGGTGTCACAGCTCGGGCCCTGGAAGGGGGCACGGGACACGTCCGTCTGTCCCTCCAACACTGACCTTCCTCCACATGGGCCCTGCTGACCTCCTGGATCATGTCTACATCCTCTGCAAACAACGCTGAGTGTTCTCAGAAGGGGGAGAGCAGGCAGGGGCCAAGGACGGGCTTCCGGAATCCTGTGCCCTGGGGGACTCTGGGACAGCCTTCCAGGTGGCCCTTTGTGTCCTGCAGGCACCAGGCCACGATTCCACCTCATCTCTCAGGGAATGCACCAACCCATCTAGAAGGCCGTTACGTCCCCATGTCACAGATGGGGACACCGAGGCTAATAGCACAGCCTGAGTCACTAGACGAGCTGGGTCAGGAAGCCCATCTCCCTGACTTTGGATTGTTCTACCAGCAGGCGTGAATCTTGGCGTCCTGGGGCTCGAGTCCCTCCTCCTGGGGGATCCCACCACCCACCGAGGGCCCCCCCACCCACTGAACTCAGGGGAGCAGAGCTGACCAACCTGCCTGGGGCCCCACCTGGGGCTGGGGAAGGGCCGATCCCGGGCTCTGGGGGCTCTCCCAGTACTGGGCCAGCCGGTCCCCTGCAGGACAAGGACTTCTCGCTGGGGATCCGCTGGGGCCTCGCCTTCCTCACATTGTCACCTGGGCTGCCGGTCCCTAGACCAGAAACCTGCCCCTCTGAAGGCGACCACCGCTGCCTCCCTCGGGTCTCACTTACCCGAGTCCCTCCCCGGGATGCCCCGCATCTCTGACGCCTGCTCCCGTGGGGGTCGCCTCCCCTTGGACTGGGACGGGTCTGGCCTCCATCCCGGGAAACGCACTGCCTTTGGCGCATTATTTGGCCTAGAGGCCTGTGAACCTTCTGGCCCTGGGTCGTGAGGGATGCTCTCCCCTCTGTGGTGTGACCGTCCGGCCTTCTGCATCTCCGGTTTCTGTTTGGGCCACGGGAGGACCAGCCGTGTCCTCTCTGGCGTCAGGCTGTGGTGTCACGGCACAAACAGGGGTCTCCACCCCGAGACCATTGTCACCGAAGGGGCCTCCTTTTTCCCACCTAATCTTTAATCCGTTGTGATTTCAATATCGAAGGAGAAAAAGTCTATTTCAAACGACCACAAAGTACAAAAATGAATCTGTCCCATCTGAAAAGTCGGTGCAGACGCAAAGGTATCTCTTACAAGATTTCACTTGAAGGAAACCTCCAGACTAGGTAACGGAACATGGAGAGAAAGCAGACTGGGGGTTCCCAGGGGCTGGCGGGGGCACGAAAGGGGAGTGAGGGCTCTGGGTACACGGTGACCCTTGGGGATCGAGATATTCTGCAGCAAAATTCTATGGCGGGGTTCACAGCGTTGTGAGCGTACCCAGGGCTCAGGAATTGCACAACGTGAAATAAATATAACATTTTATTGAAGATTAATATAGATTATAACTAATGAACACATAACATAACAGCTAAGAAATAGAAGAGAAAAAGGATAAGGGAGAAGAGGAAGAGACATTTTGGTGGGGGGTCGGGGTCAGGGATTGGAGAATAAATTTGAAATAAAATATAATAAACAAAAAATAAAATAAGATAAAAAAAAGCACCCTATATAGGTCTTCAACCCCTTGATTTTTGGCCGACATCCATGTGGGATCAGGGGCAGTGGAAGGGGCGGGGAGAAGGGCGATGGCAGGAGCAGTGTTGGGAGCGAAAGCGGGAACAGTGGAACCAGCAGGAGCAGGACCCAGCTGACTCTGCTCAGGTGCCCGCTGTCCCCGCACAGGTCCCAGGTCACCTGCTGGCTCCCGGGCCCCTGCAGGAGTCGCTCCAGATACCACGCCTGCCTGCAGATACGCCGAGGCCCCTGATGCCTTTGGGCCGGGCTCTGGAGCCGACCCGGCTTTTGCTCCCGCACCGGACTCTTGAGAAGGAAACAGAGTGATGGTTGCAGTGCTCCAAGGCCTCAGGGTGAGAGGAGGGAAGGTCCCCCACCCATCCAGCGCCGGCCTCTCCAGGGGCCTTTGCAGAGACACAACTCACCCCAGAGCCTCCCCGAGAAGCCGCGGCCAGGAACCCACACCAGGACCTCTGCACCCCTGCAGTCCTCAGCCCGGGGCTCTCAGTACGCTCCTGGCCCCACACCAGCCCCCGGGGGCTCCTCCCAGGGTGGACCAGCACCACCCGGGCCCCGTGCACCCCCATCGCCCACCCCCAGCGTTCTCACCCTCGGGCTCTGACTCCGTGGACTCCAAGTACTGGTCCCAGGACCGGTGAACGAAGACCTTACGGCGGGGCCGGGGCGCTGGAGGAGGCCTTCCCAGGCCAACTCCAGGCCCTGCTTCCCCAAACCTCAGTGCGGCCACTCTCTCCACGGGTCCAGGGTGGCCCTCCTGGGCGACGGGGCACAGGCACAACTCTGTAGGGCGGGTGAATCCAGATTCCGCCAATCGTTTCCCGATTTCATCGGTTGATTTCTGTAAAGACAGTGACCCGCGGACGGCCCGGAGACATCACAGCCCCGCCCGGCCACCTCAGTGTCCTTCCGCCCTCTCCCCCTGCAGCTCTCAGATCGGACACAGACCTGAGTGTGCACAGACCTGCACCCAGAGCACAGTGACATCCACCTACAGGGCTCGGGATGAACGTTGGGGACAAGAGGGCCACCCCAGCACACCCTGTCCCTCCTAGCCAGCCTTGACCTGGGGTGTGAGCATGACCCACCCACCAGGCATCTGACCCCTTCATCAGCCTGCACCTGCTCAGGTGGGCCCTCCACACACGACCCCTCCTTACACACACACACACACACACACACACACACACAGACACACACACACACACACGGGAGGGGACGTGGGGCCGCACAGGTCAGATGAGAGTGGTGTCGGGCTGGACTGGAATCTCGGGGTCTCCTGTGTTACCTTTGGGTCCCTGCGAGCTAGAGACCTGAGGCGTCCTGTGGACGACCTGACCCAATGTCTCCAGGGTCGAGAAGCGTCGCGGCCACGGGCTCCCCCGAGCCGGCAGCCGCGGGACACGGGCACACAACAGGAGAACATGTTCGTCAGGGAAGGTGTCCCAACGAATGAGCCCAGTCGGGCGCTGTCTCCAGAACGTGGGTGCCTGGTGACCCGGGTTCCGAGTTCTGTTGGGGTCTGTTACCAGGGAGGTGAGGTCACTTCCTGGGGTCCCCTTACCCGGCTTCCTGCTCCTACAAGAGCCCCTCCCACCCCATGCCCTGTCCCTACAGTGACACCAACACAGCCCAGACACGACCCCGCAAGGCCTGGTGCAGTCGGTGCCGTGGCTTTGGGGCCACAGAGCTGGGTTCAGACCTTGGTCTTCGCCCTGACCAGTGCTGGGACCCTGCATTGTGCCTCCCGGGGCCCCCGGTCACCCGTCTGCACAGTGGGGTCCTTCTGGCATCTACTCGTAGGGGTACCATCAGGGAGCCACCCGTAGACACGTCCTGTGCCTGCTCTCCCATGAGGCTCGTGGGCACACGTGGCCGTGGAAGGACGAGGAAGGGGTGGGCCTGGCACGGAACACACTCACGCGGGGCTGGGTCCTCTCCCCATGGTGTGGGTCCCGGGCTATTGCCAGGAATCCTGATGTCCCTGCCCCATGGCCCCACTGCCTCCAGCCTTTCTCTTCTTTCCCCGTATTACCCACCCCCTCCCAGTGTGGACTCCCCTCTAATCTCCAGTTGGACAGTCAGAATGTGTGTGTGTGTGTGTGTGTGTGTGTGTGTGTGTGTACAATGGTTAAAAACCTTGGTGAATATGGCTTACGTGTCTTCTTAGGATGAGGAGGGCCATGGGGACGAGCTCCCCCTTGCTGGCTGTGGCCCAACGCCCCTGGGTGGGGTCCGGGGCTCGCCTTTGGGATCCAGGTGCGTGCAACACAGCGGGGAGCAGACAGGGTGCTGAGGGCAGGCATGGACGCATCCGCAAAGGAACAAGGACAGAAGCGGTTTCTGTGAATGACAGCACCTTACGCATATCAATTCATCTGCTTATTCGAGAAAGGTAAACGTCCACTACATTGCGGGAAGGTTCTGGGGACTTGGACTCAGAGCAATGAGCCAACCTAGTTCCTGCTCGCATGGAGCTGACTGGAGCACGGAGGGGTTCACTGAGGACTTCTGGTGACAGCCATGTGGTCTCGCTGGGATCAGCGGGCTCGTCCAGCAGCTTAGGACCAAGCCAAGCAAGGCCCGCGGTGGAGGGGCTATTCCCAGCTACCCCAGATAAGCAAGCCTCCGTTCCCTTGGCCTGTCCTTAGATTTCCCATCTGTCCAATGGGTGTGTAGGGAAACACGCCCCTCGATTTGTCCGTGAACGTGGTCTCGACTCTTGCGGGCAGATGAGGAAGAACTTCCTGGTGGTCGGTCTCCCCACTGGTAACTCCAGGAGAGGGGTTGACATCACCAAGGGGATGGGGCGGCACCCCCGGGGGAATGGCTAGGGATCCTTTTCTGGTTAGCGGCCAAGCCGGACCGGGAGCCCTGGCCTCCAAACTCCGTCCTCAACCTCCCTACCGCCCAGATCCTCCCGCTCGATCCCTTGCTGTGACCTCCGCCTGAGATCCCGGAGGAGGCCCGGGAATGTCTCCCAGGAAGGAGGGGCTACGTGGTCGAGCAGGTCTTAGAACCCTGGAAGGAGCAGGAAGACAGGGCTCCCCAGACCTTACTCTCCAAGGGCAGGTGGGGGCAGGGCCTCTAGCCCAGTGAGTGCACGCACCTCCCTTTTCTTACCGGAGGGCAGAACCTTCTGTCTGGAGCAAGGGCCGGCGTTTTCCCGGGAGCCCCGCAGACGGCTCTGGAAAGCTCAGGGTGGAGCCAGACATCCATGTCAAGCCCCGCGGGGCCTCCGTACCTGGACCGGGCGACAACAGGAGACGTGTCTCTGTGGACAGATGCCAGGTCTCAGGCCACCTGCCACGGGCTCTGCCCTCCAAGTTCTGGGTGACCTCGGACAAAACCTCAGTGTTCCCTGCTCTAAAAAGAAGCGATGGGTTCCTCATGGGCTCGTCAAGCTGTGCTTCTGGGATTGGGGGTCGGGCCTCTAGGGGGCCGTGGACGTTCGGGGAGTCCACGCCTCCTCCCGATGTCACCCTGAGCAGCTCTGTCCTGTGTTTGCCACACAAGGCTTCTGCCTTAGGTACCGTCGGGACAACATATGCCCGCCCCCATATAGGTGAGGTTCAAAAACGTAAGGGCAGGTGAGCGCTGGGCCAAGCCTGTCCCTCCGGGTCTCTGCTCCTCTGTTCCGTGTTGTCCTGTGTGCTCAGGGGGACCAGTGGGTATGCAGTCTTGTTGCTCAGTCTACAGGAGTCCAGCTGAACCTGCAGGTCATTCTTTTACCAAATCCATCGTCCCGCACTCGCTAAGGCCTGGCCTCCACCCACAGCCCCCATCCTGTCCCTGATCCCACGCTGGTCATGGGGAGCAAATCTGCAAGCTCTTCTGAGACCAGCAGGCCGGGACCCCAGGAGCAGACCCAGGGAGAGGAGAGGGCTCCCCCTGCATCCGGCAGAGGAGCTGAGGGTGGGGCAAGGGGCCCAGACCCACATGTGAACGAGGGCATGTTCGGAGGGCCCTGTGTGCCCAGCAGGCTCACCCTGGGCTGCAGAGAAGGCCTTGCACTTTGGAGAAGGCTGGGAGGGACGAAGGTCCAGCCTCCCGCATCCACTGTGGGGGTTGGGGCCGCCTTGCCATTCAGGCTCCACAGGCTGGGACCTGGGGCAGGTGGTCTGGACCCTCTGGACTCGTGCCTCCTTGCAGGGACATGTGCAGCGGCCTCCCTCGCAGACTCGCCAGAGGGGACAGAGCGCAGGAAGATTCAGACCCTGCAAAGGAAGATGCCACGTGGGGGACCCCGTAGGGTCGTGCTCACTGACGAGGTTATGGTGCTCAGCACACAGCAGGGACCTGAGATCCCCGGCTGAATCAGGGAAGGAGGGAGGGAGTGAAACCACAGTAGCAGGGTCCACACCAGGTCAGGTCAGAGGGTGTCACAGCTCGGGCCCTGGAAGGGGGCACGGGACACGTCCGTCTGTCCCTCCAACACTGACCTTCCTCCACATGGGCCCTGCTGACCTCCTGGATCATGTCTACATCCTCTGCAAACAACGCTGAGTGTTCTCAGAAGGGGGAGAGCAGGCAGGGGCCAAGGACGGGCTTCCGGAATCCTGTGCCCTGGGGGACTCTGGGACAGCCTTCCAGGTGGCCCTTTGTGTCCTGCAGGCACCAGGCCACGATTCCACCTCATCTCTCAGGGAATGCACCAACCCATCTAGAAGGCCGTTACGTCCCCATGTCACAGATGGGGACACCGAGGCTAATAGCACAGCCTGAGTCACTAGACGAGCTGGGTCAGGAAGCCCATCTCCCTGACTTTGGATTGTTCTACCAGCAGGCGTGAATCTTGGCGTCCTGGGGCTCGAGTCCCTCCTCCTGGGGGATCCCACCACCCACCGAGGGCCCCCCCACCCACTGAACTCAGGGGAGCAGAGCTGACCAACCTGCCTGGGGCCCCACCTGGGGCTGGGGAAGGGCCGATCCCGGGCTCTGGGGGCTCTCCCAGTACTGGGCCAGCCGGTCCCCTGCAGGACAAGGACTTCTCGCTGGGGATCCGCTGGGGCCTCGCCTTCCTCACATTGTCACCTGGGCTGCCGGTCCCTAGACCAGAAACCTGCCCCTCTGAAGGCGACCACCGCTGCCTCCCTCGGGTCTCACTTACCCGAGTCCCTCCCCGGGATGCCCCGCATCTCTGACGCCTGCTCCCGTGGGGGTCGCCTCCCCTTGGACTGGGACGGGTCTGGCCTCCATCCCGGGAAACGCACTGCCTTTGGCGCATTATTTGGCCTAGAGGCCTGTGAACCTTCTGGCCCTGGGTCGTGAGGGATGCTCTCCCCTCTGTGGTGTGACCGTCCGGCCTTCTGCATCTCCGGTTTCTGTTTGGGCCACGGGAGGACCAGCCGTGTCCTCTCTGGCGTCAGGCTGTGGTGTCACGGCACAAACAGGGGTCTCCACCCCGAGACCATTGTCACCGAAGGGGCCTCCTTTTTCCCACCTAATCTTTAATCCGTTGTGATTTCAATATCGAAGGAGAAAAAGTCTATTTCAAACGACCACAAAGTACAAAAATGAATCTGTCCCATCTGAAAAGTCGGTGCAGACGCAAAGGTATCTCTTACAAGATTTCACTTGAAGGAAACCTCCAGACTAGGTAACGGAACATGGAGAGAAAGCAGACTGGGGGTTCCCAGGGGCTGGCGGGGGCACGAAAGGGGAGTGAGGGCTCTGGGTACACGGTGACCCTTGGGGATCGAGATATTCTGCAGCAAAATTCTATGGCGGGGTTCACAGCGTTGTGAGCGTACCCAGGGCTCAGGAATTGCACAACGTGAAATAAATATAACATTTTATTGAAGATTAATATAGATTATAACTAATGAACACATAACATAACAGCTAAGAAATAGAAGAGAAAAAGGATAAGGGAGAAGAGGAAGAGACATTTTGGTGGGGGGTCGGGGTCAGGGATTGGAGAATAAATTTGAAATAAAATATAATAAACAAAAAATAAAATAAGATAAAAAAAAGCACCCTATATAGGTCTTCAACCCCTTGATTTTTGGCCGACATCCATGTGGGATCAGGGGCAGTGGAAGGGGCGGGGAGAAGGGCGATGGCAGGAGCAGTGTTGGGAGCGAAAGCGGGAACAGTGGAACCAGCAGGAGCAGGACCCAGCTGACTCTGCTCAGGTGCCCGCTGTCCCCGCACAGGTCCCAGGTCACCTGCTGGCTCCCGGGCCCCTGCAGGAGTCGCTCCAGATACCACGCCTGCCTGCAGATACGCCGAGGCCCCTGATGCCTTTGGGCCGGGCTCTGGAGCCGACCCGGCTTTTGCTCCCGCACCGGACTCTTGAGAAGGAAACAGAGTGATGGTTGCAGTGCTCCAAGGCCTCAGGGTGAGAGGAGGGAAGGTCCCCCACCCATCCAGCGCCGGCCTCTCCAGGGGCCTTTGCAGAGACACAACTCACCCCAGAGCCTCCCCGAGAAGCCGCGGCCAGGAACCCACACCAGGACCTCTGCACCCCTGCAGTCCTCAGCCCGGGGCTCTCAGTACGCTCCTGGCCCCACACCAGCCCCCGGGGGCTCCTCCCAGGGTGGACCAGCACCACCCGGGCCCCGTGCACCCCCATCGCCCACCCCCAGCGTTCTCACCCTCGGGCTCTGACTCCGTGGACTCCAAGTACTGGTCCCAGGACCGGTGAACGAAGACCTTACGGCGGGGCCGGGGCGCTGGAGGAGGCCTTCCCAGGCCAACTCCAGGCCCTGCTTCCCCAAACCTCAGTGCGGCCACTCTCTCCACGGGTCCAGGGTGGCCCTCCTGGGCGACGGGGCACAGGCACAACTCTGTAGGGCGGGTGAATCCAGATTCCGCCAATCGTTTCCCGATTTCATCGGTTGATTTCTGTAAAGACAGTGACCCGCGGACGGCCCGGAGACATCACAGCCCCGCCCGGCCACCTCAGTGTCCTTCCGCCCTCTCCCCCTGCAGCTCTCAGATCGGACACAGACCTGAGTGTGCACAGACCTGCACCCAGAGCACAGTGACATCCACCTACAGGGCTCGGGATGAACGTTGGGGACAAGAGGGCCACCCCAGCACACCCTGTCCCTCCTAGCCAGCCTTGACCTGGGGTGTGAGCATGACCCACCCACCAGGCATCTGACCCCTTCATCAGCCTGCACCTGCTCAGGTGGGCCCTCCACACACGACCCCTCCTTACACACACACACACACACACACACACACACACAGACACACACACACACACACGGGAGGGGACGTGGGGCCGCACAGGTCAGATGAGAGTGGTGTCGGGCTGGACTGGAATCTCGGGGTCTCCTGTGTTACCTTTGGGTCCCTGCGAGCTAGAGACCTGAGGCGTCCTGTGGACGACCTGACCCAATGTCTCCAGGGTCGAGAAGCGTCGCGGCCACGGGCTCCCCCGAGCCGGCAGCCGCGGGACACGGGCACACAACAGGAGAACATGTTCGTCAGGGAAGGTGTCCCAACGAATGAGCCCAGTCGGGCGCTGTCTCCAGAACGTGGGTGCCTGGTGACCCGGGTTCCGAGTTCTGTTGGGGTCTGTTACCAGGGAGGTGAGGTCACTTCCTGGGGTCCCCTTACCCGGCTTCCTGCTCCTACAAGAGCCCCTCCCACCCCATGCCCTGTCCCTACAGTGACACCAACACAGCCCAGACACGACCCCGCAAGGCCTGGTGCAGTCGGTGCCGTGGCTTTGGGGCCACAGAGCTGGGTTCAGACCTTGGTCTTCGCCCTGACCAGTGCTGGGACCCTGCATTGTGCCTCCCGGGGCCCCCGGTCACCCGTCTGCACAGTGGGGTCCTTCTGGCATCTACTCGTAGGGGTACCATCAGGGAGCCACCCGTAGACACGTCCTGTGCCTGCTCTCCCTTGAGGCTCGTGGGCACACGTGGCCGTGGAAGGACGAGGAAGGGGTGGGCCTGGCACGGAACACACTCACGCGGGGCTGGGTCCTCTCCCCATGGTGTGGGTCCCGGGCTATTGCCAGGAATCCTGATGTCCCTGCCCCATGGCCCCACTGCCTCCAGCCTTTCTCTTCTTTCCCCGTATTACCCACCCCCTCCCAGTGTGGACTCCCCTCTAATCTCCAGTTGGACAGTCAGAATGTGTGTGTGTGTGTGTGTGTGTGTGTGTGTGTGTGTGTGTGTACAATGGTTAAAAACCTTGGTGAATATGGCTTACGTGTCTTCTTAGGATGAGGAGGGCCATGGGGACGAGCTCCCCCTTGCTGGCTGTGGCCCAACGCCCCTGGGTGGGGTCCGGGGCTCGCCTTTGGGATCCAGGTGCGTGCAACACAGCGGGGAGCAGACAGGGTGCTGAGGGCAGGCATGGACGCATCCGCAAAGGAACAAGGACAGAAGCGGTTTCTGTGAATGACAGCACCTTACGCATATCAATTCATCTGCTTATTCGAGAAAGGTAAACGTCCACTACATTGCGGGAAGGTTCTGGGGACTTGGACTCAGAGCAATGAGCCAACCTAGTTCCTGCTCGCATGGAGCTGACTGGAGCACGGAGGGGTTCACTGAGGACTTCTGGTGACAGCCATGTGGTCTCGCTGGGATCAGCGGGCTCGTCCAGCAGCTTAGGACCAAGCCAAGCAAGGCCCGCGGTGGAGGGGCTATTCCCAGCTACCCCAGATAAGCAAGCCTCCGTTCCCTTGGCCTGTCCTTAGATTTCCCATCTGTCCAATGGGTGTGTAGGGAAACACGCCCCTCGATTTGTCCGTGAACGTGGTCTCGACTCTTGCGGGCAGATGAGGAAGAACTTCCTGGTGGTCGGTCTCCCCACTGGTAACTCCAGGAGAGGGGTTGACATCACCAAGGGGATGGGGCGGCACCCCCGGGGGAATGGCTAGGGATCCTTTTCTGGTTAGCGGCCAAGCCGGACCGGGAGCCCTGGCCTCCAAACTCCGTCCTCAACCTCCCTACCGCCCAGATCCTCCCGCTCGATCCCTTGCTGTGACCTCCGCCTGAGATCCCGGAGGAGGCCCGGGAATGTCTCCCAGGAAGGAGGGGCTACGTGGTCGAGCAGGTCTTAGAACCCTGGAAGGAGCAGGAAGACAGGGCTCCCCAGACCTTACTCTCCAAGGGCAGGTGGGGGCAGGGCCTCTAGCCCAGTGAGTGCACGCACCTCCCTTTTCTTACCGGAGGGCAGAACCTTCTGTCTGGAGCAAGGGCCGGCGTTTTCCCGGGAGCCCCGCAGACGGCTCTGGAAAGCTCAGGGTGGAGCCAGACATCCATGTCAAGCCCCGCGGGGCCTCCGTACCTGGACCGGGCGACAACAGGAGACGTGTCTCTGTGGACAGATGCCAGGTCTCAGGCCACCTGCCACGGGCTCTGCCCTCCAAGTTCTGGGTGACCTCGGACAAAACCTCAGTGTTCCCTGCTCTAAAAAGAAGCGATGGGTTCCTCATGGGCTCGTCAAGCTGTGCTTCTGGGATTGGGGGTCGGGCCTCTAGGGGGCCGTGGACGTTCGGGGAGTCCACGCCTCCTCCCGATGTCACCCTGAGCAGCTCTGTCCTGTGTTTGCCACACAAGGCTTCTGCCTTAGGTACCGTCGGGACAACATATGCCCGCCCCCATATAGGTGAGGTTCAAAAACGTAAGGGCAGGTGAGCGCTGGGCCAAGCCTGTCCCTCCGGGTCTCTGCTCCTCTGTTCCGTGTTGTCCTGTGTGCTCAGGGGGACCAGTGGGTATGCAGTCTTGTTGCTCAGTCTACAGGAGTCCAGCTGAACCTGCAGGTCATTCTTTTACCAAATCCATCGTCCCGCACTCGCTAAGGCCTGGCCTCCACCCACAGCCCCCATCCTGTCCCTGATCCCACGCTGGTCATGGGGAGCAAATCTGCAAGCTCTTCTGAGACCAGCAGGCCGGGACCCCAGGAGCAGACCCAGGGAGAGGAGAGGGCTCCCCCTGCATCCGGCAGAGGAGCTGAGGGTGGGGCAAGGGGCCCAGACCCACATGTGAACGAGGGCATGTTCGGAGGGCCCTGTGTGCCCAGCAGGCTCACCCTGGGCTGCAGAGAAGGCCTTGCACTTTGGAGAAGGCTGGGAGGGACGAAGGTCCAGCCTCCCTCATCCACTGTGGGGGTTGGGGCCGCCTTGCCATTCAGGCTCCACAGGCTGGGACCTGGGGCAGGTGGTCTGGACCCTCTGGACTCGTGCCTCCTTGCAGGGACATGTGCAGCGGCCTCCCTCGCAGACTCGCCAGAGGGGACAGAGCGCAGGAAGATTCAGACCCTGCAAAGGAAGATGCCACGTGGGGGACCCCGTAGGGTCGTGCTCACTGACGAGGTTATGGTGCTCAGCACACAGCAGGGACCTGAGATCCCCGGCTGAATCAGGGAAGGAGGGAGGGAGTGAAACCACAGTAGCAGGGTCCACACCAGGTCAGGTCAGAGGGTGTCACAGCTCGGGCCCTGGAAGGGGGCACGGGACACGTCCGTCTGTCCCTCCAACACTGACCTTCCTCCACATGGGCCCTGCTGACCTCCTGGATCATGTCTACATCCTCTGCAAACAACGCTGAGTGTTCTCAGAAGGGGGAGAGCAGGCAGGGGCCAAGGACGGGCTTCCGGAATCCTGTGCCCTGGGGGACTCTGGGACAGCCTTCCAGGTGGCCCTTTGTGTCCTGCAGGCACCAGGCCACGATTCCACCTCATCTCTCAGGGAATGCACCAACCCATCTAGAAGGCCGTTACGTCCCCATGTCACAGATGGGGACACCGAGGCTAATAGCACAGCCTGAGTCACTAGACGAGCTGGGTCAGGAAGCCCATCTCCCTGACTTTGGATTGTTCTACCAGCAGGCGTGAATCTTGGCGTCCTGGGGCTCGAGTCCCTCCTCCTGGGGGATCCCACCACCCACCGAGGGCCCCCCCACCCACTGAACTCAGGGGAGCAGAGCTGACCAACCTGCCTGGGGCCCCACCTGGGGCTGGGGAAGGGCCGATCCCGGGCTCTGGGGGCTCTCCCAGTACTGGGCCAGCCGGTCCCCTGCAGGACAAGGACTTCTCGCTGGGGATCCGCTGGGGCCTCGCCTTCCTCACATTGTCACCTGGGCTGCCGGTCCCTAGACCAGAAACCTGCCCCTCTGAAGGCGACCACCGCTGCCTCCCTCGGGTCTCACTTACCCGAGTCCCTCCCCGGGATGCCCCGCATCTCTGACGCCTGCTCCCGTGGGGGTCGCCTCCCCTTGGACTGGGACGGGTCTGGCCTCCATCCCGGGAAACGCACTGCCTTTGGCGCATTATTTGGCCTAGAGGCCTGTGAACCTTCTGGCCCTGGGTCGTGAGGGATGCTCTCCCCTCTGTGGTGTGACCGTCCGGCCTTCTGCATCTCCGGTTTCTGTTTGGGCCACGGGAGGACCAGCCGTGTCCTCTCTGGCGTCAGGCTGTGGTGTCACGGCACAAACAGGGGTCTCCACCCCGAGACCATTGTCACCGAAGGGGCCTCCTTTTTCCCACCTAATCTTTAATCCGTTGTGATTTCAATATCGAAGGAGAAAAAGTCTATTTCAAACGACCACAAAGTACAAAAATGAATCTGTCCCATCTGAAAAGTCGGTGCAGACGCAAAGGTATCTCTTACAAGATTTCACTTGAAGGAAACCTCCAGACTAGGTAACGGAACATGGAGAGAAAGCAGACTGGGGGTTCCCAGGGGCTGGCGGGGGCACGAAAGGGGAGTGAGGGCTCTGGGTACACGGTGACCCTTGGGGATCGAGATATTCTGCAGCAAAATTCTATGGCGGGGTTCACAGCGTTGTGAGCGTACCCAGGGCTCAGGAATTGCACAACGTGAAATAAATATAACATTTTATTGAAGATTAATATAGATTATAACTAATGAACACATAACATAACAGCTAAGAAATAGAAGAGAAAAAGGATAAGGGAGAAGAGGAAGAGACATTTTGGTGGGGGGTCGGGGTCAGGGATTGGAGAATAAATTTGAAATAAAATATAATAAACAAAAAATAAAATAAGATAAAAAAAAGCACCCTATATAGGTCTTCAACCCCTTGATTTTTGGCCGACATCCATGTGGGATCAGGGGCAGTGGAAGGGGCGGGGAGAAGGGCGATGGCAGGAGCAGTGTTGGGAGCGAAAGCGGGAACAGTGGAACCAGCAGGAGCAGGACCCAGCTGACTCTGCTCAGGTGCCCGCTGTCCCCGCACAGGTCCCAGGTCACCTGCTGGCTCCCGGGCCCCTGCAGGAGTCGCTCCAGATACCACGCCTGCCTGCAGATACGCCGAGGCCCCTGATGCCTTTGGGCCGGGCTCTGGAGCCGACCCGGCTTTTGCTCCCGCACCGGACTCTTGAGAAGGAAACAGAGTGATGGTTGCAGTGCTCCAAGGCCTCAGGGTGAGAGGAGGGAAGGTCCCCCACCCATCCAGCGCCGGCCTCTCCAGGGGCCTTTGCAGAGACACAACTCACCCCAGAGCCTCCCCGAGAAGCCGCGGCCAGGAACCCACACCAGGACCTCTGCACCCCTGCAGTCCTCAGCCCGGGGCTCTCAGTACGCTCCTGGCCCCACACCAGCCCCCGGGGGCTCCTCCCAGGGTGGACCAGCACCACCCGGGCCCCGTGCACCCCCATCGCCCACCCCCAGCTTTCTCACCCTCGGGCTCTGACTCCGTGGACTCCAAGTACTGGTCCCAGGACCGGTGAACGAAGACCTTACGGCGGGGCCGGGGCGCTGGAGGAGGCCTTCCCAGGCCAACTCCAGGCCCTGCTTCCCCAAACCTCAGTGCGGCCACTCTCTCCACGGGTCCAGGGTGGCCCTCCTGGGCGACGGGGCACAGGCACAACTCTGTAGGGCGGGTGAATCCAGATTCCGCCAATCGTTTCCCGATTTCATCGGTTGATTTCTGTAAAGACAGTGACCCGCGGACGGCCCGGAGACATCACAGCCCCGCCCGGCCACCTCAGTGTCCTTCCGCCCTCTCCCCCTGCAGCTCTCAGATCGGACACAGACCTGAGTGTGCACAGACCTGCACCCAGAGCACAGTGACATCCACCTACAGGGCTCGGGATGAACGTTGGGGACAAGAGGGCCACCCCAGCACACCCTGTCCCTCCTAGCCAGCCTTGACCTGGGGTGTGAGCATGACCCACCCACCAGGCATCTGACCCCTTCATCAGCCTGCACCTGCTCAGGTGGGCCCTCCACACACGACCCCTCCTTACACACACACACACACACACACACACACACACACAGACACACACACACACACACGGGAGGGGACGTGGGGCCGCACAGGTCAGATGAGAGTGGTGTCGGGCTGGACTGGAATCTCGGGGTCTCCTGTGTTACCTTTGGGTCCCTGCGAGCTAGAGACCTGAGGCGTCCTGTGGACGACCTGACCCAATGTCTCCAGGGTCGAGAAGCGTCGCGGCCACGGGCTCCCCCGAGCCGGCAGCCGCGGGACACGGGCACACAACAGGAGAACATGTTCGTCAGGGAAGGTGTCCCAACGAATGAGCCCAGTCGGGCGCTGTCTCCAGAACGTGGGTGCCTGGTGACCCGGGTTCCGAGTTCTGTTGGGGTCTGTTACCAGGGAGGTGAGGTCACTTCCTGGGGTCCCCTTACCCGGCTTCCTGCTCCTACAAGAGCCCCTCCCACCCCATGCCCTGTCCCTACAGTGACACCAACACAGCCCAGACACGACCCCGCAAGGCCTGGTGCAGTCGGTGCCGTGGCTTTGGGGCCACAGAGCTGGGTTCAGACCTTGGTCTTCGCCCTGACCAGTGCTGGGACCCTGCATTGTGCCTCCCGGGGCCCCCGGTCACCCGTCTGCACAGTGGGGTCCTTCTGGCATCTACTCGTAGGGGTACCATCAGGGAGCCACCCGTAGACACGTCCTGTGCCTGCTCTCCCATGAGGCTCGTGGGCACACGTGGCCGTGGAAGGACGAGGAAGGGGTGGGCCTGGCACGGAACACACTCACGCGGGGCTGGGTCCTCTCCCCATGGTGTGGGTCCCGGGCTATTGCCAGGAATCCTGATGTCCCTGCCCCATGGCCCCACTGCCTCCAGCCTTTCTCTTCTTTCCCCGTATTACCCACCCCCTCCCAGTGTGGACTCCCCTCTAATCTCCAGTTGGACAGTCAGAATGTGTGTGTGTGTGTGTGTGTGTGTGTGTGTGTGTGTGTGTACAATGGTTAAAAACCTTGGTGAATATGGCTTACGTGTCTTCTTAGGATGAGGAGGGCCATGGGGACGAGCTCCCCCTTGCTGGCTGTGGCCCAACGCCCCTGGGTGGGGTCCGGGGCTCGCCTTTGGGATCCAGGTGCGTGCAACACAGCGGGGAGCAGACAGGGTGCTGAGGGCAGGCATGGACGCATCCGCAAAGGAACAAGGACAGAAGCGGTTTCTGTGAATGACAGCACCTTACGCATATCAATTCATCTGCTTATTCGAGAAAGGTAAACGTCCACTACATTGCGGGAAGGTTCTGGGGACTTGGACTCAGAGCAATGAGCCAACCTAGTTCCTGCTCGCATGGAGCTGACTGGAGCACGGAGGGGTTCACTGAGGACTTCTGGTGACAGCCATGTGGTCTCGCTGGGATCAGCGGGCTCGTCCAGCAGCTTAGGACCAAGCCAAGCAAGGCCCGCGGTGGAGGGGCTATTCCCAGCTACCCCAGATAAGCAAGCCTCCGTTCCCTTGGCCTGTCCTTAGATTTCCCATCTGTCCAATGGGTGTGTAGGGAAACACGCCCCTCGATTTGTCCGTGAACGTGGTCTCGACTCTTGCGGGCAGATGAGGAAGAACTTCCTGGTGGTCGGTCTCCCCACTGGTAACTCCAGGAGAGGGGTTGACATCACCAAGGGGATGGGGCGGCACCCCCGGGGGAATGGCTAGGGATCCTTTTCTGGTTAGCGGCCAAGCCGGACCGGGAGCCCTGGCCTCCAAACTCCGTCCTCAACCTCCCTACCGCCCAGATCCTCCCGCTCGATCCCTTGCTGTGACCTCCGCCTGAGATCCCGGAGGAGGCCCGGGAATGTCTCCCAGGAAGGAGGGGCTACGTGGTCGAGCAGGTCTTAGAACCCTGGAAGGAGCAGGAAGACAGGGCTCCCCAGACCTTACTCTCCAAGGGCAGGTGGGGGCAGGGCCTCTAGCCCAGTGAGTGCACGCACCTCCCTTTTCTTACCGGAGGGCAGAACCTTCTGTCTGGAGCAAGGGCCGGCGTTTTCCCGGGAGCCCCGCAGACGGCTCTGGAAAGCTCAGGGTGGAGCCAGACATCCATGTCAAGCCCCGCGGGGCCTCCGTACCTGGACCGGGCGACAACAGGAGACGTGTCTCTGTGGACAGATGCCAGGTCTCAGGCCACCTGCCACGGGCTCTGCCCTCCAAGTTCTGGGTGACCTCGGACAAAACCTCAGTGTTCCCTGCTCTAAAAAGAAGCGATGGGTTCCTCATGGGCTCGTCAAGCTGTGCTTCTGGGATTGGGGGTCGGGCCTCTAGGGGGCCGTGGACGTTCGGGGAGTCCACGCCTCCTCCCGATGTCACCCTGAGCAGCTCTGTCCTGTGTTTGCCACACAAGGCTTCTGCCTTAGGTACCGTCGGGACAACATATGCCCGCCCCCATATAGGTGAGGTTCAAAAACGTAAGGGCAGGTGAGCGCTGGGCCAAGCCTGTCCCTCCGGGTCTCTGCTCCTCTGTTCCGTGTTGTCCTGTGTGCTCAGGGGGACCAGTGGGTATGCAGTCTTGTTGCTCAGTCTACAGGAGTCCAGCTGAACCTGCAGGTCATTCTTTTACCAAATCCATCGTCCCGCACTCGCTAAGGCCTGGCCTCCACCCACAGCCCCCATCCTGTCCCTGATCCCACGCTGGTCATGGGGAGCAAATCTGCAAGCTCTTCTGAGACCAGCAGGCCGGGACCCCAGGAGCAGACCCAGGGAGAGGAGAGGGCTCCCCCTGCATCCGGCAGAGGAGCTGAGGGTGGGGCAAGGGGCCCAGACCCACATGTGAACGAGGGCATGTTCGGAGGGCCCTGTGTGCCCAGCAGGCTCACCCTGGGCTGCAGAGAAGGCCTTGCACTTTGGAGAAGGCTGGGAGGGACGAAGGTCCAGCCTCCCGCATCCACTGTGGGGGTTGGGGCCGCCTTGCCATTCAGGCTCCACAGGCTGGGACCTGGGGCAGGTGGTCTGGACCCTCTGGACTCGTGCCTCCTTGCAGGGACATGTGCAGCGGCCTCCCTCGCAGACTCGCCAGAGGGGACAGAGCGCAGGAAGATTCAGACCCTGCAAAGGAAGATGCCACGTGGGGGACCCCGTAGGGTCGTGCTCACTGACGAGGTTATGGTGCTCAGCACACAGCAGGGACCTGAGATCCCCGGCTGAATCAGGGAAGGAGGGAGGGAGTGAAACCACAGTAGCAGGGTCCACACCAGGTCAGGTCAGAGGGTGTCACAGCTCGGGCCCTGGAAGGGGGCACGGGACACGTCCGTCTGTCCCTCCAACACTGACCTTCCTCCACATGGGCCCTGCTGACCTCCTGGATCATGTCTACATCCTCTGCAAACAACGCTGAGTGTTCTCAGAAGGGGGAGAGCAGGCAGGGGCCAAGGACGGGCTTCCGGAATCCTGTGCCCTGGGGGACTCTGGGACAGCCTTCCAGGTGGCCCTTTGTGTCCTGCAGGCACCAGGCCACGATTCCACCTCATCTCTCAGGGAATGCACCAACCCATCTAGAAGGCCGTTACGTCCCCATGTCACAGATGGGGACACCGAGGCTAATAGCACAGCCTGAGTCACTAGACGAGCTGGGTCAGGAAGCCCATCTCCCTGACTTTGGATTGTTCTACCAGCAGGCGTGAATCTTGGCGTCCTGGGGCTCGAGTCCCTCCTCCTGGGGGATCCCACCACCCACCGAGGGCCCCCCCACCCACTGAACTCAGGGGAGCAGAGCTGACCAACCTGCCTGGGGCCCCACCTGGGGCTGGGGAAGGGCCGATCCCGGGCTCTGGGGGCTCTCCCAGTACTGGGCCAGCCGGTCCCCTGCAGGACAAGGACTTCTCGCTGGGGATCCGCTGGGGCCTCGCCTTCCTCACATTGTCACCTGGGCTGCCGGTCCCTAGACCAGAAACCTGCCCCTCTGAAGGCGACCACCGCTGCCTCCCTCGGGTCTCACTTACCCGAGTCCCTCCCCGGGATGCCCCGCATCTCTGACGCCTGCTCCCGTGGGGGTCGCCTCCCCTTGGACTGGGACGGGTCTGGCCTCCATCCCGGGAAACGCACTGCCTTTGGCGCATTATTTGGCCTAGAGGCCTGTGAACCTTCTGGCCCTGGGTCGTGAGGGATGCTCTCCCCTCTGTGGTGTGACCGTCCGGCCTTCTGCATCTCCGGTTTCTGTTTGGGCCACGGGAGGACCAGCCGTGTCCTCTCTGGCGTCAGGCTGTGGTGTCACGGCACAAACAGGGGTCTCCACCCCGAGACCATTGTCACCGAAGGGGCCTCCTTTTTCCCACCTAATCTTTAATCCGTTGTGATTTCAATATCGAAGGAGAAAAAGTCTATTTCAAACGACCACAAAGTACAAAAATGAATCTGTCCCATCTGAAAAGTCGGTGCAGACGCAAAGGTATCTCTTACAAGATTTCACTTGAAGGAAACCTCCAGACTAGGTAACAGAACATGGAGAGAAAGCAGACTGGGGGTTCCCAGGGGCTGGCGGGGGCACGAAAGGGGAGTGAGGGCTCTGGGTACACGGTGACCCTTGGGGATCGAGATATTCTGCAGCAAAATTCTATGGCGGGGTTCACAGCGTTGTGAGCGTACCCAGGGCTCAGGAATTGCACAACGTGAAATAAATATAACATTTTATTGAAGATTAATATAGATTATAACTAATGAACACATAACATAACAGCTAAGAAATAGAAGAGAAAAAGGATAAGGGAGAAGAGGAAGAGACATTTTGGTGGGGGGTCGGGGTCAGGGATTGGAGAATAAATTTGAAATAAAATATAATAAACAAAAAATAAAATAAGATAAAAAAAAGCACCCTATATAGGTCTTCAACCCCTTGATTTTTGGCCGACATCCATGTGGGATCAGGGGCAGTGGAAGGGGCGGGGAGAAGGGCGATGGCAGGAGCAGTGTTGGGAGCGAAAGCGGGAACAGTGGAACCAGCAGGAGCAGGACCCAGCTGACTCTGCTCAGGTGCCCGCTGTCCCCGCACAGGTCCCAGGTCACCTGCTGGCTCCCGGGCCCCTGCAGGAGTCGCTCCAGATACCACGCCTGCCTGCAGATACGCCGAGGCCCCTGATGCCTTTGGGCCGGGCTCTGGAGCCGACCCGGCTTTTGCTCCCGCACCGGACTCTTGAGAAGGAAACAGAGTGATGGTTGCAGTGCTCCAAGGCCTCAGGGTGAGAGGAGGGAAGGTCCCCCACCCATCCAGCGCCGGCCTCTCCAGGGGCCTTTGCAGAGACACAACTCACCCCAGAGCCTCCCCGAGAAGCCGCGGCCAGGAACCCACACCAGGACCTCTGCACCCCTGCAGTCCTCAGCCCGGGGCTCTCAGTACGCTCCTGGCCCCACACCAGCCCCCGGGGGCTCCTCCCAGGGTGGACCAGCACCACCCGGGCCCCGTGCACCCCCATCGCCCACCCCCAGCTTTCTCACCCTCGGGCTCTGACTCCGTGGACTCCAAGTACTGGTCCCAGGACCGGTGAACGAAGACCTTACGGCGGGGCCGGGGCGCTGGAGGAGGCCTTCCCAGGCCAACTCCAGGCCCTGCTTCCCCAAACCTCAGTGCGGCCACTCTCTCCACGGGTCCAGGGTGGCCCTCCTGGGCGACGGGGCACAGGCACAACTCTGTAGGGCGGGTGAATCCAGATTCCGCCAATCGTTTCCCGATTTCATCGGTTGATTTCTGTAAAGACAGTGACCCGCGGACGGCCCGGAGACATCACAGCCCCGCCCGGCCACCTCAGTGTCCTTCCGCCCTCTCCCCCTGCAGCTCTCAGATCGGACACAGACCTGAGTGTGCACAGACCTGCACCCAGAGCACAGTGACATCCACCTACAGGGCTCGGGATGAACGTTGGGGACAAGAGGGCCACCCCAGCACACCCTGTCCCTCCTAGCCAGCCTTGACCTGGGGTGTGAGCATGACCCACCCACCAGGCATCTGACCCCTTCATCAGCCTGCACCTGCTCAGGTGGGCCCTCCACACACGACCCCTCCTTACACACACACACACACACACACACACACACACAGACACACACACACACACACACGGGAGGGGACGTGGGGCCGCACAGGTCAGATGAGAGTGGTGTCGGGCTGGACTGGAATCTCGGGGTCTCCTGTGTTACCTTTGGGTCCCTGCGAGCTAGAGACCTGAGGCGTCCTGTGGACGACCTGACCCAATGTCTCCAGGGTCGAGAAGCGTCGCGGCCACGGGCTCCCCCGAGCCGGCAGCCGCGGGACACGGGCACACAACAGGAGAACATGTTCGTCAGGGAAGGTGTCCCAACGAATGAGCCCAGTCGGGCGCTGTCTCCAGAACGTGGGTGCCTGGTGACCCGGGTTCCGAGTTCTGTTGGGGTCTGTTACCAGGGAGGTGAGGTCACTTCCTGGGGTCCCCTTACCCGGCTTCCTGCTCCTACAAGAGCCCCTCCCACCCCATGCCCTGTCCCTACAGTGACACCAACACAGCCCAGACACGACCCCGCAAGGCCTGGTGCAGTCGGTGCCGTGGCTTTGGGGCCACAGAGCTGGGTTCAGACCTTGGTCTTCGCCCTGACCAGTGCTGGGACCCTGCATTGTGCCTCCCGGGGCCCCCGGTCACCCGTCTGCACAGTGGGGTCCTTCTGGCATCTACTCGTAGGGGTACCATCAGGGAGCCACCCGTAGACACGTCCTGTGCCTGCTCTCCCATGAGGCTCGTGGGCACACGTGGCCGTGGAAGGACGAGGAAGGGGTGGGCCTGGCACGGAACACACTCACGCGGGGCTGGGTCCTCTCCCCATGGTGTGGGTCCCGGGCTATTGCCAGGAATCCTGATGTCCCTGCCCCATGGCCCCACTGCCTCCAGCCTTTCTCTTCTTTCCCCGTATTACCCACCCCCTCCCAGTGTGGACTCCCCTCTAATCTCCAGTTGGACAGTCAGAATGTGTGTGTGTGTGTGTGTGTGTGTGTGTGTGTGTGTGTGTACAATGGTTAAAAACCTTGGTGAATATGGCTTACGTGTCTTCTTAGGATGAGGAGGGCCATGGGGACGAGCTCCCCCTTGCTGGCTGTGGCCCAACGCCCCTGGGTGGGGTCCGGGGCTCGCCTTTGGGATCCAGGTGCGTGCAACACAGCGGGGAGCAGACAGGGTGCTGAGGGCAGGCATGGACGCATCCGCAAAGGAACAAGGACAGAAGCGGTTTCTGTGAATGACAGCACCTTACGCATATCAATTCATCTGCTTATTCGAGAAAGGTAAACGTCCACTACATTGCGGGAAGGTTCTGGGGACTTGGACTCAGAGCAATGAGCCAACCTAGTTCCTGCTCGCATGGAGCTGACTGGAGCACGGAGGGGTTCACTGAGGACTTCTGGTGACAGCCATGTGGTCTCGCTGGGATCAGCGGGCTCGTCCAGCAGCTTAGGACCAAGCCAAGCAAGGCCCGCGGTGGAGGGGCTATTCCCAGCTACCCCAGATAAGCAAGCCTCCGTTCCCTTGGCCTGTCCTTAGATTTCCCATCTGTCCAATGGGTGTGTAGGGAAACACGCCCCTCGATTTGTCCGTGAACGTGGTCTCGACTCTTCCGGGCAGATGAGGAAGAACTTCCTGGTGGTCGGTCTCCCCACTGGTAACTCCAGGAGAGGGGTTGACATCACCAAGGGGATGGGGCGGCACCCCCGGGGGAATGGCTAGGGATCCTTTTCTGGTTAGCGGCCAAGCCGGACCGGGAGCCCTGGCCTCCAAACTCCGTCCTCAACCTCCCTACCGCCCAGATCCTCCCGCTCGATCCCTTGCTGTGACCTCCGCCTGAGATCCCGGAGGAGGCCCGGGAATGTCTCCCAGGAAGGAGGGGCTACGTGGTCGAGCAGGTCTTAGAACCCTGGAAGGAGCAGGAAGACAGGGCTCCCCAGACCTTACTCTCCAAGGGCAGGTGGGGGCAGGGCCTCTAGCCCAGTGAGTGCACGCACCTCCCTTTTCTTACCGGAGGGCAGAACCTTCTGTCTGGAGCAAGGGCCGGCGTTTTCCCGGGAGCCCCGCAGACGGCTCTGGAAAGCTCAGGGTGGAGCCAGACATCCATGTCAAGCCCCGCGGGGCCTCCGTACCTGGACCGGGCGACAACAGGAGACGTGTCTCTGTGGACAGATGCCAGGTCTCAGGCCACCTGCCACGGGCTCTGCCCTCCAAGTTCTGGGTGACCTCGGACAAAACCTCAGTGTTCCCTGCTCTAAAAAGAAGCGATGGGTTCCTCATGGGCTCGTCAAGCTGTGCTTCTGGGATTGGGGGTCGGGCCTCTAGGGGGCCGTGGACGTTCGGGGAGTCCACGCCTCCTCCCGATGTCACCCTGAGCAGCTCTGTCCTGTGTTTGCCACACAAGGCTTCTGCCTTAGGTACCGTCGGGACAACATATGCCCGCCCCCATATAGGTGAGGTTCAAAAACGTAAGGGCAGGTGAGCGCTGGGCCAAGCCTGTCCCTCCGGGTCTCTGCTCCTCTGTTCCGTGTTGTCCTGTGTGCTCAGGGGGACCAGTGGGTATGCAGTCTTGTTGCTCAGTCTACAGGAGTCCAGCTGAACCTGCAGGTCATTCTTTTACCAAATCCATCGTCCCGCACTCGCTAAGGCCTGGCCTCCACCCACAGCCCCCATCCTGTCCCTGATCCCACGCTGGTCATGGGGAGCAAATCTGCAAGCTCTTCTGAGACCAGCAGGCCGGGACCCCAGGAGCAGACCCAGGGAGAGGAGAGGGCTCCCCCTGCATCCGGCAGAGGAGCTGAGGGTGGGGCAAGGGGCCCAGACCCACATGTGAACGAGGGCATGTTCGGAGGGCCCTGTGTGCCCAGCAGGCTCACCCTGGGCTGCAGAGAAGGCCTTGCACTTTGGAGAAGGCTGGGAGGGACGAAGGTCCAGCCTCCCTCATCCACTGTGGGGGTTGGGGCCGCCTTGCCATTCAGGCTCCACAGGCTGGGACCTGGGGCAGGTGGTCTGGACCCTCTGGACTCGTGCCTCCTTGCAGGGACATGTGCAGCGGCCTCCCTCGCAGACTCGCCAGAGGGGACAGAGCGCAGGAAGATTCAGACCCTGCAAAGGAAGATGCCACGTGGGGGACCCCGTAGGGTCGTGCTCACTGAGGAGGTTATGGTGCTCAGCACACAGCAGGGACCTGAGATCCCCGGCTGAATCAGGGAAGGAGGGAGGGAGTGAAACCACAGTAGCAGGGTCCACACCAGGTCAGGTCAGAGGGTGTCACAGCTCGGGCCCTGGAAGGGGGCACGGGACACGTCCGTCTGTCCCTCCAACACTGACCTTCCTCCACATGGGCCCTGCTGACCTCCTGGATCATGTCTACATCCTCTGCAAACAACGCTGAGTGTTCTCAGAAGGGGGAGAGCAGGCAGGGGCCAAGGACGGGCTTCCGGAATCCTGTGCCCTGGGGGACTCTGAGACAGCCTTCCAGGTGGCCCTTTGTGTCCTGCAGGCACCAGGCCACGATTCCACCTCATCTCTCAGGGAATGCACCAACCCATCTAGAAGGCCGTTACGTCCCCATGTCACAGATGGGGACACCGAGGCTAATAGCACAGCCTGAGTCACTAGACGAGCTGGGTCAGGAAGCCCATCTCCCTGACTTTGGATTGTTCTACCAGCAGGCGTGAATCTTGGCGTCCTGGGGCTCGAGTCCCTCCTCCTGGGGGATCCCACCACCCACCGAGGGCCCCCCCACCCACTGAACTCAGGGGAGCAGAGCTGACCAACCTGCCTGGGGCCCCACCTGGGGCTGGGGAAGGGCCGATCCCGGGCTCTGGGGGCTCTCCCAGTACTGGGCCAGCCGGTCCCCTGCAGGACAAGGACTTCTCGCTGGGGATCCGCTGGGGCCTCGCCTTCCTCACATTGTCACAGCATGCACAGGGGTCTCTATCTCTGACACGTGCCCTCTTTTACTGACACAGCCTCTTGTATCCTCGTGACATCCCCTCCCCTCCTCCGTGGTAGGCCCGTGGGACCATTTCTGAGGGAGAGAATATAACGATGGGTGTCGCTTCCAAGGTGGCTCATGAAAGCCTGTGGTGTCTCCGCATTCCTTTTCTCCCGGGTCCATTCTCTGTCTCTGTGTCAGTGTGTGTGTCTGTGTGTGTGTCTCTCTGTGACGAAGCAAGAGCAGATAATATGAGCTGCCCCAGGAGGCCCGGTGCCAAGAACCTGCAGAGGCTCCGGGCTGAGACACAGAAGGCCTTAGACCCCCCAGTCCCAGCCGAATCCTGCCAAGAGCACGTGCCCGGTCGCGGTCTTGGAGGCGGACCCTGCCCCAGTCGAGCCTCAGCTGAGGCTGCAGCCCTGGCCTCCTGGGTGACCGTGGGGCTGAGGCTCCCAGCCGAGCCGAGCCGCGAGACTGGTACAGAAAGTGTGAGGTGGTCCAAGTAAGGTGAATGCGTCCCCCAGCACAGACAACAGACCATCCTCCAGGCTGGGGGCTGGGCCCGCCCTCCTCCCTCCCGAGCTCTCTCCGGCCACACTGGCTCCTCCTCAGCTCCTCTCCGGACAAACCCTCTGTGCCTCCGAGTCTCTGCAGCTTTGCTCGTCCCCGCAGCACACTGCTTGCAGACGTGTGCGGGACTGGCTCCTCTTGTCCTTCTGGGTCCCAGCATCAGGGCCACCCTGGAGGTCTCACAGGCCAGGGGCCCCTGGCCGCCCTCCTTCACCCTGCTTCATTTCCCGACAGTGTTGGTCTTTCCTTTCACACGGATTCGCTCTTGTGCCTTGACCCACCTCCCCCTCTGGGCTGTGAGCTCCTGGAGGGCTGGGACCTCACAGGACTTTTGACTCTGGCCCCCGGGCCCAACAGCCCCTGCTCAGGGTGAGAGGCACAGGAGCTGAATGGGTCCAGAGAGGATCTCAGAGTCACTACCTGCCTCTGAGCAGCTCACGCTGTGCACATGCAGACTAATAGTAAGAGTTACATGTTGGGTTGGGAGCAGGGGACGCCCAGCTTGACCCCTGAGCGTCCCTTCCCGCTCCAGAGGCTTCACTGAGCACAGTGGACACAGCCTGCCACCTGGTGGTCAGCACCAGCATGTGAGCCCCAGGCAGGGAAACCAGAAAACAAAACACACACCTTTGTTCGGGTGTAGTCAAGGCAGCAGCCCTCCCTGGCCTTAGAGGGGCACAGGAGCAGGACCTGCGGGCTCCAGGGGCGATGTGAGGACTTCAGAAGCCTCCTTTGTCCCCCGTTCCACCTCTCCCGTCCCGGTGCCCCGTTCATTCCTAAGGCTTTCCCACCCCAGCCAGGGCACTACCTCTGGAAGCCCTTCCTAATGAGGCCCCGGGGCTCTGACAAGGAGGGTCTTTACCTCGGTCCCCACACCAGGGTCCGCTGCTCGGCCACGTGCTACCCACCCAGGTCCTCGGTCCTCCAAGCCCCCAGGCTGTTCTCTGCTCAGAAGGACCTTGAGGGAGGAGAAAGCATTTTCCCAGGACCAGGAGCATCTTGGGGCAGGGGTGGAGGTCCAGGGCCAGCAGACAAGCCTGTGGGACCCTTGGGACACCACGTCTATGCAGCCCAATTTACACAGGAGTAAGCTGAGGCCTGTCCCGTAGCCCCCTCCCAGTAGGGGGGTGTCTCCTTCTAGCTCCAGGCTGGTGGTGGACACAGGACCCCAAACCCCGTCTTCTCCGGTTGCCCCTGGGAAGTGCCTAGCCCAGGCAGCCCCCTTGGTACCCTGGAGACCCCGCTGGCCATCAGGCTGGCACGTCTCCCCACCCCACGTATGAGCCCTGGTAATGCTGCCAGCACACTGGGCGCCCCTGCCCCGTGGCAGAGCTGCCTCCAGTCCCCTTCTTCTTGCCCCGGTGCACCTCCCCCCTCCAGGGTGTACTCCCCTTGAGCCACTGCCGGGTGGTCAGTGTGCGTGTGTGTGTGTGTGTGTGTGTCTCTGTGTTTGTGTGTGTGCTTCCCTGTACGGTGTGGGGACATCCAGATATAACAGCCCCACCTCGTATGGGGTTGATAGGGATCCGACGGGATCTCAGGGGTCTCATTCCCAGGACGAACCCCCGGGGAGGACTGAGTTTGGCCTAGGACGGAGACCCCCACTGCTTGGAATCTGCCCACCTCACGTATCCTGGGCCGGTCCCTGGCCTCAGTCTCCCACCTGGCCCTGAGGTTGGGCGTGGAGTGACGTCAGCGTGGACAGGGCCCAGGCTCTCCTCCTGGGTGGATGGAGAGGAGATGTGCCACGCACACAGGCCTCCCTAGCAAAGGGCAGCTGGGTCTCGTGTCCTCGGCCTGGCACGGCCGTGTGCCCTCCCCAGGGGGCTCCGTGCCTCTGATTCTGTGTGCGCCCTGCCTCCAGACCGCTGCCCTGTAACGCCAAATCCTTTGAGCCCTCGGATCAGCCTCACCCCAGCCAGTGAGCTACAGACTTGAGGGCCGGGTGGGTTGGACACACGGGTACACGAAGATCGCCGAATGTCCCTATACCGTCCCAGCTGTCACAGACCCCACGCTCCCTCCCAGGGTCCAGCTGGGTGCACGGCCGGGGCAGGGGGCCTGGAGGAGACGGTGGACACCAAGTATGGGCAAGGAGAGGATCGGCCTGTCCCCTCCCGCCTCCCCCTCCTTCTCTCCACCTCTTCCCGCGGTCTTCGTGCCAGAACCCGGGACACAAGGGGCAGCCTGTCCCTGGCTGCAGCCCTGGCCGGGTCAGAGGGGCGGGAGGGAGCCCAGGAAGGAGGGGGCACATCGTGGGGATGTCTGAGTGTTGGGGGTGGTTAGAGTTGCTAGGGACCCCCCGGGGTGCTCACTGACTTCACCCCTTCTTATGCATGAACTGCGGCCCCGGGATCAAGGGCACTCAGCTCTGAGTGACCAAGTCCAGCCGTGAACGGGAACGAGGGACTCAGTCTTCACCCTCATGGAGCCCTGCCCTGCAGGGCCCAGCAGGGGACGGGACGGGACGGGGTGTGTGCGCATGGAGCTGACCGGAGTGGGTGCCGCTCGAGCCGGGCACAGACGCCAGAAATACGTCGCTTGCGGGTGCTCTCGTCGGCCCTCCCTCTCCGGCTGGGGACGTGGTGGCCGCCGGTCTGCGGCAGAGGGAGTAGTGGGACAGAGCGGAGTCCACACGGTCCCCAGGCGAGGGGCAGGGGCAGCACAGAGCTGACGCGGAGGGGCAGGGAGAAGCGCCCAGGGCCTGCAGCCTGCCCGTCTGGACACGGCTGTGGGCTAAGCAGGTGACCTCTAGCCGGTCAGTCCCTGGAGCCACGACACTGGGACGTCCGAGGGCGATGCCGCGGAAAGCCAAGCACCCTTTTCCCAGTTTGATGCCTACTCAAACGCCCAGGACCCACCTGGGAGCCAGGGGAGGTGGAGGTCAGCGGTGGGATTATGGGGTGTCTCCGGGCCCATCACTGTTCTTTTTCTCATTTCTAACATCCTGTAGGAAATATGCCAGTAACTGGAACAAGGTATCACACACGATGTCTGCAGAACACCCTGTTCTAGATTTTCTGAAACAAGATCCTCTACAATTAGGGTCATGGCAGACACTGGACCCCGGCCAGCACCCCGGCGGGAGACACCGTCGCTGGCGTGCAGGGTCTGGGGCGGCAGGGCCGCTGGCAGGGGCGGGGAATTTGGGGGACGAACAACTCCCCCGGAAACCCGCTGTGTTTCTTGGGTCTCAGCCCTCCCCGCAGTGTCTACATTTTGTATTCCACCTGAAACTGGCCCAACCTTTCGTTCCAGAATTTCACATGGCCAGTAACAGCCGGGACAGAGGAGTGAGCGCACAGGTGTTTCCTACAGCTGCCCTGGGCCAGGCCCGCCTTTCATGGCTTGTTTCCCAACTGTACCTGAGGGCCTGAGGTGGAACCACATCGCTCACCCTGCCTGGGGGCAGTGTGGGCTCTCAGCAGGGCTGGAGGGTAGCAGGAGGCAGGGGGTGGGGACGCCGGAGGCAGGGGTGTGGACACTGGGGCAGGACTGGGGCCCTCCAACCAGGGCGGGGGAGGAGACGCACGCCTGGGGCAGGGGAAGGGAGGCTGGGGCTCAGTCGTGGGCCTCTGTCCTCAGCCGCGTCCCCGGGACCCAGCCGGGAGGGCGCGCACCCCGCCCCGGACACTCCGCTCCTCCTGGTCCCACGTGGTGCATGTCCTTTGGGGTGTTGGAAGGGTTCCTCCAGCCGCTGTGGGGCCTCTTCGTGCGCACTGGGTGTGCGCAACCTGTTGATGACTCGTGCCTGCCCACAGTTTGCAGCCCTTGCACGGGGCTCAGCCGGTGCCCAGAGTCCACTTAGGACTTTCCGGTGTCAGGGCAGGTCTGGGTGCCCTTCGACTGCCCAGCCGCCCCGGGGGACCGGGGATCCTTTGCCTGTCCCCGGGCCTTTGTCTTGCACTGTCCTTGTTTGTGTATGAAGGGACCGGCTGGAGACCTCCGTCCCTCCCTGGAGGATCGGGGACCCCCGTCATCCAACAGGTGAGAGGGCGGATCCTCGGCACCAAGGGGGGCACCGTCCACCACCACTGCCCTCGACTCCCTCGGGGCGCCTGGGGGCAGGGGCACACCTGAGGTCATTTTTCCTGTAATGACCTGGTAGCAGGTGCCCAGCCATAGCTAGGGAGGCTGTGTTGGGCCTTTTCTCTACACAGAATAACGCAGATGTGCTGGTTTCCGAAGGCTCCTTTAATGCAGCTGATGTTGTCAAGGTTCACCATGAGTGCGGCAAGGACCAGGAGTTCAGTCGGTCTCAAGCCGAATAATGTTCTTCAAGTCATTTTTATTGTGTAGATGGGCCGTGTTCTGTATCCACTCAGCAGTCGATGGACATTGGGGGTGTTTCTACCTTTGGGCAAGTGTGAGTGGCAATGCTGTGAATGTTCACGGTCAGGCTTTTCACAGGTTTTCATCCCTGGATCATACGGATACTCCGTGTTTACGTTTTGAAAAATGGCCAGACTGTCTCCCAAGGGGCTACATCACTTTATATTTCTGCCAGCAAAGGAGGAGGACCCCAACGTCTACGGATCCTTCCCAACACTTCTTAATAGCTACCTTTTTAATGACAGCCGTCCTGGTGGATGTGAACTTGTATCTCATTGTGGCCTTGATTGGATTTCCATCCTAAAGAACGATGTGGAACATTGTTGGTCACTTGTTTATCGTTTGTCGAGAAATGTCTCCTCAGCTGCATTTCCCATTTTTAAAAAATTTTTTTTTAATGTTTATTTATTATTGAGAAGGGAAGAAAGGAAAGGTATTTGATATTCACACATACGGTCTACAGGTGAGGAAGGCGCCCTGGGGTGGATCCTCGGGCTGGGGCTTCTCTGCGTGGCGCTGGAACGTTTTCTGGTTTTGCAAAGGCACGTGGATAGGCGCTCTTGTGGCCAATTTTCGTCCTCTTGCGGGACCAGTGCCGACCATGGTGCCGGCTCGACCCCCGGCTCCAAAGCCTTCAGGGCCAGCTCTTGCCCCAGCTCTGGCACCGAATCCGGAGTTAGAGCCCTCCCCGGCACAAGCCCAGCAGCAGATAGAGCGGCAGGTACGGAGCGTGGGCCGGCTCTCTCACCTGATCCAGTGTCAAGTCCAGAGCCGTTGTTCTAACATCGGCTCACGTGAGAGCCCCGGAACCACAGCCAGCTCCAGCACCGGCTCCAGGACCAGCGGAAGGCCTGGAACCAGCACAGGCACCCGCGGTATCACCGGCTGCAGAGACAGAGGCAGCTCTGTCGTCAACCGACTTGCCAGGTCCGGCACCAGCCAGCTCTGGAGTCTGGGTCGGACCGACGTGCATTCCAGAGCAACGGACAAGGCAGGAGTGAACTAGACCTGGTCCTCACCGCTTCCGGCAGCACGACTACAGCTACAGGCATCTCTAGGGCTGGAACCGGTTCTGGGATTGGATCCCCCGGGACTCTGGCACCAGCTGTGTCGCTCGCACTGGCTGCACGGCCAGCTGCAGTTCCAGGGCCGAAGCGAAGCTGCTTCAGCACCCGCTCGGGAGCCAGAGCCAGAGCCAGAGTCTACAGCAGAAGCTCTAGCTTCAGCTCCAGAGCCATATCCGGCTGCAGAAGCAGGTCTGGGTCCTCTCTGGAGGTGCCTGCGGCTCTAGCACCTTCCCTAGAGCTGGAGCCACGTCCAGCACCGCCTCTTGCCCCAGCTGCAGAGATGGGGCCAGCTCCAGCTTCAGCCCTGGGGCCAGTTCCGGGATTAGAGCCCCCGTTGGAGCCAGAGCAGCTCCAGCACCAGCTGTGGAACTACCCATACGAGTGTCCACGCCTTCCTCAACCGCCACCGTCGTGGGGGCCGGTATGGGGCTGGGGTCGGGACGGTCTTTGCTGGGCCGGTCACCCCAGGTACCCTGGTCACTCCACTCAGAGCTCGCCTGCCCGATCCCTCCTGGAGATCATGGTCCCGGGGGCTCTGCACCCCCGTTTTCCCAAGCAAGGCTCTCAGTGGCCCAGGAGACCATGGAGGCTGAAAGCCGAGGCTTGTACCTGACAAATGATATAAAATTTGACCCAGAAACTCCACTTGACGGCTTGTGTCCTGAAAAAGGAGAGATTTATGGACACGGTTGATCCCCTGAGGAAGCTGGGAGTGAAAACTCAGAAACGGCCCATGTTCCAGGGCCCGGGCTCTTTGGAAATTCTGATGTGGGGACACAGGATGCAGAGGAAGAGACTTGAGTGGCCAGCACCCAGGCCCGGGGAAAGCTGGTTCGGGAAGAGCACACACCCGGCACCCTCCTCACCCCACACGCTGCACCAGAGTTTCTTCACTGGTCCTGGGACAAGCCCTGCTGGGGGAGGGTCGGAGCCTGTGGCTGCGGATGGGGGCTGCGCTCTGTGGTCCCAGAGAGGGGAGCCGGTCACTCTTCTCGCTGAGGATCGGCTGGGGCCTGTGCTTCCTCACATTGTCACCTGGGCTGCCGGTCCCCAGACCAGAAACCTGCCCGTCTGAAGGTGACCAGTGCTGCGTCCCTTGGGTTTCACTTGCCCGACTCCCTCCCCGGGACGCCCCGCATCTCTGACGCCTGCTCCCATGGGGGCTGCCTCCCCTTGGACTGGGACGGGTCTGGCTTCCATCCCGGGGAACGCACTGGCTTTGGAGCATTATTTGGTGCAGAAGACTGTGAACCGTTCTGGCCCTGGGTCGTGAGGGATGCTCTCCCCTCTGTGATGTGACCGCCCGGCCTTCTTCATCTCTTGGTTTCTGTTTGGGCCACGGGAGGACCAGCCATGTCCTGTCTGGTTCAAGCTGTGGTGTCACAGCACGCACAGGGGTCTCCACCCCGAGACCGTGCCCATTGTCACCGAAGGGGTCTCCATATTCTCACCTAATCCTTAATCCATTGTGATTTCAATATCAAAGGAGAAAAAGTCTATTTCAAACGGCCACAAAGTACAAAAATGAATCTGTCCCATCTGAAAAGTCGGTGCAGACCCAAAGGTATCTCTGGCGAGATTCCACTTGAAGGAAACCTCCAGAGTAGGTAACGGAACATGGAGAGAAAACAGACTGGGGGTTCCCAGGGGATGGCAGGGGCACGAATGGGGAGTGAGGGCTCCGGGTACACGGTGACCCTTGGGGACCGAGATATTCTGCAGCAAAATTCTGTGGCGTGGTTCACAGCATCGTGAGCGTACCCCGTGCTCAGGAATTGCACAACATAAAGTAAATAAATTTTTATTGAAGATTAATGTGGATTTGAAACATACCATGAACAAATAATGTACCAGCTAAAAAGTAGAGGAGAGAAAGGATAAGGGAGAAGAGGAAGAGTCATTCTGGTGGAGGGGTCGGGGACTGGGACTGGAGCAACAATTAGAAATACAATAAACAGGGGCGCCTGGGTGGCGCAGTCGGTTAAGCGTCCGACTTCAGCCAGGTCACGATCTCGCGGTCCGTGAGTTCGAGCCCCGCGTCAGGCTCTGGGCTGATGGCTCAGAGCCTGGAGCCTGTTTCCAATTCTGTGTCTCCCTCTCTCTCTGACCCTCCCCCGTTCATGCTCTGTCTCTCTCTGTCCCAAAAATAAATAAACGTTGAAAAAAAAAAAAATTAAAAAAAAAAAAAAAAAAAAGAAATACAATAAACACCCCTCGAAGGCCTTTGAGCCCTTGATTTGTGGCCAGAATCCATACGGGAACAAGGGCGGTGGCAGGGAAGGGTGTCGGGAGCAGAAGCAGGACCCAGCTGACTCTGTTCAGGGGCCCGCTGTCCCAGCACAGGTCCCAGGTCACCTGCTGGCTCTCCAGCCCCTGCAGGAGTCGCTCCAGACTCCACCCCTGCCCGCAGAGACGCCGAGTACCCGGATGCCCTTGGGTCGGGCTCTGGAGCCGCACCAGCTTCTGCTCCTGTCCCGGACTCTTGAGAAGGAAACAGAGTGGTGGTTGCAGCAGCTCCAAGGCCTCAGGGTGAGAGGAAGGAAGGTCCCCCCCAACCCCCCCCACCCCGCCCACCCAGCGAAGGCCTCTCCAGGGGCCTTTGCAGACACACAACTCACCCCAGAGCCTCCCCGAGAAGCCGCGGCCAGGGACCCACACCAGGACCTCTCCCCCCTGCAGGCCACAGCCCGGGGCTCTTAGTCTCTGCTCCTGGCCCCACACCAGACCCCGGGGGCTCCTCCCTGGGTGGCCCAGCACCGCCCTGGTCCCATGAACACACATTTCCCACCCCCAGCCTTCTCACCCTCGGGCTCTGGCTCTGGGGGCTCCGGGTCCTGATCCCAGGACCCATGAACCAGGACCGTGTGGGCGGGCCGGGGCGGTGAAGGAGGCCTTCCCAGGCCATCTCCAGGCTCTGCTTCCCAAGACCTCCCTGTAGCCACTCTCTGCCTCGGTCCAGGGTGGCCCTCCTGGGCGACGGGGCACACACACAACTCTGTAGGGCAGGCGTATCGGGATTCGGCCAGACGTTTCCCGATGTCATCGGTTGATTTCTGTAAAGACAGTGACCCGCGGCCATCCCGGAGACATCACAGCCGTGCCCGGCCATCCTCAGTGTCCTTCCACCTCTCCACCTGTGGCTCCCAGATTGGACACAGACCTGAGTGTGCATAGACCTGTGCCTGGGACACAGTGACATCCACCTACAGGGCTCGGGATGAACATCGGGGACAAGAGGGCCACCCCAGCACACCCTGTCCCTGCCGACCAGCCTTGACCGAGTGTGAGCCTGACCGGCCCCCCAGGCATCTGACCCCTTCATCAGCCTGCACCTGCTCGGGTGGACCCTCCACACACGACCCCTCCATCCACACAGACACAGACACACACACACACACACACACACACACACACACACGGGGGGGGACATGGGGCCGCACAGGTCAGATCAGCGCGGTGTCGGGCTGGACTGGCTGTCTCTGGGTCTCCCTGTGTTACCTTTGGGTCCCTGCGAGCTAGAGACCTGAGGCGACCTGTGCACGACCTGACCCACTGTCTCCAGGGTCGGGAAGCATCGCGGCCACGGGCTCCCCTGAGCCGGCAACCACGGGACACGGGCACACAACAGGAGAACATGTTCGTCAGGCGAAGGTGTCCCAACGAATGAACCCAGTCGGGCGCTGTCTCCAGAACGTGGGTGCCTGGTGACCCGGGTTGTGAGTTCAATTGGGCTTTGTGACCAGGGAGGTGAGGTCACTTCCTGGGGTCCCCTTACCCGGCTTCCTGCTCCTACAAGAGCCCCTCCCAGGCTGCAAAGTGCTCCCCTCCACCCCATGCCCTGTCCCTACAGTGACACCAACACAGCCCAGACACGTCCCCGCGAGGCCTGGGGTGGCCGGTGCCACGGCTTTGGGGCCACAGAGCTGGGTTCAGACCTGGGCTTTCCTCCTGACCAGTGCTGGGACCCTGCACAGACCCCGTGCCTCCTGGGGCCCCCCAGTCTCCCCATCTGCACAGTGGGGTCCTTGTGGCATCTACTTGTAGGGGTGCCATCAGGGAGCCACCTGTAGACACTTCCCGTGCCTGCTATAATGTGAGGCTCGTGGGCACACGTGGCCGTGGAAGGATGAGGAAGGGGTGCGCCTGGCACGGAACACAGGAGAGGGCAGAGTGGAGTCTCCTTGAGGTCACGGCCTCCTGCTCAGCCCAGACCCTGGTGTGTGCCGACCCCAAGGGCACCTGGACCCCAGCTTCCGGCCGGGCTCGGGGACGGACACCAGAATGTGTCCCTGTGACCTGTAGCTCTACACAACTCACCCTGTCCCTCCCAGTCCCCTTGACCTGGGGTGTGGACATGACCCTCCCATCAGCCTGCTCCTGCTCTGGGTGGCTTCCCCCCACGTCCCATCCTTACAAACACACAGCCTCACACACACTCACAGACACAGGGAGGCTCGTGCGACTCACCAGTCGGATCAGGGCCGTGTCAGGCTAGACCGGCCAGTCCTGGGCCTCCCGGTGTCACCTTTGCGTCCCTCCGGGCACTTGACCAGAGGCTTCGGCGGTGAGACCGGACCCACCTTCTGCAAGTGGGAAAAGGCTCTCCCTGTGGGCTTTCCTGAGACCACAGCCTCGAGATATCAGGACACAGCATGAGAACACGTTGCGCATTCGAAGGTCTCCAACCACGGGAGCTGAGTGGGGTGCTTCTCTAGAATGGGGGTGCCTGTGATACACACGGGGGCATTTGGGGATCCCCTGACCAGCGGCTTGGCTTGGCTCCCCTCTTGGGCATGTTCCCTGGAGACAGTGTCCCCGCCCCACACCTCTTTTCTCCCCCAACCCCTGTCACCTCCAGGGTCCACTCATCCTTTGACCCCCACGCGGGTGGTTAGTTACTGGGGGGCGGGGGACTGTGTTTCCATGCAATTGCGTGGACCTGTGCCCACTCGGGGATGCCCAGAGGAAAGGACCCCACATGGGATGGGTTCGGTGGTCCTCCAGGATCTTAGAGGCTCTCATTCCCTCGAAAACCCCGTGGGAAAGTGAAGCCCTGGCCTAGGAGGCCGAAACCTCCCCCAGCCCCTCTAGGCTCTGCTCACCTGGTGGGTCCCCGGCCAGTACCTGCCTCTCCTGGCCTCAGTTTCCCGACTGTTCCATGAGCGCTTGGAGGAGGAGCTTCACCAGTCCGGCTAGAGTGGCCCCTGGCTCCCACCTTCGGGCAGGATGTGGCGCGGGAGCCTTGGGGGCGGGGAGGTGCTCCCACCAAAGGTCGAGGCAGGTGGAGCCCGCGCAGGTGCACCGGGACCATGGGACTGCGCCCACGGGACCACCTCGCGGCAGGAACCCACAGTGCGGAAACGAGACAGACCCCGACCCTGCTGACCTGGCCCACACACTCCACTCCACTGTTCATCATGGCGCCTGACTGAGAAAGGGGAGGGGGAGGTGGACACTAGTCTAAGGGGGCAGGTCAGGCCACCTTTCCCTCCTCCCCATCCCCTCCCCCTGCCTTCCTGAGAGCCCCCTCCCCCCACAAGCGCCCCCACTTCGGACACCTTCACCTCCCTGCTTTCATCCCCCAACACACCCACCGGAGGTGGGAGCCGCCGACCCCATCTTCAAAAAAGAGCACCGAGGTCCCAGAAGCTGGCATAGAGCTTGCGTGTCACAGGACTCTGACATGGCCCAGCTGTGAGTGTGAGCCCGGGTCGCTCTGACCCGAAGCATGGGCTTTCGCAGGACCCCGAGGAGGTGACCTCTGAAGCCAGCCTTAGAGATGAGGGTGCTCTGGATGGGAGCCATGGAGCGGGGCGGTGGTAGCAGGGGACTCCAGGGGCAGGGATGTTGGGCTCCCTGGGGGAGGAAAACACTAGGGGAGGGGGGAGGGGAACACCCTGGGGAGGGCATCTGGCCCAGTTCACTCGGGGCTCGGACGCCAGGTAAGGAGTCGGGGGTCAACGCAGCTTGCCAGGTGCAGGGGACGTGACCAGGCAGTCTCGTCAGAGCCACGGCATCCTAGATCTGGAGGGAGCTCACGGGCTTGTTATTTGCCCCCAGGCAAGAATGGATTCCCAAGCACCAGACTGGGAGGATGATGTTGCCTCAGTCTCCTCCTCTGCAGAGCAGAGCAGGTCGTCGCCTCCTCCCGGGGCTGGATTCCCCGGCAGGTCCAGAGATGGTCTCCTGTCAGAGGAGTTGTTCAAGTGAGGTCTGTACCTCGGTGGTCTCAGAGAGGGGACCAAAGGACGTGCCCCCTGCAGCTCGGCAGATGCTCTCGTGCAAGCTGCTGATCCTCACGTCCAGGCTGGCACCGGTGATGCGGTGTCGCCCGCCGGCTGGGGGGACTGGGGCAGTGAGGAGCTGTGCTTGCGGACCCTGAGACACAGAGCTCGTGAGCGCCCAAGGCTGCCCCAGGGCGTGTAGAGGCTGAGGCTGAGCTGACGCCAGATGTCTCTGGGAAGGACCGGGAGGACAACCTGGGCCCTGGGGACTCTGGGGGGGACTAGGAGGGCAGCCTGGGCCCTGGGGTCTCCGGGAGGGACTGGGAGGACAGCGCAGGCCCTGGAGTCTCTGGGAAGGACCGGGAGGACAGCCCGGGCCCTGGGGTCCCGCCTTGTTCCTGCCATGGGAGGGGTCAGTCTGCATCACCCATTTCACAGAGCAGGAGAGTGAGGCCCAGAGAAGGGAGGCAGGTGTTTCTGGGCACAGGGCTGGTCAGCAGAGAGCTGGAAAACCACCTCCGGAGCCCCCGCCATCCCGGGCAGGGACCCCCCGAGTCGAGGGTGATCCTTCCCCTTGTGCCTGGCCACTCATTCTTCCCAGACCTTGACGGTGGCCTGTTCCTTTTGGCCACAGATATTGCTGGCCGACCAGGAGGGAGTCCAGCTGGTAGGACAGGTCTAACTACAGGACACAGGGACACCTGTGAGCTACCAGGAGCCACATTGTGGTCTCTGTCCCCAAGCCTGCCCGGCAGCTGGGGTCCAGGTGCCCTAGGTGTCGGCACACACCTGGGTCTGGGCTGAGCAGGAGGCCATGACCTCAAGGAGCCTCCACTCGGCCCTCTCCTGGTTCCAGCCCGGTCTCACCTGTCCTCCCTGAGGGGCTCCAGGGCCCGGAGCCAGGCCCCTGATGGCTGCTCGGGCTTCAGCCGGGAAAGATGTAGAGCCTGTGGAGCAGCTGGACGTCTTGGGGCTAGAGGGAGGGCGGCCACCCACGGGCCTTGGCTGGGGAGGATGAGGGCCTCTTGGGGTGAGGAAGAGGCCGGGACCTGGTCCCGGGGTCACAGCTCATGTATACAAAGGGCTGAAACCACTGAGTGCCCGGGGGATGGCCAGTTAAAGTAGCCCCCTGACACTTGGTTTTCCTGGAGGTGCCCCCTGGCCTCCAGGGGCCTCTTCCCACCCTCTGACTCCGCCCAGGACTGCAGCCAGGCACAGACTGGACCTCTGTCCAAGGTCCTGCCAGGAAGACAAGGCGGAAGGAGGAAAGGAGAAGGGCAAGGGGTGGACCGACCTCTCCCTGCCCTGAGTCGGCCTCCACTGCTGCCTCCAGGAGCCCTGGCCCAGCCATGCCACAGGGTCCAAGCACCTGGACCCCGGGGTGGAGTCTGCGGTCCAGGCCAGCTGGGTGGGATGGGTGTAGTCACTGGCAGTCGTGTCCCCAGATGTCCAACCCACCTGGCCTCGCACCCTGAGGCTTGCCTGGATGGGGAGGGCATGGTTCTGGGGCTCAGGAAGGTTGGGGTTCCAGAGTAGTTGGCGGAGGTGGGAACATGGGGGACCAGCCAGGTGGGGAGCGATTGGATTCATGCACGTCAGCGTCACCTCTGGATCATCCACGGGTGCTGAGTGCCGGTCCCTGGGCATACCTGGCCATGACACAGACCCGGCTGACCCTGGAGAGGGAGGCCTGTGTACCCGGGGCACCTCCCATCCACCTACCCCCGCGAGCGAGCCTGGGCCACGGCCACGCTGATGCACTTCCCCGTCTGACCCCAGGGACAGGGGGGACACTGAGGTCAGGAGAGGCAAGGACTGGCCTAGGACAAGTGACAGTGCAGGGTCCAAGGAGCAGGGCTGGTCTCCAATCCTAGGCCAGCCTCTACCCCCACATGGGGTTCTCCCTGGGAATGAGAGCCCCTGAGATGCTCTGGGGTCCCTATGCACCCCATCCGTGTGAGGCTGTGACCTCTGGGCATCTCCAGAAAGGCGCGTGCGCACACACACACACACACACACACACACATTCTGACTGTCCCACTGGAGATCAGAGGGGAGTCCACACTGGGAGGGGGTGGGTAATACGGGGAAAGAAGAGAAAGGCTGGAGGCAGTGGGGCCATGGGGCAGTGGGGCCATGGGGCAGGGACATCAGGATTCCTGGCAATAGCCCGGGACCCACCACATAGGGAGGGGATACGTGCCAGCTGAGGGTCAGGGGGTCCACAAGTGTCCGGGGGGATTGACAGGAACTAAGGTAGAACGGGGTCTGGGGTCCTGTGTCCACGACGCTGAGCCCTAGGAACTAGGAAGTGTGGATGGGGCTAAGGCACAGAAGGACTCAGCTTCCTCCTCCTAAACTGGGCTGCGTCGACAGTGTCCCAAGGGTCCCACAGGCTCGTAGATGAGTCTGTGTCCTGGGATCTTCATCCCTGGCCCTCTGTTCTCCCCTCCTGGGAAAATGCTTCCTACTCCCTCAAGGTCCTTTGGAGCGGAGGGAAGCCTGGGGGCCTGGAGGACCGAGGACCTGGGTTTGCAGCACGTGGCCAAGCAGTGGACCCTGGTGTGGACACCGAGGTCAAGAGCCTCCTTGTTGGAGTCTCGGGTCCTCATTAGGAAGTGGTTCCCCAGGCAGAGCCCTGGCTGGGGAGAGGAGGCCTCGTGAGGGACCTGAGCACCGGGCCAGGGGAGGGACACGGGCCACAAGGGAGGCTTCTGAGGGTTGTCACCTGGACCCTGGAGCCCACAGGACCTGCGCCTATGAAACACAAAGACAGAGACAGAGTCCGAGGCAGAGACAGAGAATGGACCCACGAGAGAGGAAACCAGAAATTCCATGAATCGGCTCAGAAATGACACCCGGTCATCATATTCTAGCCCTTAGAACCCGGTCACACGGGCCGTCCACCCGGGAGGGGAGGGGGTGACAGAGGCATGTAGGACCAGGAATCGGGAAGGCTGGGAGCCACAGTGGGGAACGCCCAGCACGTAGGCCCAGACCAGGCGCTGAGACCCGAGCCCAAATGTAATGGAGCCCCTGGCATGCTTGTTTGGTGGGCACAGGGTCTGAACGAGTTCACCTCCACCTTCCCTGGGCCTGGGACCCAGGCAGGAGGGGTGGCTGTGCCTGGACCCGGAGAGGACCCAGCCCCGCGTGAGTGTGTTCCGTGCCAGGTCCACCCCTTCCTCGTCCTTCCACGGCCACGTGTGCCCATGAGCCTCAAGGGAGAGCAGGCACAGGACGTGTCTACGGGTGGCTCCCTGATGGTACCCCTACGAGTAGATGCCAGAAGGACCCCACTGTGCAGACGGGTGACCGGGGGCCCCGGGAGGCACAATGCAGGGTCCCAGCACTGGTCAGGGCGAAGACCAAAGTCTGAACCCAGCTCTGTGGCCCCAAAGCCACGGCACCGACTGCACCAGGCCTTGCGGGGTCGTGTCTGGGCTGTGTTGGTGTCACTGTAGGGACAGGGCATGGGGTGGGAGGGGCTCTTGTAGGAGCAGGAAGCCGGGTAAGGGGACCCCAGGAAGTGACCTCACCTCCCTGGTAACAGACCCCAACAGAACTCGGAACCCGGGTCACCAGGCACCCACGTTCTGGAGACAGCGCCCGACTGGGCTCATTCGTTGGGACACCTTCCCTGACGAACATGTTCTCCTGTTGTGTGCCCGTGTCCCGCGGCTGCCGGCCCGGGGGAGCCCGTGGCCGCGACGCTTCTCGACCCTGGAGACATTGGGTCAGGTCGTCCACAGGACGCCTCAGGTCTCTAGCTCGCAGGGACCCAAAGGTAACACAGGAGACCCCGAGATTCCAGTCCAGCCCGACACCACTCTCATCTGACCTGTGCGGCCCCACGTCCCCTCCCGTGTGTGTGTGTGTGTGTGTGTGTGTGTGTGTGTGTAAGGAGGGGTCGTGTGTAGAGGGCCCACCTGAGCAGGTGCAGGCTGATGAAGGGGTCAGATGCCTGGTGGGTGGGTCATGCTCACACCCCAGGTCAAGGCTGGCTAGGAGGGACAGGGTGTGCTGGGGTGGCCCTCTTGTCCCCAACGTTCATCCCGTGCCCTGTAGGTGGATGTCAGTGTGCTCCGGGTGCAGGTCTGTGCACACTCAGGTCTGTGTCCGATCTGAGAGCTGCAGGGGGAGAGGGTGGAAGGACACTGAGGTGGCCGGGCGGGGCTGTGATGTCTCCGGGCCGTCCGCGGGTCACTGTCTTTACAGAAATCAACCGATGAAATCGGGAAACGATTGGCGGAATCTGGATTCACCCGCCCTACAGAGTTGTGCCTGTACCCCGTCGCCCAGGAGGGCCACCCTGGACCCGTGGAGAGAGTGGCCGCACTGAGGTTTGGGGAAGCAGGGCCTGGAGTTGGCCTGGGAAGGCCTCCTCCAGCGCCCCGGCCCCGCCGTAAGGTCTTCGTTCACCGGACCTGGGACCAGTACTTGGAGTCCACGGAGTCAGAGCCCGAGGGTGAGAAGGCTGGGGGTGGGCGATGGGGGTGCACGGGGCCCGGGTGGTGCTGGGCCACCCTGGGAGGAGCCCCCGGGCCTGGTGTGGGGCCAGGAGCGGACTGAGAGCCCCGGGCTGAGGACTGCAGGGGGGCAGAGGTCCTGGTGTAAGTTCCTGGCCGCGGCTTCTCTGGGAGACTCTGGGGTGAGTTCTGTCTCTGCAAAGGCCCCTGGAGAGGCCGGCGCTGGGTGGGGTGGGGGACCTTCCCTCCTCTCACCCTGAGGCCTTGGAGCCGCTGCAACCATCACTCTGTTTCCTTCTCAAGAGTCCAGTGCAAGAGCAAAAGCCGGGTCGGCTCCAGAGCCGGGCCCAAAGGCATCAGGGGCCTCGGCGTATCTGCAGGCAGGCGTGCTATCTGGAGCGACTCCTGCAGGGGCCTGGGAGCCAGCAGGTGACCTGGGACCTGTGCGGGGACAGCGGGCACCTGAGCAGAGTCAGCTGGGTCCTGCTCCTGCTGGTTCCACTGTTCCCGCTTTCGCTCCCAACACTGCTCCTGCCATCGCCCTTCTCCCCGCCCCTGCCACTGCCCCGATCCCATATGGAAGTCAGCCAAAAATCAAGGGGTTGAAGACCTATACAGGGTGCTTTTTTTTATCTTATTTTATTTTTTGTTTATTATATTTTATTTCAAATTTATTCTCCAATCCCTGACCCCGACCCCCCACCAAAATGTCTCTTCCTCTTGTCCCTCATCCTTTTTCTCTTCTATTTTTTAGCTGTTATGTTATTTGTTCATTAGTTATAATCTATATTAATCTTCAATAAAATGTTATATTTATTTCACGTTGTGCAATTCCTGAGCCCTGGGTACGCTCACAACGCTGTGAACCCCGCCACAGAATTTTGCTGCAGAATATCTCGATCCCCAAGGGTCACCGTGTACCCAGAGCCCTCACTCCCCTTTCGTGCCCCCGCCAGCCCCTGGGAACCCCCAGTCTGCTTTCTCTCCATGTTCCGTTACCTAGTCTGGAGGTTTCCTTCAAGTGAAATCTTGTAAGAGATACCTTTGTGTCTGCACCGACTTTTCAGATGGGACAGATTCATTTTTGTACTTTGTGGTCGTTTGAAATAGACTTTTTCTCCTTTGATATTGAAATCACAATGGATTAAAGATTAGGTGGGAAAAAGGAGGCCCCTTCGGTGACAATGGTCTCGGGGTGGAGACCCCTGTTTGTGCCGTGACACCACAGCCTGACGCCAGAGAGGACACGGCTGGTCCTCCCGTGGCCCAAACAGAAACCGGAGATGCAGAAGGCCGGACGGTCACACCACAGAGGGGAGAGCATCCCTCACGACCCAGGGCCAGAAGGTTCACAGGCCTCTGGGCCAAATAATGCGCCAAAGACAGTGCGTTCCCCGGGATGGAGGCCAGACCCGTCCCAGTCCATGTTGAGGCGACCCCCACGGGAGCAGGCATCAGAGATGCGGGGCATCCCGGGGAGGGACTCGGGTAAGTGAGACCCGAGGGAGGCAGCGGTGGTCGCCTTCAGAGGGGCAGGTTTCTGGTCTAGGGACCGGCAGCCCAGGTGACAATGTGAGGAAGGCGAGGCCCCAGCGGATCCCCAGCAAGAAGTCCTTGTCCTGCAGGGGACCGGCTGGCCCAGTACTGGGAGAGCCCCCAGAGCCCGGGATCGGCCCTTCCCCAGCCCCAGGTGGGGCCCCAGGCAGGTTGGTCAGCTCTGCTCCCCTGAGTTCAGTGGGTGGGGGGGCCCTCGGTGGGTGGTGGGATCCCCCAGGAGGAGGGACTCGAGCCCCAGGACGCCAAGATTCACGCCTGCTGGTAGACAATCCAAAGTCAGGGAGATGGGCTTCCTGACCCAGCTCGTCTAGTGACTCAGGCTGTGCTATTAGCCTCGGTGTCCCCATCTGTGACATGGGGACGTAACGGCCTTCTAGATGGGTTGGTGCATTCCCTGAGAGATGAGGTGGAATCGTGGCCTGGTGCCTGCAGGACACAAAGGGCCACCTGGAAGGCTGTCCCAGAGTACCCCAGGGCACAGGATTCCGGAAGCCTGTCCTTGGCCCCTGCCTGCTCTCCCCCTTCTGAGAACACTCAGCGTTGTTTGCAGTGGATGCAGGAGGTCAGCAGGGCCCATGTGGAGGAAGGTCAGTGCTGGAGGGACAGACAGACGTGTCCCGTGCCCCCTTCCAGGGCCCGAGCTGTGACACCCTCTGACCTGACCTGGTGTGGACCCTGCTACTGTGGTTTCACTCCCTCCCTCCTTCCCTGATTCAGCCGGGGATCTCAGGTCCCTGCTGTGTGCTGAGCACCATGACCTCTTCAGTGAGCATGACCCTACGGGGTCCCCCACGTGGCATCTTCCTTTGCAGGGTCTGAATCTTCCTGCGCTCTGTCCCCTCTGGCGAGTCTGCGAGGGAGGCCGCTGCACATGTCCCTGCAAGGAAGCACGAGTCCAGAAGGTCCAGACGACCTGCCCCAGGTCCCAGCTTGTGGAGCCTGAATGGCAAGGCGGCCCCAACTCCCACAGTGGATGAGGTAGGCTGGACCTTCGTCCCTCCCAGCCTTCTCCAAAGTGCAAGGCCTTCTCTGCAGCCCAGGGTGAGCCTGCTGGGCACACAGGGCCCTCCGAACATGCCCTCGTTCACATGTGGGTCTGGGCCCCTTGCCCCACCCTCAGCTCCTCTGCCGGATGCAGGGGGAGCCCTCTCCTCTCCCTGGGTCTGCTCCTGGGGTCCCGGCCTGCTGGTCTCAGAAGAGCTTGCAGATTTGCTCCCCATGACCAGCGTGGGATCAGGGACAGGATGGGGGCTGTGGGTGGAGGCCAGGCCTTAGCGAGTGCGGGACGATGGATTTGGTAAAAGAATGACCTGCAGGTTCAGCTGGACTCCTGTAGACTGAGCAACAAGACCGCATACCCACTGGTCCCCCTGAGCACACAGGACAACATGGAACAGAGGAGCAGAGACCCGGAGGGAAAGGCTTGGCCCAGCGCTCACCTGCCCTTACGTTTTTGAACCTCACCTATATGGGGGCGGGCATATGTTGTCCCGACGGTACCTAAGGCAGAAGCCTTGTGTGGCAAACACAGGACAGAGCTGCTCAGGGTGACATCGGGAGGAGGCGTGGACCCCCCGAACGTCCACGGCTCCCTAGAGGCCCGACCCCCAATCCCAGAAGCACAGCTTGACGAGCCCATGAGGAACCCATCGCTTCTTTTTAGAGCAGGGAACACTGAGGTTTTGTCCGAGGTTACCCAGAACTTGGAGGGCAGAGCCCGTGGCAGGTGGCCTGAGACCTGGCATCTGTCCACAGAGACACGTCTCCTGTTGTCGCCCGATCCCGGTACCGAGGCCCCGCGGGGCCTGACATGGATGTCTGGTTCTACCCTGAGCTTTCCAGAGCCGTCTGCGGGGCTCCCGGGAAAACGCCGGCCCTTGCTCCAGACAGAAGGTTCTGCCCTCCGGTAAGAAAAGGGAGGTGCATGCACTCACTGGGCTAGAGGCCCTGCCCCCACCTGCCCTTGGAGAGTAAGGTCTGGGGAGCCCTGTCTTCCTGCTCCTTCCAGGGTTCTAAGACCTGCTCGACCACGTAGCCCCTCCTTCCTGGGAGACATTCCCGGGCCTCCTCCGGGATCTCAGGCGGAGGTCACAGCAAGGGATCGAGCGGGAGGATCTGGGCGGTAGGGAGGTTGAGGACGGAGTCTGGAGGCCAGGGTTCCCGGTCCAGCTTGGCCGCGAACCAGAAAAGGATTCCTAGCCATTCCCCCCGGGGTGTCGCCCCATCCCCTTGGTGACGTCAACCCCTCTCCTGGAGTTACCAGTGGGGAGACCGACCACCAGGAAGTTCTTCCTCATCTGCCCGGAAGAGTCGAGACCAAGTTCACGGACAAATCGAGGGGCGTGTTTCCCTACACACCCATTTGACAGATGGGAAATCTATGGACAGGCCACGGGAACGGAGGCTTGCTTCTCCGGGGTAGCTGGGCATAGCCCCTCCACCGCGGGCCTCACTTGGCTTGGTCCTAAGCTGCTGGACGAGCCCGCTGATCCCAGCGAGACCACATGGCTGTCACCAGAATTGCTCAGTGAACCCCTCCGTGCTCCAGTCAGCTCCATGCGAGCAGGAACTAGGTTGGCTCATTGCTCTGAGTCCAAGTCCCCGGAACCTTCCTGCAATGTAGTGGACGTTTACCTTTCTCGAATAAGCAGATGACTTGATATGCGTAAGGTGTTGTCATTGACAGAAACCGCTTCTGTCCTTGATCCTTTGTGGATGCGTCCATGCCTGCCCTCAGCACCCTGTCTGCTCCCCGCTGTGTGCACGCACCTGGATCCCAAAAGCGAGCCCCGGACCCCACGCAGGAGGTGGTACGGCCTCTCACCCACAGCCAGCAAGGGGGAGCGCCCTCCCATGGCCCTCCTCACCCTAAGAAGACACGTAAGCCATATTCACCAAGGTTTTTAACCACGGTACACACACAGACACACACACACACACACACACCCACACACACACACACACACACACATAGAGTGAAGGGTGGGGGCCCTGGAGGACCCGCACACGTATGTCTCCTGCACCTCCCGCCGCCTCGGTGCTTTTGTGGGTTTGCCCTGGTTCTCTCGGATCCTCCTCCCGGCTCCCTTGAAGGCGTCAGGTCTCCGCCCGAGTCCCTGGGTCACCCACCCACCTCTCCTATTAGGAGACATGCAAATGCACACCCTGCATTTCTCTCATCTTCCTCTCTCCTCCCAGACATCGGTCATCAGATTTGGGAGTCGAGAACACCCCTTGTGTCTTCCCTCACCTGTCCTTCCACCCAGCTCTTCCCAGGCCGGCCCCGAGGCGGTCCTCGGACTGGATTCGTTTCCTGGCAGGTGGGGGTCAGGGGACAGAGGGCAGACGGTGCCGGTGGAGGCAGGAGAGGGCCGTGGCCCACACGCCGAATGCCGGCTTGTCTGCCAGGGCCCTCGGGCTGGGTGAGCCCCGCCGGATCTCCTCTTTCTTCCCGGGAGGCATCCTTGTCCTGAACGTGCACCAGGGAACCTGAGTGAAGAGACGACTTTGCTTTGAGACGAGGGGCGGTGTGGCAAGGGCTGCAGACGACGTTGGCCTTGGATGGGGAAAGCGAGGCCGGCCACGCACCGCTGTCCCTTTCAGGTCCCTCTGGCAACTGAGTGCACCTGCAGCCGGAGGGTCTGGTTCCCGGCAGGCTGGCCGTGTCCCCTGGTGCCCCCGGTCCCTCCTCTCTGCCTGAGGACTCTCTCCCAGAGACAGGAGCCCGTCACAGCTGTCTCTGGGGATCTCTGCTTCCTCACCTTGTCACCTGGGCGGCCGGTCCCCAGAGCAGAAACCTGCCCCTCTGAAGGTGACCACCGCTGCCTCCCTCGGGTCTCACTTGCCCGAGTCCCTCCCCGGGACGCCCCGCATCTCTGATGCCTGCTCCCTTGGGGGTCGCCTCCCTTGGACTGGGACGGGTCTGATCTCCATCCCGGGGAAAGCACTGGCTTTGGTGTAAAATTTGGCCCAGAGGCCTGTGAACCGTTCTGGCCCTGGGTCGTGAGGGATGCTGTCCCCTCTGTGGTGTGACCGTCCGGCCTTCTGCATCTCCCGGTTTTTGTTTGGGCCACGGGAGGACCAGCCGTGTCCCTGCTGGTATCAGACTGTGGCGTCACAGCACGCACAGGGGTCTCTACCTCCGACACGTGCCCTCTTTTACTGACACAGCCTCTTGTATCCTCGTGATATCCCCTCCACTCCCCGGTGGAAGGCACGTGTGACCGGTTCTGAGGGAGAGAATATAGCGATGGGTGTCGCTTCCAAGCTGGTTCATGAAAGCCATGGTGTCTCCGCGTTTTCTCCAGGGTCCATTCTCTGTCTCTGTGTCAGTGTGTGCATCTGTGTGTGTGTCTCTCTCTGACGAAGCAAGAGCAGATAACATGAGCTGCCCCAGGAGGCCCAGGGCCAAGAACCTGCAGAGGGTCCGGGCTGAGACACAGAAGGCCTGAGACCCCCCAGTCCCAGCCGAATCCTGCCAAGAGCACGTGCCCGGTCGCGGGTGGAGGCGGACCGTGCCCCAGTCGAGCCTCAGCTGAGGCTGCAGCCCTGGCCTCCTGGGTGACTGTGGGGCTGAGGCTCCCAGCCGAGCCGAGCCGGGAGACTGGCACAGAAAGTGTGAGGTGGTTCAGGGCTCTTCCTGCAGGCACCTCGTTAGGGTCATGTCTTTGTGGAGACTCTGGAAGAATTGTGGTGTGCGTAGTCCTTGTGCAGCTGTACAGAAGGCATCTAGGATGCTCGAGGCCGTCTCTCTCGGAGGCTGATAGTCCCCAAATTCTAATAAGCTATTGCCTATTTTGCTCACTGCCCTCTCGCCAGCAGCGAGCACGTGCCTGGCGTGTCACGGGTGCTTATGCGTGTTTCCCGAAGCAGTGAGCGGCTTCCTGGGGAACTGTGGGGTGTCAGGGAGCCCGGGGAGCGGTGCGCAGACTCACTGCAGAGAAGACACGCGGCAAGGATTGCACTGGACCAGTCCGAGGTCTATTTCCCAGCAGACAGGAGGTGACAGCCCCTCTCGGCCGTGGAACCTGGAGGGCACGAGCTGACGGGCCAGGACTGGACTCTCCCTGCCGGCCAGCACGTGCCCTCCCATCCCCAGCTCCTGAGGATCATCAAGGATCCCTCTTGGGCTAGAGCCACGGCCCTTGGACTTCACCCCATCAGCGGCCTGGGGTCACCAGACACCTCTCGGCAAGCCACGGGATGAGACCTCCCGGAATCGCGAAGAACGCTCCTGGGGTCTCGGAGGACCACGAGCGGAGGCCCAAAGTAAAGGTGGTGGCCCTCAGGGCAGGATGGCGTGCGCACAGGAGGCTGTGGAGGGAGAGGGGCACTGAGGGGGCACTGCCCGGTGGGGGCCGGTCTGCCCACGAGCGTTCCCTTTCTATCCCCGGTTTCTCGTGTGCTGGTGTGGGACACTGCCCGGGTCCTCCGGCCACGGCCACAGAGGCCAGACCGGACGGGCTGCCCGGTGCCCCCTGCCCACACCCGTCAGCAGGACGAGCCTGGTGCTGATGCAGGACAGGGCCGTGGGAGGGGAGCACCTCCCACGGGGCTTGGAAGAGCCCGCTGTCACCCCTCCTCTCTCTGCCCCCGGTGAGCCGACCCTAACAGGGCGGACGGGGCCAGGCGTGGCGCGGACCTGGACAGTGGGGGGGACGGGGGGAGGGCTCTTGACCACGTGTTACCATCTTTCGGAAGAACGGTAACACCATCGGCGAGCTCCAAAGTCTCACATATGTCTATGAATCTTTTCATGCTCGGGAAGCTGGACGTGTTCCGTCTGCCTGCGGTCGGGAAGCACAGTCACGTCAGTTACCGGTTCTGGCCGCGTGGGCTGCACCCCGACCCCCTCGGACACCGCCAGGCCCTCGCAGGACAGAGACGCGAGGGCGCCGCCACGGGAGGCGCAGCAGACAGGTGATGGGGAAATGTCCTTCTGTCCCCTCTGTGCCCCGAGGCGGGCGGGTGTCCCCAGCGAGGCCCTGGAGACCGGCTCGGGTAGCCCCGTCTGCTCACCCAACCCCTCTGGCTGCAGCCCTTCCCCCCCCCTCCGCCCCCGCTGTGCGTGCCCTGCGTGCCCCGCGTGTCCCGTGCCTAGAGGGGTCCTTTCCCCACCCCACTCCCTTCCGTACCGCCTCCGCCCGGCACAGAACCTCTCCCCGTCTGCCTTCCCTTCACCACCTCCACCTGCCCCGCCCCCAACTCCCCCCATCCTGCCCTCAGTGCCAGGGCCTGAGCCTCCCGCGGATGGCCAGCCCCACTCCTGGCCTCTCCTCCTCCGACCTCCCCCCCTGCACTGGCCTCCCCCACTCACCCCCGCAGCGGCCACCTCAGAGACCCGCCCACGTGGTCTCCAGGCTCCGCCCACCCACCTGCCCCCTGCCACCTGCCGCCAGCCTGCCCTGCAAGGGCTGCGACCCACGGTATGGACTGCCCGTGTCCCCCCAGATTCATACACCAAAGCCCCAGCGCGACGGTGCGAGGGGTCGGGGCCTCCGGCGGTGCGTAGGGTCAGCTGGGGTCCTCGCGATAGGATCGGTGCCCTGGGAAGAAGAGGAAGGGACCGGAGCCCCCTCCCCAACACCTGACGCGGCGAGACGGCGGCCGCCTGCAGACCCCGGCCCTCCATCGGGCCTGCGCCCTGAGCTGTGAGGATCGGTGTCGGTCGCGGGCGCCCTGTCGCGGAGCCCGAGCTGCGGCAGGGGCCTCCCTCTGAGCCTGTGCCCCTGCGCCCCCCCCTTACCTGCCCCCGCACACCCCCTCCCCCAGATGTCACTCACTTAAGAACAGTAGCATCTTGGCGGTCCGGCCGGCGCGGCCCAGGCGCAGATAGACCACGCCGAAGCTGTAGTCCGTGGACAGCACGTGGAAACCCTCCACCCCCTTCACTGGGCGGGAGAGAAGCAAGGCAGGGGCGTGCGGGAGGGGTCGAGAGCCCCCTGCTCCCCCCGGGGCCACGGCCCGCCTGACCGCCCCTTGTGCCGGGTGCCCATCCCGCCCCCCTCCACGTTCCCCAGGACGGAGGGGCGGCCGGGGACGGCGCTGGCAGAGGCACCCTGTCCCACGTCTGGGTGACGAAGCCGGGGGGGCACTGCCACCCCCGGCCTCCCTCTCCCGGCCCCGGGCTATCATACGTACGTGTGTTCCTGAACACCGCCTTCTTCCCATCTTTCCGAAGAATTAACGTGTGTGACTGGCACCCCTGTGACCTAGGGGGACAAGGCGGGACGCCCATTTCTGGAATTTTCCAGTTTGGACCGGGACCGGTCCCACAGCTTAAGGGAAACACTTCGAACACCCAGTGCCTGCTGAGTGACCCCGTGTAGCCTGGGGGCTTCTCCCAAAATCAGGCTTTTGAATTTTAGGGGCAGGAAGTGACGGGTTTCAGGGCTGCGGGGACCGTCACTCTAGGCTTTCCTGGTGATCCGGCTCCAGCACCCCCACCCGGACAGGGTGATGCCCCAGGCTGCCGTGGCCAGGGCTCTGGGGAGGCTGTGCTGGGTCCCGCACCCTGCTCCACTCACCGGCTAAAGGCCAGGACCACCTTCAGCTGGCCCACTTTGTGAACCTTCACCGTGGATGCCCCCAGCTTCCTCCTGTGTCTGCCAGGCAAGAACCCCTTGCCATCGGAGGCAACAGCCAGAATGTACCAGAACCCTGAAAACTGTGCAGAGGTGCTGAGGAAGGTGCTCCTTCCCAGGCTCCCAGCCAGGCTCCCGGAACCCACCGGACAAGGGATGCCTCCCAGACACCCAGCCCGCGTCCAGCACCCACAGATCTGCACGGCCCCTGGTTAGGGGCCCTGGTGGGCAGACGCCAGACTGTCCGGGGGTGTGGAGGCTGGGCAGTGGGAACCGTGTGCTGTAACTTTCTTCCCGTGCAGGGCCTCCGGGGGGGGGCCCCATCCCTCTGATTTCCTGCCACAAACCCACAGTCCCAGACACCGCCACAACCCGCTCAGCCTGTGCCCACAGCCACCTCCGCTGGAGGGTTCCACCTGCCAGCGATCTCCTCGTTCCAGAACACGTCCTGCTGATTCCACCTCTGCCCACCTAGCATCTCTGGGTGCACCTGCCTGGGGCCCTGCGCCCTACCCAGCTCCCATGGCCGGCAGCTGCTCTGGGAGAGGCCGGGGGGGCAGTCCCACTGGGCTGGCAGGGGCCTGTGCCGGAGACTCCTGCCAGCCTCGGGGCACTGCCCAGGGCCCCGGGAAGGCTCTTGGAAGATTTTTAGGGAGCGATCTTCCAGCTGCCCACACTCGGACGATCCCTGGCCCCCACGGCCTGGGTGCCTGGCTCGGGGGACAGCAGACCTACGGCTTTACCTTGTTCCAGTTGAGGCTGTGGGCCTCCCTGGGCAGCTGTTCCTGTGGCCGGGACCCCATGGCCAGCACAAGCGCCAGGACCAGAGTGGACACCAGCCTCCCCGGTCCCATCTTCAGCCTCCCTCTTCGGCCACCAAGGCACTGAGTTTAAATCTCCCCACCCACCGACCCTGCCGTGGCCGTCCAACCAACCCGGAGCCTTGAGCCGGCCTGGGGTGGGCCGATGGGGAGGCTGGGGGGCTTCGGGCCCTCTCCTGCCCCGGGCACAGAGGGCCGGCCCAGGTGCTCAGCCTGGTCGGTGCCGCCTGCCTGGGAGGCGTCAGACAAAGCCATCGTGTTCCCGAGGTCACTCCCCCCAGACCTCAGGTCACCACGTGTCCCCTGGAGCCGTCCCTCCTCACAGTGGGAGCCCTGGGCCTCTCACACTAGCTCCCCACCCCCGGAAGAGAGACAACAGCCAGCTAGTGTCACTATGAGTCACTTCATAAGGTTATCTGCGTGTGAGAAGGAGGACCTGACCGCAGGGTCGCCCTGAGCAGGTGCTGACGGGGGGTCTGCCCTGAGCAGGTGCTGACGGGGGGGTCTGTCCTGAGCAGGTGCTGACGGAGGGTCTGCCCTGAGCAGGTGCTGACGGGAGGTCTGCCCTGAACAGGTGCTGACGGGGGGTCTGCCCTGAACAGGTGCTGACGGGGGGTCTGTCCTGAGCAGGTGCTGACGGGGGGTCTGCCCTGAGCAGGTGCTGACGGGGGGTCTGTCCTGAGCAGGTGCTGACAGAGGGGGCAGCCGGTGTGTGTGCACAGGCACATGGGGTGCGTGTGCGTGTGCATGCAGCTCTCCTGTATGTGCCCACCTGCCGCCTTCCTGGCGTGCACCCCACCTCGCCGTGAAGGATGGGCAGCCCCCACCCCAGCTTCTACCAGGACCTCCGGCAGGGCCCCACCAGACCACAGGAGGACCCACAGGCCAGGCCTTTGCAATCCTGGGCCCCTGGCCTTGCCCCAGAGCCCTGCCCCGGACACCGAGGTGCCCCAGCCCGGCACCCCGGTGGGCACCAGTGCCCACCTCGTCGGCCCAACACCCTGTCCGAACTCGAATCACAGGCCTGCTCTCACTCGGGCAGACGACCCTCCCATTGGCCCGGGGCTGTGTGATCCCTCCCCGGGGAGCGGCTGCCTCCGGCCCAGCCCCTACTCCCCCGCCAAGACCCGTGTGTGCGGGTCCCCCCACCCAGAGGGACTCTGCCGAGGGACACAAGTGCAGGCCGGCCCTCTCGCCCCCGAGCTGTCTCTCTGTGCCGTGTGGTTCAGCCGGGGTGTGCCCACCGCACCCTATCCTCTCCCTGTGTGGCCCGAGCCCCACGAGAGCAGCGCCCCGTCCATCTCTGTCCGCCCTCGACACCGAGCCCAGCCCAGCACACGAGTGAGAGGTAACTACAGCGGTTTGTGGAATCGCTTTATTTGGAAACGCAGCAAGAGTCCCTGGGAGCACCTGCCCAGCACCCAGCACCCAGCACCCAGCACCCGGGTGGCTGAGCAGGTTGCCAGCGCCTGGCCGGCCTCGCCCGGACACGGTGGGCACTGTCCCCACTGGAGGCGAAGCATTCACCGAAAACCAGGAAGAGCACTGGAGGACCCCAGGTTCGAGGGGCGTCTGCCTCCACCCGGGTCCCCGGCCCCTCATGGCTGCAGAGCACTGGGGTGTAGGACGCGGGGTGATGCTCGGGAGGCCAGCTTACCTGGAAGGCCTTGTGCGCACAGGTGACTAGGGGGACAAGAGGAGCCGTGAGGTCTGGCCCACAGCCTCACCCGAGACGGGGCCTCCCCTGTCGGCCTGACTTCGGGCAGGGAGCAGGTGACTCCTTGAAGAACTCACCCTCCCTAGTCCTGCCTGACTCACTGAGGCCGGGAGGCTCCCCGAGACCAGCGGAAGTGAGCCGGTTCTTGGGCATGGGGGCGGCCCCGGGGGACCCTTGGGCGTGGGGGGCGGCCCCGGGGGACACTCACAGTCCCGCTGCAGCGCGGCCTGCTGCTGGGACAGGAAGCCCAGGCCCCTGCTCCACCTGGTGAAGAGGCGCACGGCCTCCTGGCTGGCCAGCTCCGTGCGACCTGCGGGGCAGGAGGGGACCCTCACACCTGTGCCCCCCGCCCCAGCTGCCCCTCTTGCAGCAGGGGGAGTGCAGGGATGAGGCCCCAGGCAGAGAGGGCCATGGCGAGGCGCCGGGGTCCCTCTCTCTGGCCCCGGACCCTGGGACGATGTGCTTCCCGCACAGCGTGGCTGCGGCCGGCAGGGAGTTTGTGGGCGGGCCCGGGGTCTCCTCCACTTACTGTATAGCTCCCGGTGCTGAAGGCCTCGTCCTTGAACTCCAGCTGGGTGAAGACGACGGCGTAGTCCCTGAAGTCGGTGCCCAGCACCCGGTAGTCTGACACGCCCAGGAGACACGAGAGGCCCCCCCGGCAAGCTCAGAGCCCCAGAGGCCCGTGGTCCCCGGGTTCCGGGTGACGGATGGCCAGCTGGCGAGGGCCTGTCCCAGCTCATCCGGGGTCACTCTCCCCCGGTCCTGTCCCCACGGGGGCAGAGGGCCACCCCCCTGCACACCACAGAGGGAGTCTGGGGGTGACCGATCCCCTCCCCTTCCCGCAGTGCTGTCCAGGCGAGCGAGCCCATCCCCACGCTGCCCCGCACCCCGAGGGACACCGCGGAGGCTGTCGCCTTACAGGGGTTCTCAAACACCCATCCAGAGTTCTGTCTCCACAGCAACACCGTGCCCACATCACACCTCTCCAGCCCGGAAAAGAGACCGTCCGTCCTCAGCTCAGGGTCCAGAGTCGGGACCAGAGGACACAAGGGTCCTGCCACCGGGGCCCGGCCTGCCGCCAGCGTGTCGCAGAGGGAACCCTGGCTTCCTCTGACGGCCCCCATTACCCAGAAACCTCGCTCTCCAGTGAATCCAGCCTGGCTCGGGAATGAGCCACAAGAGAGCCAAGTTCAGATCAGCTCTCTCCCCAGGGTGGTGGGGGCACAAAGGACGCAAAATGAGACTCAGACAGACGCTGGGCCCTCTGCATTTTTGGGTGAGGAGCCCCAGCATCACAAGGGACCAATCAGTCCCTAAAGTGAACGGACACAGCAGACAGGCAGTTGGTCTTGGGGTGGCCAGGGGGCTCAGGTGGTTAAGGGTCCACTCCAGATTTCAGCTCAGGTCATGATCTCATGGTTTGTGGGATCGAGCTCCGTGTCAGGCTCTGTGCCGACAGCGTGGAACCTACTTGGGATTCTCTCTCTCTCCATCTCTCTCTCTCTCTCTCTGGCCCTCCCCACTCACAATTTCTCTCCCTCTCAAAATAAGTAAATAAACTTTAAAAAATTAAAATTAAAAAAAATAAAACAAACAGAAACAACCCGTCTCAATGTTATAAGAAAAATTACAAACTGGGAAATATATTTGCAACTAATTTTTATCACAGATGAGAGGCTAATATCCCAAACACTCAAGGGTTCTTACAAACCGGTAAAAACACACCTAACAGAAAAATATGCCAAAGATACGAACAGGCAGGGGCGCCTGGGTGACTCAGTTGGTTAAGCGTCCGACTCTTGATCTCGGCTCAGGTCTTGATCTCAGGGTTGTGAGTTTGAGCCCCGTGTTGGGGAGGAAGCACAAAAGGCACGTTGACATGTCCCAGGATGCCCCTGGCCTTTGTCCTTACAGAAGATGCATAAAAGCTGACACAGGGCCATCTGCTGCCCATCAGATGGCAAAGAACAAAGAGTGAGGGAATGCCCGGGGCAGGCGCCAGTCCAGGGGACCGGCCACGTGTGATGTGGAGACACGGGGACTCCGAGAGACGTATCCTTCAGGTAGACCCCTGGGCCCACTCCCCAAAGTGTGTTTCCAACTGCAAAAGATTGGAGACCTCCGTCTGCCCAGCAGCAGGGCGCTGGCAGAAAGCCCGCTGGACCAATACGCAGCTGTAAAACAGAGCAGAACCTTCACAGGAACCCATGGGGGAGGGGAAGGAGAAAAAAAGAGAGGTTAGAGTGGGAGAGGGCCAAAGCATAAGAGAATCTCAAAAACTGAGGACAAACTGAGGGCTGATGGGGGTGGGAGGGAGGGGAGGGTGGGTGAGGGGTATCGAGGAGGGCACCTTTTGGGATGAGCACTGGGTGTTGTACGGAAACCAATCTGACAATAAATTTCATATATTTAAAAAAAAACAGAGCACAGCGCCTCCGAAAATGTGACATGGAATCGCCGAGTGACCCCGCGGTCCCGCCGCTGTGAGCGCCCAGAACCGAAAGCAGGATCTGAAGGGAGACTTACACACCCACGTTCACGGCAGCGTGATTTACAAAACCAAGAGGCGGAAGCTGCCACGTGCTCCGGCCACACCACGGGACGTCAGCCTCAAAAGGGAGGGGAATCGCGGCACCTGCTACCACGTGGGCGAACCTGGAGGGCACCGTGCTGAGTGACGTCAGCCCGTCACAGGGGACACGTCCTGTAGGAGTGGACGCTCACCGGAGGCCCTGGAGGAGTCGGAGCCACGGACACGGAGAGCGGGAGGGTGGGGCTGGGGGAGGGGAGGGTCCACGTGTAACGGGACAGAGTCCAGTCTGGGAAGACGAACACGTTCTGGGGATGGACGGTGTGGGGGGGGGGGGGGAACGGCTGCACGACAGTGTGAGTGCACCTGACGCCCCCGAACTGTGTCTTGAAAGTGGTTAAGACGGCCGTTTCTGTGCTGCATTTATCTTACCACAATTTTTAAAAATTCAGTAAAGACAGAAGAGAATAAAAGGTGAAATGTTCTAAAAGAGAGCAGAGGTGGGGCGCCTGGGTGGCTCGGTCGGTGAAGCGTCCGACTTCGGCCCAGGTCATGATCTCGCGGTTCGTGGTCTCGAGCCCCGCGTCGGGCTCTGTGCTGACAGCTCGGAGCCTGGAGCCTGTTTCGGATTCTGTGTCTCCCTCTCTCTGCCGCTCTGCCATTCATGCTCTGTCTCTCCCTGTCTCTATCTGTCTCAAAAATAAATAAACTTAAAAAAAATAAAAATTAAAATTAAAAATAAAATAAAATAAAAGAGAGCAGAGGCTGTGTGGACGGATACGGAGAGGTTCCCGGCGTGCGTGGCTCGGTGACACACGTGTGCTGGCGTGTGGCCGCCCGTGTCTGAGGAGCCACCACGAATCACAAGCATGGGTCACCTGCAGGGAGGGGACGGGCTGGCTGGGCAGGTGGGAAGGACCCGCTCTGAGCACCTTTAGGGACTCTGATTTCTGAGCCATGCAAATGCACTTCCTATCCGAAGGCCAACAGATGACTTCAATTCAATTCAATGTAAGAAGACCCACTAGCAGTCCTGGTGGGGAGGGGGGCTCGGCACCATCCGTCTTTCCAAACCAGCGTCTGGTCGCAGTCCCCAGAGGTGCAGGTGACACAGCACCAGGGGGCGCTGCTAACCAGTCACACCAGACAGCGGACACCGGAATGGCGTCCCAGCCCCGCGGCCACCCCCGTGGCCCTTAGGTCACCGGTGGCTTTTCACAGAGCCTGAGGCTCTCCAGACGCCTAGCTTCTGGATTTGGATGTCTGATTCCGCCAGCCTCACCGGGACACAGCCAGCCACGTGGCTTCGTAGCCCACACCGTGGCGCACGTGACCGTGTGTGCTCACCCAACACAGCGGGGCCGCCATCGGACCCCAGACCTCCTCTGTCCTTGCTCCTCCCACAGCCAGGCCCGTCCCAGCAGGACCCAGGGCCCCACGGCTCCCGAAGGCAGACGCGGGTGTGGGAGGAAGGTTACCAGTGGCTCTGAGACACCACGCGCGAGCCCAGTTTAGGCGGCAGCTGAGGGGGGGCCTTGCCCCGAGAGGCCTCCCGCATCCACCGTGATCCCACCCAGAGGCCCGCCAGACCTGCTCTCCGGGGACACAGGCCCACAGCACACAGCTCGCTCACCTGTGCCTGGAGGACAGCATCTTCAGACTGTTTTCTGCAGTAAGGGTCACCACGACACCCTCGATGTCCTTCGTGGCCTTCTCCACCGCAAAGCCCTTCTCACCGGAGGCCACGGCGAGAACGTACCAGGACCCCAGAAGCTGGGGGGAGAGGGGCAGGTGAGGGGGGCCGGGGCCCCCAGCCCCTTGAGGCGTCCTCTTCGTCCGGGAGTCCAGGGCCCCTGACTCAGGCTGACCCGTCCCCCCGTAGCCGGTGCCGGTCTGGGCCGGCACCGGGAGGGTAACCCAGAGACTTCGGCCCCACAGGAGGGGCCTGGGCCCCTAGGACCGACGGGGCTCGAGGCCAGCACTGGCACCAACGGATGGGCCATTACCTGCCTCGGGTCCAGCCTTCCCAGCCACACAGCCTGGGTGCAAGGCACTGAGACCGACGTCAGAAGAGCAGTGAGCAGGACGCTCCCCATCTTCCGGAAGTCTGTGCACCAGCACACCTGCCGTGGGGCCCGGGGCTGCGCAGTCCCTCCGGCCCGTGTAAACCCGTTCAAATGTCTCTGCGTGGGTCACTGTGGGCGGCCACTGACCACCAAGACACCACGCTGGCCTGTCTCCTTGCAAGGTGGTGACATTTCCCGAGGGGGTGGCATTATTTTTCAGTGGTGGCCCCTGTGCCCTGCCCCGATGCGCTGGAGAATGGGGATTGGGCCCCGGGGAACATCAACACTGCCGTGCCGACGCCTGCTTCTGTCTGCTTCCTTCTGTTGGGCGGTTCCAGAATGGGCATCCTAACCCCGGTCAAACCACTGACACCACTGGGGATTCAACGCTCTCCCTTGCTCAGTCTGGGAAGGCCAGAGACCCTGGTCTTTGAACGTGGCTGGCAGCAGGCCAAAGTCAAGACCAAGGGAAGGCACAAACAGTTCTAGAAGCCGCACTTCAGATCTTTTGTCTCAATCATTAAAAATAGGAAAAAAAAAAAAAAGCTCCCACTCCCCCCTGGCCCACCCATTACTCTGCTCTCCTGGCCTTGGCCTCCTGCCCCCACACACAGTCAGCAGCCAGCCCGGAACATCCTGTTCCTTCTGCCCCTCCGCTCCACCTGTCTGGACTCGCCCACTCTCCGGCCAGGCTTGGCCTGCTGCCCCCCACCTCTGTACTCCGTGACCCGGGCCAGGAGCTGCACATCCCCCAAGTTTCCGTGAGAGTCCTCTGTGGGCCTGGGTTTCTCACCTCTGGGTCATCTGAGCCCCTACCTGGGAGCAGAGGGCAGAGGGCTTGGCGGGATCCGTCTGAGCCCCCAAAATCCAAGGGGAGGCGGCCGGCAGGATCCTTCCCCGGGGGGTGGGGGTGGAATGGGCACACTGCATTTCCAATGGCTCTGCCAGTCGGCTTCCAAGGGTTCTAACAACACAAAAACAAGCGAGATGCGGAAGGTGAAGGAAACATAAAGCCACGTGTCTTGCCAGGTCTAAGGACTGACCCCTGATGAGCCACCACCCGGCCCTTGGTGAGCCCCGTGGGGAAGTTGGACACAGGTAAACCAGCCAGCCCCGGCACAAACGTGCACCTAAGCTCCCACTGCCCCGGAGCCCGGGGAGTGTCGGGCCTCGAACGTGGATTAGGAGGGCCCCTGACTGCCAGCTTCTCCGACGCCTCGCAGCTGGAGATGACTCACAAGGACAAAAATATCACCCTACTCTTCAGAGTAATCCTATTTGCTGTTTTTCCACATAGAGATTCCTGACAAAACATTCGGGGAGACTAAGGTGAACGGAGAGAAACACAGCAGAAGAAAGGTAACAGAAGCCCCACGGACGCTTCCTGCATTGGGACCCCCAGGCGGCCTCCCTTAGTGCCCCGGGGCTGGCATCACAAAACCACACACCGGGCGGCTTACGCGCAACAGACACTGATTTCTCCCAGTTCTGGAGGCCGGGTGTTCCAGTCAGCTGTGCCTGCAGGATGGACAAGGGCGTCTTGGTGTCCTCACGGCGGGGGGACGTGGGGGGCTCCGGCTGCACCGATTCCCCTCATGGGCGCTCCACCCCCATGACCTTGTCACCTTCCAAAACCCCACCTCCCAGCGCCATCACGTTGGGGGTCAGGATGCCGACAGGAATGCCGGGGGCCGACACACACGTTGGAACCACACAGATTGTGACAACGGCTATGAACACCAGGCTTAACAAGGTAAGAGCCACATCTGAAATTACACCATGTTCTTTAAATTCTCGTAATGTAGCTGGAAACCATAAAACATGGTAGAGATGAAAAGACATCTGGGTAACCCGAAATGATCTTACGGAATGCAGATTTAGGGAAAAAATATTATACAGTAGGCTCTCCTGAGCCAGATTGAACACGTTGTGCTGCAAAGGAGATGTCTCAAATCCCAGGAAAAAATCGGTTTTTGTAAATAAATGCTGTCAGGGCAACTGAATATCCATCTGGAAGAAGATTAAAATGAAACATATTCGCCTCATGCCCGAGAGTAAACACCAAATGGATCAGAGATCTGACACTAAATGTGGAAATAGAACCACACGTGTAATGAATGAAATCATTGGTGAATTTCCCTATTACATGGATGTAGGAAAAGGCTTTCTAATTGCATCAGTTCACTCCTGAAAGCAGAACCACCAGGAGGCATATGAATTCACAAAAAAGGGATTTGGGGCAGGAGTTTGACCCCATGTCGCTGTGGGAGCTCATTCCATAAGCCCTGTAAGGCCGTCGCCTTCTGGGAATTCTGGGAAACGCCGTGCAGCTGAGGCAAATCAAGCCATTACAAACCCATAGGCCACACTAACTTGCATCAAAATCCAGATGTAATTTAAAAAAAAAAAAGTATTGATAAATAACCCGTCTGTATTTTTTAAACTTTTTTATAGCAAAAATAAGCCACAAAGTCAAAAGATGAATGACAGATCTGGAGAAAGTATTTCCAACATATATCACATGCAAGGGCTAATAGCCATGCTCTATAAGGAACTTTTAAAAATTAAAGAAAAAAGGCACCTGAGTGGGTCAGTCAGTTAAGTGTCCGACTTCAGCTCAGGTCAGGATCTCACAGTTCCTGAGTTCAAGCCCCACATTGGGCTCTGCACTGGCAGCGTGGAGCCTGCTTGGGACTCTCTCTCTCTCTCTCTCTCTCTCTCTCTCTCTGCCATTCCCCCACTCGCTCTTTTTCTCTCTCAAAAATAAATAGTTAAAAATTGAAGAAAAAGGGCCAAAAACTCATCAGAAAAATGGACAAATGACATAACCAGATAATTCATGCAAAAAAAATTAAAGCGATGCCTAAACATACAAAAAGATGTTTGCTATGAATTGTGTCCCCCCAAATTTCTCTGCTTAAGTCCTGACCCCAGCACCTCAGAATGCAGCACTATTTAGAGATGGAGCCTTTGACGAGGGATTAAATCAAAACGAGGTCATACAGGTTAAACGTAACTGGGGTCCTTATGAGAAGAGATTAAGACACAGACACCACACAGGGGAGACCGTGTGGGGACACGGGGAGGAGATGGCCGTGAGAGAGGCCTCAGGAGGACACAACCCAGCCACACCTGCATCTCAGACTCCAGCCTCCAGAGCTGGGACAGAATCCACCTCTGACATTTAGGGCTGTGGTCCTTCGTAAGGGCACAGCCCCGGTGAATGGAGACGGTCTCCATTCTCATTCACCATGGGAGACGCGCAAATTAAAACAACACCGATAACTGTTTATCACCTATCACCTGGTGAAAAATCGAAGAGCTTGGCCCCACCACACGCTCCCTGGCCAGGCCGTTGGGCCCCGAGAGTGCCACGTTTGGCTCTTCAGACCGCAAAAGGGTACGATTCCTATACAGGGAAATGTGGCGACATCTAACAAAACCGATTTATCTTCTGATCTAGAACCCCGCTCAGGAACTTACCCTAAAGAATCACCTGCCAGGACACAAAAAATGGATGTGCGCGGTGCTCACTCACCGAAGCACGGTTTCTAACGGAAAGCCGTTGGAAGCCACCTAAATGGCCACGCACGAGAGCTTGGTTGGCCCAAAGACGGTGTGCCCGCAGCGGAGCCCTACGCGGCGACGCACGCAGCGGGAAGTCTCCGTGAACTGGTGTCGGGTGACATGACACGCGGGTGTACCATCAAGTGAAAGAACAAAGTGCCCAAGGGCACGCGGAGCGGGCGGGTTGTAATGCCCGAAGTTCCGAAATCTCCCACAAAAGACCACCAGAGTCATAAGTTAAAGCCAAGCGGCAAGGGTCGTTTATTGCAGGTTCGAACTTGGACCTCTGCTCACTCATTGCCGGTGACGCTAAGAGGCAAGGCCTACCGATCGGGACCAACATTCTTGATAAGAGTGTGGCTGACCGGTCGGGACCAACACTCCTAACAAGAGTGTGGCTCTGAACAGCCGGGGTACAGAGTTTTTAAAGCCGATCACATCGTTTTATCATTATCGGGGAACAGAACAGAGAAACAGTTCCCAGATGAGTTAGAAACAGTTGCCAGATGAGTCAGAAACAGTTATCGAATGAGGTGATTATTTTAGACTTTCTGCCGCTAAGTTGCAACCAGCGGATCTCCTTGACCTTGTCTCTGATGCTCTTTTCTTTGAACCTTTGTTTCCTTAATTGGTAAAGCCTCATTCACGAGAGTGTGAAGCATGATTTACGAGAGTAAAAGCAAGGCTGTTATCTTTCGACCTTCAGTGTCAGAACAAAGTTATCTTTCAAGCTAAGCGTTAGCCCTACAGTACAATTTAACCCTTACACGGGTGAGACTCAGAACGTGTGTGTCTGCCTCCTTCTGCCAGAAGAAACCCAGAACGGAGAAATCGGAGTCTAAGGAGTGCGGTCCCCCCCAGGGACAGGTAGGGTAGGTAGGGCCGGGGAGGAAGGTAGACCCCCCTCCCCCCTGCATGCCTCCTTGGTGTCGCTTTGACTTTGGGATCTGGGTAACCCGTTACGTCAAAAGCAAACGAGTGGAATTCAACTGCACAGGGGCGCCTGGGAGGCTCCGTCAGTTGAGCGTCCGACTTCGGCTCAGGTCATGACCTCGCGGTTCGTGGGTTCGAGCCCCGCGTGGGGCTCTGCGCTGACGGCTCGGATCCCGGAGCCGGCTGCAGATTCCGTGTCTCCCTCTCTCTCTCTGCCCCTCCCCATCTCGCACTCCATCTGTCTCTCTCTGTCAAAAATAAACAAACATTTAAAAATTTTAAAAAGGAATCAAACTGTATAATAGACGGATGACATAACACCCGAACGGGGTCAGTGGAATCAGCCCTGATTTTTTCTGTATATTCTCAGGCTAAAGAGTAAAGGAACCCCAAACAAACCCTGAGTTCTGGATTTTCTGAGGCTCGTCTTCGCGGCGGTTTGGGGGAGCAAGCCCGAAACGGCTTTCTGGGTGCTCTGGGATACGTCAGAGGGTGGCGGTCTTCTCAGGGTTGGAAAGCGGGGGACATCTCTCTGCCGAGGCCAAGCCCATGCCAGCCCAGTGAGGAGGGAGCGGGGGGCACCTGGCTCTCGGATCTTGCTTTCTCAACACCGCTCTCTGCAAGAAGGAGCCGGCTCCGTGGGGGGATCACTCCAGGGTGGGGTCACGGACAACAGGAAAGGACTCGGAGTGTTTCCAGTAAACACGTGTTTGAGGAATCAGGGAAGTGTGTCAAAAGGACTCAGCGGCTGTCCGGGGGGAGCCCCCACTGGACAGATCTGGACGGGTTTGCGCCTCTAGAGGAAAGAAGGGAGCGTTCCTGGGTCCGGACTGACAGGCAAGAAACACGTGGTGGAGAAGCGAAGTCTTGCGATCACGGGAGGTCACTGACCCTCCGTTCCCGCTGAGCGCGCTCTCCCGGCATCCCCTGTGCCGCCGTCCTCCCCGCGGACCTCGGGGGGCGTCGCCTGCAATTTCCCTCTGCCTGAGGAACACGCTAGCAGTAATTTATTGTGCCGCAGGTAAACGAGGGACAAATCTCTCCACGTTGATTTCTCGAAGCGTAGCTTTATTGGGGCCCCCGGGGGCTCAGTCGGCTAAGCATCCGACTCGTGATTTCGGCTCAGGTCATCATGTCACCGTTCGTGGGTTTGCGCCCCGCGTCGGGCTCTGCGCTGAGTCAGCTTGGGGTTCTCTCCCTCCCTCTCTTTCCGCCCCTCCCCTGCTCGTGCCCCCCACCCCAAGAATAAATGAATAGATTTTAAAAATACACTTAAAAAGCATAGCTTTCTTTCCCAGAACTCCGAGTTGGTTTCAGAGATGTGCCTGCGTCCCGCACCACGAGAAGCCAGCTGTCACGGCCTCTGGCTGCGAAGCGCCTTTCCTCTGCGGCTCCGTGAACGTCGTCCCCAAGCCGCTGCGTCCACTTGAGCACGATGTCCCTGGGGGTGGTTTCTTTCACCCTGCTCTGGCTTCCCTGCACCCGGGACGTTTCGGTCAAGTGGGCATGGCTTCGCCTCTATTTCTTCAAATCTTTTTCTGCCGAATTTTCTCTCCCTTCTCTTCCTGGGAGTACTTCACACGCCCGACCCCGGCCGCTGGCGGTCATTCTCTGCTCCTCAGCTTGGACAGCCTGTGCCGGTGTGTCCCGGGCTCACGGCCACTGGCTCGTGCCCCCTGCAGTCCCCTACGCCCATCCGGGCAAGCTTTCGTCTCGGCTGCTGTGCCACGCGGCGCTGGCGTCCCCGCCTGGCTCTCCTGATGGCCTCCGTCGCACTGCCCCCCGGCCCCGTTGGCTCGCTCGTTCTGGGTTCGTTAGACAGCTGTTTAATTCTGCCGTCTCGTCGGCGAGTTAGCCCCTTGAGCCTGCCTTCTTTTCGTCCCTTTGTGTCCGTACCAGGCCACTCTCCACCTGTCTTCTCGCTCCGCCCACGGATCTTCTCCGGCTCACTTTTGTTTTTATTTTTTTTTAATGAAAGACAGAGCGTGAACAGGGGAGGGGCAGAGAGAGAGAGAGGGAGACACAGACTCCAAAGCAGGCTCCAGGCTCCGAGCTGTCAGCACAGAGCCCGACGTGGGGTTCGAACTCACGAGCTGTGAGATCATGACCTGAGCCGGTCAGATGCTCAACCAACCGAGCCGCCCAGGCACCCCCGGGTCACATTTAACAGTGCTCCTGTTTATTGTGTGTAGCTCAGCCGTCATTTTCTGTTTCCTTGTACGTCCAGCAGCGTGTGCACTTAGGACACAGTGCGGAGGCTCTGGACCCAGAGTCAGCCTCTGAATCCCGCTGGCTTTCGTTAGGGACTGAATCGTGTCCCCAGAAATGCAACTGTTGAAGCCTTAATCCTCTCTGTGGCTGTGCCTGGAGACGGGGCCTCTGAGGGGGTGACGGGGTGGAGGGAGGTCGTGAGGGTAGGACTGGCGCCCTTCTGAGAGGAGGGAGGCAAGACACAGAGGTCTCTCCGGGGTGTGTGGGGCAGGGGCCTGGCGAGGGCACAGCCGGAAGCCCACGGGCTCCAGGCCGGAAGAGGGCTCTCAGCAGAGACCAACCCATCAGCACCCGGGTCTCGGGCTTCCAACTTCCAGATGTGTGAGACATAAACTCTTGGTGCTGCATTGCTGCCCCGAACCCTGCCGCTGCCCCCCCCCCCCAGGCCCGTGGAGCCTGTGGCGGCTGCCCGAGCCGGTGAGCCCACCGGCACGCGGACCACCTAGCACCGCGAGCTTCGGGCGGACGGATGCATGGAAAGTCCCAGTTGTCCCCTCTAACCTGTCAGGGGCAGCTTCGAACAACATGGGTCTGTCGGGAGCCTGGCTCGGGATTCGGTCCGGCAGGTCCCATGCAGGCCCCCCGCCTCGGGCAGGCCTCCCTCCCAGGCAGGCCTTGGTGGAGGGTGCTGGACGCCTGAGCGGGGGCGGTTTCTGCTGGGGCTGGGCCGGTCCCCACCAGCCCCCCAAGCACTGCTTGGCCTCACCCGTGAGGCAGCTGCTCCCTGTGAGCCTTGGTCATCCTGGGCTGAGACCTTCCCCACTTTCTCTGCCCTGACCAGGACACCCTGTCTGCCCTGTGGTCTCAGCCCCCGCTGGTGGAAAGGAAGTGGGGCGATCAGTCAGTGTAGGACATGGGGTGACAGCGTGCATGAGGGGACCCGGACACTGAAAGGGCTGAGCTGACCACGCAGGGGAGGGTGGGAGGAAGCCAGCGGGTGGACAGAAGAGCAGCCTTGACTGGAGGACTTTGGACTGCATGCCTGTGGGATCTGACTTTGGGGCGAGAGGGAGCCATGGGAGAATGTAGGCAGAAATGCAGTGTGGTCCCCTTTCATCTGAGAGACTCAACCAGCAGCTCAGCTCAACGATGCCCGGCTCGGGGCCGCTCAGGCTCTCTGGGAGCGGGACGGTGGTGGGAGGATGGTTACGGGGCCCACGTACCCGGGCAGCCTGGCTCGTGGGCCCCGAGCAGGGCAGGGCCGGGTGAGACCCTCAGGGCGGGAAGGGGGGAGGTTCCGGGGGCTGTCACCCTGCATCTGAGCTGTGTGGGCCCCGGGCCCCACAGGAAAGGAAACACGGGACAGACGGGGAGCCGGCCTGCCCAGAGGCGCCCCCCCAGCCCAGCCCCGTCTGGGCAAATGTCCAGCCAGGGACGGGACCTGAGTGGTTCACACGCGCCACCGTTCACGGTGAACAAACACGCAACGCTTAGCTTTGCTGCTGCTTCAGGGAAGTCATCGGACACACACCCACTGCACCCACCTGTCACCCCCCGGGCCCACCTCCCCAAGAAAGACACTCAGGGCAGTGGGCTTGGCATGGGTGCGAGCGGGTGCGAGCCGCCCCTTGGGGCCAAGGCAGGCCAGGCGGGCGGGGGCTCGGACCATGCTGGCCTGGGGTCAGGGGATCCTCTAGATCAGCTCCTGAGACACAGAAGGGCAGGGCTTCAGGGCAGTGGTTGGGGCCACAGATGGGAGCCCGTGTCTTAGCTGCATGACTGTGAGCAGCCTCCCTGGGCCTCAGTTTCTCTACCTGCAAAGCAGGGCGATAGTCCCCCACCTCTCGGGGCTCAGGCAGGGGATGGGCCAGCACAGTGGGAACCTGAGACACGGGGTCTGTGTCCCCACCCGGGTGGGACGTACGGGCTCCGCCTCTCCCCTTCCGTCTCCCAGCCCTGTCCTCAGTCCCCCAGCCTCCAGGGTCCCCATCTGGCGGCGTGGATCCAGAGTGACCCAGGGCCCCTGTCAGACCGGGAGACTCAGCCTGGGGGCTCGGCGCAGCGGGGGGCGAGGCTCACCTCCTTCAGGAGCTTGACACACCTCCCTGCGGGACAGGGGAGCGTGAGGTGCCGTGGGACTGGCCTCCAGACCCCACCCTCGGGGTCCGCAGCCCAACCCCCGCCCTGAAGGCCTGGGGCTCACCGTGCCGGCCCACCAGGTACAGCCCTACATCAGCTGTCAACTCCCGGAACCCTCCAGAAGCCTGGTCCGTACTCGTCCTCGAGGCTCCGAGCTGTGGGGACACGAAGGGACTGGGCTGGGCCGTCCCCGGGACGCGGGAGCGAGGCCAGCCCCCACCGCGGGGTGCGCTTACTAAGGTATTTGAGCACGTGGAAATCCTGGCCCTGCCAGTGCAGGGACACCCTCCGAATGGCGTCCCGCTCGTAGTCCGTGTCTATCACGTGGGTCTCCCTGTGGCCTGGGGGGCGGGGGGAGGAGAGCCCGCGTGCACCGGGCTGGGCAGGGTCTGACTCCATCCTGTCCCCGCCCAGCACCAGACCCTCCAGCAATACCAGGCAGGGGGCCGGGGGGACCCAGGCCTTGAACGATGGCCCAGTTTGTGCTGAGAGAACGGGAGGGTCTGGGGCATGAGGAGGAGCGCAGGGAACAGCATGAGGAACAGCGCAGGAAACGGCAAGGCCGAGGAGAGCTGGCGTGCAGGGCCAGGGGGTGGTAACTGTGACAACCGGGCAGCGGTTCTTAACAGGAAAAACAAATCTCCCCAAAATATCTATTTCTGAGCCCACTATGTTTTCTGTCTCACAACTTCCTGAGCTGGAAGGGAGCAAAGGGCCCATGAGGGAAAGGCCAGCCTGCGTTCCTTCTGCCGGGCCCGTCACAGGGGTGCGGAGAGGGAACGCATCTTCACAAAGGGCTCCAGCAGCGGATCCATACCCAGGAGGGCCTGGGGCAGGCTGAGGGTGGTGGAGGGGAAGAGCCGGGGCCCCGCCAGCCTCTGCCTCCCCGGGTCTGTGACCCCCAGGGGCCCCAGCACTGTTTTCTCTCTTTTCAGTTAATGGGTTTTTTTCAAAACTCTACGCTTATCTTCAGGTCTAGGAGCAGATCGACGTGTGGCAGCTGTGGGAGCCCGGGGCGCAGGGCTGGGGAAGCGGGTCAGGGTCTGGTGTTTTGGACACAGCGGGGACCGGTCCACCAAAGGGACACCGTCCGGTTCCCGCAGCTACAGCCGGTGCAGCCTGGGGCTGGCCTCACGTGCCTGTTCCTGCCAGAGCTCCCGGGAGCCCCCTGGGGCCCCTCACCTGTCGTACGCAGGCTTCCCCGTCAGCTCATCTCCACTCAAGGTCAGGAACAAGGCCTCCAGCCTCTTTGGGGTCTTTAGCGCCAGGTTTTGGCTGGAGGCCACACCAGCTTCTTGCCAAAATCCTACAATCTAGACAGAGAAGCCGGAGCCCCGTCCAAGGGAGCAGAGCCCACACCACCTGGGCAGGGGCAGGGTCAGGGTCAGGGAGCAGGCCCACACCACCTGGGCAGGTCTGAAAGGTCAACAAGCCCTTGTGGCGAAGCGACGGTCACCACCCTCCTGACAAGCCCCTCCGGCCCATCAGACGGCGATGCCCTGTCCTTGGGGCCAGGACGCCAGGGGCAGCGGTGGCTGGAGCCCGAAAGACAGGAGGGGGCAGCCAGCAACCGTCCCCCGCAGGAAGGGCACAGCTGGGGGAGGGGACTTCTGCCTATGGACACCCGCCCGCCCAGAGCCCAGAACTTCCATCTGAAACTCAGAAACTGATCGTTTTGCAAGAGAAAAGAATTCGTGTCCCCAACATCTGTCATCTCTGTGCCTTCTGGTGTGCTCCTGACTCAGCAGCCAACACAGACTGGCGAAGAAGCATCTAGACGGGAACCAAAGGCCCCACGCTGGGAAAGCCTCTTCCGGGCGCCACGGGGTGTGGCGCCATGGAGGGTGGGGGCGACCCCACCGATCCGGGAGCAGGAGGTGACCACGCTGAGCCCCGGTCCCTGGAGACCCCGCAGGGCCAGCTGGCCTGCCCACAGGAAATGCTCAGAGAGGGCTCTGGGCCTGCCGGTCCCTGGGTCCTTGCTCTCACACCCCGTCTCCAGGAGAGTCTCGTGCCCTCAGCAACCTGGGTGGGCCCCGGGGCCCCTGGGGTGGCTGCTGTGGCATCGGCTGGGGGCTGGAGGGACGGAGGCGGGGCTGGCGGAGCGGACACACAGGCCCCTCCCTGCCCAACCTGTCCACGTAAGACAGAAGAGCCACCTTGTGTAGATTGAGGTCCTGCGTGGCCGTCTCCACCCGCACTAGGACAGTGCCCAGGATGACACTCAGCAGCCCCGCGTCCATTGCCGCTCACGGAGCCTCTGCTGCCCCAGCACCTGGGTTTATATCGGGAGGGTGTTGCGCAAACTCCCTTGGACACCACGCACCTGGAGCGCGGTCCAGGCCCGGTGACACCCACGGCCCCACGGTGGGCCCGCCTGGGGTCCCCGAGAGGAGGAGGCCCCCCACCCCCATGGGGCAGCTCGGGACCACAGCCCCAAGCCTGAGGGGCATGCCGGGCCAAGGCCCCACGGGCTCAGAACACCTTTCTCTTTCTGGCTCTTTCAGATCAGCCTTGGGACAGTGAGGAAACGTCCTGACCGCCGGGTACATCCGGCCGGCGCAGCACCGAGCCGATGGGGGCCCTGCCCTCCAGGTGGGGAAATGAATGAGGGGTCCCTCTCCCCGCGGAGGTCTCCAGGGAGGAGGCACAGACCCCCAGTGAGGGGGAGGACTCATGGGGGATTAAGGGGGGGCCGAGGCTCGGGGACCTCTGCAGACACCTTCCTATAGCCTGTGTCCTCTGCCACCGTGACAGGAACCAGGCCAGGCCCCGTGCCCGTCCCCCACCGGACTCACTCAGGCCTCGGTGCACAGCCAGGTAAGACCCGGAGCCCAGAAGGCTGGCCCGAGAGCGGCCCTGTCTTGCTGACGCTGACCAGGACACGAGCCAGGGTGGTGGGACCCAGCCCCACCTCCTCCCCATCTGGACCCCCCCAACTTCAGTTTATCCCAGTTGATGGTTTCATGAACAGCAGCCCCGGCCCCACCAGCTGTGTGACTCGGGGCAAGTTGCGCTGCCTCGGTTTCCCCACGTGTACTGGCCACAAAGCAGAGGGACAGTGCCACGTGGCCAGGAGGGGTCTGAGGCTGCATCCTGGTTCTTGACCGGTAGGAGGGATCCTTCCCAGCTTCGGGGCCAGAAAAGCCCACCCTGGGATGACCCCAGGCTTGGTCAGCCGAAGGGGAGGTCCCACCCACCAGGGGGACCGGCCACCTTGGACCCTGGACACTGCCCTCCCACAGAGGCTGTCAGTTTAGGGTCAGGCAGGTGTGGAAAGGTCAAGCTAGGATGGGGGGGCCCAGGGCTGGCCGGCACGCCTGAGAGGGGAGGGGGGTGGGGGGCATCGACACAGCAGGGGCGGCGGGGCCCCGAGGAGGCTGAGGACCGGCCGATCTGAGCCCCAGGCTGCTCCCGGCCCAGACTAACAGGAGAGGCCCCCCCAGGACGTGCTTGGCCAGGCAGGAGAGGGAGGACAGGAAGCGCGGGGGACACTGTCTGTGGATAAGCAGGAGCAGGGCTAGGACGGATGTCCCTCATCTGATGTGGCTGATGGCCTCCAGCTCCAGCCCGTGAGCCATGAAGCAGGACTGCCACTACCTTCCTGCCCCACCCCCGCCCCCACCCCTTTGAAGTGTGTTCACTGGATGCAGGTCCTAGCGGGGGGGACGGCAGCGGCCGGGGCCCCAGGGAGGCCTCTCCTGCCCCCTACGTCTCACGGAGGCTCAGCATGGAGCCCAGGCCCTGGAGCCCGACCCCGGGGCCCGAACCTCAGCCTGGCTCCTTGCCAGGTAAGTCACCGAGCTCTCTGTGCCTCAGTTTCCCAAACAAGGAGCGAAACAAGCTCACCGTGTGTCCAGGGATCCACTGTGGAGCATCTGGGCCGGGCCAGCGGCGAGGGCCCCGAGGGCACCAGCCATGACCATGACCCGTCTCCAGGCCTTACTGAGGTTTGTATGACACGCCCAAGGTCAAGGTCACCCCAGCGGCAGGAGGGCGCTGTGTCTCCAGGGGTGTGTGTGCACCGCGGAGCCCCGGCTACAGGCGCCGTGAACGCGCGGGGGCCAGGCCAATGGCGTTAGACGCCGACCGCCTACGGTGCAGCCCCTCACAGGTGCCAGATGGGCTGGAGCCTCCTGTCCCCTCAAGCCAGGAGGTGCCCAGTGGCCAGTGGCTCCTGCACGCCCGCCTCCCTGCCTCAGTTTCCCCAGGAGTCCTGGGTCAAGACGGGGCTCACTGCGCCCTCCCCAGGGGCCTCTGCAAAGAGGTGAGGACACGCTAGACTGCAGAATACGTTTATTGAGCAGAAGAGGGAGGCCCAGAGATGGCGAGGAGGCAGCCGGGGGTCTCTGAGCACCTGTCTCTTGGTCCGAGCCCCTGTTCTGCCACCTACCTGGGCGGGTCGCGTGGCCTCACTTCCCCCGGCTGTGAAATGGCTCAGTAATTATCCCCACGGGGTCGTTTCAGGGTGAAATGGAGAGACGACCCCCAGGTTTGCAGGCCCAAGGCACAGAGCAGGCGCCCGTGGCCAGCAGCGGCAGGCGTCACCCCGTGGTGGAGCGTTGCCGTGGGCTCAGCCCCCACCCCACCTGTGGCGCAGTGCAGCGGCCTCCGTTACCTTCTTGGCATCAAAATCGGGCTGCACCAGGACCTCGGCCCAAGCCACGGACACCCAGAGCAGCACCAGCACGCGGCCCAGGAGGATGCACTTGGCCGCCATGTCTGCCCTCAGGCTCGGTAGGAGCCCCAGGAGGACAGGCTTTATAGTCCGGCCCACCAGCTGGGCTCAGAAGGCACTTGGCTCTGGAAACCCCAGTCCCCTTTGTCCATTGTCTGGCACGATCACTCAAGAGCGCCCCCCCCCCGCCCCCGCCCCCGCCCCAGGGGTCATTTCCTGGAGGGCCCCAGAGAGGTGAGCTCTCCCCTCTTCTGACCCTGATGTGTGCCCCAGGCCTGCCAGGCAGTCGCCGAGGACGAAGCAGAGACATCATCCTGGCCTCCATCCACCTCCAGCCTGGCTGGGGCTCGGGACCCCCTTGGGGTTGCTCCAGCCAGAGGGTCCCACTCAAGGTCTGGGCCCCCAAAGTCCTCAGTCCCTCCTCCCCACACTGCAACGGAGTCGCCATCGGCCAGGCCTCGGGGCCTCACCTAGGAGCAGAGCCTGCCCGGGCCAGCTGTGACAGAGGGGACGTCGGAGGCCTGGGTGCCCCTCACTCTAGACCCCACCGCCCCCTACCCAGCCACCAACTGGGCCTCCAGCAGCCCGTCTGGAGGGTGGAGCTGAGCCGCCAGTCTGGGTGGATTATGGTATCACAACCACCTTATCAAGGGTTGCATAAGCCTATAGGCGTGAGCATCGCCAAGGAGGCACCATGGGCTGGTGGGGGCTCCCCAGTGACCTCTTGTGTGCACACACGCAGAGCACCCAGAGACACTACTTGCGATCACCCTGTGTCCTCGGGGGCACAGCGCCCCGACACCTCTGATCGGGGGCAGGGGTCCCAGGGAGGGCCGACACTACTGAGTGCTTCAGAGTGGAAGGGTCCCCCCGCTGGGGTGGGTGGAGGGTGGGAGGGGGGTGCTTCCGAGTGCGGCCAGGCCCCAGAGTCACTGGGCACAACACAGGAAAAGCCTTCCCATGAAAATATTTTCAAAACACACATCTGATAAAGGGCTTAAATCCTGAATGTATAAAGAACTCTCGAGACAGACGCAATGATAAGAAAAACAAACAATCCAAGTTAGAAAAAAAAAAAAAAAACAGGCAAAAGATTTGAAAAACCACTTCACCAAAGAAAACATCAGGAGGAAAGTCAGTACGTGAAAACACGCCCATCAGTCAGGGGACAGGAAGGGGGAGCCGCTCCGAGACGCGAGACGCGCTGCGCGGCCCTCAGGTGGCAGGGCCGCCTGCAAATACACCCTCCTGCGGCCGCTGGGCAGGAAAAGCCAGGCGCCACCCCGGAAAACGGTGTGGCAGATTCTCACAAAGGGAGACGGTCCCGTCCCAGGCAGTCGCGGACCTCGGCACTGACGCAAGAGAAATGAACCCGCGAACCCGCACGCGGATGTTCGGAGGGCTCTATTCACAACCACTGAAAAGCGGAGACAAGCAAATGTCTTCAGTGGGTAAGTGGACGGGTGGGGTCCCTCTGTGCCGGGAGCGAATGAAAAGCCCAAACCATCCGCTCGGGTAAAGAGCTTAGACAAATCCCAGATGCGTTTGCTGAGTGAGAGAAGCCTCTCCGGAAAGGCCACGGACCTGCCAGAATAGGTGCGTCCCTGGGGACAGAAGCTGCTCTGGTGGCAAGAACAGGGGTGGTGGGGCGGCAGAGGGACACACGGACACTTTTGGAGCCCGGACCCTGGTGGCCATGTGCCTGCATCTGTCAAAACCCGCAGATCTGTCCCCAGAAAGTGAGTCCTACCGTACGTAAATCATACCTTGTTTAAAACACACACGCACAAGCTCCAAGATCTTCCTCAAAAACACACCCCTTGGGTTGGGGGACAGGAAGGCCAAAGGAGTGCCAAGTCCCCAAGTCCCCACGCCCCAAGTGCAGAGCTCCAAGTCCCCACGTCCCCAAGTCCCCAGGCCCCAAAGTCCCCACACCCCAAGTCCCCAAGCACAAGTCCCCATGCCCAAGTCCCCAAGCCCCCAAGTCCCCAAGCCCCCAAGTCCCCAGGCTCCAAGTCCCCAAGCCCCCAAGTCAGCAAGCCCCCAAGTCCCCGGGCCCCAAGTCCCCACGTCCCCAAGACCCAGGCCCCAAGTCCCCAGGCCCCAAGTCCCCCCACCCCAAGTCCCCAGGCCCCAACTGCAGAGCTCCAAGTCCCCAGGCCCCCAAGTCCCCAGGCCCCCAAGTCCCCACACCCCAAGTCCCCAGGCCCCAACTCCAGAGCTCCAAGTCCCCAGGCCCCCAAGTCCCCATACCCCAAGTCCCCAGGCCCCAAGTCCCCACACCCCAAGTCCCCAGGCCCCCAAGTCCCCACACCCCAAGTCCCCAGGCCCCCAAGTCCCCACACCCCAAGTCCCCAGGCCCCACCTCCAGAGCTCCAAGTCCCCAGGCCCCAAAGTCCCCACACCCCAAGTCCCCAGCACAAGTCCCCATGCCCCAAGTCCCCAAGCCCCCAAGTCCCCAGGCTCCAAGTCCCCAAGCCCCCAAGTCAGCAAGCCCCCAAGTCCCCAGGCCCCAAGTCCCCAGGTCCCCAAGTCCCCAGGCCCCAAGACCCCAGGCCCCAAGTCCCCACACCCCAAGTCCCCAGGCCCCAACTGCAGAGCTCCAAGTCCCCAGGCCCCAAGTCCCCAGGCCCCCAAGTCCCCACACCCCAAGTCCCCAAGCCCCAACTCCAGAGCTCCAAGTCCCCAGGCCCCCAAGTCCCCATACCCCAAGTCCCCAGGCCCCAAGTCCCCACACCCCAAGTCCCCAGGCCCCCAAGTCCCCACACCCCAAGTCCCCAGGCCCCAACTCCAGAGCTCCAAGTCCCCAGGCCCCCAAGTCCCCACACCCCAAGTCCCCATGCCCCAAGTCCCCATGCCCCCAAGTCCCCAGGCCTCAAATCCCCACACCCCAAGTCCCCAGGCCTCAAGTCCCCAGGCCCCAAGTCCCCAAGCCCCCAAGTCCACAAGCCCCCAAGTCCCCAGGTCCCAAGTCCACAGGTCCCCAAGTCCCCAGGCCCCCAAGTCCCCACACCCCAAGTCCCCAGGCCCCAACTCTAGAGCTCCAAGTCCCCAGGCCCCCAAGTCCCCATACCCCAAGTCCCCAGGCCCCAAGTCCCCACACCCCAAGTCCCCAGGCCCCCAAGTCCCCACACCCCAAGTCCCCAGGCCCCAACTCCAGAGCTCCAAGTCCCCAGGCCCCCAAGTCCCCACACCCCAAGTCCCCATGCCCCAAGTCCCCATGCCCCCAAGTCCCCAGGCCTCAAATCCCCACACCCCAAGTCCCCAGGCCTCAAGTCCCCAGGCCCCAAGTCCCCAGGCCCCAAGTCCCCAAGCCCCCAAGTCCCCAAGCCCCCAAGTCCCCAAGCCCCCAAGTCCCCAGGCCCCAAGTTCTAGGCCAAAGGCCAGAGCTCCAAGAAAAGGGTGGGGGCAGGACAGACGTGACCTCCAGCCACAGGACTGCTATGTCAGGGTGGTGCTTCGGTCCTTCCTCCAGCCAGCGAGGACCGAGGGACAGACCCCCCTGAGGAGCCTCAGCGGTGTGAGGCAGCGCCCCAACCCACAGAAGACACACCTGCCACCGGCGTGCCCCTGACCGGGGTCTTGAGTGCCATTCGGCCACCTGCCGGCCCCCCTGCTCCTCGCCCCCCGGGACGTGCTCTCCACACCGTGGCCGGAGCGAACCCTGAGGGGCACAGATCTGGCGCATCCCTGCTTACGACCCTCCCGAGTCGTCCGTCGGGGCACCTGGGATGAAACCCAGCCTCCGGCGGCATCGGCCCCCTGGCCCTGCGGCCCTTCCAGCACCCGGGGGAGCCTGCTGCTCCCGGGGCGGCTTCCGGCCTCTGTCTCCTCCAAGCAGCCCTCCTCACAGCCCAGCGTGCACCCCACCCCTGGTCTGTTTCCTCTGGGCTTTGAGCTTAATATTTTCCTCCGTGTTTATTTACTCTCCTCCTGCTGCACGTGCTATAAACTCGGTGACAATGGGAGCTCTTGGTGGCCCGTTGGCTTCTGAGGCCCCACAGGGGGTTCTCTGTTCACAGCTGCGGAAGAACGAGGGAGGAAAGTCACGTCGGCCAGCGGGGGGCGCTACACACCGTGGCCTCCGGAGACACCGCAGCACTCGCGGCCGGGGCACAGGCTGTGTGGGTGGCTTCAGCCTGCCTTGTCCGTGGCCGCAGCAGGCCCTCGAGGCCGCAGCCTCGTCCCCCGAGCCCCCCAGAGTGCACGCAGGGGGCAGCTGCCGGGCCTCCCCCGTCCTGCCCGCCCAGCGCCCTGGAGGGCAGTGCTCCACAGCCACACACAGCAGGCTCTGTGCGTGGGGAGATGGGGGGGGGGTGCTCCCCGCTGGCTGGACCCTGAGCTGAGGAGGGGCTCGGGCGGGGCGTCCGGCCCGTCGGGAGCGTGGTAGTCCTGGGACTGGAAACCCGTTTCAAACCGCAGGCGGGCTCGGCGGCAGTGAACGACAAACAGAGCGGGGGACGGCGCCCAGAACAGGGAGGACCAAGGACCGACCGGCCGCGTCGCTGATGAGCCTCGAGCGCGTCGTGCAGAGACACAGAGACCCGAGCCACCCCGTTCTGTGGACACACAGAAAGGCCATCGGTGGCTGCCGGGGCTGGGGGTCCCGAGTGACTGGTCAACGGGTCTGGGTCTCCCCCAGCTGGGGCTGCCCGGCCCCCGCGCACGCTTATGGCTGAGCTGTGGGGTCGCGAAGTAAACCCCACACTGTCAGAAGTGACACATGCTGCCGGAGGCCATCCTGGCTTTCACAGACGACACAGGTTATGACACAGACAGAGCCATAGACTTAATTCCGGGAAAAAGAAAATGTACACGTGGAGCCTGCCTCTTGCCCCACCCCTACTCCAGCCGGGCACAGACAGCCCACCGGGGGCGGGCATGCACAGACAAGGCCCAAGGCACTGAACGGTGGCCTCCCTGGAGGCAGGGGTGCATCCGGCTATGGCTTCTGCAGCCCCCTCTCCCCTCACCTGCAGAGACACCCTGGCCCCAGGGCTGGGGCAGGGTGGGGGGCTCTTTCTTGACGATGGGTGGGCACTGAGCAGGTGGCATCGCCCTCTCAGTCCCCCGGGGGAGACCAGGGGCACAGAGGAGCGGGGCCCCAGCCCCAGTGCTGCGGGGGTGGGTGCCATCCAGGAAGGGCCAGTCTGCCCTCCAGGGCTGCCCCAGACAAGCTGAGCCCCTATGCCCTGCCCACTCTGCCAGGGCTGGTCCAGCTCCAGATGTGAAAAGATGCAGGGAAGGCGAGCTCTCCGAAACGCGGACCACACCCTGGCCTTTCCTCCGTGTGCCTCCTGGGGCCAAGTCAGACAGAGATGCCCTGCGGGCTGAGGAGGAGGCCCCACTGTGGGTCAAGGAAGGCTCTGGCCATGAAGAGGCCACCTCCTCCCCTCTCAAAGGGAAGCAGGGACTTCCAGCAGCTCCTGGTGAGAGGTAGGGAGGGGTGAGGGCGGGGGGAGCCCCTCCCCTGCAGGCTGTGTGGAGGGGTGGGCCCTGGGCCCCGCCCAACTGCAGCACAACCACCCAGGAGGCAGGAACCGGGGCTCCCCCGAGCACCCTTCACCTGCTCCTGCCCTTGTGCCAAGTTCGAGCCAGCAGCCACTGAGGACAGAATTGGTGGGCGAGGGGCCGTCTGGCTTCCCTGCCTCGGCCCCTCCCAGCGTCATGCTGTGAAGGCCAAGGGGACAGGTGTGGGGGTTGCCACCTTGCCCAGCAGCGCCTTTGCCCCCACCCTGGGGTCTGAGCCTTGCAGGGAGGAGCCCTGGGACTCAGGGGTTGGTTGGAGCCGGCACCCCCAGCGTGGCTCAGACCCAACACTTCCCTTGGAGGTTCTTGTTCTGTCCATCTCCGCTCACCAGAGCTGTCCCAGACCCCACGGGCTTGGTTCTCCAGCTTCCTGACGATCCAGGAGCCCCAGGATCCTTCCAGTCACTTCTCACTGGTTTCGGTGGCCCAGGGCTGCTGACTGTCTCCCCCAGGCCCAACCATCAGGTTCGTGGCACTGCTCTCTGCCCCCAGACCTCTGCCCTCGGGGGAGAAGCAGTCTCCAGGTCTCCGTGCCTCCACCCTGCTGACCACAGAGGGAGCCCGAACTGTGCTGACGATGTCAAGGGCCCCCTGGCCCCCTGCCTAGTCAGACTCCACCCCAGGGAGCCCCTGCAGGAGCTGGGAGGGCGGAGGCCAGATCCTCCCTATGGTCACTGGGGGCCTCACCTACACAGTTCACCTCGACCTTCTAGAACCGGTCCTCCCCTCCACCCTTTGACCTGGGTGGGTCAGCTCTGCTGCTCCCAGCTCTAGGTTCCTGCACGGGCTCTCAGGGTCCCCTGCACCCCACCCACGTGCGCATAGTTTCTGTGTAAACACACGACCCACTTTCTCCTAATCTGTGGGTGCCCTCTGTGTCCCTCCAGGAAATGGGTCGGGGCTGGGCATCTCTGCCTGGGGCTTCAGGAGGGGCCCCTGCCCCCACCCTCACCTGGAATCCAAACCAGGCAGCTGCCTCCAATGCTCCTGTCCCTCAGGTACCTTCAGCACCCCGGTCACAGGCTGCAGGCCACCGTGACCCTGCCCCAGCTTCAGTGTGCAGGGCAGTCAGGACGTGGGCTCTGCGGGCCTGGGTCGTCCCAGCCCCCACTGTTCAGCAGCCAGGCCCCCGTGCCTCCTCCTCTTGCCAAACCTGGGTGACGTGTCATGCACCTGATGGCAGGCCCGAGAGTTCGCACCCATGAGAGCACCTGTGGGGCCAGGTGGCGACCTCAACCACCAGGTTGCCTCAAGTCAGCCTCTGGCCCACTGGCAGCTGCCCCACCCGGGGTCTGGAGATCCTCCCATGTGCCGGGCCTCCGGTTTTGCTGGGGCAGCCACACTAAGCATGGGAATGAGAAGAGAAGGAGGAAGAGGAGAGAAAGAGGGAGGGAAGAGGGGAGGGGGGAGCGGAGAAGGGCGGAGGAGGAGGGGAGGGGTGGGAGGACAGGAGGGAGAGAAGGAGGGAAGGGGAGGAGGGAGCAGGAGAGGGGAAGGAAGAGGGGAGGGGGAGAGAAATGGGGAAAAGGAGAGGACGAGGGGAGAGGGGGGAGGAGAGGGATGTGAGGAGGGGAGGAAGCAGAGGGGAGGAGGAAGGGGATGGTGTCCTCCAGGCCAGAAGAGGGCACAGCCAGGCAGGAGAGGGGCTGACCCCACCTCGTTAGTGAGAGGCCACTGTGGGGTACCCGACCTGGAACCAGGGAGCAGCACGCGCAGAGAAACGGGGTGGCCTGCTCTCTGGACCCTTGTGTCTCTCCTCCGTCTCTTCCCCTCCAGGGCCCCGGGCCAGGAGGGAGGCCCCTGTCCAGGTAAGAGGGGCTCGCGCAGACATGTCAGCACGCACACACACACACACACACACGTGCACAGGCACACGCACACACTCTAAGGAGTGGGCATGTGGGAGGCAGCGGGTAGGAAGAGCAGGAGAAGCCCATCCTGGCAAAGGGCGTGTGGACGGCACAGGATGGCCTCCTCGGGGTGCCGGGGAGGGGGCGGGGGCACCAGCCTGCAGCCCACCCTCCCCTGTTGTGTGCGCAAGCGAAGGTAGTGGGTCTGGGGGTGAGGACAGGGTTACCATCCTCCGAGTCAGCCCTGCCTCTCCCGGCCCACAGAGGAGCCACGCCATACAGGGTCAATCGGGGGAAATCACGAGTTACAGGCCCCATGGGCAAAGACCTACACCACCCCTCCTACACGAAATCCAGGCCCCTGCAACTCAGCCTGTGAAAAGTCTCCATCACCCTGAACCCTTGCTTTTCTCCATTGGGTTTGGTTCAGGACCCCTCCCATTTCCTTCTTCTCCATAAAATAATGTTTCTCTCCTCTGTTGGACTTGTCTGTGGTTTTGCCGTTAGCTTGCATATCCCAAATTGCAATTCTGCGCTATTCCCCAATCAACCCATATCTGCTGGTAAAATAACTTTCATTCTTAAGGTCAACATGACCATTTAGTAAAGGGCCGGAGCCTCAAAGGAGGGGTCTTGCCTCACCCAGAATGCCCAGCCTTGGCCACTGGACAGGCACTGCCCCCGAGTCAGGAAAACAGCCCAGGCCTGGCCTCATCCTCAGGCCAGGCGGTAGCTTTGCTTCTCCACCGTGGCTGGGGCATACAGGTAAGCTAGACCTGCCCACATGTCACACAGGACCCAATAGCCCAGGGAATCTGTCCATTCCCAGGTCCCTGTGCCAGCTGGGACTTCAACGTTCTGACCAGCGACCTAAACTGATGGTCAATCTCCCCCAGAAGACCTGGCCAGGACCCAGCCTCACTCCCCTTCTACTTCAAAGGCCACCTGAGTCCCATCGCCCAGACTACCCACCATCACCCCCCACCCTTTCCCACCTTCTCACAGGACCCTAGCCGCCCCCCCCCGTCCCGCCTCCCCCTTCCAACACAGGCTCCGCCCCTCCTCTCGCTCCCGCCCCCTCCGCGTGTCCTGCGCAGGCCCGCCCCTCTGTTCGGCCCCGCCCCCTCCGCCCTGTCCTGAGCAGGCCCCGCCCTTCTGTTCGGCCCTGCCCCCTCCGCCGGGTCCTGCACAGGCTGACCCGCTGGCTCCTGGTGACCCGCCAGACATGGTGAACCTGGGCCTGTCCCGGGTGGACGACGCCGTGGCCGCCAAGCACCCGGTGAGAAGGCCGCCTGGAACGCGGGCCCCCGACCTCAGCAGCTGACCTGAGCGGAGCGGGTAGAGGATCCGTGGTGGGGGGGGGGGGGGGGGGGAGGGGTCCTCGTCAGGGAAGAGGGACAGGGACAGAGAGGGGGGGAGCCTCCTGCTGTGGGGACCGGGGCATCCTGGGTGGACATGCAGGCAGGTGGGATGTGTCCAAGCCCTCAGGGCCTCACGATGAGGTCTCCTTCCTTACGGCCCGAAGGAGGGACGGGAGGGACGGTAAAAGAAGCGGGAGGGGAACTGGGCCCTCAACCCCCTCCCTCATCCCAGGGACTCCGGGAGTATGCCGCGTGCCAGTCGAGCGCCTTCGTGAAGGGCATTTTCACCTTTGTCACAGGTAGGCTGGGTCCCCGTGTCCTGGGGTATGGAGAGACCTCGCCCTCCTGTCTCACCCTGACTCCCCGGCAGGTGGCGTCAGGTGCTGGGAGCCTGACAGGTCCCGGGGGCGCTCAGCACCTCTTGGACAGGCTGGCTGACGGAGACCTTGGCTCTTGGCAGGCACCGGTGCAACCTTCGGCCTGCAGATGTTCCTTCAGAGGAAGTTTCCGTACCCCTTCCAGTGGAAGGTGCTGGTGGCCGTAGGTGGGTACTCCGGGGCCTGTGCCTATGGCCTTGGAAATGCACCTGATTGCCACAGGGGATGCTGGCTCTTCGGCAGGGGTGGGAGGCATGCCTCCTGGGATGGGGTCCCGGTTCTCAGTGGGCGTCCTGCCAAGTCCACCACCACCATCTGCCCAGGTCCCCTTTCCCTGAGAAGTGCAGAGACCCAGGCCCACAGCCCACTGGCCCCAACCCCTGTCCCCAGTCACAGGCTCAGTGGCCAGCTATTGGGTGACCCGAGTGGAGTCGCACAGACGCAGCAACCTCTGGCTCTTCCTGGAGACGGGGCGGCTCCCCAAAGACCTGGGCACAGGTGAGAGGCTTCTAGAGACAGGCGGCTCCCCAAAGACCCCGGGCACAAGGGAGAGGCTGGGGGCAGTGGGAAGCAGAACCTGAGGGCCCAGTGCCAGGGGCTGAGGCAGGCAAGCCCAGGGTCCAACGTGCAGGCTGGACAAGACCTCTCCCTGCTGGCCTGTCCCTCCTGCAAGGGCGGGAGTGGGAGGCACGCCAGACCTTCCTGAGCCCTTCGTGCAGGAGGGGTCGGGGCCCCTGAGGTGGGGGGAGTACAGAATGAGGAGTGTGGGCACCCCGAGAAGAGTGGCCAGACACCAAGCTGACTGATCTCAGGCCTGGTCAGCAGCTTCGGGTGCGGTTCTAGCAGGCTCCCTTTATCTCCTACAGATCGGCGCAGCTAGGAGAGCTCCAGCTGGGGCGCAGAAGACCTGGGCCTCCCAGTCACCCTTGACCTGGGGTGTGGACATGACCCTCCCATCAGCCTGCTCCTGCTCTGCGTGGCTTCCCCCTACGTCCCATCCTTACAAACACACACAGCCTCACACACACTCACAGACACAGGGAGGCTCGTGCGACTCACCAGTCGGATCAGGGCCGTGTCAGGCTAGACCGGCCAGTCCTGGGCCTCCCGGTGTCACCTTTGCGTCCCTCCGGGCACGTGACCAGAGGCTTCGGCGGTGAGACCGGACCCACCGTCTGCAGGTGGGAAAAGGCTCTCCCTGTGGGCTTTCCTGAGACCACAGCCTCGAGATATCAGGACACAGCATGAGAACACGTTGTGCATTCGAAGGTCTCCAACCACGGGAGCTGAGTGGGGTGCTTCTCTAGAATGGGGGTGCCTGTGATACACACGGTGGCATTTGGGGATCCCCTGGCCATCGGCCTGGCGTGTCTCCCCTCATGGTCATGTTCCCTGGAGACAATGTCCCCGCCCCACACCTCTTTTCTCCCCCAACCCCTGTCACCTCCAGGTTCCACTCATCCTTTGACCCCCACGCGGGTGGTTAGTTACTGGGGGCGGGGGACTGTGTTTCATGCAATTGCATGGACCTGTGCCCACTCGGGGATGCCCAGAGGAAAGGACCCCACACGGGATGGGTTCAGTGGTCCTCCAGGATCTTAGAGGCTCTCATTCCCTCGAAAGCCCCACAGGAAAGTGAAGCCCTGGCCTAGGAGCCCGAAACCTCCCCCAGCCCCTCTAGGCTCTGCTCACCTGGTGGGTCCCCGGCCAGTCCCTGCCTCTCCTGGCCTCAGTTTCCCGACTGTTCCATGAGCGCTTGGAGGAGGAGCTTCACCAGTCCGGCTAGAGTGGCCCCTGGCTCCCACCTTCAGACAGGATGTGGCGCGGGAGTCTTGGGGGCGGGGAGGTGCTCCCACCAAAGGTCGAGGCAGGTGGAGCCTGCGCAGGTGCACCGGGACCATGGGACTGCGCGCACGGGACCACCTCGCGGCAGGAGCCCACGACACCTGGGGTCGCACGTATCCGATCTACACCGCCCGCTCAGTGACCCTCATCTCCTCTTAGGCCTGGGGCCACGGCCACTCCACCCAGGCAGGGCGGCTGGACGCACCGGGTATGGAGACACGGGGGCAAGAGGGAAACGAGACAAACCCCCACCCTGCTGACCTGGCCCCCACACTCCACTCCACTGTTCATCCGGGCGCCTGGCTGAGCAGGGGGAGGGGGAGGTGGACACCAGTCTGGGCAGGGGGATGTCAGGCCACCTTTCCTTCCTCCCCATCCCCTCCCCCTGCCTTCCCTAGAGCCCCCTCCCCCCATAAGCTCCCCTACTTCGGACACCTTCACCTCCCTGCTTTCATCTCCCACACACCCATCAGAGGTTGGAGCCACCGACCCCATCTTCAAAAAGAGCACCGAGGTCCCAGAAGCTGGCATAGAGCTTGCGTGTCAAAGGACTCTGACGTGGCCCCGCTGTGGGTGTGAGCCCGGGTCGCTCTGACCCGAAGCCTGGGCTTTCTCAGGACCCCGAGGAGGTGACCTCTGAAGCCAGCCTTAGACATAAGGGTGCTCTGGATGGGACCCATGGTGCGGGGCGGTGGTAGCAGGGGGCTCGAGGGGCAGGGATGGTGGGCTCCCTGGGGGAGGAAAACACTAGGGAGGGGGTAGAGGAACACCCTGGGGAGGGCATCTGGCCCAGTTCACTCGGGGCTCCGGACGTCAGGTTAGGAGTCAGGGGTCACAGCAGCTTGCCAGGCGCAGGGGATGTGACCAGGCAGTGTCGTCAGAGCCATGGCATCCTAGATGTGGAGGGAGCTCTCGGGCTTGGTATTTGCCCCCAGACAAGCATGGATTTCCAGGCACCGGCCTGGGAGGATGATGTTGCCTCAGTCTCCTCCTCTGTAGAGCAGAGCAGGTCATTGCCTCCTCCCAGGGCTGGATTCCCCGGCAGGTCCAGAGATAGTCTCCTGTCAGAGGAGTTGTTCAAGTGAGGTCTGTACCCGGAGAGGTCTCGGAGAGGGGACCAAGGGACGTTCCCCCTGCCAGCTCGGCGGAAGCTCTCGTCCAAGCTGGTGATCCTCACGTCCAGGCCGGCACCAGTGATGTGGTGTCGCCCGCCGGCTGGGGAAACAGGGGCAGTGAGGAGCTGTGCTTGGGGACCCTGAGACACAGAGCTCGTGAGTGCCCAAGTCTGCCCCGGGGCTTGTGGAGGCTGAGTCTGAGCTGACGCCTGATGTCTCTGGGAAGGACCGGGAGGACAACCTGGGCCCTGGGGACTCTGGGGGGGACTGGGAGGACAGCCTGGGCCCTGGGGTCTCCAGGAGGGACTGGGAGGACAGTGCAGGCCATGGAGTCTCTGGGAAGGACTGGGAGGACACCCCGGGCCCTGGGGTCCCGCCTTGTTCCTGCCATGGGAGGGGTCAGTCTGCATCATCCATTTCACAGAGCAGGAGAGTGAGGCCCAGAGAAGGGAGGCAGGTGTTTCTGGGCACAGGGCTGGTCAGCAGAGAGCTGGAATACCACCTCCGGAGCCCCCGCCAGCCCGGGCAGGGACCCCCCGAGGAGAGGGTGATCCTTCCCCTTGTGCCTGGTCACTCATTGTTCCCAGACCTTGACGGTGGCCTGTTCCTTTTGGCCATAGATATTGCTGGCCGACCAGGAGGGAGTCCAGCTGGTAGGACAGGTCTCACTACAGGACACAGGGACACCTGGGAGCTACCAGGAGCCACATTGTGGTCTCTGTCCCCGAACCTGCCCGGCAGCTGGGGCCCAGATGCCCTAGGGGTCGGCACACACCTGGGTCTGGGCTGAGCAGGAGGCCATGACCTCAAGGAGCCTCCACTCGGCCTTCTTCTGGCTCCTGCCCGGTCTCACCTGTCCTCCCTGAGGGGCTCCAGGGCCCGGATCCAGGCCCCTGATGGTTGCTCGGGCTCCAGCCGTGAAAGATGTAGAGCCTGTGGAGCAGCTGGACCTCTTGGGGCTGGAGGGAGGGCCGGCCACCCACGGGCCTTGGCTGGGGAGGATGAGGGCTTCTTAGGGTGAGGAAGAGGCCGGGACCTGGTCCCGGGGTCACGGCTCATGTATACAAAGGGCTGAAATCACTGAGTTCCCCGGGGGATGGCCAGTTAAAGTAGCCCCCTGACACTTGGTTTTCCTGGAGGTGCCCCCTGGCCTCCAGGGGCCTCTTCCCACCCTCTGACTCCGCCCAGGGCTGCAGCCAGGCACAGACAGGCCGGACCTCTGTCCAAGGTCCTGCCAGGAAAACAAGGCGGAAGGAGGAAAGGAGTAGGGCAAGGGGAGGACCGACTTCTCCCTGCCCTGAGTCGGCCTCCACTGCTGCCTCCAGGAGCCGTGGCCAAGTCATGCCACAGGGTCCAAGCACCTGGACCCTGGGGTGGAGTCTGCGGTCCAGGCCAGCTGGGTGGGATGGGTGTAGTCACCGGCCATCGTGTCCCAGATGTCCAACCTACCATGCCTCGCACCCTGAGGCCTGACTGGCAGGGCCGGGCGTGGTTCTGAGGCTCAGGAGAGGTTTGGTTCCCAGAGCAGTTGGCAGAGGTGGGAACATGGGTGACCAGCCAGGTGGGAAGCGGTTGGATTCATGCACATCACCGGTCCGTCTGGATCATCCACAGGTGCTGAGTGCGGGTCCCGGGCCACACCTGGCCTCCGCACGACCCATCCGGCCCTGTGGAGGGAAGCCTGTGTACCTGGGGCACCTCCCCTCCACCTAACCCTGGAGGCAAGCCTGGGCCGTGGCCACACTGATGCACTTCCCCGTCTGACCCGCAGGGACAGAGGGACCCTGAGGAATGGCGAGGACTGGCCCAGGACAAGTGAGGTGTGCAGGGTCCAAGGAGCAGGGCTGGTCTCCAGTCCTAGGTCAACCTCTACCCCCCATGGGGTTCCCCGTGGGAATGAGAGCCCCTGAGATGCTCGGGGGTCCCTATGCACCCCGTCCCTGTGAGCCTGTGACCTCTGGGCATCTCAGAAAGGCGCGTGCACACACACACACACACACACACACACACACACACATATTGTGACTGTCCCACTGGAGATCAGAGGGGATTCCACACTGGGAGGGGGTGGGTAATATGGGGGAAAGAAGAGAAAGGCTGGAGGCAGTGGGGCCATGGGGCAGGGACATCAGGATTCCTGGCAATAGCCCGGGAACCACAGCATAGGGAGGGGGACATGCCAGCTGAGGGTCAGGGTGTCCCCAAGGTGTCCGGGGGGATTGCCAGGAACTAGGGGAGGATGGGGTCTGGGGTCCTGTGTCCACCACGCTGGGCCCCTGGAGCTAGGAAGTGTGGACGGGGCTATGGCACAGAAGGACTCAGCTTCCTCCTCCTAAACTGGGCTGCGTCGACAGTGTCCCAAGGGTCCCACAGGCTCATAGATGAGTCTGTGTCCTGGGATCTTCATCCCTGGCCCTCTGTTCTCCCCTCCTGGGAAAATTCTTCCTACTCCCTGAAGGTCCTTCTGAGCAGAGGGCAGCCAGGGGGCTTGGAGGACCGAGGACCTGGGTTTGCAGCACATGGCCGAGCAGCGGACCCTGGTGTGGGGACCGAGGTCAAGACCCTCCTTGATGGAGCCTCGGGCCCTCATTAGGAAGTAGTTCCCCAGGCAGTGCCCTGGCTGGGCCGAGGAGGCCTCATGAGGGAGCTGAGCACCCGGCCTGGGGAGGGACACGGGCCACAAGGGAGGCTTCTGAGGGTTGTCACCTGGACCCTGGAGCCCAGAGGCCCTGCTCCCGCGAGACACACAGAGACAGACAGAGTCCGAGGCAGAGAAAAAGAATGGACCCACGAGAGAGGAAGTGAGAAATTCCAAGCATCGGACCAGAAATGACACCAGGTCATCATATTCTAGCCCTTAGAACCCGCTCACATGGGCCGTCCACCCGGGAGGGGAGGGGGTGACAGAGGCACGTGGGACCAGGATTCGGGAAGGCTGGGAGCCATGGTGGGGACCGCCCAGCACGTAGGCCCAGACCAGGCGCTGAGACCCGAGCCCAAAAGCAATGGGGCCTCTGGAGTGCGTGTCCGGTGGGCACAGAGCCTGAACAAGTTCACCTCCACCTTACCCCGGGCCTGGGACCCAGGCAGCAGGGGTGGCTGTGCCTGGACACGGAACAGACCCAGCCCACCCCTTCCTCATCCTTCCACGGCCACGTGTGCCCACGAGCCTCATGTGATAGCAGACACGGGACGTGTCTACAGGTGGCTCCCTGATGGCGCCCCTACAAGTAGATGCCAGAAGGACCCCACTGTGCAGACGGGTGACCGGGGGCCCCGGGAGGCACAATGCAGGGTCCCAGCACTGGTCAGGAGGAAAACCCAGGTCTGAACCCAGCTCTGTGGCCACAAAGCCACGGCCCCGGCTGCACCAGGCCTCGCAGGGACGTGTCTGGGCTGTGTTGGTGTCACTGTAGGGACAGGGCATGGGGTGGAGGGGAGCCCTTTGCAGCCTGGGAGGGGCTCTTGTAGGAGCAGGAAGCCGGGTAAGGGGACCCCAGGAAGTGACCTCACCTCCCTGGTCACAGAGCGCAACAGAACTCGGAACCCGGGTCACCAGGCACCCACGTTCTGGAGACAGCGCCCGACTGGGCTCACTCGTTGGGACACCTTTGCCTGACGAACATGTTCTCCTGTTGTGTGCCGGTGTCCCGCGGCTGCCGGCTCAGGGGAGCCTGTGGCCGCGACGCTTCCCGACCCTGGAGACAGTGGGTCAGGTCGTGCACAAGACGCCTCAAGTCTCTAGCTCGCAGGGACCCAAAGGTAACACAGGGAGACCCCGAGACAGCCAGTCCAGCCCGACACCGCTCTGATCTGACCTGTGCGGCCCCAGGTCCCCTCCCGTGTGTGTGTGTGTGTGTGTGTGTGTGTGTGTATGTCTGTGTGTGTGTGGAAGGAGGGGTCGCGTGTGGAGGGCCCACCTGAGCAGGTGCAGGCTGATGAAGGGGTCAGATGCCTGGTGGGTGGGTCATGCTCACACCCCAGGTCAAGGCTGGCTAGGAGGGACAGGGTGTGCTGGGGTGGCCCTCTTGTCCCCAACGTTCATCCCGAGCCCTGTAGGTAGATGTCACTGTGCTCTGGGTGCAGGTCTGTGCACACTCAGGTCTGTGTCCGATCTGAGAGCTGCAGGGGGAGAGGGCGGAAGGACACTGAGGTGGCCGGGCGGGGCTGTGATGTCTCCGGGCCGTCCACGGGTCACTGTCTTTACAGAAATCAACCGATGAAATCGGGAAACGATTGGCGGAATCTGGATTCACCCGCCCTACAGAGTTGTGCCTGTGCCCCGTCGCCCAGGAGGGCCACCCTGGACCCGTGGAGAGAGTGGCCGCACTGAGGTTTGGGGAAGCAGGGCCTGGAGTTGGCCTGGGAAGGCCTCCTCCAGCGCCCCGGCTCCGCCGGAAGGTCTTCGTTCACCGGTCCTGGGACCAGTACTTGGAGTCCCCGGAGTCAGAGCCCGAGGGTGAGAAGGCTGGGGTGGGCGATGGGGGTGCACGGGGCCCAGGGGGTGCTGGGCCACCCTGGGAGGAGCCCCCGGGGGCTGGTGTGGGGCCAGGAGCGGACTGAGAGCCCCGGGCTGCGGACTGCAGGGTGCAGAGGTCCTGGTGTGGGTTCCTGGCCGCGGCTTCTCGGGGAGGCTCTGGGGTGAGTTGTGTCTCTGCAAAGGCCCCTGGAGAGGCTGTCGCTGGGTGGGGTGGGGGACCTTCCCTCCTCTCACCCTGAGGCCTTGGAGCCGCTGCAACCATCACTCTGTTTCCTTCTCAAGAGTCCGGTGCAGGAGCAAAAGCTGGGTCGGCTCCAGAGCCCGGCCCAAAGGCATCAGGGGCCTCGGCGTATCTGCAGGCAGGCGTGCTATCTGGAGCGACTCCTGCAGGGGCCCGGGAGCCAGCAGGTGACCTGGGACCTGTGCGGGGACAGCGGGCACCTGAGCAGAGTCAGCTGGGTCCTGCTCCTGCTGGTTCCACTGTTCCCGCTTTCGCTCCCAACACTGCTCCTGCCATCGCCCTTCTCCCCGCCCCTACCACTGCCCCTGATCCCACTTGGATGTCGGCCAAAAATCAAGGGGTTGAAGACCTATACAGGGTGCTTTTTTTATCTTATTTTATTTTTTGTTTATTATATTTTATTTCAAATTCATTCTCCAATCCCTGACCCCGAACCCCCACCAAAATGTCTCTTCCTCTTCTCCCTTATCCTTTTTCTCTTCTATTTTTCAGCTGTTATGTTATTTGTTCATTAGTTATAATCTATATTAATCTTCAATAAAATGTTTTATTTATTTTACGTTGTGCAATTCCTGAGCCCTGGGTACGCTCACAACGCTGTGAACCTCGCCACAGAATTTTGTTGCAGAATATCTCGATCCCCAAGGGTCACCGTGTACCCAGAGCCCTCACTCCCCTTTCGTGCCCCCTCCAGCCCCTAGGAACCCCCAGTCTGCTTTCTCTGTGTGTTCCGTTACCTAGTCTGGAGGTTCCTTAAAGTGGAGTCTTGTAAGAGATACCTTTGGGTCAGCACCGACTTTTCAAATGGGACAGATTCATTTTTGTACTTTGTGGTCATTTGAAATAGACTTTTTCTCCTTTGATATTGAAATCACAATGGATTAAAGATAAGGGGGGACAAAGGAGTCCCCTTCGGTGACAATGGTCTCGGGGTGGAGACCCCTGTTTGTGCCGTGACTCCACAGCCTGAAGCCAGACAGGACACGGCTGGTCCTCCTGTGGCCCAAACAGAAACCGGGAGATGCAGAAGGCCGGACGGTCACACCACAGATGGGAGAGCATCCCTCATGACCCAGGGCCAGAAGGTTCACAGGCCTCTAGGCCAAATAATGCGCCAAAGGCAGTGCGTTCCCCGGGATGGAGGCCAGACCCGTCCCAGTCCATGGGGAGGCTACCCCCACGGGAGCAGGCGTCAGAGATGCGGGGCGTCCCGGGGAGGGACTCGGGCAAGTGAAACCCGAGGGAGGCACCATTGGTCACCTTCAGACGGGCAGGTTTCTGGTCTAGGGACCGGGAGCCCAGGTGACAACGTGAGGAAGCCAAGGCCCCAGCCGATCCCCAGCGAGAAGTTCTTGTCCTGCAGGGGACCGGCAGGCCCAGTACTGGGAGAGCCCCCAGAGCCCGGGTTCGGCCCTTCCCCAGCCCCATGTGGGGCCCCAGGCAGGTTGGTCAGCTCTGCTCCCCTGATTCAGTGGGTAGGGGCCCTCAGCGGGTGGTGGGATCCCCCAAGAGGAGGGACCCCGAGCCCCAGGACGCCAAGATGCACGCCTGCGGGTAGGACAATCCAAAGCGAAGGAGATGGGCTTCCTGACCCAGCTCAACTTACTAGTGAACCAGGCTGTGCTATTAGCCTCGGTGTCCCCATCTGTGACATGGGGATGTAATGGCCTTCAGATGGGTTGGCGCATTCCCTGAGAGATGAGGTGGAATCGTGGCCTGGTGGCTGCAGGACACAAAGGGCCACCTGGAAGGCTGTCCCAGAGTCCCCCAGGGTACAGGATTCCGGAAGCCCCTCCTTGGCCCCTGCCCGCTGTCCCCCTTCTGGGAACACTCAGTGTTGTTTGTGGAAGAGGTGGAGACGATCCAGGAGGTCAGCAGGTCCCATGTGGAGGAAGGTCAGCGCTGGAGGGACAGAAGGATGTGTCCCGTGCCCACTTCCAGTGCCCGAGCTGTGACACCCTCTGACCTGACCTGGTGTGGACCCCGCTTCTGTGGTTTCACTCCCTCCCTCCTTCCCTCCCTCTTTCCCTCCCTCCTTCTGTAATTCAGCTGGGGATCTCAGGTGCCTCCCGTGTGCCGACCACCGTGACCTCATCAGTTTGCACGACCCAACGGGGTCCCCCACGTGGCATCTTCCTTGGCACAGTCTGAATGTTCCTGGCTGTGTTCCCTTTGGCAAGTCTGGGAGGGAGGCCTCTGCCCATGTTCCCGGCAAGGAAACACGAGTCCAGAAGGTCCAGACGACATGCCCCAAGTGCCAGCATGTGGAGCCTGGACAGAGGGTGGTCCCTGAGCAGAGGAGGACTTGGGCCCACGCAGCCCGGAGGAGGAAGGGGAGCACCGTGCCGGCCTGGAGCTCAGGGCTTCTGGGAGATGGTGTCCTAACCAGACTGGCTCTGTCCCCAGCGCCGTCGGGGTACCCGTGCTCCCTGGGGCACGTGGCCCTGGCTGGCAGGAGAGGTGGTGCCTCTGGGGCAGGACAGAGCCCTCAGGCAGAGCGGAGGGTCGCAAGTGCTCCCCAAGGGGCAGGTGGACTCGGGCGCCCTGAGGTGGCATCACCGGGACAGCAGTGCCTGCGGCTGGGGTCCCCATACCTGTCCCCTCCTCGGGCCCAGCAAGGCCCGTCTGCATGGCGTTTACCCCCAAACACGAAGTCTGGGCCAGGAACCACCCTCTTCAAGGCCTTGCCCCCATTCTCTCTGCCCACCTCAAGTTACAAAAATGGACAATAGTTCAGGTGGTGGTGGATGCCCAGAGATGTTTGTGTTTCTGACCCACGTTGTTACGTCGCTGTGTCCGGCCGGCCGTGGAGTCGCGGAGAAGCAGGTGGAACATCTGGCAGCCACCAGGACCCGGCCTTGCAGGGGGCGGGGCTTGGCTCCAGTGGAAGGTTGGCGACCCGCCCACCGTTCAGCTCTGCAGCCCCCGCTCCCCGAGCCTCATCATTGCTGCTCCGTGAAGCTGCTACTGTTTGCTTTTCGGGGCTGTGACTTGTCTGAACCGCGTGAGGTCTGTTTCCTGTGTTGTGTGTGGCCCCTGGAGTCTCTGTGCGGCCAACTCACGGGTCACTCAGCGGCCGGGCAGAGAGGTCGCCCGCGTCTCTAAGTTATAGAGAGGAGATTCCCACAACCTTGCCCTCGGGTTCGAATAACGTTGGGGCGGCTCAGAGAACTCAGACAAGCCTGTCACCTCCTAGATCGCCCGTTTGTCACACAGGACAGCACTCGGGACCAGCGGGGCGGAAGGGATGGGGAGCACAGGGCAAGGTGCAGAGGAGGCTTGGAGCCCCCCTGCTCTCTGCCCATCATCTGTGCTTCCTGACCGATCGGGTCCTTCCTCCCAGCTCATCTCGTAACGCCAGCCAAAGACCCTGAGGGCAGCCAAACTAACCCTCCAGCCACAGGGACGGACATCCCTGACGTCAGCAAGACCCCGCGGGATTGACCCCAAGACAGCGATCGACCCAACCTTCACTGTCCACCTCAAGTACCCATGACCATGGTCCTAGATTGTCCTCATGTGAAATCTAGGAAACAAATAAAACTTCACAAGGGGGGGGGGGCACCTGTCATGATCTCGCAGCTTGTGAGTTCGAGCCCCGCATCAGGCTCTGTACTAACAGCTCCGAGCCTGGATCCTGCTTCCGATTCTGTGTCTCCCTCTCTCTCTGCCCCTCCCCTGCTCATACTCTGTCTCTCCTGTCTCAAAAATAAATAAACATTAAAAAGTTAAAAAAAGAAAGAAAAAGAGAGAGAGAGAACCACCACCAGGACTGTCTGCAGCACCTTGAGATGTCAGCCCCCTGTCTTCCCAGTGCCGGCCTCACCGAAATGGATCCTTTCTTGAGTCACAACCCTTTCCTGTGTCTCTCTGCCCTTGGCTTTTGTCAGCGGTGAGTGGCCAAACCTGGTCTGTTGGGACCCTCGAAGCCAGTGCCCGTGCACACTTGGGCCCCGTGACAGTAACCGAGCATGTCACACTCTCTGCTCTCTCCACGTGTTCACCAGTCAGATGGGCGTTCGGGGAGGCTTCATTACACGGGCACGATTGATTGGATCACTGGTCACTGGGGACCGAACGCCGTCTCCGGCCCCTCTCCCTCCCCAGAGGTGGGGGGAGGGGATGGAAAGTTCCAGTCATCTAATCGCAGGGTTGGCTCCCCCAGCAGCCAGCCTACCTCTCAGGTAGAGTCCAAAAGCCACCCATGAACACAGCAAAAGGCAGTGTCACGGTTTTCATCACTCGGGAAATTGGGGAAATCTGTGCCAGAAACAGGGGCGAAGACCAAATATATATTTACCGTGAAGCACAGTATCACGGTGCGTATTCAGTGGTGCACAACCGATGCCCAGATCTTTTGCATCTTGCAGAACCGGAACTCTATACCCGGTGGGCAACAGCTCCGGGTCTCCCCCTCCTGCCCAGCTCCCCAAAACCACCCTGCTCCTTCTGCTTCTGTGAGGCCGACCACTCTACATACCTCATCTCATAGAAGTGGAACCATGCAACGTTTGTGTTTTCGTGACTTGCTTAGTTCACTTCGCATCCTGTCCTCAAGGTTCACCCACATGGCAGGTGTCAGCAATTCCTTCCCTCTGAAAGCTGGGTGATGAACCAATGCACGTTCCTACCACATTTTGTTCATCCATCACTCACTGGTGGAGGTGGACGCTGGGGGTGCTCCTGCCTCTTGGCTGCTGGGAATTGTGCTGCTGCAAACTTGGGTGTGCAAATAACTCTTCACAATCCTGCTTTCAATTCTTTGAATGTGTATCCAGAAGTGGAATGGCTGCATCATATGGAGGTTCCATTTTTAATGTTTGAGGAAACACCACACTGCTTTCCAGAGCGGTGGCAGATTTTACTTTCCCACCAACAGGGCACGAGGGTTCTGATTTCTCCACATCCTCACCAATACTGGTTATGTTCTGGTTTTTCTCTTTGCTGTTTATAATAGTAGCCCCATCCTAGCCTGATCGGGGTTGGGGGGGAAGTAGACTCAAATTGTTAAAATCAGGAATGAACATGGAGACATCACTACCAACCTTACAGAAATAAAGAGGATTATAAGACGATACCACAAAGAGTTTTCCACCAGCACATCAGACAGCCTAGATAACACGGGTAAATTTCTGGGCGCCTGGGCGGCTCATTCATTAAGACTGACTTCGGCTCAGGTCATGATCTCACAATTTGTGTGTTCAAGTCCCGCATCAGGTGAGCTCAAGCCCCACTTCAGGTAAAACACAAGTTCCAGTGAGCCCCACTTCTCCATCTCTCTCTCTCTCTCTCTCGCTCTAAAAAAAAAAAAAAAAAAAAAAAAAAACAACAATAAATTCCTAGAAATAAAAACACTACCAAAAGCAACTCAAGAATAAATAATAAATCTGAATAGACCTATAGTAAGAGATTGAATCAGGAATCAAAACCCTCCCAACAAAGAAAATCTCAGTGCCAGGATTCACTGCTGGTTAATTCTACCAACCATCTGACAAAGAATTAACACGACTTGTCCCCAAATTCCTCAAAAAGAGAGGAGGGGACACTTCCTAATGCATTCACCATTGTTATCTTCTCCCTGGGAGATATTGTTCTCGTGGTTTCCTTCAGGTATTTGTGCATATTTGAAATAGTTGGTTTTAAGTAAGTCTAGAGAGTCTAATGCATGAGCTTCCTCAGGAACGGTTTCCGTCAATTGCTTTGTTTTCAACAGTCTACGGGCTCCATGTTCTTGTTTCTTTGCACACCTCAAAAGTGTTTTTTAGTTGGGGTGCCCGGGTGGCTCAGTTGGTTAGGTATCCGACTTCAGCTCAGGTCACGATCTCATGATTTGTGAGTTTTGGTCCCGCATCAGGCTCTCTGCCGTCAGCACAGAGCCCACGTAGGATCCTCTGTCCCCCTCTCTCTCTGCCCCCCATTCATTCTTTCTCTCTCTCAAAATAAATAAATGAACTTTTTGTAAAAAGTGTCTTGGGGGAGGCACCTGGGTGGCTCAGTCGGTTAAGCGTCTGACTTCAGCTCAGGTCATGATCTCATGGTTTGTGGGTTCGGACCCCACGTCAGGCTCTGTGCTGACAGCTTGGAGCCTGGAGCCTGCTTTGGATTCTGTGTCTCCCTCTCTCTCTGCCCCTCCCTACTTGCGCTCTGTCTCTGTCTCTGTCTCTCTGTCTCTCAAATAAACATTAAAAAAATCTTAAATGTTTTTTGTTGAAAATTGACATTTTGAATAGTATAATGTACAACTCAAATATCAGTCTTCCCCTCCAGGGTTTACTGGCACAGCTCGCAGTAGTTGCTACTGTAGTGACTTTTCTGAACTAATTGTGTAAAATCTGTATTCCTTGTCGTGTGTGGTCACCGAAGTGTCTGTTCTGTGAATGTAGTGCTCTTTGGGCAGACATTTCCTTAAACACCCAGAACCACCGCCCCCCCAAAAGAAGAAAACAACCTCCAGTCTTTATAGATGGGGAGGACATGGTCTGCAAAGATCAGGGTACACCTTCCACACCACCCAGGCTGTTTACAACTCTGCCTTGACCTTTACTTCCTAATTGCAGAGTCTGACAGTCACCAGAGGGGAGAGCCGGGGCCCTTCTCAGGACTTTCCTGAACATGCACCCAGCCCATGTGTGCAAGCGTCCTAGAGGCTCAGGAATAATGGGCCAGAGGTTCTAGGTCCTTATTCCCTAAAGCTCCTCACCACTCGGCCTTTCTTCCAGTCGTTCTGCTCGGTTCAGCCATTGCCTTAGGCAGCCGAGACTAACATATGCCTTGAAATGTTTTGAACATTTAGTGCCCTCCGGTAGCCACCTCACCACTGGGAGAGTTTGTGGCCAGCAAGAAGTCACAGATGACACCAAGGGTCTGGACCTGGTGTTTCTCTCCTGACATGGGGACGCCTGCGGGAGGAGCAGGTACATGACACGGACGGGTGGGCAGGGGAGGCCCGAGGCCCCCAGGGGTGTGTGTCTGGCATCTGGACTGAACAGTTCGGTTCAGATGGGGTGGGATCGGTGAGGCCCAAGGGACGGGGCCCCGGGGTCCTTCAGGCTGAGGAGGAAGATGAGGGGAGCACAGGGGACTGAGGAGGCTCAGGTTAGACAAGACAGAGCTGAGCAACTCCTCTGGGGGAAAAGTGGGTCAGGTCCAGGCTCACGGGGACAGACCCTGAGGCCACTGTGCTTCATGAAATAAGCCAGTCCCTAAAGGACCGATATTGGAGGACCCCGCTCATGACGGACTGGAACAGTCAGATTCATAGGTGTGGGAGGAGCAGTGGGTGCCGGGCCTGGGGAGGGGGATGGGTGGGGGAGGGTTAGGGTCTAGTGGGCAGACCCAGAGTTTGGGGTGACGAAAAAGTCGTGAAGATGGATGGAGGGGACAGTTGCAGAACAGTGAATATACCTATTGCCACTGAATTGTACACCTGAACACGGTTAACATTATCAAGGTTATAGGGGCGCCTGGGAGGCTCAGTCGGTTGAGCGTCCAACTTCGGCTCGCGGTTCGTGGGTTCGAGCCCCACGTCGGGCTCTGTGCTGACGGCTCGGAGGCTGGAGCCTGCTTCGGATGCTGTGTCTCCCTCTGTCTCTGCCCCTCCCCGCTAGCTCATGGTCCCTCTCTCTCTCTCAAAAATAAATAAACCTTAAAAAAATAAAAAAATAAATAGAAAAGCATCCGACATAAAATTGGAGCCGTTTACAGCGGCAAGTGACCCAGAAATTGTAACAGTTGGCCAACGTCACGGAGAAATAGCAGTGGCAACACGGACCGCCCTGTCCTTGATGTGAGAAGGGAGACGCGAGGTGGAGACACTGCAGCACTCAGGCCTGGCCGGGGCCTCGAGGAAGCGCACAAGGCAGGTTTCGGGACAACCCGCAATTCCCTTCATCCGCCAGAAACATTTTAGTGGCAGTGACAGGGCAAGCGCGACACCCACAACCCCGCAGTGACCGAGGGAGGCCACGGGGGTGGGGGGGCTGTCCTGCCCCAGCGGGCGGCGGGCTGTGCCTCAGGCTGCCGGGAGGCCAGGCGCCAGCCAAGGGGGTCCTGATCCGGCCTCACCTTCACATCCTGCCCGCGGCTGCAAGCGACCTTTCAACTCTGACCAGGAACCCGAAGAGCAAGGGGTCTTGCTGGAGCCACGCCCCCCGGCAGGCCCCCGGTCAGGCCTAACTGTGCCCAATGCGGGTGGTGCCGGGCCTGGGCGATGTCCCGTGACCGGACAGAGAAAGGGAGTGGCGACAGGCCATCTTCTCTGACGGCTGGGGTCAGGGTGGCACCCCTGACGGACACTAGGCCAGCCCGTCTTCAGTCCCGGATGCCCCGGTGACTCTTGGGCACGGTCACATACCTCAGCTTCTTCACGACGGCGGGCCAGCCCAGCAGTTGTTTGTCCCACAGGTACTCGGGGGACAGCACCTTGGTGGGCTTGTGGTCAAGCAGGTACCTGTTCAGGTGGCTCTCGTCGTGCCACACGGCCTCGATGCCGTGGGCCCGGTCGACCACCATGGCCTGGTGACAGGCCGACGTGAGCTGCAGAACCTCGGCCACCGACCCCCCGAAAAAGCCTCCCGCGTAGTAAAAGTCGCCCTCGTCCCTGGGGACGTGCGCCTGGGACTGCGGCCGGCGCTCGTAGGTGAAGGCCTCGCGGCCGCCCCGTAGAAGCCGGGGTGCAGGGTGCCAAAGAGCGGGGACAGGATCTCCATGCCCACGTGGTCGCGGAACTTCATGTCCACGTCCGCGCACACCAGATACTCCACCTCGTGGAGGAAGCGCCGCCGGGAGAAGTTGCGGATCATCTCCATGCGGTGCATGGACACGTCCTGCCAGCGCGAGTAACTCCAGACCTCCAGGACCACCAACTGCCTCCCTTCCCCGGGGGCACGCGGGGCACATCCCCCGGCCGGTTGGTGAACACATAGTAGGAGACCTTGTGTCCCACCATGAAGTGCTTCTCCGCCGTCTGCAGGAACAGCTCCAGGAAGGCCTCGTATCTACAGGGACAGGGGACAGGGCGGGAGGAGGGTCGCTGCCAGAGGCTGGCGGCAGGAGCCCAAAGCCGGGGGCCTGTGTGCCTTATCGAGGAGACAGACCCTGGGCTGCTGAAGGAACAGCCGCTGTCCTGGCCTGTCCTGGGCGAGTCTGCCCGCGGCGCCTCCCTAACCTCTGCCCCGGGGGACGGGGGACCATCAGCACCCCATCTTACAAAGGGGAGCGAGCCTGAGGTGGAGGAGGCTAGAAACCCGTGCGGCCACGAGTCAGCATGCTGGAGCCAGCAGCGCACCCCCGTGCCGAGCTCCACTGGCAGACCCCCTCCACCCGCGAGACCCGCCCCTGGCAAATCCCCTGCAGGTTCCCACCTGCTGTGAGGGAGTCGAGACCCTTCGGGCACAGCTCTGGTCAACGTGCCCTCGCAGACTTCGCAGAATCTGCAGGGCCGGCCACCTGCCCGTCTTGGCTCAGTGGTCGGTCCCTGGCCCCCGAGGACTGTGTCTGCCCCTGCAGGGCCCTCCCTTGAAGGCTACTGGGCCCTCAGTCAACGGCGGGTATTCCGAGAAGGCGTCACCCCCCCATCTCCCCCAGATCAGGACTCAGGCCCAGCATGTGGCCAAGGGAGGCCAAAGAGGGCCCCTGGAGGAAGAGGGGGCTTGCTCGGGCCCCAGCACTGAACGCGAGCGTGGAAGCTTCCGGGTCCAGGTCTGTATCTCCCCAACCCCAAGAGGTTGGAAGTCTTCTCCAACCGCCTCCCATGGCTGGTCCCTCTTCGAAGGGGCTCGCTGCTCCCCACCCTGCACACAGCAGCTCCCCCATCATCGGGCAAGTGCAGTGAGCCCCTCGGTGACAGTTTTTTGAGCAGGCCCTAAGGCTACTTCCCAGTGCCTGGCCCAGAAACCCCTCCCACAGGGAAGGTGGGCACTCCGTTTCAATAGGGGACAAGCACACACACACACACACACTCACACACACACACCCCTGCCCAGCCACCAGTCAGGTCACCAGGGGCAAGTCCAGACCCAGCCGATGTGATCGTGGGTTCACAGCTCGACTCGGGGAGTCCGCTTTCCTCTGAGGACATGCCCACCACCTGCCCACCCCCTGGGGACTGCACTCGGAGCCCAGAGGGGACACACACGGACAGCCAGCGCACGCGCAGCAGGCAGCTACTGGCACTGGCCGAGGAGCCTGGGTAGTGAAGCTTCTGGTTGGTGATTTCAGCCGCTTGTCTCCAGGGACTGGAGTAGGATTCTGAGGCGACCCTGTGCCCTTCTTACTCCCTGCACTTGGGGCCAAGACCTGGGAAAGGGGTTCCAAAGGCCTCAGGGCCATCCTCTGGGGTCTCGGGTGAACTCTGCAGAGGGAGGAAGCCCCACCTGTCCACACGCAGGCCCAGCACCTACGAGCTTTCACTTCGCCCGTGGCGATCCCGAGAGAGGATGCTGTCGTCAGCCCCACTTTCCAGAGGCTCAGAGAGACCACGCCACTTACCTGCGGCTGCCCAGCTCATTCAGCGGAAGTCACCTGACCCTGGAGTCCCAGGGCCTCACTGCTCAGCTCCCTCACAGGAGCCTGGGGTCTGGCACCGAGTGCTGTGCCTGACCTGGCTGTCCCCCCTCCATGACCGTCACCCTATAAGGGAGCACACAGGAGCCCAGCTCCACAGGCACTGGCTTCCTACCCGTCCAAGGAAGCACACAGCCTCCTCCCTTCTGCTACTGTGGCCGGAGGAGGGCTCCCCTGCCGCCAGGATGTTGGGGTGCTCTGCTCCTTCCTTGACTCAGCAGAGGAGCAACCTGGGATCACTGATGGGTCTGGAGCTGCCTTCCTGGGTGACGTGCAGCCTTCGGAAAGAGAGCCAGGTGGTGTCCACTCACTGAGCCCGGGAAGACTGCTGAACACGTGGACTTTCACATTAACCCCTAGGAGGACAGGCTGGGTCCCCACCCACCGTGTGCTGAACACACAGCCAGACCTGATGTCCTCGGTCTCTCCTGCATCCCGGTCCCCACCCTCTGTCATCTCATCTACTTACTTTTTTTTTTAACGTTTATTTATTTTTGAGAAACAGAGAGAGAGCATGAGCAGGGGAGGGGCAGAGAGAGACGGAGACACCGAATCCCAAGCAGGCTCCAGGCTCTGAACTGTCACCACAGAGCCCGATGTGGTCGGGCTCGAACTCATGGACCGCGAGATTCTGACCTGAGCTGAAGTCGGACGCTGAACAGAATGGGCCACCCAGGCGCCCCGTCACCTACTTACTTTTTGATCGCAAACACAGTTAGTCCGATGGTGGTGTTCTGGAGCCGGACCTGCTCATTCAGGATGTCAATGTTGAAGGTCCCTTCCCAGACGATGGGGGCCAGCCAAGGGGTGAGGACAAGGACATCTTTCCTACTGTGGCACAAGAGAGCCACCCGGTGTCAGTAGCATGACAGTGAACACACAGAGGGCCCTGGTGCATCACCACCCCCACCCGGGACCCCACCCGACCCCACCCACCCAGCCTCCACCCCATCAGGGACCCACAGGGCTGACCCTCCTTCCAGAAGGCCTTCACATGTGCAAGAAACAAATGACATGGAAATCAAAACTCAGACTCGTGCAAATCACTCGCAGCCCTTAGTGAACACTGGACCCTGCTGGACCTCAGCGTGGGAGCTGGGATTTGCCAGCGAGGGGCGGGGGCCATCCTCCGGGAAGGAGGAGGCGCCCCTTGGGCATTCTTTGGTGGAGAGAGAAAGGACGGAGAATAATTGGTGGGCTCCAAATTCAGACTCAGAAGCTGCCGAAGCAAGTTCCCGCCGAGTTTTCAGTGAAACCGCCTTTTAATGCATATGGTGAGTTTGGGGAGGTGTTCAGCAAGTTAGTGACGAGGGTGTTAGCACCTTGGGCTGGCGGTAAACCATCCTGAGATAAAACAACACGATGGGAGTGAGTCTGCAGGAAGATGGAGACCAGACACGTCCCAGTCCATGGGAGCAGGCATCAGAGATGCGGGGCGTCCCGGGGAGGGACTCGGGCAAGTGAAACCCAAGGGACGCAGCGCTGGTCACCTTCAGACGGGCAGGTTTCTGGTCTGGGGACCGGCAGCCCAAGTGACAACGTGAGGAAGCACAGGCCCCAGCCGATCCCCAGCGAGAAGTGTGACCGGCTCCCCTCTCTGGGACCACAGAGCGCAGCCCCCATCCGCAGCCACAGGCGTGGACCCTCCCCAGCAGGGCTCGTCCCAGGACCAGCGGAGAGACTCTGGTGCAGCGTGTGGGGTGAGGCGGGTGCCAGGTGTGTGCTCTTCCCAAACCAGCTTTCCCCAGGGCTGAGTGCTGGCCACTCAAGTCTCTTCCTCTGCATTCTGTGTCCCGACATCAGAATTTCCAAAGAGCCCGGGCCCTGGAACATGGGCCGTTTCTGAGTTTTCACTCCCAGCTTCCTCAAGGGATCACTTGTGTGCATAATCTCCCCTTTTTCAGGACACAAGCCGTCAAGTAGACTTTCTGGGTCAAATTATATATCATTTGTCAGGTACAAGCCTCGGCTTTCAGCCTCCACGGTCTCCTGGGCCACTGAGAGCCTTGCTTGGGAAAACGGGGGTGCAGAGCCCCCAGGACTATGATCTCCAGGAGGGATTGGGCAGGCGAGCTCTGAGTGGAGTCACCAGGGTACCTGGGGTGACCGGCCCAGCAAGGACCGTCCCGACCCCAGCCCCATACCGGCCCCCACGACGGTGCCGGTTGAGGAAGGCGCGGACACTCGTATGGGTAGTTCCCGCTCTGGCTCGAACGGGGGCTCTAATCCCGGAACTGGCCCCAGGGCTGAAGCTGGAGCTGGCCCTATCTCTGCAGCTGGGGCAAGAGGCGGTGCTGGACGTGGCTCCAGCTCTAGGGAAGGTGCTAGAGCCACAGGCACCTGCCAGACCTGCTTCTGCAGCCGGATATGGCTCTGGAGCTGAAGCTAGAGCTTCTGCTGTAGACTCTGGCTCTGGCTCTGGCTCCCGAGTGGGTGCTGAAGCGGCTTCAGCTTTGGCCCTGGAACTGCAGCTGGCCGTGCAGTCAGTGCGAGTGACACAGCTGGTGCCAGAGTCCGGGGGGATCCAATCCTGGAACCGCTGCGGGAGCTGTCCATGGTGCTGGAGCTGCTCTGGCTTTGGAGCTGGCTCTCGTCGCCGCTGTTATGCTGGACCCGGTGCCGGGGGCCCTGCTTGCATCGCCGGTCCTGGATGTGGCCCTCCGGCTGGTGGGGAAACCGGCGGGGGAGCTGGTCGGAGCCCCGGCGTTGGCTCCACCTGCGGAACCGGTGTCCGGGAGGACGCCGACAGCAGAGCCGGCGCTGGAGCAGACACGGGCTCTGTCACAGGAGGCGGTGATGGAGCCGGTGCCAGAGCAGGACGTGGCTGGGATGTCGGCCCCGGAGTTGGTTCTTTGTCCGGAGGTGGCATCGGCTCTGCGTCTACCACTGGTGCCCAAGGCCGCTTTCGCTCTGGAGCTGGCGCAGCAGCTGGCACTTGCGGGGGCTTCTGCTCCGGACCTGGTATGACAACTGTTGCTGTCGCAGGCTCTGGCTCTGAACTCGGTCCTGATCCTAGTTCTGGAGCTGACGCTGGAGCCGATGCTGGAGCTGGCTCTTCCTTGCAACCTGGCACCGGCGCTACTTGGGGCTCGAGCAGCTTCTCTCTCTAACGTGGGCACTGGAACGACCACCAGGGCTGACACAGCAGTTGGCGAGAGAGCGGCCGCCGTCTCTGGAGGCAGCGCTACAGCCGGCATCGAGCCAGGGCCGGCTGGTGGGAGAACACCGACCCTGACCTTGGAGCTAAAGCTGGAGCGGCCTCCATCTCGGCAGTTGAATCAGTGCCGGACCTGGAGTTGACTCGAGCAGGAAAGTGGCTTGACCTCGGGCTCTGGAGCCGGTTCTGGCTCTGGTTCTGAGCTGGTAACAGAACTGGCTGTGGCAGTGGCTCAGATGCAGGGGCTGGGGCTCAGACTGACTCTGGGTCTGGAGCTTTGGCGGGAGCTGGCTGGCTCTGCAGGTCTCTCAAGCTCTTGAGCCGGTGCCGGAGCTGACTCTAGGGTGGGATCTGGCGCTGAGGCCACTTCCGGTGCTGACGCGGGCTCTGGAGAGGGTTCCAGCCCTAGAGATGCCTGTAGCTCTAGTCGTGCTGCCGGAAGCGATGAGGACCAGGTCTAGTTCACTCCTGCCTTGTCCGTTGCTCTGGAATGCACGTCGGTCCGACCAGACTCCAGAGCTGGCTGGTGCCGGACCTGGCAAGTCGGTTGACGACAGAGCTGCCTCTGTCTCTGCAGCCGGTGATACCGCGGGTGCCTGTGCTGGTTCCAGCCCTTCCGCTGGTCCTGGAGCCGGTGCTGGAGCAGGCTGTGGTTCCGGGGCTCTCACGTGAGCTGATGTTAGAACAACGGCTCTGGACTTGATACTGGATCAGGTGAGAGAGACGGCCCGCGCTCCGTACCTGCCGCTCTATCTGTTGCTGGGCTTGTGCCGGAGACGCCTCTAACTCCGGATTCGGTACCAGAGCTGGGGCAAGAGCTGGCCCTGAAGGCTTTGGAGCCGGGGGTCGAGCCGGCACCGTGGTCGGCACTGGTCCCTCAAGAGGACGAAAATTGGCCACAAGAGCGCCTATCCATGTGCCTTTGCAAAACCAGAAAATGTTCCAGCGCCACGCAGAGAAGCCCCAGCCCGAGGATCCACCCCAGGGCGTCTTCCTCACCTGTAGACCGTATGTGTGAATATCAAATACCTTTCTTTTCTTCCCTTCCTTGTCTTCTTATCGTGTAACATAAGATGCATTAATAACGGCTCACTTCACATCATAGGATGTAAGTCACAGGATATCAAAGACAAGCGTGGACGTCCCCTGAGAGCTCAGCATCCTCCTCGGGGAGAGGATTTGTATGGTTTGAACTGTACGTGGGACAGCTGTGCTACGTTAGGAGGGAGGATGACTTTGTCACTGTCTTTATTTGGAGCTTAACCTGGAGAACGTCAACTACCACAGCGCTAAACTGCCTTCCCGTTCCCACTTTAAAAGTCTCTGTCACACGCGGGCCTTAGAGACCGAGGGCCACTTAGCGTGCAAAGTGCCTCCCGGTCCAGGCCTCGCGCTGCATACTGGGCTCTGCGGGCACCTCCTGGGAATGCCGAGAAGTGCGTGGCTGATGCTTTCCTGGCTGAGGACACAGGTGACCCCCCAAGCCCTCTTACCTGGAAGAGGCCACATTGTAGGCTCAGAACTGCCGCTCGTGTGACCGGCCAGAAACACCGTCAGCACCCAGACTCCCGGTAGAGAATAGCGGGCCTCCCGACGCGAGGCCTCAGAAAACAAGCCAGAAACGGTCTTTTCGGAACATGGACTTCCACAAAGGAAGTCAGTACAGAAGATGCTGTATTCCCTCTGACATGCATCTCGGGTGAGCAGGGGTTTTGCCTCCTGGTCATTACCCATTAGTACACATGCTTGACATGCTCTGTTTCCCGTACATTCGTCTCCTTTAATGCTAAATATTCTCACTCTACAGTCGGGACAGAGAAGTGGAAATTATGGCATATGCATGCCAGAGGCAGCCACCACCTGGAAGATTATCATTACTATTTTGATTTCCAGTTGTCCCTTGTGGGGCGTGGCCTCTGAAAGGGCCCACCCCCAGGCACACAGCGGTCCGAGTGAGGATATCCAAGACCAAAGAGCTCCCATCCGGATCCTGATGAGCTTCCAGAGAAGTTCTGTGTGTTTGTGTGAGGGAGAAAGACAGAAGAAGAGGGAAAGCGACACGACTTCGTGGTTTTCAAGCTGCTGTAAAATCCGATCGCCCCTGAGTACAGAAAACCCTTGACAGAATCCAAGACCATTTCGTGATACGAACGCTCAAAGCAGAAACAGAAGGGAACTTCCTGAGCCCTACAGCCCACCTGCGAACAAGCCACAGCTCCCGTCACCCGGAACGGAGAAAAGACTGGAAGCCTTGGCCCTGAGGTCAGGAGCAAGATGGATGAGGCCCAAGCCCCGGCTGCAGCACACCGTGTCCCGGAGGTCTCGGCAGTGTCGACGAGGCAAGAAAGGGGGATAACAGACATCTAGGTCCGAGGGAATGAAGGAAAGCCGTCTCTACTTGCAAACAACATGACTGGGTATACAGGAAACCGTACAGAATACACAGAAAAGCTTCCGGAAGTAATAAAATAGTTCAGCAAGGCTGCAGGATACAAGCACAGTACCAAGAAAGAAATTGTACGAATCAGTAAACTGGTGCAGCCAATGCGGAAAGCAGCATGGAAGCTCCTCAAGACATCGAAAATAGAAACACCATTTAACCCGGCAATTCCACTTTCGGGTATTCATAGGAAGAAAACGAAACACTCACGCCAAAAGATATCTTACCCCCGCCCTCCAGCATTACTTACAGAGTCAAGACGTGGAAGGAACCCAAGCGTCCACGTGGATGGACGGAAAAAGAGGATGTGGGAGTGTGCGCACACAGAAACGTACGTATCATAGAATACTAGTCAGTCATAAACAAGGAGGAAACCCGTTTGTGACAACACAGACGAGGATATTATGCTAAGTGAAATAAGTCCGACAGAGAAAAACAAATATCATATCTCCTTTGTAAGTGGGATCTTAAAAACAGAGCTCAAAGAACTCACAGATAGAGCGATCACACCGCTGGTTGCCAGAGGCAGGGGCTAAGGGATGAGCGAACCGGGGAAGGTGGTCGAAAGGTACAATCTGCCGGTGATAAAATAAATAAGTCTAGGGACGTGATGTGCAGCGTGGTCACTATAGTTAATACTGCATTGCACGTGTGGAAACTGCCAAGGGGTAAATCGGAAAAGTCTCTGTAACAAGAAAACATGTGCAACTACGTGTGCAGATGGACGTTAACAGGACCTGCTGTGTGATCACTCGGCCATACACACAGCTACCCAATCATCGAGGTATATACGGAACTGACTGAATGCCGCGCGTCAGTGAAACAAAATCAGGGGCGCCCGGGGGGCCCAGTCGGTCAAGCGGCCGGCTTGAGCTCAGCTCGTGATCTCACAGTTCGTGGGTTCAAGCCCCGCATCGGGCTCTGCAATGATGGCTCAGAGCTGGAGCTGCTTCGGATTCCGTGTCTCCCTCTCTCTCTGCCCCTCCCCCACTGGCACTATGTCTTTCTCTCTCTCTCTGAAAAAGAAACACTACAAGTAGGTGAACTGAAAGACAGCATCACGAAAGCTAGAAGGCACCCTACTGAATGGGACAATGAATCGGCTAAGGACATATATCCTAAGACACTTGCATGTGGAATGCATATTAAATCTTACAACTCAATAGGAAGAAACTGCGCATCCAATTTAAAAATGGGAAATTCAGGGGTGCCTGGGTGGCTCAGTTGGCTGAGCGTCCGACTTCGGCTCAGGTCATGATCTCACAGCTCGTGAGTTCGAGCTCCACGTCGGGCTCTGTGCTGACCGCTCAGAGCCTGGAGCCTGCTTCTGCTTCTGTGTTTCCATCTCTCTCTGCCCCTAACCCACTCACATTCTGTCTCTGTCTCTCTCAATAATAAATAAACATTAAAAAAAATTAAGATAAAATGGGAAATGCAGCTGAGGAGACATTTCTCGAGAAACGATAAACAAGTGACCAACAATGTTCCACATCGTTCTTTAGGGTGGAAATCCAGTCAAGGCCACAATGAGATACAAGTTCACATCCACCAGGACGGCTGTCATTAAAAAGATAGGTATTAAGAAGTGTTGGCAAGGATCCGTAGACGTTGGGGTCCTCCTCCTTTGCTGGCAGAAATATAAAGTGATGTAGCCCTTTGGGAGACAGTCTGGCCATTTTTCAAAACGTAAACACGGAGTATCCGTATGATCCAGGGATGAAAACCTGTGAAAAGCCTGACCGTGAACATTCACAGCATTGCCACTCACACTTGCCCAAAGGTAGAAACACCCCCAATGTCCATCGACTGCTGAGTGGATACAGAACACGGCTTATCTACACAATAAAAATGATTTGAAGAACATTATTAGGCTTGAGACCGACTGAACTCGCCGTCCTTGCCGCACTCATGGTGAACCTTGACAACATCAGCTGCATTAAAGGAGACTTCGGAAACCAGCACATCTGCATTATTCTCTGTAGAGAAAAGGCCCAACACAGCCTCCCTAGCTATGGCTGGGCACCAGCTACCAGGTCATTACAGGAAAAATGACGTCAGGTGTGCCCCTGCCGCCAGGCGCCCCGAAGGGGTCGAGGGCAGTGGTGGTGGACGGTGCCCCCCTTGGTGCCGAGGATCCACCCTCTCCCCTGCTGGATGATGGGGGGGTCCCCGATCCTCCAGGGAGGGACGGAGGTTTCCAGCCGGTCCCTTCATACACAAACAAGGACAGTACAAGACAAAGGCCCGGGGACAGGCAAAGGATCCCCGGTCCCCCGGGGCAGCTGGGCAGTCGAAGGGCACCCAGACCTGCCCCGGCACCGGAAAGTCCTAAGCGGACTCTGGGCACCGGCTGAGCCCCGTGCAAGGGCTGCAAACTGTGGGCAAGCACGGGTCGCCCTGCAACAGGTTGCGCACATCCAGTGCGCACGAAGAGGCCCCACAGCGGCTGGAGGAACCCTTCCAACACCCCAAGGGACGTGCACCACGTGGGACCAGGAGGAGCGGAGTCTCCGGGGCGGGGTGCGCGCCCTCCCGGCTGGGTCCCGGGGACGCGGCTGAGGACAGAGGCCCACGACTGAACCCCAGCCTCCCTTCCCCTGCCCCAGGCGTGCGTCTCCTCCCCCGCCCTGGTTGGAGGGCCCCAGTCCTGTCCGAGTGTCCCCACCCGTGCCTCCGTCATCCCCACCCCCTGCCTCCTGCTACCCTCCAGCCCTGCTGAGAGCCCACACTGCCCCCAGGCTGGGTGAGCAATGTAGTTCCACCTCAGACCCTCAGGGACAGTTGGGAAACAAGCCAGGAAAGGTGGGCACTGGCCCAGGGCAGCTGTAGGAAACACCTGTGCGCTCACTCCTCTGTCCCGGCTGTTACTGGCCATTGAAAATTCTGGAAAGGAAGGTTGGGCCAGTTTCAGGTGGAATACAAAATGTAGACACTGCGGGGAGGGCTGAGACCCAAGAAACACAGCAGGTTTCCGGGGGAGATGTGCGTCCCCCAACATCCCCGCCCCTGCCCGGCGGCCCAGCAGCCCCAGACCCTGCACGCCAGCCACGGTGTCTCCCGCCGGGGTGCTGGCCGGGGTCCAGCGTCTGCCATGACCCTAATTGTAGAGGATCTTGTTTCAGAAAATCTACAACAGGGTGTTCTGCAGACATCGTGTGTGATACCTTGTTCCAGTTACTGGCATATTTCCTACAGGATGTTAGAAATGAGAAAAAGAACAGTGATGGGCCCGGAGACACCCCATAATCCCACCGCTGACCTCCACCTCCCCTGGCTCCCAGGTGGGTCCTGGGCGTTTGAATCGGCATCAAACTGGGAAAAGGGTGTTTGGCTTTCCGCGGCATCGCCCTCGGACGCCCCAGTGTCGTGGCTCCAGGGACTGACCGGCTAGAGGTCACCTGCTTAGCCCACACACGAGTCCAGACGGGCAGGCTGCAGGCCCTGGGCGCTTCTCCCTGCCCCTCCGCGTCAGCTCTGTGCTGCCCCTGCCCCTCGCCTGGGGACCGTGTGGACTCCGCTCTGTCCCGCTACTCCCTCTGCCACAGGCCGGCGGCCACCACGTCCCCAGCCGGAGAGGGAGGGCCGACGAGAGCACCCGCAAGCGACCTATTTCTGGCGTTTGTGCCCGGCTCGAGCGGCACCCGCTCCGGTCAGCTCCATGCGCACACACCCCGTCCCGTCCCCTGCTGGATTCTCAGCTCTCAAACTGTGCCGGGTGAGGAATAACACTTCACATCTCGCTGACTCACTTGGACCGTCCCAGAGCCGCATGACGCGGGCCCCGCTGTTTACAGCGACAGATGGGAGCCACAGCCCGGTGTCCATTCACTCATCCCCGCACGCGTCAGCACCTGTGTCTGTCTGCTGCTGTGTGCAGGCACCGCACACGATGGTGAAGCCCAGACACCACCCCGCCCTCGAGCTCACAGCCTAAGCGGTGGGACGGAGTCTCCCCCACGGTCAGCAGCTGGGGGCCACAGAGGCAGAGCATCCCCACCCTCCCCAACCTGCAGTGACCCCCGACTCCTGGCCCGACATCCGGCGCCCTGCGTGAGCTGGTCCAGACGCCCTCCCGCGTGGGCACCCCTCACCCCACTCCGGCCTCCCTAGGGCCTTCCTCCCCCAGGGAGCCCACGGAGCCCCGGCCCCTCAGAGGCCCCTGCCGCCACCGCCCCTCCCATGGCCCCCACCCAGGACGTCCTCATCTCCAGGGTTGGAGCCTCCTCAGGCTCCCGTGCGATCTCAGGCTTTGGGTCGGATTGTCTGTGAGAAAAACCCACAATAGGGCCATGTCCCAGCCCTGTGACCCACAAGCTCACGTGGTGGGTGTCAGAGCCTAAGTTTCTTCGTTGACAATGTGGTCTGTGACTCCCATCTCAAGAAGGTGAGCAGGAGGCACGGGGGTCACCTGGCTGGGGGAGCCCCAACCCAGGACAAGACCTGTGATGGTCAGGGCAGGGCTCCATGAGGGTGAAGACTGAGACCCTCGTTCCCGTTCACGGCTGGACTTGGTCACTCAGAGCTGAGTGCCCTTGATCCCGGGGCCGCATTTCATGTATAAGAATGGGTGAAGTCAGTCGGGGGGTCCCTAGCAACTCTAACCACCCCCAACACTCAGACATCCCCACGATGTGCCCCCTCCTTCCTGGGCTCCCTCCCGCCCCTCTGACCCGGCCCGGGCTGCAGCCAGGGACAGGCTGCGCCTTGTGTCCTGGGTTCTGGCACGAAGACCGCGGGAAGAGGTGGAGAGAAGGAGGGGGAGGCGGGAGGGGACAGGCCGATCCTCTCCTTGCCCATACTTGGTGTCCACCGTCTCCTCCAGGCCCCCTGCCCCGGCTGTGCACCCAGCTGGACCCTGGGAGGGAGCGTGGGGTCTGTGACAGCTGGGACGGCATAGGTACATTCGGCGACCCTCGTGTACCCGCGTGTCCAACCCACCCGGCCCTCAAGTCTGTAGCCCACTGGCTGGGGTGAGGCTGATCCAAGGGCTCACAGGATTTGGGGTTACAGGGCAGCGGTCTGGAGGCAGGGCGCACACGGAATCACAGGCACGGAGCCCCCCGGGGAGGGCACACGGCCGTGCCAGGCCGAGGACACGAGACCCAGCTGCCCTTTTGCTAGGGAGGCCTGTGTGCGTGGCACATCTCCTCTCCATCCACCCAGGAGAAGAGCCTGGGCCCTGTCGACGCTGACGACACTCCACGCCCAACCTCAGGGCCAGGTGGGAGACTGAGGCCAGTGACCGGCCCAGGATACGTGAGGTGGGCAGATTCCAAGCAGTGGGGGTCTCCGTCCTAGGCCAAACTCAGTCCTCCCCTGGGGTTCGTCCTGGGAATGAGACCCCTGAGATCCCGTCGGATCCCTATCAACCCCATACGAGGTGGGGCTGTTATATCTGGATGTCCTCACACCGTACAGGGAAGCACACACACAAACACAGACACACACACACACACACACACACACACACACATGCACACTGACCACCCGGCAGCGGCTCAAGGGGAGTACACCCTGGAGGGGGAGGTGACACCGGGGCAAGAAGAAGGGGACTGGAGGCAGCTCTGCCACGGGGCAGGGGCGCCCAGTGTGCTGGCAGCATGACCAGGGCTCATACGTGGGGTGGGGAGACGTGCCTGCCTGATGGGCAGCGGGGTCTCCAGGGTACCAAGGGGGCTGCCTGGGCTGGGCACTTCCCCGGGGCAACCGGAGAAGACGGGGTTTGGGGTCCTGTGTCCACCGCCAGCCTGGAGCTAGAAGGAGACACCCCCCTACTGGGAGGGGGCTACGGGACAGGCCTCAGCTTACTCCTGTGTAAATTGGGCTGCATAGACGTGGTGTCCCAAGGGTCCCACAGGCTTGTCTGCTGGCCCTGGACCTCCACCCCTGCCCCAAGATGCTCCTGGTCCTGGGAAAATGCTTTCTCCTCCCTCAAGGTCCTTCTGAGCAGAGAGCAGCCTGGGGGCTTGGAGGACCGAAGACCTGGGTGGGTAGCATGTGGCTGAGCAGCGGACCCTGGTGTGGGGACCGAGGTCAAGACCCTCCTTGTCAGAGCCCCGGGGCCTCATTAGGAAGGGCTTCCAGAGGTAGTGCCCTGGCTGGGGTGGGAAAGCCTTAGGAATGAACCCGGAGACACCACAGGCTTTCATGAACCACCTTGGAAGAGACACCCATCGTTATATTCTCTCCCTCAGAAATGGTCACACGGGCCTTCCACGGGGGAGGGGAGGGGATGTCATGAGGATACAATAGGCTGTGTCAGGAAAAGAGGGCACGTGTCAGAGATAGAGACCCCTGTGTGTGCTGTGACGCCACAGTCTGACGCCAGCCAGGACAGCGCTGGTCCTCCCGTGGCCCAAACAGAAACCGGGAGATGCAGATGGCTGGACGGTCACACCACAGAGGGGAGAGCATCCCTCACGACCCAGGGCCAGAACGGTTCACAGGCCTCTGGGCCAAATTTTGCACGAAAGCCAGTGCATTCCCCGGGATGGAGGCCAGACCCGTCCCAGTCCAAGGGAGGCGGCCCCCACGGGAGCAGGCATCAGAGATGCAGGGCGTCCCGGGGAGGGACTCGGGCAAGTGAGACCCGAGGGAGGCAGCGGTGGTCTCTTCAGACGGGCAGGTTTCTGGTCTGGGGACCGGCCGCCCAGGTGACAAGGTGAGGAAGCAGAGGTCCCCAGAGACAGCTGTGATGGGATCCCATCTCCGGGAGAGAGTCCTCAGGCAGAGAGGAGGGACCGAGGGCTCCAGGGGGAAGCTGCCAGCCTGCTGGGAACCAGCCCCTCAGGCTGCAGGTGCACTCAGGTGGCAGAGGGGACCTGAACGGGACAGCGGTGCGTGGCCGGCCTCGCTTTCCCCATCCAAGGCCAACGTCCTCTGCAGCCATTGCCACTCCGCCCCTCGTCTCAAAGCAAAGTGGTCTCTTCACTCAGGTTCCCTGGTGCCCGTTCAGGACAAGGATGCCTCCCGGTAAGAAAGAGGAGAGCTGGTGGGGCTCACCAGCCCGGGGGCCCTGGCAGACAAGCCGGCACTCGGCGTGTGGACTACGGACCTCTCCTGCCCCCACCGGCACCGTCTGCCCTCTGTCCGCTGACCCCCACCTCCCAGGAGACAAATCCAGCCCGAGGACAGCCTCGGGGACGGCCTGGGAAGCGCTGGGTGGAAGGACAGGTGAGGGAAGACACAAGGGGTGTTCTCGACTCCCAAATCTGACGACCGAAGTCTGGGAGGCGAGAGCAAGATGGGAGGAAATGCAGGGTGTGCATGTGCACGTCTTCCTAACAGGAGAGGTGAGTGGGTCACCCAGGGACTCGGGCGGAGACCTGACGCCTTCAAGGGAGCCCGGAGGAGGATCCGAGAGAACCAGAGCAAACCCACAAAAGCACAGGGGCGGCGGGAGGTGCAGGAGACATACGTGTGCGGGTCCTACAGGGCCCCCACCCTTCGCTCTATGTGTGTGTGTGTGTCTGTCTGTGTGTGTGTGTGTGTGTGTGTGTGTGTCTGTGTGTGTACCGTGGTTAAAAACCTTGGTGAATATGGCTTACGTGTCTTCTTAGGGTGAGGAGGCCCATGGGAGGGCGATCCCCCTTGCTGGCTGCAGGGGAGAGGCCGTACCACCTCCTGGGTGGGGTCTGGGGCTCGCTTTTGGATTCCAGGTGCGTGCACACAGCGGGGAGCAGACAGGGTGCTGAGGGCAGGCATGGACGCATCCACAAAGGAACAAGGACAGAAGCGGTTTCTGTCAATGACAGCACCTTACGCATATCAAGTCATCTGCTTATTCGAGAAAGGTAAACGTCCACTACATTGCGGGAAGGTTCTGGGGACTTGGACTCTGAGCAATGAGCCAACCTAGTTCCTGTTCGCATGGAGCTGACTGGAGCAGGGAGGGGTTCACTGAGCAATTCTGGTGACAGCCATGTGGTCTCGCTGGGATCAGCGGGCTCGTCCAGCAGCTTAGGACCAAGCCAAGTGAGGCCCGCGGTGGAGGGGCTATGCCCCAGCTACCCCGGATAAGGAAGCCTCCGTTCCCTTGGCCTGTCCTTAGATTTCCCATCTGTCAAATGGGTGTGTAGGGAAACACGCCCTCGATTAGTCCGTGAACATGGTCTCGACTCTTCCGGGCAGATGAGGAAGAACTTCTGGTGGTCGGTCTCCCCACTGGTAACTCCAGGAGAGGGGTTGACGTCACCAAGGGGATGGGGCGGCACCCCCGGGGGAATGGCTAGGGATCCTTTTCTGGTTCGCGGCCAAGCTGGACCAGGAGCCCTGGCCTCCAGACTCCGTCCTCAACCTTCCTACCGCCCAGATCCTCCCGCTCGATCCCTTGCTGTGACCTCCGCCTGAGATCCCGGAGGAGGCCCGGGAATGTCTCCCAGGAAGGAGGGGCTACGTGGTCGAGCAGGTCTTAGAACCCTGGAAGGAGCAGGAAGACAGGGCTCCCCAGACCTTACTCTCCAAGGGCAGGTGGGGGCAGGGCCTCTAGCCCAGTGAGTGCATGCACCTCCCTTTTCTTACCCGCGGGCAGAACCTTCTGTCTGGAGCAAGGGACGGCGTTTTCCCGGGAGCCCCGCAGACGGCTCTGGAAAGCTCAGGGTGGACCCAGACATCCATGTCAGGCCCCGCGGGGCCTCGGTACCGGGACCGGGCGACAACAGGAGACGTGTCTCTGTGGACAGATGCCAGGTCTCAGGCCACCTGCCACGGGCTCTGCCCTCCAAGTTCTGGGTGACCTCGGACAAAACCTCAGTGCTCCCTGCTATAAAAAGAAGCGATGGGTTCCTCATGGGCTCGTCAAGCTGTGCTTCTGGGATTGGGGGTCGGGCCTCTAGGGGGCCGTGGACGTTCGGGGAGTCCACGCCTCATCCCGGTGTCACCCTGAGCAGCTCTGTCCTGTGTTTGCCACACAAGGCTTCTGCCTCAGGTACCGTCGGGACAGCATACGCCCACCCCCATATAGGTGAGGTTCAAAAACGTAAGGGCAGGTGAGCACTGGGCCAAGCCTGTCCCTCCGGGTCTCTGCTCCTCTGTTCCGTGTTGTCCTGTGTGCTCAGGGGGGACCAGTGTGTATGCGGTCTGGTTGCTCAGTCTACAGGAGTCCAGCTGAACCTGCAGGTCATTCTTTTACCAAATCCCATCGTCCCGCACTCGCTAAGGCCTGGCCTCCACCCACAGCCCCCATCCTGTCCCTGATCCCACGCTGGTCACGGGGAGCAAATCTGCAAGCTCTTCTGAGACCAGCAGGCTGGGACCCCAGGAGCAGACCCAGGGAGAGGAGAGGGCTCCCCCTGCATCCGGCAGTGGAGCTGAGGGTGGGGCAAGGGGCCCAGACCCACATGTGAACGAGGGCATGTTCGGAGGGGCCTCTGTGCCCTGCAGGACATAAAGGGCTACCTGGAAGGCTATCCCAGAGTCCCCCAGGGCACAGGATTCCTGTAGACCCTCTTTGGCCCATGCCTGCTGTCCCCCTTCTGGGAACACTCAGTTTTGTTTGCGGGGGAGGTGGAGACGATGCAGGAGTTCAAAAGGTCCAACTTGGAGGCAGGTCAGCGCTGGAGGGACAGAAAGACATGTCCCGGCCCCCCTCCAGGGCCCGAGTTGTGACACCCTCTGACCGGACCTCTGACCTGACCTGATGTGGACCCCGCTTCTATGGTTTCCCTTCCTCCCTCCTTCCGTTCCTCCTTCCCTAATTCAGCTGGGGAACTCAGGTCCTGCTGTGTGCTGAGCACCATGACCTCTTCAGTGAGCATGACCCTACGGGGTCCCCCGGGTGGCACCTTCTTCTGCAGGGTCTGAATCTTCCTGTGCTGTCCCCCCTCTGGCGAGTCTGGGAGGGAGGCCTCTGCACATGTGCCTGCAAGGAAGCACGAGTCCAGAAGGTCCAGACCACCTGCCCCAGGTCCCAGCGTGTGGAGCCTGAATGGCAAGGCGGCCCCAATCCCCACAGTGGATGAGGGAGGCTGGACCTTCGTCCCTCCCAGCCTTCTCCAAAGTGCGAGGCCTTGTCTCCAGCCCAGGGTGAGCCTGCTGTAGATTCCACCTCATCTCTCAGGGAATGCGACAACCGATCTAGAAGGCCCATTACATCCTCATGTCACAGATGGGGACACCGAGGCTAATAGCACAGCCTGGGTCACTAGTAAGATGACCTGGGTCAGGAAGCCCATCTCCTTGACTTTGGATTGTCCTACCCGCAGGCGTGCATCTTGGCGTCCTGGGGCTCGGGGTCCCTCTTCCTGGGAAACCCCACCACCTGCCGAGGGCCCCCCCCTGAACTCAGGGGAGCAGAGCTGACCAACCTGCCTGGTGCCCCACATGGCGCTGGGGAAGGGCCGACTCCGGGCTCTGGGGGTTCTCCCAGGACTGGGCCAGCCGGTCCCCTGCAGGACAAGGACTTCTCGCTGGGGATTGGCTGGGGCCTCTGCTTCCTCACATTGTCACCTGGGCTGCCGGTCCCTAGACCAGAAACCTGCCCATCTGAAGGTGACCACCGCTGCCTCCCTCGGGTTTCACTTGCCCGAGTCCCACCCCGGGACGACCTGCATCTCTGACGCCTGCTCCCGTGGGGGTCACCTCCCCTTGGACTGGGATGGGTATGGCCTCCATCCCGGGGAACGCACTGAATTGGAGCATTATTTGGCCCAGAGGCCTATGAACCGTTCTGGCCCTGGGTCGTGAGAGATGCTCTCCCCGCTGTGGTGTGACCGTCCAGCCTTCTGCATCTCCTGGTTTCTGTTTGGGCACGGGAGGACCAGCCGTGTCCTGTCTGGCTTCAGGCTGTGGTGTCACAGCACGCACAAGGGTCTCCATCCCGAGACCGTGCCCATTGTCACCGAAGGGGCCTCCATATTCCCACCTAATCCTTAATCCATTGTGATTTCAATATCAAACGAGAAAAAGTCTATTTCAAAGGACCACAAAGTACAAAAATGAATCTGTCCCGTCTGAAAAGTCGGTGCAGACCCAAAGCTATCTCTGGCGAGATTCCACTTGAAGGAAACCTCCAGAGTAGGTAACGGAACACGGAGAGAAAACAGACTGGGGGTTCCCAGGGGCTGGAGGGGGCACGGATGGGGAGTGAGGGCTCTGGGTACACGGTGACCCTTGGGGACCGAGATATCCTGCAGCAAAATTCTGTGGCGTGGTTCACAGCATCGTGAGCGTACCCCGTGCTCAGGAATTGCACAACGTCAAATAAATAAATTTTTATTGAAGATTAATGTGGATTTGAAACAAACCATGAACAAATAATGTACCCCCTAAAAAGTAGAGGAGAGAAAGGATAATGGAGAAGAGGAAGAGTCATTCTGGTGGAGGGATCGGGGACTGGGACTGGAGAAACAATTAGAAATACAATAAACACCCCTCGAAGGCCTTTGAGCCCTTGATTTGTGGCCGGAATCCATACGGGAACAAGGGCGGTGGCAGGAACGGTGTCGGGAGCAGAAGCAGGACCCAGCTGTCTCTGTTCAGGTGCCCGCTGTCCCAGCACAGGTCCCAGGTCACCTGCTGGCTCTCCAGCCCCTGCAGGAGTCGCTCCAGACCCCACCTCTGCCCGCAGAGATGCCGAGGACCCGGATGCCCTTGGGTCGGGCTCTGGAGTCGCACCGGCTTCTGCTCCTGCCCCGAACTCTTGAGAAGGAAACAGAGTGGTGGTTGCAGTGGCTCCAAGGCCTCAGGGTGAGAGGAGGGAAGGTCCCCCCCCCCACCACTCTCAGCGACGGCCTCTCCAGGGGCCTTTGCAGACACACAACTCACCTCAGAGCCTCCCCGAGAAGCCACGGCCAGGGACCCACACCAGGACCTCTGCCCACTGCAGTCCGCAGCCCGGGCTCTCAGTCTGGTCCTGGCCCCACACCAGCCCCCGGGGGCTCCTCCCTGGGTGGCCCGAACCGCCCTGGTCCCATGAACACACATTTGACACCCCCAGCCTTCTCACCCTCGGGCTCTGGCTCCGGGGGCTCCAGGTCCTGATCCAAGAACCCGTGAACCAGGACACTGTGGGCGGGGCGGGGCGGTGAAGGAGGCCTTCCCAGGTCATCTCCAGGCTCTGCTTCCCAAGACCTCCCTGCAGCCACTCTCTCCCTCGGTCCAGGGTGGCCCTCCTGGGCGACGGGGCACACGCACAACTCTGTAGGGCAGGTGTATCGGGATTCGGCCATACGTTTCCCGATGTCATCGGTTGATTTCTGTAAACAGTGACCCGCGGATGGCCCGGAGACATCATAGCCGTGCCCGGCCATCCTCAGTGTCCTTCCACCCTCTCCACCTGTGCCTCCCAGATTGGACACAGACCTCAGTGTGCATTGACCTGTGCCTGGGACACAGTGACATCCACCTACAGGGCTTGGGATGAACATCGGGGACAAGAGGGCCACCCTAGCACACCCTGTCCCTCCCAACCAGCCTTGACCGAGTGTGAGCCTGACCCGCCGCCCAGGCATCTGACCCCTTCATCAGCCTTCACCTGCTCGGGTGGGCCTTCCACACACGATCCCTCCTTCCACACACACACACACACACACACACACACATACACACACACACACGGGGGGACATGGGGCCGCACAGGTCAGATCAGAGCAGTGTCGGGCTGGACTGGCTGTCTCTGGGTCTCCCTGTGTTACCTTTGGGTCCCTGCGTGCTAGAGACCTGAGTCGTCCTGTGCACGACCTGACCCACTGTCTCCAGGGTCAGGAAGCATCCTGGCCGCGAGCTCCCCTGAGCCGGCAGCCGTGGGACACGGGCACACAACAGGAGAATATGTTCGTCAGGCGAAGGTGTCCCAACGAATGAGCCCAGTCGGGCGCTGTCTCCAGAACGTGGGTGCCTGGTGACCCGGGTTCTGAGTTCAATTGGGCTCTGTGACCAGGGAGGTGAGGTCACTTCCTGGGGTCCCCTTATCCGGCTTCCTGCTCCCACAAGAGCCCTCCCAGGCTGCAAAGGGCTCCCCTCCACCCCATGCCCTGTCCCTACAGTGACACCAACACAGCCCAGACACGTCCCCGCGAGGCCGGGTGCAGCCGGTGCCACGGCTTTGGGGCCACAAAGCTGGGTTCAGACCTGTGTTTTCCTCCTGACCAGTGCTGGGACCCTGCACAGAACCCATGCCTCCTGGGGCCCCCCAGTCTCCCCATCTGCACAGTGGGGTCCTTGTGGCAACTACTTGTAGGGGCACCATCAGGGAGCCACCTGTAGACACCTCCCGTGCCTGCTATCCCGTGAGGCTCTTGGGCTCACGTGGCCATGGTAGGATGAGGAGGGGTGTGCCTGGCACGGAACACAGGAGAGGGCAGAGTGGAGTCTCCTTGAGGTCACGGCCTGCTGATCAGCCCAGACCCTGGTGTGTGCCGACCCCTAGGGCACCTGGACCCCAGCTTCCGGCCAGGCTCGGGGAAGGACGCCAGAATGTGTCCCTGTGTCCTGTAGCTCTATACAACTCACCCTGTCCCTCCCAGTCACCCTTGACCTGGGGTGTGGACATGACCCTCCCATCAGCCTGCTCCTGCTCTGGGTGGCTTCCCCCCCACGTCCCATCTTTACAAACACACACAGCCTCACACACACTCACAGACACAGGGAGGCTCGTGCAACTCACAAGTCGGATCAGGGCCGTGTCAGGCTAGACCGGCCAGTCCTGGGACTCCCGGTGTCACCTTTGCATCCCTCCGGGCACGGGACCAGAGGCTTCGGGGGTGAGACCGGACCCACCTTCTGCAAGTGGGAAAAGGCTCTCCCTGTGGGCTTTCCTGAGACCACAGCCTCGAGATATCAGGACACAGCATGAGAACACGTTGCGCATTCGAAGGTCTCCAACCACGGGAGCTGAGTGGGGTGCTTCTCCAGAATGGGGGTGCCTGTGATACACACGGGGGCATTTGGGGATCCCCTGACCATCGGCTTGGCTTGGCTCCCCTCTTGGGCATGTTCCCTGGAGACAGTGTCCCCGCCCCACACCTCTTTTCTCCCCCAACCCCTGTCACCTCCAGGTTCCACTCATCCTTTGACCCCCACGCGGGTGGTTAGTTACTGGGGGGCGGGGGACTGTGTTTCCATGCAATTGCGTGGACCTATGCCCACTCGGGGATGCCCAGAGGAAATGACCCCACACGGGATGGGTTCGGTGGTCCTCCAGGATCTTAGAGGCTCTCATTCCCTGGAAAACCCCACAGGAAAGTGAAGCCCTGGCCTAGGAGCCCGAAACCTCCCCCAGCCCCTCTAGGCTCTGCTCACCTGGTGGGTCCCCGGCCAGTCCCTGCCTCTCCTGGCTTCAGTTTCCCGACTGTTCCATGCGCGCTTGGAGGAGGAGCTTCACCAGTCCGGCTAGAGTGGCCCCTGGCTCCCACCTTCGGGCAGGATGTGGCGCGGGAGCCTTGTGGGCGGGGAAGTGCTCCCACCAAAGGTCGAGGCAGGTGGAGCCCGCGTAGGTGCACCGGGACCATGGGACTGCGCGCACGGGACCACCTCGCGGCAGGAGTCCACGACACCTGGGGTCGCACGTATCCGATCTCCACCGCCCGCTCAGTGACCCTCATCTCCTCTTAGGCCTGGGGCCACGGCCACTCCACCTAGGCAGGGCGGCTGGACGCAGCGGGTATGGAGACACAAGGGCAACAGGGGAACGAGACAGACCCCCACCCTGCTGACCTGGCCCCCACACTCCACTCCACTGTTCATCCGGGCGCCTGGCTGAGCAGGGGGAGGGGGAGGTGGACACCAGTCTGGGCAGGGAGAGGTCAGGCCGCCTTTCCCTCCTCCCCATCCCCTCCCCCTGCCTTCCTGAGAGCCTCCTTCCCCCACAAGCTCCCGCACTTCGGACTCCTTCACCTCCCTGCTTTCATCCCCCACATACCCACCGGAGGTGGGAGCCGCCGACCCCATCTTCAAAAAAGAGCACCGAGGTCCCAGAAACAGGCATAGAGCTTGCGTGTCACAGGACTCTGATGTGGCCCCGCTGTGGGTGTGAGCCCGGGTCACTCTGACCCGAAGCCTGGGCTTTCTCAGGACCCCGAGGAGGTGACCTCTGAAGCCAGCCTTAGAGATAAGGGTGCTCTGGATGGGAGCCATGGAGCGGGGCGGTGGTAGCAGGGGGCTCGAGGGGCAGGGATGTTGGGCTCCCTGGGGGAGGAAAACACTAGGGGAGGGGGGAGGGGAACACCCTGGGGAGGGCATCTGGCCCAGTTCACTCGGGGCTCCGGACGTCAGGTAAGGAGTCGGGGGTCACCGCAGCTTGCCAGGTGCAGGGGACCTAACCAGGCAGTGTCGTCAGAGCCACGGCATCCTAGATGTGGAGGGAGCTCTCGGGCTTGGTATTTGCCCCCAGACAAGCATGGATTCCCAGACACCGGCCTGGGAGGATGATGTTGCCTCAGTCTCCTCCTCTGTAGAGCAGAGTAGGTCGTCGCCTCCTCCCAGGGCTGGATTCCCCGGCAGGTCCAGAGATGGTCTCCTGTCAGAGGAGTTGTTCAAGTGAGGTCTGTACCCGGAGAGATCTCGGAGAGGGGACCAAGGGACGTGCCCCTGCCAGCTTGGCGGATGCTCTCGTCCAAGCTGCTGATCCTCACGTCCAGGCCGGCACCGGTGATGCGGTGTCGCCCGCCGGCTGGAGGGACAGGGGCAGTGAGGAGCTGTGCTTGCGGACCCTGAGACACAGAGCTCGTGAGCGCCCAAGGCTGCCCCGGGGCGTGTGGAGGCTGAGGCTGAGCTGACGCCTGATGTCTCTGGGAAGGACCGGGAGGACAACCTGGGCCCTGGGGACTCTGGGTGGGACTGGGAGGACAGCCTGGGCCCTGGGGTCTCCAGGAGGGACTGGAAGGACAGCACAGGCCATGGAGTCTCTGGGAAGGACCGGGAGGACAGCCCGGGCTCTGGGGTCCCGCCTTGTTCCTGCCATGGGAGGGGTCAGTCTGCATCACCCATTTCACAGAGCAGGAGAGTGAGGCCCAGAGAAGGGAGGCAGGTGTTTCTGGGCACAGGGCTGGTCAGCAGAGAGCTGGAAAACCACCTCCGGAGCCCCCGCCAGCCCGGGCAGGGACCCCCCGAGTCGAGGGTGATCCTTCCCCTTGTGCCTGGCCACTCATTGTTCCCAGACCTTGACGGTGGCCTGTTCCTTTTGGCCACAGATATTGCTGGCCGACCAGGAGGGAGTCCAGCTGGTAGGACAGGTCTCACTACAGGACACAGGGACACCTGTGAGCTACCAGGAGCCAGGGAGCTAGGAAGTGTGGACCGGGATACGGCACAGAAGGACTCAGCTTCCTCCTCCTAAACTGGGCTGCGTCGACAGTGTCCCAAGGGTCCCACAGGCTCATAGATGAGTCTGTGTCCTGGGATCTTCATCCCTGGCCCTCTGTTCTCCCCTCCTGGGAAAACGCTTCCTACTCACTCAGGGACCTTCTGAGCAGAGGGCAGCCTGGGGGCTTGGAGGACCGAGGACCTGGGTTTGCAGCACGTGGCCGAGCAGCAGCCCCTGGTGTGGGGACCGAGGTCAAGACCCTTCTTGATCGAGCCTCGGGTCCTCATTAGGAAGTAGTTCCCCAGGCAGTGCCCTGGCTAGGCCGAGGAGGCCTCATGAGGGAGCTGAGCACTGGGCCTGGGGAGGGACACGGGCCACAAGGGAGGCTTCTGAGGGTTGTCACCTGGACCCTCAGGTGGCCCAGAGGCCCTGCTCCCACGAGACGCACAGAGACAGACAGAGTCCGAGGCAGAGAAAAAGAATGGACCCACAAGAGACGAAGTGAGAAATTCCATGCATCGGCCCAGAAATGACCCCTGGTCATCGTATTCTAGCCCTTAGTACCCGGTCACACGGGCCGTCCACCCGGGAGGGGAGGGGGTGACAGAGGCACGTGGGACAGGATTCGGGAAGGCTGGGAGCCACAGTGGGGACCGCCCATCACGTAGGCCCTGACCAGGCACTGGGACCCGAGCCCAAATGCAATGGGGCCCCTGCAGTGCATGTCCGGTGGCCACAGGGTCTGAACGAGTTCACGTCCACCTTCCCCCGGGCCTGGGACCCAGGCAGCAGGGGTGGCTGTGCCTGGACCTGGAGCAGACCCAGGCCCACGTGAGTGTGTTCCGTGCCAGGCCCACCCCTTCCTCATCCTTCCACGATCACGTGTGCCCACGAGCCTCATGGGATAGCAGGCACGGGACGTGTCTACAGGTGGCTCCCTGATGGCGCCCCTACAAGTAGATGCCACAAAGACCCCACTGTGCAGACGGGTGACCGGAGGCCCCGGGAGGCACAATGCAATGTCCCAGCACTGGTCAGGGGGAAAACCCAGGTCTGAACCCAGCTCTGTGGCCACAAAGCCACGGCCCCGGCTGCACCAGGCCTCGCGGGGACGTGTCTGGGCTGTGTTGGTGTCACTGTAGGGACAGGGCATGGGGTGGAGGGGAGCCCTTTGCAGCCTGGGAGGGGCTCTTGTAGGAGCAGGAAGCCGGGTAAGGGGACCCCAGGAAGTGACCTCACCTCCCTAGTAACAGACCCCAACGGAACTCGGAACCCGGGTCACCAGGCACCCAGGTTCTGGAGACAGCGCCCGACTGGGCTCATTCGTTGGGACACCTTCGCCTGACGAACATGACGAACATGTTCTCCTGTTGTGTGCCCGTGTCCCGTGGCTGCCTCCTCGGGGGAGCCCGTGGCCGCGACGCTTCCCGACCCTGGAGACATTGGGTCAGGTCGTCCACAGGACGCCTCAGGTCTCTAGCTCGCAGGGACCCAAAGGTAACACAGGAGACCCCGAGATTCCAGTCCAGCCCGACACCACTCTGATCTGACATGTGCAGCCCCACGTCCCCTCCCGTGTGTGTGTGTGTGTGTGTGTGTGTGTGTGTGGGTAAGGAGGGGTTGTGTATGGAGGGCCCACCTGAGCAGGTGCAGGCTGATGAAGGGGTCAGATGCCTGGTGGGTGGGTCATGCTCACACCCCAGGTCAAGGCTGGCTAGGAGGGACAGGGTGTGCTGGGGTGGCCCTCTTGTCCCCAACGTTCATCCCGAGCCCTGTAGGTGGATGTCACTGTGCTCCGGGTGCAGGTCTGTGCACACTCAGGTCTGTGTCCGATCTGAGAGCTGCAGGGGGAGAGGGCGGAAGGACACTGAGGATGGCCGGGCGGGGCTGTGATGTCTCCGGGCCGTCCGCGGGTCACTGTCTTTACAGAAATCAACCGATGAAATCGGGAAACGATTGGCGGAATCTGGATTCACCCGCCCTACAGAGTTGTGCCTGTGCCCCGTCGCCCAGGAGGGCCACCCTGGACCCGTGGAGAGAGTGGCCGCACTGAGGTTTGGGGAAGCAGGGCCTGGAGTTGGCCTGGGAAGGCCTCCTCCAGCGCCCCGGCCCCGCCGTAAGGTCTTCGTTCACCGGTCCTGGGACCAGTACTTGGAGTCCACGGAGTCAGAGCCCGAGGGTGAGAAGGCTGGGGGTGGGCGATGGGGGTGCACGGGGCCCGGGTGGTGCTGGGCCACCCTGGGAGGAGCCCCCGGGGGCTGGTGTGGGGCCAGGAGTGTACTGAGAGCCCCGGGCTGCGGACTGCAGGGTGTAGAGGTCCTGGTGTGGGTTCCTGGCCGCGGCTTCTCGGGGAGGCTCTGGGGTGAGTTGTGTCTCTGCAAAGGCCCCTGGAGAGGCCGGCGCTGGGTGGGGTGGGGGACCTTCCCTCCTCTCACCCTGAGGCCTTAGAGCGCTGCAACCATCACTCTGTTTCCTTCTCAAGAGTCCGGTGCGGGAGCAAAAGCCGGGTCGGCTCCAGAGCCCGGCCCAAAGGCATCAGGGGCCTCGGCGTATCTACAGGCAGGCGTGCTACCTGGAGCGACTCCTGCAGGGGCCCGGGAGCCAGCAGGTGACCTGGGACCTGTGCGGGGACAACAGGCACCTGAGCAGAGTCAGCTGGGTCCTGCTCCTGCTGGTTCCACTGTTCCCGCTTTCGCTCCCAACACTGCTCCTGCCATCGCCCTTCTCCCCGCCCCTGCCACTGCCCCTGATCCCACATGGATGTCGGCCAAAAATCAAGGGGTTGAAGACCTATACAGGGTGCTTTTTTTTATCTTATTTTATTTTTTGTTTATTATATTTTATTTCAAATTCATTCTCCAATCCCTGACCCCGACCCCCCACCAAAATGTCTCTTCCTCTTCTCCCTTATCCTTTTTCTCTTCTACTTTTTAGCTGTTATGTTATTTGTTCATTAGTTATACTCCATATTAATCTTCAATAAAATGTTATATTTATTTCACGTTGTGCAATTCCTGAGCCCTGGGTACGCTCACAACGCTGTGAACCCCGCCACAGAATTTTGCTGCAGAATATCTCGATCCCCAAAGGTCACCGTGTACCCAGAGCCCTCACTCCCCTTTCGTGCCCCCGCCAGCCCCTGGGAACCCCCAGTCTGCTTTCTCTCCATGTTACGTTACCTAGTCTGGAGGTTTCCTTCAAGTGAAATCTTGTAAGAGATACCTTTGTGTCTGCACCGACTTTTCAGATGGGACAAATTCATTTTTGTACTTTGTGGTCGTTTGAAATAGACTTTTTCTCCTTTGATATTGAAATCACAATGGATTAAAGATTAGGTGGGAAAAAGGAGGCCCCTTCGGTGACAATGGTCTCGGGGTGGAGACCCCTGTTTGTGCCGTGACACCACAGCCTGATGCCAGAGAGGACACGGCTGGTCCTCCCGTGGCCCAAACAGAAACCGGAGATGCAGAAGGCCGGACGGTCACACCACAGAGGGGAGAGCATCCCTCACGACCCAGGGCCAGAAGGTTCACAGGCCTCTGGGCCAAATAATGCGCCAAAGGCAGTGCGTTCCCCGGGATGGAGGCCAGACCCGTCCCAGTCCAAGGGGAGGCGACCCCCACGGGAGCAGGCGTCAGAGATGTGGGGCATCCCGGGGAGGGACTCGGGTAAGTGAGACCCGAGGGAGGCAGCGGTGGTCACCTTCAGAGGGGCAGGTTTCTGGTCTAGGGACCGGCAGCCCAGGTGACAATGTGAGGAAGGCAAGGCCCCAGCCGATCCCCAACGAGAAGTCCTTGTCCTGCAGGGCCCCGCTGGCCCAGTACTGGGAGAGCCCCCAGAGCCCGGGATCGGCCCTTCCCCAGCCCCATGTGGGGCCCCAGGCAGGTTGGTCAGCTCTGCTCCCCTGAGTTCAGTGGGTGGGGGGGCCCTCGGCGGGTGGTGGGATCCCCCAGGAGGAGGGACTCGAGCCCCAGGACACCAAGATTCACGCCTGCTGGTAGGACAATCCAAAGTCAGGGAGATTGGCTTCCTGACCCAGCTCGTCTAGTGACTCAGGCTGTGCTATTAGCCTCGGTGTCCCCATCTGTGACATGGGGACGTAACGGCCTTCTAGATGGGTTGGTGCATTCCCTGAGAGATGAGGTGGAATCGTGGCTTGGTGCCTGCAGGACACAAAGGGCCACCTGGAAGGCTGTCCCACACTCCCCCAGGGCACAGGATTCCGGAAGCCTGTCCTTGGCCCCTGCCTGCTCTCCCCCTTCTGAGAACACTCAGCGTTGTTTGCAGAGGATGCAGGAGGTCAGCAGGCCCATGTGGAGGAAGGTCAGTGTTGGAGGGACAGACGGACGTGTCCCGTGCCCCCTTCCAGGGCCCGAGCTGTGACACCCTCTGACCTGACCTGGTGTGGACCCTGCTACTGTGGTTTCACTCCATCCCTCCTTCCCTGATTCAGCCGGGGATCTCAGGTCCCTGCTGTGTGCTGAGCACCATGACCTCTTCAGTGAGCATGACCCTACGGGGTCCCCCACGTGGCATCTTCCTTTGCAGGGTCTGAATCTTCCTGCGCTCTGTCCCCTCTGGCGAGTCTGCGAGGGAGGCCGCTGCACATGTCCCTGCAAGGAAGCATGAGTCCAGAAGGTCCAGACGACCTGCCCCAGGTCCCAGCTTGTGGAGCCTGAATGGCAAGGCGGCCCCAACCCCCACAGTGGATGAGGGAGGCTGGACCTTCGTCCCTCCCAGCCTTCTCCAAAGTTCAAGGCCTTCTCTCCAGCCCAGGGTGAGCCTGCTGGGCACACAGAGCCCTCCGAACATGCCCTCGTTCACATGTGGGTCTGGGCCCCTTGCCCCACCCTCAGCTCCTCTGCCGGATGCAGGGGGAGCCCTCTCCTCTCCCTGGGTCTGCTCCTGGGGTCCCGGCCTGCTGGTCTCAGAAGAGCTTGCAGATTTGCTCCCCATGACCTGCGTGGGATCAGGGACAGGATGGGAGCTGTGGGTGGATGCCAGGCCTTAGCGAGTGCGGGACGATGGATTTGGTAAAAGAATGACCTGCAGGTTCAGCTGGACTCCTGTAGACTGAGCAACAAGACTGCATACCCACTGGTCCCCCTGAGCAGACAGGACAACATGGAACAGAGGAGCAGAGACCCGGAGGGACAAGCTTGGCCCAGCGCTCACCTGCCCTTACGTTTTTGAACCTCACCTATATGCGGGCGGGCATATGTTGTCCCGACGGGACCTAAGGCAGAAGCCTTGTGTGGCAAACACAGGACAGAGCTGCTCAGGGTGACATCGGGAGGAGGCATGGACTCCCCGAACGTCCACGGCCCCCTAGAGGCCCGACCCCCAATCCCAGAAGCACAGCTTGACGAGCCCATGAGGAACCCATCGCTTCTTTTTAGAGCAGGCAACACTGAGGTTATGTCCGAGGTCACCCAGAACTTGGAGGGCAGAGCCCGTGGCAGGTGGCCTGAGACCTGGCATCTGTCCACAGAGACACGTCTCCTGTTGTCGCCCGGTCCCGGTACTGAGGCCCCGCGGGGCCTGACATGGATGTCTGGGTCTACCCGGAGCTTTCCAGAGCCATCTGCGGGGCTCCCGGGAAAACGCCGGCCCTTGCTCCAGACAGAAGGTTCTGGCCTCCGGTAAGAAAAGGGAGGTGCATGCACTCACTGGGCTAGAGGCCCTGCCCCCCCCTGCCCTTGGAGAGTAAGGTCTGGGGAGCCCTGTCTTCCTGCTCCTCCCAGGGTTCTAAGACCTGCTCGACCACGTAGCCCCTCTCTCCTGGGAGACATTCCCGGGCCTCCTCCGGGATCTCAGGCGGAGGTCACAGCAAGGGATCGAGCGGGAGGATCTGGGCGGTAGGGAGGTTGAGGACGGAGTGTGGAGGCCAGGGCTCCCGGTCCAGCTTGGCCGCGAACCAGAAAAGGATCCCTAGCCATTCCCCCGGGGGTGCCGCCCCATCCCCTTGGTGACGTCAACCCCTCTCCTGGAGTTACCAGTGGGGAGACCGACCACCAGAAGTTCTTCCTCATCTGCCCGGAAGAGTCGAGACCACGTTCACGGACAAATCGAGGGGCGTGTTTCCCTACACACCCATTTGACAGATGGGAAATCTAAGGACAGGCCAAGGGAACGGAGGCTTGCTTCTCCGGGGTAGCTGGGCATAGCCCCTCCACCGCGGGCCTCACTTGGCTTGGTCCTAAGCTGCTGGACGAGTCTGCTGATCCCAGCGAGACCACATGGCTGTCACCAGAAGTCCTTAGTGAACCCCTCCCTGCTCCAGTCAGCTCCATGCGAGCAGGAACTAGCTTGGCTCATTGCTCTGAGTCCAAGTCCCCGGAATCTTCCCGCAATGTAATGGACGTTTACCTTTCTCGAATAAGCAGATGACTTGATATGCGTAAGGTGCTGTCATTGACAGAAACCGCTTCTGTCCTTGTTCCTTTGTGGATGTGTCCATGCCTGCCCTCAGCACCCTGTCTGCTCCCCGCTGTGTGCACGCACCTGGATCCCAAAAGCGAGCCCCGGACCCCACCCAGGAGGTGGTATGGCCTCTCCCCCGCAGCCAGCAAGGGGGAGCGCCGTCCCCATGGCCCTCCTCACCCTAAGAAGACACGTAAGCCATATTCACCAAGGTTTTTAACCATGGTACACACACACACACACACACACACACACACACACAGACACAGACACACACATAGAGCGAAGGGTGGGGGCCCTGTAGGACCCGCACACGTATGTCTCCTGCACCTCCCGCCGCCCCTGTGCTTTTGTGGGTTTGCTCCGTTTCTCTCGGATCCTCCTCCGGGCTCCCTTGAAGGCGTCAGGTCTCCGCCCGAGTCCCTGGGTGACCCACTCACCTCTCCTGTTAGGAAGACGTGCACATGCACACCCTGCATTTCCTCCCATCTTGCTCTCGCCTCCCAGACTTCGGTCATCAGATTTGGGAGTCGAGAACACCCCTTGTGTCTTCCCTCACCTGTCCTTCCACCCAGCGCTTCCCAGGCCGTTCCCGAAGCAGTCCTCGGGCTGGATTCGTCTCCTGGGAGGTGGGGGTCAGCGGACAGAGGGCAGACAGTGCCGGTGGGGGCAGGAGAAGGCCGTGGTCCACAGGCCGAGTGCCAGCTTGTCTGCCAGGGCCCCCGGGCTGTGTGAGCCCCGCCAGCTCTCCTCTTTCTTCCCGGGAGGCATCCTTGTCCTGAACGGGCACCAGGGAACCTGAGTGAAGACACCACTTTGCTTTGAGACGAGGGGCGGAGTGGCAATGGCTGCAGAGGACGTTGGCCTTGGATGGGGAAAGCGAGGCCGGCCACGCACCGCTGTCCCGTTCAGGTCCCCTCTGCCACCTGGGTGCACCTACAGCCTGAGGGGCTGGTTCCCAGCAGGCTGGCAGCTTCCCCCTGGAGCCCTCGGTCCCTCCCCTCTGCCTGAGGACTCTCTCCCGGAGACGGGATCCCGTCACAGCTGTCTCTGGGGACCTCTGCTTCCTCACCTTGTCACCTGGGCGGCCGGTCCCCAGACCAGAAACCTGCCCGTCTGAAGAGACCACCGCTGCCTCCCTTGGGTCTCACTTGCCCGAGTCCCTCCGCGGGACGCCCCGCATCTCTGATGCCTGCTCCCGTGGGGGCCGCCTCCCTTGGACTGGAACGGGTCTGGCCTCCATCCCGGGGAATGCACTGGCTTTGGTGCAAAATTTGGCCCAGAGGCCTGTGAACCGTTCTGGCTCTTGGTCGTGAGGGATGCTCTCCCCTCTGTAGTGTGACCGTCCAGCCTTCTGCATCTCCCGGTTTCTGTTTGGGCCACGGGAGGACCAGCCCTGTCCTGGCTGGCTCAGACTGTGGCGTCACAGCACGCACAGGGGTCTCTATCTCTGACACGTGCCCTCTTTTCCTGATACAGCCTATTGTATCCTCGTGACATCCCCTCCCCTCCCCCGTGGAAGGCCCGTGTGACCATTTCTGAGGGAGAGAATATAACGATGTGTGTCGCTTCCAAGGTGGTTCATGAAAGCCTGTGGTGTCTCCGGGTTCCTTCTCTCCCGGGTCCATTCTCTGTCTCTGTGTCAGTCTGTGTGTCTGTGTGTGTGTCTCTCTCTGACGAAACAAGAGCAGATAATATGAGCTGCCCCAGGAGGCCCAGTGCCAAGAACCTGCAGAGGCTCCGGGCTGAGACACAGAAGGCCTGAGACCCCCCAGTCCCAGCCGAATCCTGCCAAGAGCACGTGCCTGGTCGCGGTCTTGGAGGCGGACCCTGCCCCAGTCGAGCCTCAGCTGAGGCTGCAGCCCTGGCCTCCTGGGTGACCGTGGGGCTGAGGCTCCCAGCCGAGCCGAGCCGGGAGACTGGTACAGAAAGTGTGAGGTGGTCCAAGTAAGGTGAATGCGTCCCCCAGCACAGACAACAGCCCATCCTCCAGGCTGGGGGCTGGGCCCGCCCTCCTCCCTCCCGAGCTCTCTCCGGCCACACTGGCTCCTCCTCAGCTCCTCTCTGGACAAACCCTCTGTGCCTCCGAGTCTCTGCAGCTTTGCTCGTCCCCGCAGCACACTGCTTGCAGACGTGTGCGGGACTGGCTCCTCTTGTCCTTCTGGGTCCCAGCCTCAGGGCCACCCTGGAGGTCTCACAGGCCAGGGCCCCTGGCCGCCCTCCTTCACCCTGCTTCATTTCCCGACAGTGTTGGTCTTTCCTTTCACACGGATTCGCTCTTGTGCCTTGACGCACCTCCCCCTCTGAGCTGTGAGCTCCTGGAGGTCTGGGACCTCACGGGACCTTTCACTCTGGCCCCCGGGCCCAACAGCCCCTGCTCAGGGTGAGAGGCACAGGAGCTGAATGGGTCCAGAGAGGATCTCAGAGTCCCTACCTGCCTCTGAGCAGCTCACGCTGTGCACATGCAGACTAATAGTAAGAGGTACATGTTGGGTTGGGGGCAGGGGACTCCCAGCTTGACCCCTGAGCGTCCCTTCCCGCTCCAGAGGCTTCACTGAGCACAGTGGACACAGCCTGCCCCCTGGTGGTCAGCACCAGCATGTCAGCCCCAGGCAGGGAAACCAGAAAACAAAACACACACCTTTGTTTGGGTGTAGTCAAGGCAGCAGCCCTCCCTGGCCCTAGAGGGGCACAGGGGCAGGACCTGCGGGCTCCAGGGGCGATGTGAGGACTTCAGAAGCCTCCTTTGTCCCCCGTTCCACCTCTCCCTTCCCGGTGCCCCGTTCATTCCTAAGGCTTTCCCACCCCAGCCAGGGCACTACCTCTGGAAGCCCTTCCTGATGAGGCCCCGGGGCTCTGAGAAAGAGGGTCTTGACCTCGGTCCCCACACCAGGGTCCGCTCCTCGGCCACATGCTGCCCACCCAGGTCCTCGGTCCTCCAACCCCCCAGGCTGCCCTCCGCTCAGAAGGACCTTGAGGGAGGAGAAAGCATTTGCCCAGGACCAGGAGCATCTTGGGGCAGGGGTGGAGGTCCAGGGCCAGCAGACAAGCCTGTGGGACCCTTGGGACACCACGTCTATGCAGCCCAATTTACACAGGAGTAAGCTGAGGCCTGTCCCGTAGCCCCCTCTCAGTAGGGGGGTGTCTCCTTCTAGCTCCAGGCTGGTGGTGGACACAGGACCCCAAACCCCGTCTTCTCCGGTTGCCCCAGGGAAGTGCCCAGCCCAGGCAGCCCCCTTGGTACCCTGGAGACCCCGCTGGCCATCAGGCTGGCACGTCTCCCCACCCCACGTATGAGCCCTGGTCGTGCTGCTAGCCCACTGGGCGCCCCTGCCCCGTGGCAGAGCTGCCTCCAGTCCCCTTCTTCTTGCCCCGGTGTCACCTCCCCCCTCCAGGGTGTACTCCCCTTGAGCCGCTGCCGGGTGGTCAGTGTGCGTGTGTGTGTGTGTGTGTGTGTGTGTGTGTGTGTGTCTCTGTGTTTGTGTGTGTGCTTCCCTGTACGGTGTGGGGACATCCAGATATAACAGCCCCACCTCGTATGGGGTTGATAGGGATCCGACAGGATCTCAGGGGTCTCATTCCCAGGACGAACCCCAGGGGAGGACTGAGTTTGGCCTAGGACGGAGACCCCCACTGCTTGGAATCTGCCCACCTCACGTATCCTGGGCCGGTCCCTGGCCTCAGTCTCCCACCTGGCCCTAAGGTTGGGCGTGGAGTGACGTCAGCGTCGACAGGGCCCAGGCTCTCCTCCTGGGTGGATGGAGAGGAGATGTGCCACGCACACAGGCCTCCGTAGCAAAGGGCAGCTGGGTCTCGTGTCCTCGGCCTGGCACGGCCGTGTGCCCTCCTCGGGGGGCTCCGTGCCTGTGATTCCGTGTGCGCCCTGCCTCCAGACCGCTGCCCTGTAACCCCAAATCCTGTGAGCCCTCGGATCAGCCTCACCCCAGCCAGTGGGCTACAGACTTGAGGGCCGGGTGGGTTGGACACACGGGTACACGAAGGTCGCCGAATGTCCCTATACCGTCCCAGCTGTCACAGACCCCACGCTCCCTCCCAGGGTCCAGCTGGGTGCACGGCCGGGGCAGGGGGCCTGGAGGAGATGGTGGACACCAAGTATGGGCAAGGAGAGGATCGGCCTGTCCCCTCCCGCCTCCCCCTACTTCTCTCCACCTCTTCCTGCGGTCTTCGTGCCAGAACCCGGGACACAAGGCGCAGCCTGTCCCTGGCTGCAGCCCTGGCCGGGTCAGAGGGGCGGGAGGGAGCCCAGGAGGGAGGGGGCACATCGTGGGGATGTCTGAGTGTTGGGGGTGGTTAGAGTTGCTAGGGACCCCCCGGGGTGCTCACTGACTTCACCCCTTCTTATACATGAACTGCGGCCCCGGGATCAAGGGCACTCAGCTCTGAGTGAGCAAGTCCAGCCATGAACAGGAACAAGGGACTCAGTCTTCACCCTCATGGAGCCCTACCCTGACCATCACAGGTCTTGTCCTGGGTTGGGATTCCCCCAGCCAGGTGACCCCCGTGCCTCCTGCTCACCCTCCTGAGATGGGAGTCACAGACCCCATTGTCAACAAAGAAACTTAGGCTCTGACACCCACCACGTGAGCTTGTGGGTCACAGGGCTGGGACATGGCCCTATTGTGGGTTTTTCTCACAGACAATCCGACCCAAAGCCTGAGCTCGCACGGGAGCCTGAGGAGGCTCCAACCCTGGAGATGAGGACGTCCTGGGTGGGGGCCATGGGAGGGGCGGTGGCGGCAGGGGCCTCTGAGGGGCCGGGGCTCCGTGGGCTCCCTGGGGGAGGAAGGCCCTAGGGAGGCCGGAGTGGGGTGAGGGGTGCCCACGGGGGAGGGCGTCTGGACCAGCTCACGCAGGGCGCCGGACGTCGGGCCAGGAGTCGGGGGTCACTGCAGGTTGGGGAGGGTGGGGATGCTCTGCCTCTGTGGCCCCCAGCTGCTGACCGTGGGAGAGACTCCGTCCCGCCGCTTGGGCTGTGAGCTCGAGGGCGGGGTGGTGTCTGGGCTTCACCATCATGTGCGGGAGCCTGCACACAGCAGCAGACAGACACGGGTGCTGACCCGTGCGGGGATGAGTGAATGGACACCGGGCTGTGGCTCCCATCTGTCGCTGTAAACAGCGGGGCCCGCGTCATGCGGCTCTGGGACGGTCCAAGTGAGTCAGCGAGATGTGAAGTGTTATTCCTCACCCGGCACAGTTTGAGAGCTGAGAATCCAGCAGGGGACGGGACGGGGTGTTTGCACATGGAGCTGACCGGAGCGGGTGCCGCTCGAGCCGGGCACAGACGCTAGAAATACGTCGCTTGCGGGTGTTCTCTTCGGCCCTCCCTCTCCGGCTAGGGACGTGGTGGCCGCCGGTCTGCGGCAGAGGGAGTAGCGGGACAGAGCGGAGTCCACACGGTCCCCAGGCGAGGGGCAGGGGCAGCACAGAGCTGACGCGGAGGGGCAGGGAGAAGCGCCCAGGGCCTGCAGCCTGCCCGTCTGGACTCGTGTGTGGGCTAAGCAGGTGACCTCTAGCCGGTCAGTCCCTGGAGCCACGACACTGGGGCGTCCGAGGGCGATGCCGCGGAAAGCCAAACACCCTTTTCCCAGTTTGATGCCGACTCAAACGCCCAGGACCCACCTGGGAGCCAGGGGAGGTGGAGGTCAGCGGTGGGATTATGGGGTGTCTCCGGGCCCATCATGTTCTTTTTCTCATTTCTAACATCCTGTAGGAAATATGCCAGTAACTGGAACAAGGTATCACACGCGATGTCTGCAGAACACCCTGTTGTAGATTTTCTGAAACAAGATCCTCTACAATTAGGGTCATGGCAGACGCTGGACCCCGGCCAGCACCCCGGCGGGAGACACCGTGGCTGGCGTGCAGGGTCTGGGGCGGCAGGGCCGCCGGGCAGGGGCGGGGATGTTGGGGGACGCACATCTCCCCCGGAAACCTGCTGTGTTACTTGGGTCTCAGCCCTCCCCGCAGTGTCTACATTTTGTATTCCACCTGAAACTGGCCCAACCTTTCGTTCCAGAATTTCACATGGCCAGTTAAAGCCGTGACAGAGGAGTGAGCGCACAGGTGTTTCCTACAGCTGCCCTGGGCCAGTGCCCACCTTTCCTGGCTTGTTTCCCAACTGTCCCTGAGGGTCTGAGGTGGAACCACCTCGCTCACCCAGCCTGGGGGCAGTGTGGGCTCTCAGCAGGGCTGGAGGGTAGCAGGAGGCAGGGGGTGGGGATGACGGAGGCACGGGTGGGGACACTCGGGCAGGACTGGGGCCCTCCAACCAGGGCTGGGGAGGAGACGCAACCTGGGGCAGGGGAAGGGAGGCTCGGGCTCAGATCGCGGGCCTCTGTCCTCACTTAGTCGCGTCCCGGGTCCCAGCCGGGAGAGCGCACACCCCGCCCCGGAGACTCCGCTCCTCCTGGTCCCGTGTGGTGCACGTCCGTGGGGGTGTTGGAAGGGTTCCTCCAGCTGCTGTGGGGCCTCTTCGTGCGCACTGGGTGTGCGCAACCTGTTGCAGGATGACTCGTCCCCGCCCACAGTTTGCAGCCCTTGCACGGGGCTCAGCCGGTGCCCAGAGTCCACTTAGGACTTTCTGGTGCCGGGGCAGGTCTGGGTGCCCTTCGACTGCCCAGCCGCCCCGGGGGACCGGGGATCCTTTGCCTGTCCCCGGGCCTTTGTCTTGCACTGTCCTTGTTTGTGTATGAAGGGACCGGCTGGAAACCTCCGTCCCTCCCTGGAGGATCGGGGACCCCCCGTCATCCAGCAGGGGAGAGGGCGGATCCTCGGCACCAAGGGGGGCACCGTCCACCACCACTGCCCTCGACCCCTTCGGGGCGCCTGGCGGCAGGGGCACACCTGACGTCATTTTTCCTGTAATGACCTGGTAGCAGGTGCCCAGCCGTAGCTAGGGAGGCTGTGTTGGGCCTTTTCTCTACACAGAATAACGCAGATGTGCTGGTTTCCGAAGGCTCCTTTAATGCAGCTGATGTTGTCAAGGTTCACCATGAGTGCGGCAAGGACCGGGAGTTCAGTCGGTCTCAAGCCTAATAATGTTCTTCAAATCATTTTTATTGTGTAGATAGGCCGTGTTCTGTAACCACTCAGCAGTCGATGGACATTGGGGGTGTTTCTACCTTTGGGCAAGTGTGAGTGGCAATGCTGTGAATGTTCACGGTCAGGCTTTTCACAGGTTTTCATCCCTGGATCATACGGATACTCCGTGTTTACGTTTTGAAAAATGGCCAGACTGTCTCCCAAAGGGCTACATCACTTTATATTTCTGCCAGCAAAGGAGGAGGACCCCAACGTCTACGGATCCTTGCCAACACTTCTTAATACCTATCTTTTTAATGACAGCCGTCCTGGTGGATGTGAACTTGTATCTCATTGTGGCCTTGATTGGATTTCCACCCTAAAGAACGATGTGGAACATTGTTGGTCACTTGTTTATCGTTTCTCGAGAAATGTCTCCTCAGCTGCATTTCCCATTTTATCTTAATTTTTTTTTAATGTTTATTTATTATTGAGAGAGACAGAGACAGAATGTGAGTGGGTTAGGGGCAGAGAGAGAGGGAAACACAGAAGCAGAAGCAGGCTCCAGGCTCTGAGCGGTCAGCACAGAGCCCGACGTGGGGCTCGAACTCACGAGCTGTGAGATCATGACCTGAGCCGAAGTCGGACGCTCAGCCAACTGAGCCACCCAGGCACCCCTGAATTTCCCATTTTTAAATTGGATGCGCAGTTTCTTCCTATTGAGTTGTAAGATATAATATGCATTCCACATGCAAGTGTCTTAGGATATATGTCCTTAGCCGATTCATTGTCCCATTAAGTAGGGTGCCTTCTAGCTTTCGTGATGCTGTCTTTCAGTTCACCTACTTGTAGTGTTTCTTTTTCAGAGAGAGAGAGAAAGACAGAGTGCAAGTGGGGGAGGGGCCGAGAGAGAGGGAGACACGGAATCCGAAGCAGTTCCAGCTCTGAGCCATCATCGCAGAGCCCGATGCGGGGCTTGAACCCACGAAATGTGAGATCACGAGCTGAGCTCAAGCCGGCCGCTTGACCGACTGGGCCCCCCGGGCGCCCCTGATTTTGTTTCACTGACGCGTGGCATTCAGTCAGTTCCGTATATACCTCGATGATTGGGTAGCTGTGTGTATGGCCGAGTGATCACACAGCAGGTCCTGTTAACGTCCATCTGCACACGTAGTTGCACATGTTTTCTTGTTACAGAGACTTTTCCGATTTACCCCTTGGCAGTTTCCACACGTGCAATGCAGTATTAACTATAGTGACCACGCTGCACATCACGTCCCTAGACTTACTTATTTTATCACCGGCAGATTGTACCTTTCGACCACCTTCCCCGGTTCGCTCATCCCTTAGCCCCTGCCTCTGGCAACCAGCGGTGTGATCGCTCTATCTGTGAGTTCTTTGAGCTCTGTTTTTAAGATCCCACTTATAAAGGAGATATGATATTTGTTTTTCTCTGTCAGACATATTTCACTTAGCATAATATCCTCGTCTGTGTTGTCACAAACGGGTTTCCTCCTTGTTTATGACTGACTAGTATTCTATGATACGTACGTTTCTGTGTGCGCACACTCCCACATCCTCTTTTTCCGTCCATCCACGTGGACGCTTGGGTTCCTTCCACGTCTTGACTCTGTAAGTAATGCTGGAGGGCGGGGGTAAGATATCTTTTGGCGTGAGTGTTTCGTTTTCTTCCTATGAATACCCGAAAGTGGAATTGCCGGGTTAAATGGTGTTTCTATTTTCGATGTCCTGAGGAGCTTCCATGCTGCTTTCCGCATTGGCTGCACCAGTTTACTGTCTCGTACAATTTCTTTCTTGGTACTGTGCTTGTATCCTGCAGCCTTGCTGAACTATTTTATTACTTCCGGAAGCTTTTCTGTGTATTCTGTACGGTTTCCTGTATACCCAGTCATGTGGTTTGCAAGTAGAGACGGCTTTCCTTCATTCCCTCGGACCTAGATGTCTGTTATCCCCCTTTCTTGCCTCGTCGACACTGCCGAGACCTCCGGGACAGGGTGGGCTGCAGCCGGGGCTTGGGCCTCGTCCGTCTTGCTCCTGACCTCAGGGCCAAGGCTTCCAGTCTTTTCTCCGTTCCGGGTGACGGGAGCTGTGGCTTGTTCGCAGGTGGGCTGTAGGGCTCAGGAAGTTCCCTTCTGTTTCTGCTTTGAGCGTTCGTATCACGAAATGGTCTTGGATTCTGTCAAGGGTTTTCTGTACTCAGTGGCGATCGGATTTTACAGCAGCTTGAAAACCACGAAGTCGTGTCGCTTTCCCTCTTCTTCTGTCTTTCTCCCTCACACAAACACACAGAACTTCTCTGGAAGCTCATCAGGATCCGGATGGGAGCTCTTTGGTCTTGGATATCCTCACTCGGACCGCTGTGCGTCTGGGGGTGGGCCCTTTCAGAGGCCACGCCCCACAAGGGACAACTGGAAATCAAAATAGTAATGATAATCTTCCAGGTGGTGGCTGCCTCTGGCATGCATATGCCATAATTTCCACTTCTCTGTCCCTGTCTCTGTAGAGTGAGAATATTTAGCATTAAAGGAGACGACTGTACGGGAAACAGAGCATGTCAAGCATGTGTACTAACGGGTAATGACCAGGAGGCAAAACCCCTGCTCACCCGAGATGCATGTCAGAGGGAATACAGCATCTTCTGTACTGACTTCCTTTGTGGAAGTCCATGTTCCGAAAAGACCGTTTCTGGCTTGTTTTCTGAGGCCTCGCGTCGGGAGGCCCGCTATTCTCTTCCGGGAGTCTGGGTGCTGACGGTGTTTCTGGCCGGTCACACGAGCGGCAGTTCTGAGCCTACAATGTGGCCTCTTCCAGGTAAGAGGGCTTGGGGGGTCACCTGTGTCCTCAGCCAGGAAAGCATCAGCCACGCACTTCTCGGCATTCCCAGGAGGTGCCCGCAGAGCCCAGTATGCAGCGTGAGGCCTGGACCGGGGAGGCACTTTGCACGCTACGTGGCACTCGGTCTCTAAGGCCCGCGTGTGACAGAGACTCTTAAAGTGGGAACGGGAAGGCAGTTTAGCGCTGTGGTAGTTGACGTTCTCCAGGTTAAGCTCCAAATAAAGAGAGTGACAAAGTCATCCTCCCTCCTAACGTAGCACAGCTGTCCCACGTACAGTTCAAACCATACGAATCCTCTCCCCGAGGAGGATGCTGAGCTCTCAGGGGACGTCCACGCTTGTCTTTGATATCTTGTGACTTACAGCCTATGATGTGAAGTGAGCCGTTATTAATGCATCTTATGTTACACGATAAGAAGACAAGGAAGGGAAGAAAAGAAAGGTATTTGATATTCACACATACGGTCTACAGGTGAGGAAGACGCCCTGGGGTGGATCCTCGGGCTGGGACTTCTCTGCGTGGCGCTGGAACATTTTCTGGTTTTGCAAAGGCACATGGATAGGCGCTCGTGTGGCCAATTTTCGTCCTCTTGCGGGACCAGTGCCGACCACGGTGCCGGCTCGACCCCCGGCTCCAAAGCCTTCAGGGCCAGCTCTTGCCCCAGCTCTGGTACCGAATCCGGAGTTAGAGGCGTCTCCGGCACAAGCCCAGCAGCAGATAGAGCGGCAGGTACGGAGCGTGGGCCGGCTCTCTCACCTGATCCAGTATCAAGTCCAGAGCCGTTGTTCTAACATCAGCTCACGTGAGAGCCCCGGAACCACAGCCTGCTCCAGCACCGGCTCCAGGACCAGCGGAAGGGCTGGAACCAGCACAGGCACCCGCGGTATCACCGGCTGCAGAGACGGCGGCCGCTCTCTCGCCAACTGCTGGGTCAGCCCCGGTGGTCGTTCCAGTGCCCACGTTAGAGAGAGAAGCTGCTCGAGCCCCATGTAGCGCCGGTGCCAGGTTGCAAGGAACAGCCAGCTCCAGCATCGGCTCCAGCGTCGGCTCCAGAACTAGGATCAGGACCGAGTTCAGAGCCAGAGCCTGCGACAGCAACAGTTCTCATACCAGGTCCGGAGCAGAAGCCCCCACAAGTGCCAGCTGCTGCGCCAGCTCCAGAGCGAAAGCGGCCTTGGGCACCAGTGGTAGACGCAGAGCCGATGCCACCTCCGGACAAAGAACCAACTCCGGGGCCGACATCCCAGCCACGTCCTGCTCTGGCACCGGCTCCATCACCGCCTCCTGTGCCGGAGCCCGTGTCTGCTCCAGCGCCGGCTCTGCTGTCGGCGTCCTCCCGGACACCGGTTCCGCAGGTGGAGCCAACGCCGGGGCTCCGAGCAGCTCCCCCGCCGGTTTCCCCACCAGCCGGAGGGCCACATCCAGGACCGGCGATGCAAGCAGGGCCCCCGGCACGGGGTCCAGCATAACAGCGGCGACGAGAGCCAGCTCCAAAGCCAGAGCAGCTCCAGCACCATGGACAGCTCCCGCAGCGGTTCCAGGATTGGATCCCCCCGGACTCTGGCACCAGCTGTGTCACTCGCACTGACTGCACGGCCAGCTGCAGTTCCAGGGCCAAAGCTGAAGCCGCTTCAGCACCCACTTGGGAGCCAGAGCCAGAGCCAGAGTCTACAGCAGAAGCTCTAGCTTCAGCTCCAGAGCCATATCCGGCTGCAGAAGCAGGTCTGGGAGGTGCGTGTGGCTCTAGCACCTTCCCTAGAGCTGGAGCCACGTCCAGCACCGCCTCTTGCCCCAGCTGCAGAGATAGGGCCAGCTCCAGCTTCAGCCCTGGGGCCAGTTCCGGGATTAGAGCCCCCGTTCGAGCCAGAGCGGGAACTACCCATACGAGTGTCCGCGCCTTCCTCAACCGGCACCATCGTGGGGGCTGGTATGGGGCTGGGGTCGGGACGGTCCTTGCTGGGCCGGTCACCCCAGGTACCCTGGTGACTCCACTCAGAGCTCGCCTGCCCAATCCCTCCTGGAGATCATAGTCCTGGGGGCTCTGCACCCCCGTTTTCCCAAGCAAGGCTCTCAGTGGCCCAGGAGACTGTGGAGGCTGAAAGCCGACAATTATGCACACAATTGATCCCTTGAGGAAGCTGGGAGTGAAAACTCAGAAACGGCCCATGTTCCAGGGCCCGGGCTCTTTGGAAATTCTGATGTGGGGACACAGGATGCAGAGGAAGAGACTTGAGTGGCCAGCACCCAGGCCCGGGGAAAGCTGGCTCGGGAAGAGCACACACCCGGCACCCGCCTCACCCCACACGCTGCACCAGAGTCTCTCCGTGGTCCTGGGACGAGCTCTGCTGGGGGAGGGTACGCGCCTGTGGCTGCGGATGGGGGCTGCGCTCTGTGGTCCCAGAGAGGGGAGCCGGTCACACTTCTCGCTGGGGATCGGCTGGGGCCTGTGCTTCCTCACGTTGTCACCTGGGCTGCCGGTCCCCAGACCAGAAACCTGCCCGTCTGAAGGTGACCAGCGCTGCGTCCCTTGGGTTTCACTTGCCCGAGTCCCTCCCCGGGACGCCCCGCATCTCTGATGCCTGCTCCCATGGACTGGGACGTGTCTGGTCTCCATCTTCCTGCAGACTCATTCCCATCGTGTTGTTTTATCTCAGGATGGTTTACCCCCAGCCCAACGTGCTAACACCCTTGTCACTAACTTGCTGAACACCTCCCCAAACTCACCATATGCATTAAAAGGCGGTTTCACTGAAAAGTCGGCGGGAACTTGCTTCGGCAGCTTCTGAGTCTGAATTTGGAGCCCACCAATTATTCTCCGTCCTTTCTCTGTCCACCAAAAAATGCCCAAGGGGCGCCTCCTCCTTCCCGGAGGACGGCCCCCGCCCCTCGCTGGCAAATCCCAGCTCCCACGCTGAGGTCCAGCAGGGTCCAGTGTTCGCTAAGGGCTGCGAGTGATTTGCACGAGTCTGAGTTTTGATTTCCATGTCATTTGTTTCTTGCACATGTGAAGGCCTTCTGGAAGGAGGGTCAGCCCTGTGGGTCCCTGATGGGGTGCACGCTGGGTGGGTGGGGTGGGGTGGGGTCCCGGGTGGGGGTGGTGATGCACCAGGGCCCTCTGTGTGTTCACTGTCATGCTACTGACACCGGGTGGCTCTCTTGTGCCACAGTAGGAAAGATGTCCTTGTCCTCACCCCTTGGCTGGCCCCCATCGTCTGGGAAGGGACCTTCAACATTGACATCCTGAATGAGCAGGTCCGGCTCCAGAACACCACCATCGGACTAACGGTGTTTGCGATCAAAAAGTAAGTAGGTGACGGGGCGCCTGGGTGGCCCATTCTGTTCAGCGTCCGACTTCAGCTCAGGTCAGAATCTCGCGGTCCATGAGTTCGAGCCCGACCACATCGGGCTCTGTGCTGACAGTTCAGAGCCTGGAGCCTGCTTGGGATTCGGTGTCTCCGTCTCTCTCTGCCCCTCCCCTGCTCATGCTCTCTCTCTGTTTCTCAAAAATAAATAAACGTTAAAAAAAAAAGTAAGTAGATGAGATGACAGAGGGTGGGGACCGGGATGTAGGAGAGACCGAGGACATCAGGTCTGGCTGTGTGTTCAGCACACGGTGGGTGGGGACCCAGCCTGTCCTCCTAGGGGTTAATGTGAAAGTCCACGTGTTCAGCAGTCTTCCCGGGCTCAGGGAGTGGACACCACCTGACTCTCTTTCCGAAGGCTGCACGTCACCCAGGAAGGCAGCTCCAGACCCATCAGTGATCCCAGGTTGCTCCTCTGCTGAGTCAAGGAAGGAGCAGAGCACCCCAACATCCTGGCGGCAGGGGAGCCCTCCTCCGGCCACAGTAGCAGAAGGGAGGAGGCTGTGTGCTTCCTTGGACGGGTAGGAAGCCAGTGCCTGTGGAGCTGGGCTCCTGTGTGCTCCCTTATAGGGTGACGGTCATGGAGGGGGGACAGCCAGGTCAGGCACAGCACTCGGTGCCAGACCCCAGGCTCCTGTGAGGGAGCTGAGCAGTGAGGCCCTGGGACTCCAGGGTCAGGTGACTTCCGCTGAATGAGCTGGGCAGCCGCAGGTAAGTGGCGTGGTCTCTCTGAGCCTCTGGAAAGTGGGGCTGACGACAGCATCCTCTCTCGGGATCGCCACGGGCGAAGTGAAAGCTCGTAGGTGCTGGGCCTGCGTGTGGACAGGTGGGGCTTCCTCCCTCCGCAGAGTTCACCCGAGACCCCAGAGGATGGCCCTGAGGCCTTTGGAACCCCTTTCCCAGGTCTTGGCCCCAAGTGCAGGGAGTAAGAAGGGCACAGGGTCGCCTCAGAATCTTACTCCAGTCCCTGGAGACAAGCGGCTGAAATCGCCAACCAGAAGCTTCACTGCCCAGGCTCCTCGGCCAGTGCCAGTAGCTGCCTGCTGCACGTGAGCTGGCTGTCCGTGTGTGTCCCCTCTGGGCTCCGAGTGCAGTCCCCAGGGGGTGGGCAGGTGGTGGGCATGTCCTCAGAGGAAACCGGACTCCCCGAGTCGAGCTGTGAACCCACGATCACATCGGCTGGGTCTGGACTTGCCCCTGGTGACCTGACTGGTGGCTGGGCAGGGGTGTGTGTGTGTGAGTGTGTGTGTGTGTGTGTGCATGTCCCCTATTGAAACGGAGTGCCCACCTTCCCTGTGGGAGGGGTTTCTGGGCCAGGCACTGGGAAGTAGCCTTAGGGCCTGCTCAAAAAACTGTCACCGAGGGGCTCACTGCACTTGCCCGATGACGGGGGAGCTGCTGTGTGCAGGGTGGGGAGCAGCGAGCCCCCTTGAAGAGGGACCAGCCGTGGGAGGCGGTTGGAGAAGACTTCCAACCTCTTGGGGTTGGGGAGATACAGACCTGGACCCAGAAGCTTCCACGCTCGCGTTCAGTGCTGGGGCCCGAGCAAGCCCCCTCTTCCTCCAAGGGCCCTCTTTTGCCTCCCCTGGCCACATGCTGGGTCTGAGTCCTGATCTGGGGGAGATGGGGGGGGTGACGCCTTCTCGGAATACCCGCCGTTGACTGAGGGCCCAGTAGCCTTCAAGGGAGGGCCCTGCAGGGGCAGACACAGTCCTGGGGGGCCAGGGACCGACCACTGAGCCAAGACGGGCAGGTGGCCGGCCCTGCAGGTTCTGCGAAGTCTGCGAGGGCACGTTGACCAGAGCTGTGCCCGAAGGGTCTCGACTCCCTCACAGCAGGTGGGAACCTGCAGGGGATTTGCCAGGGGCGGGTATCGCGGGTGGAGGGGGTCTGCCAGGGGAGCTCGGCACGGGGGTGCGCTGCTGGCTCCAGCATGCTGACTCGTGGCCGCACGGGTTTCCAGCCTCCTCCGCCTCAGGCTCGCTCCCCTTTGTAAGATGGGGCGCTGATGGTCCCCCGTCCCCCGGGGCAGAGGTTAGGGAGGCGCCGCGGGCAGACTCGCCCAGGACAGGCCAGGACAGCGGCTGTTCCTTCAGCAGCCCAGGGTCTGTCTCCTCGATAAGGCGCACAGGTCCGCGGCCCCGGCTTTGGGCTCCTGCCGCCAGCCTCTGGCAGCGACCCTCCTCCCGCCCTGTCCCCTGTCCCTGTAGATACGTGGCCTTCCTGGAGCTGTTCCTGCAGACGGCGGAGAAGCACTTCATGGTGGGACACAAGGTCTCCTACTACGCGTGTTCACCGACCGGCCGGGGGATGTGCCCCGCGTGCCCCCGGGGAAGGGAGGCAGGTGGTGGTCCTGGAGGTCCGGAGTTACTCGCGCTGGCAGGATGTGTCCACGCACCGCATGGAGATGATCCGCAACTTCTCCCGGCGGCGCTTCCTCCACGAGGTGGAGTATCTGGTGTGCGCGGACGTGGACATGAGGTTCCGCGACCACGTGGGCGTGGAGATCCTGTCCCCGCTCTTCGGCACCCTGCACCCCGGCTTCTACGGGGCGGCCCGCGAGGCCTTCACCTACGAGCGCCGGCCGCAGTCCCAGGCGCACGTCCCCAGGGACGAGGGCGACTTTTACTACGCGGGAGGCTTTTTCGGGGGGTCGGTGGCCGAGGTTCTGCGGCTCACGTCGGCCTGTCACCAGGCCATGGTGGTCGACCGGGCCCACGGCATCGAGGCCGTGTGGCACGACGAGAGCCACCTGAACAGGTACCTGCTCGACCACAAGCCCACCAAGGTGCTGTCCCCCGAGTACCTGTGGGACAAACAACTGCTGGGCTGGCCCGCCGTCGCGAAGAAGCTGAGGTATGTGACCGTGCCCAAGAGTCACCGGGGCATCCGGGACTGAAGACGGGCTGGCCTAGTGTCCGTCAGGGGTGCCACCCTGACCCCAGCCATCAGAGAAGATGGGCTATCGCCGCTCCCTTTCTCTGTCCGGTCGCGGGACATCGCCGAGGCCCCGCGCCGCCCGCATAGGGCACGGGCACAGTTAGGCCTGACCGGGGGCCTGCCGGGGGGCGCGGCTCCAGCAAGACCCCTTGCTCTTCGGGTTCCTGGTGAGAGTTGAAAGGTCGCTTGCAGCCGCGGGCAGGACGTGAAGGTGAGGCCGGATCAGGACCCCCTTGGCTGGCGCCTGGGTTCCCGGCAGCCTGAGGCACAGCCCGCCGCCCGCTGGGGCAGGACAGCCCCCCCACCCCCGTGGCCTCCCTCGGTCACTGCGGTGTTGTGGGTGTCGCGCTTGCCCTGTCACTGCCACTAAAATGTTTCTGGCGGATGAAGGGAATTGCGGGTTGTCCCGAAACCTGCCTTGTGCACTTCCTCGAGGCCCCGGCCAGGCCTGAGTGCTGCACTCTCTCCGCCTTGCGTCTCCCTTCTCACATCAAGGACAGGGCGGTCCGCGTTGCCACTGCTATTTCTCCGTGACGTTGGCCAACTGTTACAATTTCTGGGTCACTTGCCGCTGTAAACGGCTCCAGTTTTATGTCGGATGCTTTTCTATTTATTTTTTTATTTTTTTAAGGTTTATTTATTTTTGAGAGAGAGAGAGAGACTATGAGCTAGCGGGGAGGGGCAGAGACAGAGGGAGACACACCATCCGAAGCAGGCTCCAGCCTCCGAGCCGTCAGCACAGAGCCCGACGCGGGGCTCGAACCCGCGAACCGCGAGCCGAAGTTGGACGCTCAACCGACTGAGCCTCCCAGGCGCCCCTATAACCTTGATAATGTTAACCGTGTTCAGGTGTACAATTCAGTGGCAATAGGTACATTCACTGTTCTGCAACTGTCCCCTCCATCCATCTTCACGACTTTTTCGTCACCCCAAACTCTGGGTCTGCCCACTAGACCCTAACCCTCCCCCACCCATCCCCCTCCCCAGGCCCGGCACCCACTGCTCCTCCCACGCCTATGAATCTGACTGTTTCAGTCCATCATGAGCAGGGTCCTCCAATATCGGTCCTTTAGGGACTGGCTTATTTCATGAAGCACAGTGGCCTCAGGGTCTGTCCCCGTGAGCCTGGACCTGACCCACTTTTCCCCCAGAGGAGTTGCTCAGCTCTGTCTTGTCTAACCTGAGCCTCCTCAGTCCCCTGTGCTCCCCTCATCTTCCTCCTCAGCCTGAAGGACCCCGGGGCCCCGTCCCTTGGGCCTCACCCATCCCACCCCATCTGAACCGAACTGTTCAGTCCAGATGCCAGACACACACCCGTGGGGGCCTCGGGCCTCCCCTGCCCACCCGTCCGTGTCATGTACCTGCTCCTTCCGCAGGTGTCCCCATGTCAGGAGAGAAACACCAGGTCCAGACCCTTGGTGTCATCTGTGACTTCTTGCTGGCCACCAACTCTCCCAGTGGTGAGGTGGCTACCGGAGGGCACTAAATGTTCAAAACATTTCAAGGCATATGTTAGTCTCGGCTGCCTAAGGCAATGGCTGAACCGAGCAGAACGACTGGAAGAAAGGCCGAGTGGTGAGGAGCTTTAGGGAATAAGGACCTAGAACCTCTGGCCCATTATTCCTGAGCCTCTAGGACGCTTGCACGCATGGGCTGGGTGCATGTTCAGGAAAGACCTGAGAAGGGCCCCGGCTCTCCCCTCTGGTGACTGTCAGACTCTGCAATTAGGAAGTAAAGGTCAAGGCAGAGTTGTAAACAGCCTGGGTGGTGTGGAAGGTGTACCCTGATCTTTGCAGACCATGTCCTCCCCATCTATAAAGACTGGAGGTTGTTTTCTTCTTTTGGGGGGGCGGTGGTTCTGGGTGTTTAAGGAAATGTCTGCCCAAAGAGCACTACATTCACAGAACAGACACTTCGGTGACCACACACGACAAGGAATACAGATTTTACACAATTAGTTCAGAAAAGTCACTACTGTAGCAACTACTGCGAGCTGTGCCAGTAAACCCTGGAGGGGAAGACTGATATTTGAGTTGTACATTATACTATTCAAAATGTCAATTTTCAACAAAAAACATTTAAGATTTTTTTAATGTTTATTTGAGAGACAGAGAGACAGAGACAGAGACAGAGCGCAAGTAGGGAGGGGCAGAGAGAGAGGGAGACACAGAATCCAAAGCAGGCTCCAGGCTCCAAGCTGTCAGCACAGAGCCTGACGTGGGGTCCGAACCCACAAACCATGAGATCATGACCTGAGCTGAAGTCAGACGCTTAACCGACTGAGCCACCCAGGTGCCTCCCCCAAGACACTTTTTACAAAAAGTTCATTTATTTATTTTGAGAGAGAGAAAGAATGAATGGGGGGCAGAGAGAGAGGGGGACAGAGGATCCTACGTGGGCTCTGTGCTGACGGCAGAGAGCCTGATGCGGGACCAAAACTCACAAATCATGAGATCGTGACCTGAGCTGAAGTCGGATACCTAACCAACTGAGCCACCCGGGCACCCCAACTAAAAAACACTTTTGAGGTGTGCAAAGAAACAAGAACATGGAGCCCGTAGACTGTTGAAAACAAAGCAATTGACGGAAACCGTTCCTGAGGAAGCTCATGCATTAGACTCTCTAGACTTACTTAAAACCAACTATTTCAAATATGCACAAATACCTGAAGGAAACCACGAGAACAATATCTCCCAGGGAGAAGATAACAATGGTGAATGCATTAGGAAGTGTCCCCTCCTCTCTTTTTGAGGAATTTGGGGACAAGTCGTGTTAATTCTTTGTCAGATGGTTGGTAGAATTAACCAGCAGTGAATCCTGGCACTGAGATTTTCTTTGTTGGGAGGGTTTTGATTCCTGATTCAATCTCTTACTATAGGTCTATTCAGATTTATTATTTATTCTTGAGTTGCTTTTGGTAGTGTTTTTATTTCTAGGAATTTATTGTTGTTGTTGTTGTTGTTTTTTAGAGCGAGAGAGAGAGAGCGAGAGAGAGACGGAGAAGTGGGGCTCACTGGAACCTGTGTTTTACCTGAAGTGGGGCTTGAGCTCACCTGATGTGGGACTTGAACACACAAATTGTGAGATCATGACCTGAGCCGAAGTCAGTCTTAATGAATGAGCCGCCCAGGCGCCCAGAAATTTACCCGTGTTATCTAGGCTGTCTGATGTGCTGGTGGAAAACTCTTTGTGGTATCGTCTTATAATCCTCTTTATTTCTGTAAGGTTGGTAGTGATGTCTCCATGTTCATTCCTGATTTTAACAATTTGAGTCTACTTCCCCCCCAACCCCGATCAGGCTAGGATGGGGCTACTATTATAAACAGCAAAGAGAAAAACCAGAACATAACCAGTATTGGTGAGGATGTGGAGAAATCAGAACCCTCGTGCCCTGTTGGTGGGAAAGTAAAATCTGCCACCGCTCTGGAAAGCAGTGTGGTGTTTCCTCAAACATTAAAAATGGAACCGCCATATGATGCAGCCATTCCACTTCTGGATACACATTCAAAGAATTGAAAGCAGGATTGTGAAGAGTTATTTGCACACCCAAGTTGCAGCAGCACAATTCCCAGCAGACAAGAGACAGGATCACCCCCAGCGTCCACCTCCACCAGTGAGTGATGGATGAACAAAATGTGGTAGGAACGTGCATTGGTTCATCACCCAGCTTTCAGAGGGAAGGAATTGCTGACACCTGCCATGTGGGTGAACCTTGAGGACAGGATGCGAAGTGAACTAAGCAAGTCACGAAAACACAAACGTTGCATGGTTCCACTTCTATGAGATGAGGTATGTAGAGTGGTCGGCCTCACAGAAGCAGAAGGAGCAGGGTGGTTTTGGGGAGCTGGGCAGGAGGGGGAGACCGGGAGTTGTTGCCCACCGGGTATAGAGTTCCGGTTCTGCAAGATGCAAAAGATCTGGGCATCGGTTGTGCACCACTGAATACGCACCGTGATACTGTGCTTCACGGTAAATATATATTTGGTCTTCGCCCCTGTTTCTGGCACAGATTTCCCCAATTTCCCGAGTGATGAAAACCGTGACACTGCCTTTTGCTGTGTTCATGGGTGGCTTTTGGACTCTACCTGAGAGGTAGGCTGGCTGCTGGGGGAGCCAACCCTGCGATTAGATGACTGGAACTTTCCATCCCCTCCCCCCACCTCTGGGGAGGGAGAGGGGCCGGAGACGGCGTTCAGTCCCCAGTGACCAGTGATCCAATCAATCGTGCCCGTGTAATGAAGCCTCCCCGAACGCCCATCCGACTGGTGAACACGTGGAGAGAGCAGAGAGTGTGACATGCTCGGTTACTGTCACGGGGCCCGAGTGTGCACGGGCACTGGCTTCGAGGGTCCCAACAGACCAGGTTTGGCCACTCACCGCTGACAAAAGCCAAGGGCAGAGAGACACAGGAAAGGGTGGTGACTCAAGAAAGGATCCATTTCGGTGAGGCCGGCACTGGGAAGACAGGGGGCTGACATCTCAAGGTGCTGCAGACAGTCCTGGGGGTGGTTCTCTCTCTCTCTTTTTCTTTCTTTTTTTAATTTTTTTAATGTTTATTTATTTTTGAGACAGGAGAGACAGAGTATGAGCAGGGGAGGGGCAGAGAGAGAGGGAGACACAGAATCGGAAGCAGGATCCAGGCTCGGAGCTGTTAGTACAGAGCCTGATGCGGGGCTCGAACTCACAAGCTGCGAGATCATGACAGGTGCCCCCCCCCCTTGTGAAGTTTTATTTGTTTCCTAGATTTTACATGAGGACAATCTAGGACAATGGTCATGGGTACTTGAGGTGGACAGTGAAGGTTGGGTCGATCGCTGTCTTGGGGTCAATCCCGCGGGGTCTTGCTGACGTCAGGGATGTCCGTCCCTATGGCTTGAGGGTTAGTTTGGCTACCCTCAGGGTCTTTGGCTGGCGTTACGAGATGAGCTGGGAGGAAGGACCTGATCGGTCAGGAAGCACAGATGATGGGCAGAGAGCAGGGGGGCTCCGAGCCTCCTCTGCACCTTGCCCTGTGCTCCCCATCCCTTCCGCCCCGCTGGTCCCGAGTGCTGTCCTGTGTGACAAACGGGCGATCTAGGAGGTGACAGGCTTGTCTGAGTTCTCTGAGCCGCCCCAACGTTATTCGAACCCGAGGGCAAGGTTGTGGGAACCTCCTCTCTATAACTTAGAGACGCGGGCGACCTCTCTGCCCGGCCGCTGAGTGACCCCTGAGTTGGCCGCACAGAGACTCCAGGGGCCACACACAACAAAGGAAACAGACCTCACGCGGTTCAGACAAGTCACAGCCCCGAAAAGCAAACAGTAGCAGCTTCACGGAGCAGCAATGATGAGGCTCGGGGAGCGGGGGCTGCAGAGCTGAACGGTGGGCGGGTCGCCAACCTTCCACTGGAGCCAAGCCCCGCCCCCTGCAGGGCCGGGTCCTGGTGGCTGCCAGATGTTCCACCTGCTTCTCCGCGACTCCACGGCCGGCCGGACACAGCGACGTCACAACGTGGGTCAGAAACACAAACATCTCTGGGCATCCACCGCCACCTGAACTATTGTCCATTTTTGTAACTTGAGGTGGGCAGAGAGAATGGGGGCAAGGCCTTGAAGAGGGTGGTTCCTGGCCCAGACTTTGTGTTTGGGGGTAAACGCCATGCAGACGGGCCTTGCTGGGCCCGAGGAGGGGACAGGTATGGGGACCCCAGCCGCAGGCACTGCTGTCCCGGTGATGCCACCTCAGGGCGCCCGAGTCCACCTGCCCCTTGGGGAGCACTTGCGACCCTCCGCTCTGCCTGAGGGCTCTGTCCTGCCCCAGAGGCACCACCTCTCCTGCCAGCCAGGGCCACGTGCCCCAGGGAGCACGGGTACCCCGACGGCGCTGGGGACAGAGCCAGTCTGGTTAGGACACCGTCTCCCAGAAGCCCTGAGCTCCAGGCCGGCACGGTGCTCCCCTTCCTCCTCCGGGCTGCGTGGGCCCAAGTCCTCCTCTGCTCAGGGACCACCCTCTGTCCAGGCTCCACATGCTGGCACTTGGGGCAGGTCGTCTGGACCTTCTGGACTCGTGTTTCCTTGCCGGGAACATGGGCAGAGGCCTCCCTCCCAGACTTGCCAAAGGGAACACAGCCAGGAACATTCAGACTGTGCCAAGGAAGATGCCACGTGGGGGACCCCGTTGGGTCGTGCAAACCGATGAGGTCATGGTGGTCGGCAAACGGGAGGCACCTGAGATCCCCGGCTGAATTACAGAAGGAGGGAGGGAAAGAGGGAGGGAAGGAGGGAGGGAGTGAAACCACAGAAGCGGGGTCCACACCAGGTCAGGTCAGAGGGTGTCACCGCTCGGGCACTGGAAGTGGGCACGGGACACGTCCTTCTGTCCCTCCAGCGCTGACCTTCCTCCACATGGGACCTGCTGACCTCCTGGATCGTCTCCACCTCTTCCACAAACAACACTGAGTGTTCCCAGAAGGGGGACAGCGGGCAGGGGCCAAGGAGGGGCTTCCGGAATCCTGTGCCCTGGGGGACTCTGGACAGCCTTCCAGGTGGCCCTTTGTGTCCTGAAGGCACCAGGCCACGATTCCACCTCATCTCAGGGAATGCGCCAGACAAATGAAGGCCCGTTACGTCCCCATGTCACACATGGAGACACCGAGGCTAATAGCACAGCCTGGTTCACTAGTAAGATGAGCTGGGTCAGGAAGCCCATCTCCTTCACTTTGGATTGTCCTACCCGCAGGCGTGCATCTTGGCGTCCTGGGGCTCGGGGTCCCTACTCTTGGGGGATCCCACCACCCGCTGAGGGCCCCTACCCACTGAATCAGGGGAGCAGAGCTGACCAACCTGCCTGGGGCCCCACATGGGGCTGGGGAAGGGCCGATCCCGGGCTCTGGGGGCTCTCCCAGTACTGGGCCTGCCGGTCCCCTGCAGGACAAGAACTTCTCGCTGGGGATCGGCTGGGGCCTCTGCTTCCTCACATTGTCACCTGGGCTGCCGGTCCCTAGACCGGAAACCTGCCCGTCCGAAGGTGACCACCGCTGCCTCCCTCGGGTTTCACTTGCCCGAGTCCCTCCCCGGGACGCCCCGCATCTCTGACGCATGCTCCCGTGGGGGTAGCCTCCCCTTGGACTGGGACGGGTCTGGCCTCCATCCCGGGGAACGCACTGCCTTTGGCGCATTATTTGGCCTACAGGCCTGTGAACCTTCTGGCCCTGGGTCGTGAGGGATGCTCTCCCCTCTGTGGTGTGACCGTCCGGCCTTCTGCATCTCCCGGTTTCTGTTTTCGCCACAGGAGGACCAGCCGTGTCCTCTCTGGCATCAGGCTGTGGAGTCACGGCACAAACAGGGGTCTCCACCCCGAGACCATTGTCACCGAAGGGGCCTCCTTTGTCCCCCCTTATCTTTAATCCATTGTGATTTCAATATCAAAGGAGAAAAATTCTATTTCAAATGACCACAAAGTACAAAAATGAATCTGTCCCATTTGAAAAGTCGGTGCGGACCCAAAGGTATCTCTTACAAGACTCCACTTGAAGGAAACCTCCAGACTAGGAAACGGAACATGGAGAGAAAGCAGACTGGGGGTTCCGAGGGGCTGGAGGGGGCACGAAAGGGGAGTGAGAGCTCTGGGTACACGGTGACCCTTGGGGATCGAGATATTCTGCAACAAAATTCTGTGGCGAGGTTCACAGCGTTGTGAGCGTACCCAGGGCTCAGGAATTGCACAACGTAAAATAAATAAAACATTTTATTGAAGATTAATATAGATTATAACTAATGAACAAATAACATAACAGCTGAAAAATAGAAGGGAAAAAGGATAAGGGAGAAGAGGAAGAGACATTTTGGTGGGGATTCGGGGTCAGGGATTGGAGAATGAATTTGAAATAAAATATAATAAACAAAAAATAAAATAAGATAAAAAAAGCACCCTGTATAGGTCTTCAACCCCTTGATTTTTGGCCGACATCCATGTGGGATCAGGGGCAGTGGAAGGGGCGGGGAGAAGGGCGATGGCAGGAGCAGTGTTGGGAGCGAAAGCGGGAACAGTGGAACCAGCAGGAGCAGGACCCAGCTGACTCTGCTCAGGTGCCCGCTGTCCCGCACAGGTCCCAGGTCACCTGCTGGCTCCCGGGCCCCTGCAGGAGTCGCTCCAGATACCACGCCTGCCTGCAGATACGCCGAGGCCCCTGATGCCTTTGGGCCGGGCTCTGGAGCCGACCCGGCTTTTGCTCCTGCACCGGACTCTTGAAAAGGAAACAGAGTGATGGTTGCAGTGCTCCAAGGCCTCAGGGTGAGAGGAGGGAAGGTCCCCCATCCCACCCAGCGCCGGCCTCTCCAGGGGCCTTTGCAGAGACACAACTCACTCCAGAGCCTACCCAAGAAGCCGCGGCTAGGAACCCACACCAGGACCTCTGCCCCCCTGCAGTCCGCAGCACAGGCCCTCAGTCCGCTCCTGGCCCCACACCAGCCCCCGGGGGCTCCTCCCAGGGTGGCCCAGCACCACCCGGGCCCCGTGCACCCCCATCGCCCACCCCCAGCCTTCTCACCCTCGGGCTCTGACTCCTTGGACTCCAAGTACTGGTCCCAGGACCGGTGAACGAAGACCTTACGGCGGGGCCGGGGCGCTGGAGGAGACCTTCCCAGGCCAACTCCAGGCCCTGCTTCCCCAAACCTCAGTGCGGCCACTCTCTCCACGGGTCCAGGGTGGCCCTCCTGGGCGACGGGGCACAGGCACAACTCTGTAGGGCGGGTGAATCCAGATTCTGCCAATCGTTTCCCGATTTCATCGGTTGATTTCTGTAAAGACAGTGACCCGTGGACGGCCCGGAGACATCACAGCCCCGCCCGGCCATCCTCAGTGTCCTTCCGCCCTCTCCCCCTGTAGCTCTCAGATCGGACACAGACCTGAGTGTGCACAGACCTGCACCCGGAGCACAGTGACATCCACCCACAGGGCTCGGGATGAACGTTGGTGACAAGAGGGCCACCCCAGCACACCCTGTCCCTCCTAGCCAGCCTTGACCTGGGGTGTGAGCATGACCCACCCACCAGGCATCTGACCCCTTCATCAGCCTGCACCTGCTCAGGTGGGCCCTCCACACGCGACCCCTCCTTCCCCACACAAACAGACACACATACACACACACACACACACACACACACACACACGGGAGGGGACCTGGGGCCGCACAGGTCAGATCAGAGCAGTGTCGGGCTGGACTGGCTGTCTCGGGGTCTCCCTGTGTTACCTTTGGGTCCCTGCGAGCTAGAGACCTGAGGCGTCTTGTGCACGACCTGACCCACTGTCTCCAGGGTCGGGAAGCGTCGCGGCCACAGGCTCCCCTGAGCCGGCAGCCGCGGGACACCGGCACACAACAGGAGAACATGTTCGTCAGGCAAAGGTGTCCCAACGAATGAGCCCAGTCGGGCGCTGTCTCCAGAACGTGGGTGCCTGGTGACCCGGGTTCCGAGTTCTGTTGCGCTCTGTGACCAGGGAGGTGAGGTCACTTCCTGGGGTCCCCTTACCCGGCTTCCTGCTCCTACAAGAGCCCCTCCCAGGCTGCAAAGGGCTCCCCTCCACCCCATGCCCTGTCCCTACAGTGACACCAACACAGCCCAGACACGTCCCCGCGAGGCCTGGTGCAGCCGGGGCCGTGGCTTTGTGGCCACAGAGCTGGGTTCAGACCTGGGTTTTCCTCCTGACCAGTGCTGGGACCCTGCATTGTGCCTCCCGGGGCCCCCAGTCACCCGTCTGCACAGTGGGGTCCTTCTGGCATCTACTTGTAGGGGCGCCATCAGGGAGCCACCTGTAGACACGTCCCATGTCTGCTATCACATGAGGCTCGTGGGCACACGTGGCCGTGGAAGGATGAGGAAGGGGTGGGCTGGGTCTGTTCCGTGTCCAGGCACAGCCACCCCTGCTGCCTGGGTCCCAGGTCCGGGGTAAGTTGGAGGTGAACTTGTTCAAGATCTGTGCCCACCGGACACGCACTCCAGAGGCCCCATTGCATTTGGGCTCGGGTCTCAGCGCCTGGTCTGGGCCTACGTGCTGGGCGGTCCCCACCGTGGCTCCCAGCCTTCCCGAATCCTGGTCCCACGTGCCTCTGTCACCCCCTCCCCTCCCGGGTGGACGGCCCGTGTGAGCGGGTTCTAAGGGCTAGAATATGATGACCTGGTGTCATTTCTGGTCCGATGCTTGGAATTTCTCACTTCCTCTCTCGTGGGTCCATTCTTTTTCTCTGCCTCGGACTCTGTCTGTCTCTGTGTGTCTCGCGGGAGCAGGGCCTCTGGGCTCCAGGGTCCAGGTGACAACCCTCAGAAGCCTCCCTTGTGGCCCGTGTCCCTCCCCAGGCCGGGTGCTCAGCTCCCTCATGAGGCCTCCTCGGCCCAGCCAGGGCACTGCTTGGGGAACTACTTCCTAATGAGGGCCCGAGGCTCCATCAAGGAGGGTCTTGACCTCGGTCCCCACACCAGGGTCCGCTGCTCAGCCACGTGCTGCAAACCCAGGTCCTCGGTCCTCCAAGCCCCCTGGCTGCCCTCTGCTCAGAAGGACCTTCAGGGAGTAGGAAGCATTTTCCCAGGAGGGGAGAACAGAGGGCCAGGGATGAAGATCCCAGGACACAGACTCATCTATGAGCCTGTGGGACCCTTGGGACACTGTCGACGCAGCCCAGTTTAGGAGGAGGAAGCTGAGTCCTTCTGTGCCATAGCCCCGTCCACAGTTCCTAGCTCCAGGGGCCCAGCGTGGTGGACACAGGACCCCAGACCCCATCCTCCCCTAGTTCCTGGCAATCCCCCCGGACACCTTGGGGACACCCTGACCCTCAGCCGGCATGTCCCCTTCCCCATGGTGTGGGTCCCGGGCTATTGCCAGGAATCCTGATGTCCCTGCCCCATGGCCCCACTGCCTCCAGCCTTTCTCTTCTTTCCCCCATATTACCCACCCCCTCCCAGTGTGGAATCCCCTCTGATCTCCAGTGGGACAGTCAGAATATGTGTGTGTGTGTGTGTGTGTGTGTGTGTGTGTGTGTGTGTGTGCACGCGCCTTTCTGAGATGCCCAGAGGTCACAGCCTCACAGGGTTGGGGTGCATAGGGACCCCCGAGCATCTCAGGGGCTCTCGTTCCCAGGGGGAACCCCATGGGGGGTAGAGGTTGACCTAGGACTGGAGACCAGCCCTGCTCCTTGGACCCTGCACACCTCACTTGTCCTGGGCCAGTCCTTGCCATTCCTCAGGGTCCCTCTGTCCCTGCGGGTCAGACGGGGAAGTGCATCAGTGTGGCCACGGCCCAGGCTCGCCCCCAGGGTTAGGTGGAGGGGAGGTGCCCCAGGTACACAGGCTTCCCTCCACAGGGCCGTGCGGAGGCCAGGTGTGGCCCGGGACCCGCACTCAGCACCTGTGGATGATCCAGACGGACCGGTGATGTGCATGAATCCAACCGCTTCCCACCTGGCTGGTCACCAATGTTCCCACCGCTGCCAACTGCTCTGGGAACCAAACCTCTCCTGAGCCTCAGAACCACGCCCGCCCTGCCAGTCAAGCCTCAGGGTGCGAGGCATGGTAGGTTGGACATCTGGGACACGATGGCCAGTGACTACACCCATCCCACCCAGCTGGCCTGGAGCGCAGACTCCACCCCAGTGTCCAGGTGCTTGGACCCTGGGGCATGGCTGGGCCAGGGTTCCTGGAGGCAGCAGTGGAGGCCGACTCAGGGCAGGGAGAAGTCGGTCCTCCCCTTGCCCTTCTCCTTTCCTCCTTCCGCCTTGTCTTCCTGGCAGGACCTTGGACAGAGGTCCGGCCTGTGCCTGGCTGCAGCCCTGGGCGGAGTCGGAGGGTGGGAAGAGGCCCCTGGAGGCCAGGGGGCACCTCCAGGAAAACCAAGTGTCAGGGGGCTACTTTAACTGGCCATCCCCCGGGCACTCAGTGATTTCAGCCCTTTGTATACATGAGCCGTGACCCCGGGACCAGGTCCCGGCCTCTTCCTCACCCTAAGAAGCCCTCATCCTCCCCTGCCAAGGCCCGTGGGTGGCCGCCCTCCCTCCAGCCCCAAGAGGTCCAGCTGCTCCACAGGCTCTACATCTTTCGTCGCTGGAGCCCAAGCAGCCATCAGGGGCTGGCTCCGGGCCCTGGAGCCCCTCAGGGAGGACAGGTGAGACCGGGCAGGAACCAGGAGAGGGCCGAGTGGAGGCTCCTTGAGGTCATGGCCTCCTGCTCAGCCCAGACCCAGGTGTGTGCCGACACCTAGGGCACCTGGACCCCAGCTGCCGGGCAGGCTCGGGGACAGAGACCACAATGTGGCTCCTGGTAGCTCCCAGGTGTCCCTGTGTCCTGTAGTGAGACCTGTCCTACCAGCTGGACTCCCTCCTGGTCGGCCAGCAATATCTGTGGCCAAAAGGAACAGGCCACCGTCAAGGTCTGGGAACAATGAGTGGCCAGGCACAAGGGGAAGGATCACCCTCGACTCGGGGGGTCCCTGCCCGGGCTGGCGGGGGCTCCGGAGGTGGTTTTCCAGCTCTCTGCTGACCAGCCCTGTGCCCAGAAACACCTGCCTCCCTTCTCTGCGCCTCACTCTCCTGCTCTGTGAAATGGGTGATGCAGACTGACCCCTCCCATGGCAGGAACAAGGCGGGACCCCAGGGCCCGGGCTTTCCTCCCGGTCCTTCCCAGAGACTCCAGGGTCTGCGCTGTCCTCCCAGTCCCTCCCGAAGACCCCGGGGCCCAGGCTGTCCTCCTAGTCCCCCCCAGAGTCCCCAGGGCCCAGGTTGTCCTCCCGGTCCTTCCCAGAGACATCTGGCGTCAGCTCAGCCTCAGCCTCCACACGCCCCGGGGCAGCCTTGGGCGCTCACGAGCTCTGTGTCTCAGGGTCCGCAAGCACAGCTCCTCACTGCCCCAGTCCCCCCAGCCGGCGGGCGACACCGCATCACCGGTGCCGGCCTGGACGTGAGGATCAGCAGCTTGCACGAGAGCATCTGCCGAGCTGCAGGGGGCACGTCCCTTGGTCCCCTCTCCGAGACCACCGAGGTACAGACCTCACTTGAACAACTCCTCTGACAGGAGACCATCTCTGGACCTGCCGGGGAATCCAGCCCCGGGAGGAGGCGACGACCTGCTCTGCTCTGCAGAGGAGGAGACTGAGGCAACATCATCCTCCCAGGCTGGTGCTTGGGAATCCATTCTTGCCTGGGGGCAAATAACAAGCCCGTGAGCTCCCTCCAGATCTAGGATGCCGTGGCTCTGACGAGACTGCCTGGTCACGTCCCCTGCACCTGGCAAGCTGCGTTGTCCCCCGACTCCTTACCTGGCGTCCGAGCCCCGAGTGAACTGGGCCAGATGCCCTCCCCAGGGTGTTCCCCTCCCCCCTCCCCTAGTGTTTTCCTCCCCCAGGGAGCCCAACATCCCTGCCCCTCGAGCCCCCTGCTACCACCGCCCCGCTCCATGGCTCCCATCCAGAGCACCCTCATCTCTAAGGCTGGCTTCAGAGGTCACCTCCTCGGGGTCCCGCGAAAGCCCACGCTTCGGGTCAGAGCGACCCGGGCTCACACTCACAGCGGGGCCACGTCAGAGTCCTGTGACACGCAAGCTCTATGCCAGCTTCTGGGACCTCGGTGCTCTTTTTTGAAGATGGGGTCGGCGACTCCCACCTCCGGTGGGTGTGTGGGGGATGAAAGCAGGGAGGTGAAGGTGTCCGAAGTGGGGGCGCTTGTGGGGGGAGGGGGCTCTCAGGAAGGCAGGGGGAGGGGATGGGGAGGAGGGAAAGGTGGCCTCACCTGCCCCCTTAGACTGGTGTCCACCTCCCCCTCCCGTTGCTCAGTCAGGCGCCATGAAGAACAGTGGAGTGGAGTGTGTGGGCCAGGTCAGCAGGGTCGGGGTCTGTCTCGTTTCCGCACTGTGGGCTCCTGCCGCGAGGTGGTCCCGTGCACGCAGTCCCATGGTCCCGGTGCACCTGCGCGGGCTCCACCTGCCTCGACCTTTGGTGGGAGCACCTCCCCGCCCCCAAGGCTCCCGCGCCACATCCTGCCCGAAGGTGGGAGCCAGGGGCCACTCTAGCCGGACTGGTGAAGCTCCACCTCCTAGCGCTCATGGAACAGTCGGGAAACTGAGGCCAGGAGAGGCAGGGACTGGCCGGGGACCCACCAGGTGAGCAGAGCCTAGAGGGGCTGGGGGAGGTTTCGGCCTCCTAGGCCAGGGCTTCACTTTCCCACGGGGTTTTCGAGGGAATGAGAGCCTCTAAGATCCTGGAGGACCACTGAACCCATCCCATGTGGGGTCCTTTCCTCTGGGCATCCCCGAGTGGGCACAAGTCCACGCAATTGCATGGAAACACAGTCCCCGCCCCCCAGTAACTAACCACCCGCGTGGGGGTCAAAGGATGAGTGGACCCTGGAGGTGACAGGGGTTGGGGGAGAGAAGAGGTGTGGGGCGGGGACATTGTCTCCAGGCAACATGCCCATGAGGGGAGCCACGCCAGGCCGATGGCCAGGGGATCCCCAAGATGCCCCCGTGTGTATCACAGGCACCCCCATTCTAGAGAAGCACCCCACTCAGCTCCCGTGGTTGGAGACCTTCGAATGCGCAACGTGTTCTCATGCTGTGCCCTGATATCTCGAGGCTGTGGTCTCAGGAAAGCCCACAGGGAGAGCCTTTTCCCACTGGCAGACGGTGGGTCCGGTCTCACCCCCGAAGCCTCTTGTCACGTGCCCGGAGGGACGAAAAGGTGACACCGGGAGGCTGAGGACTGGCCAGTCTAGCCTGACACGGCCCTGATCCGACTTGTGAGTCGCATGAGCCTCCTTGTGTCTGTGAGTGTGTGTGAGGCTGTGTGTTTGTAAAGATGGGACGTGGGGGGAAGCCACCCAGAGCAGGAGCAGGCTGATGGGAGGATCATGTCCACACCCCAGGTCAAGGGTGACTGGGAAGGACAGGGTGAGTTGTGTAGAGCTACAGGTCACAGGGACACATTCTGGTGTCCGTCCCCGAGCCCGGCCGGAAGCTGGGGTCCAGGTGCCCTAGGGGTCGGCACACACCAGGGTCTGGGCTGAGCAGGAGGCCATGACCTCAAGGAGACTCCACTCTGCCCTCTCCTGTGTTCCGTGCCAGGCGCACCCCTTCCTCATCCTTCCACGGCCACGTGTGCCCACGAGCCTCACAGGATAGCAGGCACGGGACGTGTCTACAGGTGGCTCCCTGATGGCACCCCTACAAGTAGATGCCACAAGGACCCCACTGTGCAGATGGGGAGACTGGGGGGCCCCAGGAGGCACGGGGTCTGTGCAGGGTCCCAGCACTGGTCAGGAGGAAAGCCCAGGTCTGAACCCAGCTCTGTGGCCACAAAGCCGTGGCACTGGCCGCCCCAGGCCTCGCGGGGACGTGTCTGGGCTGTGTTGGTGTCACTGTAGGGACAGGGCATGGGGTGGAGGGGAGCCCTTTGCAGCCTGGGAGGGGCTCTTGTAGGATCAGGAAGCCGGGTAAGGGCCCCCAGGAAGTGACCTCACCTCCCTGGTCACAGAGCCCAATTGAACTCACAACCCGGGTCACCAGGCACCCACGTTCTGGAGACAGCGCCCGACTGGGCTCATTCGTTGGGACACCTTCGCCTGACGAACATGTTCTCCTGTTGTGTGCCCGTGTCCCGCGGTTGCCGGCTCAGGGGAGCCCGTGGCCGCGACGCTTCCCGACCCTGGAGACAGTGGGTCAGGTCGTGCACAGGTCGCCTCAGGTCTCTAGCTCGCAGGGACCCAAAGGTAACACAGGGAGACCCAGAGACATCCAGTCCAGCCCGACACCGCGCTGATCTGACCTGTGCGGCCCCATGTCCCCCACCGTGTGTGTGTGTGTGTGTGTGTGTGTCTGTGTGGATGGAGGGGTCGTGTGTGGAGGGTCCACCCGAGCAGGTGCAGGCTGATGAAGGGGTCAGATGCCTGGGGGGCTTGTCAGGCTCACACTCGGTCAAGGCTGGTTGGGAGGGACAGGGTGTGCTGGGGTGGCCCTCTTGTCCCCGATGTTCATCCCGAGCCCTTTAGGTGGTTGTCACTGTGTCCCAGGAACAGGTCTATGCACACTCAGGTCGGTGTCCAATCTGGGAGCCACAGTGGAGAGAGTGAAAGGACACTGAGGATGGCCAGGCACGGCTGTGATGTCTCCGGGATGGCCGCGGGTCACTGTCTTTACAGAAATCAACCGATGACATCGGGAAACGTCTGGCCGAATCCCGATACGCCTGCCCTACAGAGTTGTGCGTGTGCCCCGTCGCCCAGGAGGGCCACCCTGGACCCAGGCAGAGAGTGGCTGCAGGGAGGTCTTGGGAAGCAGAGCCTGGAGATGGCCTGGGAAGGCCTCCTTCACCGCCCCGGCCCCCCCACAGGGTCCTGGTTCACGGGTCCTGGGATCAGGACCCGGAGCCCCCGGAGCCAGAACCCGAGGGTGAGAAGCCTGGGGGTGGGAGATGTGTGTTCATGGGACCAGGGCGGTGCTGGGCCACCCAGGGAGGAGCCCCCGGGGGCTGGTGTGGGGCCAGGAGCAGAGACTGAGAGCCCCGGGCTGTGGCCTGCAGGGGGCAGAGGTCCTGGTGTGGGTCCCTGGCCGCGGCTTCTCGGGGAGGCTCTGGGGTGTGTTGTGTGTCTGCAAAGGCCCCTGGAGAGGCTGGCGCTGGTGTGAGGTGGGACCTTTCCTCTTCTCACCCTGGAGCCACTGCAACCATAACTCTGTTTCCTTCTCAAGAGTCCGGGGCAGGAGCGGAAGCCGGTGCGGCTCCAGAGCCCGACCCAAGGGCATCCGGGTCCTCGGCGTCTCTGCGGGCAGGGGTGGAGTCTGGAGCGAGTCCTGCAGGGGCTGGAGAGCCAGCAGGTGACCTGGGACCTGTGCTGGGACAGCGGGCCCCTGAACAGAGTCAGCTGGGTCCTGCTTCTGCTCCCGACACCGTTCCTGCCACCGCCCTTGTTCCCGTATGGATTCCGGCCACAAATCAAGGGCTCAAAGGCCTTCGAGGGGTGTTTATTGTATTTCTCATTGTTGCTCCAGTCCCAGTCCCCGACCCCTCCACCAGAATGACTCTTCCTCTTCTCCCTTATCCATTCTCTCCTCTACTTTTTAGGGGGTACATTATTTGTTCATGGTTTGTTTCAAATCCACATTAATCTTCAATAAAAATTTATTTATTTGACGTTGTGCAATTCCTGAGCACGGGGTACGCTCACGATGCTGTGAACCACGCCACAGAATTTTGCTGCAGAATATCTCGGTCCCCAAGGGTCACCGTGTACCCGGAGCCCTCACTCCCCATTCGTGCCCCCTCCAGCCCCTGGGACCCCCAGTCTGTTTTCTCTCCATGTTCCGTTACCTACTCTGGAGGTTTCCTTCAAGTGGAATCTCGCCAGAGATACCTTTGGGTCTGCACCGACTTTTCAGATGGGACAGATTCATTTTTGTACTTTGTGGCCGTTTGAAATAGACTTTTTCTCCTTTGATATTGAAATCACAATGGATTAAGGATTAGGTGAGAATATGGAGGCCCCTTCGGTGACAATGGGCACGGTCTGGGGGTGGAGACCCCTGTGCGTGCTGTGACACCACAGCCTGAACCAGACAGGACATGGCTGGTCCTCCCGTGGCCCAAACAGAAACCAAGAGATGCAGAAGGCCGGGCGGTCACATCACAGAGGGGAGAGCATCCCTCACGACCCAGGGCCAGAACGGTTCACAGTCTTCTGCACCAAATAATGCTCCAAAGCCAGTGCGTTCCCCGGGATGGAGGCCAGACCCGTCCCAGTCCAAGGGGAGGCAGCCCCCATGGGAGCAGGCGTCAGAGATGCGGGGCGTCCCGGGAAGGGAGTCGGGCAAGTGAAACCCAAGGGACGCAGCACTGGTCACCTTCAGACGGGCAGGTTTCTGGTCTGGGGACCGGCAGCCCAGGTGACAATGTGAGGAAGCACAGGCCCCAGCCGATCCTCAGCGAGAAGAGTGACCGGCTCCCCTCTCTGGGACCACAGAGCGCAGCCCCCATCCGCAGCCACAGGCGCGGACCCTCCCCCAGCAGGGCTTGTCCCAGGACCAGTGGAGAAACTCTGGTGCAGCGTGTGGGGTGAGGCGGGTGCCGGGTGTGTGCTCTTCCCGAGCCAGCTTTCCCCGGGCCTGGGTGCTGGCCACTCAAGTCTCTTCCTCTGCATCCTGTGTCCCCACATCAGAATTTCCAAAGAGCCCGGGCCCTGGAACATGGGCCGTTTCTGAGTTTTCACTCCCAGCTTCCTCAAGGGATCAACCGTGTCCATAAATCTCTCCTTTTTCAGGACACAAGCCGTCAAGTGGAGTTTCTGGGTCAAATTTTATATCATTTGTCAGGTACAAGCCTTGGCTTTCAGCCTCCACGGTCTCCTGGGCCACTGAGAGCCTTGCTTGGGAAAACGGGGGTGCAGAGCCCCCGGGACCATGATCTCCAGGAGGGATCGGGCAGGCGAGCTCTGAGTGGAGTGACCAGGGTACCTGGGGTGACCGGCCCAGCAAGGACCGTCCCGACCCCAGCCCCATACCGGCCCCCACGACGGTGGCGGTTGAGGAAGGCGTGGACACTCGTATGGGTAGTTCCACAGCTGTGCTGGAGCTGCTCTGGATCCAACGGGGGCTCTAATCCCGGAACTGGCCCCAGGGCTGAAGCTGGAGCTGGCCCCATCTCTGCAGCTGGGGCAAGAGGCGGTGCTGGACGTGGCTCCAGCTCTAGGGAAGGTGCTAGAGCCGCAGGCACCTCCAGAGAGGACCCAGACCTGCTTCTGCAGCCGGATATGGCTCTGGAGCTGAAGCTAGAGCTTCTGCTGTAGACTCTGGCTCTGGCTCTGGCTCCCGAGCGGGTGCTGAAGCAGCTTCGCTTTGGCCCTGGAACTGCAGCTGGCCGTGCAGCCAGTGCAAGCGACACAGCTGGTGCCAGAGTCCCGGGGGATCCAATCCCAGAACCGGTTCCAGCCCTAGAGATGCCTGTAGCTCTAGTCGTGCTGCCGGAAGCGGTGAGGACCAGGTCTAGTTCACTCCTGCCTTGTCCGTTGCTCTGGAATGCACGTCGGTCCGACCCAGACTCCAGAGCTGGCTGGTGCCGGACCTGGCAAGTCGGTTGACGACAGAGCTGCCTCTGTCTCTGCAGCCGGTGATACCGCGGGTGCCTGTGCTGGTTCCAGGCCTTCCGCTGGTCCTGGAGCCGGTGCTGGAGCTGGCTGTGGTTCCGGGGCTCTCACGTGAGCCGATGTTAGAACAACGGCTCTGGACTTGACACTGGATCAGGTGAGAGAGCCGGCCCACGCTCCGTACCTGCCGCTCTATCTGCTGCTGGGCTTGTACCGGAGAGGGCTCTAACTCCGGATTCGGTGCCAGAGCTGGGGCAAGAGCTGGCCCTGAAGGCTTTGGAGCCGGGGGTCGAGCCGGCACCATGGTCGGCACTGGCCCGCAAGAGGACGAAAATTGGCCACAAGAGCGCCTATCCACGTGCCTTTGCAAAACCAGAAAACGTTCCAGCGCCACGCAGAGAAGCCCCAGCCCGAGGATCCACCCCAGGGCGTCTTCCTCACCTGTAGACCGTATGTGTGAATATCAAATACCTTTCTTTTCTTCCCTTCCTTGTCTTCTTATCGTGTAACATAAGATGCATTAATAACGGCTCACTTCACATCATAGGATGTAAGTCACAGGATATCAAAGCAAGCGTGGACGTCCCCTGAGAGCTCAGCATCCTCCTCGGGGAGAGGATTCGTATGGTTTGAACTGTACGTGGGACAGCTGTGCTACGTTAGGAGGGAGGATGACTCTCTCACTCTCTTTATTTGGAGCTTAACCTGGAGAACGTCAACTACCAAAGCGCTAAACTGCCTTCCCGTTCCCACTTTAAGAGTCTCTGTCACTCGCGGGCCTTAGAGACCGAGTGCCACGTAGCGTGCAAAGTGCCTCCCCGGTCCAGGCCTTGCGCTGCGTACTGGGCTCTGCGGGCACCTCCTGGGAATGCCGAGAAGTGCGTGGCTGATGCTTTCCTGGCTGAGGACACAGGTGACCCCCCAAGCCCTCTTACCTGGAAGAGGCCACAGCGTCGGCTCAGAACTGCCGCTCGTGTGACCGGCCAGAAACACCGTCAGCACCCAGACTCCCGGAAGAGAATAGCGGGCCTCCCGACGCGAGGCCTCAGAAAACAAGCCAGAAACGGTCTTTTCAGAACGTGGATTTCCACAAAGGAAGTCAGTACAGAAGATGCTGTATTCCCTCTGACATGCGTCTCGGGTGAGCAGGGGTTTTTGCCTCCTGGTCATTACCCGTTAGTACACATGCTTGACATGCTCTGTTTCCCGTACAGTCGTCTCCTTTAATGCTAAATATTCTCACTCTACAGTCGGGACAGAGAAGAGGAAATTATGGCATAAGCATGCCAGAGGCAGCCACCACCTGGAAGATGATCACTACTATTTTGATTTCTAGTTGTCCCTTGTGGGGCGTGTCCTCTGAACGGGCCCACCCCCAGGCACACAGCGGCCCGAACGAGGATAACAAGGACCAAAGAGCTCCCATCCAGATCCTGATGAGCTTCCAGAGAAGTTCTGTGTGTTTGTGTGAGGGAGAAAGACAGAAGAAGAGGGAAAGCGACACGACTTTGTGGCTTTCAATCTGCTGTAAAATCCGATCGCCACTGAGTACAGAAAACCCTTGACAGAATCCAAGACCATTTCGTGATACGAACGCTCAAAGCAGAAACAGAAGGGAACTTCCTGAGCCCTCCTACAGGCCACCTGCGAACCAGCCACAGCTCCCATCACCCGGAAAGGAGGAAAGACTGGAAGCCTTGGCCCTGAGGTCAGGAGCAAGACGGACGAGGCCCAAGCCCCCGGCAGCAGCCCACGCTGTCCTAGAGGTCTCGGCCGTGTGGACGAGGCAAGAAAGGGGGATAACAGACATCTAGGTCCGAGGGAATGAAGGAAAGCCGTCTCTACTTGCAAACCACATGACTGGGTATACAGGAAATCGTACAGAATACACAGAAAAGCTTCCAGAAGTAATAAAATAGTTCAGCAAGGCTGCAGGATACAAGCACAGTACCAAGAAAGAAATTGTACGAGACAGTAAACTGGTGCAGCCAATGCAGAAAGCAGCATGGAAGCTCCTCAGGACATCGAAAATAGAAACACCATGTAACCCGGCAATTCCACTTTCGGGTATTCATAGGAAGAAAACGAAACACTCACGCCAAAAGATATCTTACCCCCGCCCCCCAGCATTACTAACAGAGTCAAGACGTGGAAGGAACCCAAGCGTCCACGTGGATGGACGGAAAAAGAGGATGTGGGAGTATGCGCACACAGAAACGTACGTATCATAGAATGCTAGTCAGTCATAAACAAGGAGGAAACCCGTTTGTGACAACACAGACGAGGATATTATGCTAAGTGAAATATGTCTGACAGAGAAAAACAAATATCATATCTCCTTTATAAGTGGGATCTTAAAAACAGAGCTCAAAGAACTCACAGATAGAGCCATCACACCGCTGGTTGCCAGAGGCAGGGGCTAAGGGATGAGCGAACCGGGGAAGGTGGTCGAAAGGTACAATCTGCCGGTGATAAAATAAATAAGTCTAGGGACGTGATGTGCAGCGCGGTCACTATAGTTAATACTGCATTGCACATGTGGAAACTGCCAAGGGGTAGATCTGAAAGGTCTCTGTAACAAGAAAACATGTGCAACTACGTGTGCAGATGGTCGTAACAGGACCTGCTGTGTGATCACTCGGCCATACACACAGCTACCCAATCATCGAGGTATATACGGAACTGACTGAATGCCACGCGTCAGTGAAACAAAATCAGTGGCGCCCGGGGGGCCCAGTCGGTTAAGCGGCCGACTTGAGCTCAGCTCATGATCTCACAGTTCGTGGGTTCAAGCCCCGCATCGGGCTCTGTGCTGATGGCTCAGAGCTGGAGCTGCTTCGGATTCCGTGTCTCCCTCTCTCTCGGCCCCTCCCCCACTTGCACTCTGTCTTTCTCTCTCTCTCTGAAAAAGAAACACTACAAGTAGGTGAACTGAAAGACAGCATCACGAAAGCTAGAAGGCACCCTACTGAATGGGACAATGAATCGGCTAAGGACATATATCCTAAGAGACTTGCATGTGGAATGCATATTAAATCTTACAACTCAATAGGAAGAAACTACGCATCCAATTTAAAAATGGGAAATGCAGGGGCACCTGGGTGGCTCAGTCGGTTGAGCGTCCGACTTCGGCCCAGGTCATGATCTCACAGCTTGTGAGTTTGAGCCCCGCATCGGGCTCTGGGCTGACCGCTCAGAGCCTGGAGCCTGCTTCTGCTTCTGTGTCTCCCTCTCTCTCTGCCCCTAACGCACTCACATTCTGTCTCTGTCTCTCTCAATAATAAATAAACATTAAAAAAAAAATTTAAAAAAATGGGAAATGCAGCTGAGGAGACATTTCTCGAAAAACGATAAACACGTGACCAACAATGTTCCACATCGTTCTTTAGGATGGAAATCCAATCAAGGCCACAATGAGATACAAGTTCACATCCACCAGGACGGCTGTCATTAAAAAGGTAGCTATTAAGAAGTGTTGGGAAGGATCCGTAGACGTTGGGGTCCTCCTCCTTTGCTGGCAGAAATATAAAGTGATGTAGCCCTTTGGGAGACAGTCTGGCCATTTTTCAAAACGTAAACACGGAGTATCCGTATGATCCAGGGATGAAAACCTGTGAAAAGCCTGACCGTGAACATTCACAGCATTGCCACTCACACTTGCCCAAAGGTAGAAACACCCCCAATGTCCATCGACTGCTGAGTGGATACAGAACACGGACTATCTACACAATAAAAATGACTTGAAGAACATTATTAGGCTTGAGACCGACTGAACTCCCGGTCCTTGCCGCACTCATGGTGAACCTTGACAACATCAGCTGCATTAAAGGAGCCTTCGGAAACCAGCACATCTGTGTTATTCTGTGTAGAGAAAAGGCCCAACACAGCCTCCCTAGCTACGGCTGGGCACCTGCTACCAGGTCATTACAGGAAAAATGACGTCAGGTGTGCCCCTGCCGCCAGGCGCCCCGAAGGGGTCGAGGGCAGTGGTGGTGGACGGTGCCCCCCTTGGTGCCGAGGATCCACCCTCTCCCCTGCTGGATGACGGGGGGGGTCCCCGATCCTCCAGGGAGGGACGGAGGTTTCCAGCCGGTCCCTTCATACACAAACAAGGACAGTGCAAGACAAAGGCCCGGGGACAGGCAAAGGATCCCCGGTCCCCGGGGCGGCTGGGCAGTCGAAGGGCACCCAGACCTGCCCCGGCACCGGAAAGTCCTAAGCGGACTCTGGGCACCGGCTGAGCCCCGTGCAAGGGCTGCTAAGTGTGGGCAGGCACGGGTCATCCTGCAACAGGTTGCGCACACCCAGTGCGCACGAAGAGGCCCCACAGCGGCTGGAGGAACCCTTCCAACACCCCAAAGGACGTGCACCACGTGGGACCAGGAGGAGCGGAGTCTCCGGGGCGGGGTGCGCGCCCTCCCGGCTGGGTCCCGGGGACGCGGCTGAGGACAGAGGCCCACGACTGAGCCCCAGCCTCCCTTCCCCTGCCCCAGGCGTGCGTCTCCTCCCCCACCCTGGTTGGAGGGCCCCAGTCCTGCCCCAGTGTCCACACCCCTGCCTCCGGCGTCCCCACCCCCTGCCTCCTGCTACCCTCCAGCCCTGCTGAGAGCCCACACTGCCCCCAGGCTGGGTGAGCGATGTGGTTCCACCTCAGGCCCTCAGGGACAGTTGGGAACCAAGCCAGGAAAGGCGGGCCTGGCCCAGGGCAGCTGTAGGAAACACCTGTGCGCTCACTCCTCTGTCCCGGCTGTTACTGGCCATGTGAAATTCTGGAACGAAAGGTTGGGCCAGTTTCAGGTGGAATACAAAATGTAGACACTGCGGGGAGGGCTGAGACCCAAGAAACACAGCGGGTTTCCGGGGGAGTTGTTCGTCCCCCAACATCCCCGCCCCTGCCAGCGGCCCTGCCGCCCCAGACCCTGCACGCCAGCCACGGTGTCTCCCGCCGGGGTGCTGGCCGGGGTCCAGCGTCTGCCATGACCCTAATTGTAGAGGATCTTGTTTCAGAAAATCTACAACAGGGTGTTCTGCAGACATCGCGTGTGATACCTTGTTCCAGTTACTGGCATATTTCCTACAGGATGGTAGAAATGAGAAAAAGAACATGATGGGCCCGGAGACACCCCATAATCCCACCGCTGACCTCCACCTCCCCTGGCTCCCAAGTAGGTCCTGGGCGTTTGAGTAGGCATCAAACTGGGAAAAGGATGCTTGGCTTTCCGCGGCATCGCCCTCGGACGACCCAGTGTCGTGGCTCCAGGGACTGACCGGCTAGAGGTCACCTGCTTAGCCCACACACGAGTCCAGACGGGCAGGCTGCAGGCCCTGGGCGCTTCTCCCTGCCCCTCCGCGTCAGCTCTGTGCTGCCCCTGCCCCTCGCCTGGGGACCGTGTGGACTCTGCTCCCTCCCGCTACTCCCTCTGCCGCAGGCCGGCGGCCACCACGTCCCCAGCCGGAGAGGGAGGGCCGACGAGAGCACCCGCAAGCGACGTATTTCTGGCGTCTGTGCCCGGCTCGAGCGGCACCCGCTCCGGTCAGCTCCATGCGCACACACCCCGTCCCGACCCCTGCTGGATTCTCAGCCTTCAAATGTGCCAGGTGAGGAATAACACTTCACATCTCGCTGACTCACTGGGACCGTCCCAGAGCCGCATGACGCGGGCCCCGCTGTTTACAGCGACAGATGGGAGCCGCAGCCTCGTGTCCATTCACTTGTCCCCGCACACGTCAGCACCCGTGTCTGTCTGCTGCTGTGTGCAGGCTCCCGCACACGATGGTGAAGCCCAGACGCCACCCCGCCCTCGAGCTCACAGCCTAAGCGGCGGGACAGCGTCTCCCCCACGGTCAGCAGCTGGGGGCCACAGAGGCAGAGCATCCCCACCCTCCCCAACCTGCAGTGACCCCCGACTCCTGGCCCGACGTCCGGCGCCCTGCGTGAGCTGGTCCAGACGCCCTTCCCCGTGGGGACCCCTCACCCCACTCCGGCCTCCCTAGGGCCTTCCTCCCCCAGGGAGCCCACGGAGCCCCGGCCCCTCAGAGGCCCCTGCCGCCACCGCCCCTCCCAGGGCCCCCACCCAGGACATCCTCATCTCCAGGGTTGGAGCCTCCTCAGGCTCCCGTGCGAGCTCAGGCTTTGGGTCGGATTGTCCGGGGGACAAACCCACAATAGGGCCATGTCCCAGCCCTGTGACCCACAAGCTCACGTGGTGGGTGTCAGAGCCTCATTTTCTTCGTTGAAAATGGGGTCTGTGACTCCCATCTCAGGAAGGTGAGCAGGAGGCACGAGGGTCACCTTGCTGGGGGAGCCCCAACCCAGGACAAGACCTGTGATGGTCAGGGCAGGGCTCCATGAGGGTGAAGACTGAGTCCCTCGTTCCCGTTCACGGCTGGACTTGGTCACTCAGAGCTGAGTGCCCTTGATCCCGGGGCCGCAGTTCATGCATAAGAAGGGGTGAAGTCAGTGAGCACCCCGGGGGGTCCCTAGCAACTCTAACCACCCCCAACACTCAGACATCCCCACGATGTGCCCTCTCCTTCCCGGGCTCCCTCCCGCCTCTCTGACCCGGCCAGGGCTGCAGCCAGGGACAGGCTGCGCCTTGTGTCCCGGGTTCTGGCACGAAGACCGCGGGAAGAGGTGGAGAGAAGGAGGGGGAGGCGGGAGGGGACAGGCCGATCCTCTCCTTGCCCATACTTGGTGTCCACCATCTCCTCCAGGCCCCCTGCCCCGGCCGTGCACCCATCTGGACCCTGGGGGGGAGCGTGGGGTCTGTGACAGCTGGGACGGTATAGGTACATTCGGCGAGCCTCTTGTACCCACGTGTACAACCCACCCAGCCCTCAAGTCTGCAGCCCACTGGCTGGGGTGAGGCTGATCCGAGGGCTCACAGGATTTGGGGGTACAGGGCAGCGGTCTGGAGGCAGGGCGCACACGGAATCACAGGCACGGAGCCCCCCGGGGAGGGCACACGGCCGTGCCAGGCCGAGGACACGAGACCCAGCTGCCCTTTGCTAGGGAGGCCTGTGTGCCTGGCACATCTCCTCTCCATCCACCCAGGAGGACAGCCTGGGCCCTGTCCACGCTGACTTCACTCCACGCCCGACCTCAGGGCCAGGTGGGAGACTGAGGCCAGGGACCGGCCCAGGATACGTGAGGTGGGCAGAGTCCAAGCAGTGGGGGTCTCCATCCTAGGCCAAACTCAGTCCTCCCCTGGGGTTCGCCCTGGGAATGAGACCCCTGAGATCCCGTCGGATCCCTATCAAACCCATACGAGGTGGGGCTGTTATATCTGGATGTCCCCAGACCGTACAGGCAAACACACGCACACACACACACACACACACACACACACACACACAGACACACACACACACTGACCACCCTGAAGCGGCTCAAGGGGAGTACACCCTGTAGGGGGGAGGTGACACCGGGGCAAGAAGAAGGGGACTGGAGGCAGCTCTGCCATGGGGCAGGGGCACCCAGTGTGCTGGCAGCACGACCAGGGCTCATACGTGGGGTGGGGAGACGTGCCAGCCTGGTGGCCAGTGGGGTCTCCAGGGTACCCAGGGGGCTGCCTGGGCTGGGCACATCCCCGGAGCACCCGGAGAAGATGGGGTCTGGGGTCCTGTGTCCACCACCAGCCTGGAGCTAGAAGGAGACACCCCCCTACTGGGAGGGGGCTACGGGACAGGCCTCAGCTTACTCCTGTGTAAATTGGGCTGCATAGACGTGGTGTCCCAAGGGTCCCACAGGCGTGTCTGCTGGCCCTGGACCTCCACCCCTGTCCCAAGATGCTCCTGGTCCTGGGAAAATGCTTTCTCCTCCCTCAAGGTCCTTCTGAGCGGAGGGCAGCCTGGGGGCTTGGAGGACCGAGGACCTGGGTGGGCAGCACGTGGCCGAGCAGCGGACCCTGGTGTGGGGACCGAGGTCAAGACCCTCCTTGTCGGAGCCCCGGGGCCTCATTAGGAAGGGCTTCCAGAGGTAGTGTCCTGGCTGGGGTGAGGAAGCCTTAGGAATGAACGGGGCACCGGGACGGGAGAGGTGGAACGGGGGACAAGGGAGGCTTCTGAAGATCTCACATCACCCCTGGAGCCCTCAGGTCCTGCCCCTGTGCCCCCCTAGGGTCAGGGAGGGCTGCTGCCTTGACTATATCCAAACAGAGGTGTGTGTTTTGTTTTCTGGTTTCCCTGCCTGGGACTGTCATGCTGGTGCTGACCATCAGGGGGCAGGCTGTACCCACTGTGCTCAGTGAAGCCTCTGGTGCGGGAAGGGACGCTCAGGGGTCAAGCTGGGCGTCCCTGCCTCCAACCCAACATGTACCTCTTACTAGTAGTCTGCATGTCCACAGCGTGAGCTGCTCAGAGGCAGGTAGGGACTCTGAGATCCTCTCTGGACGCATTCAGCTCCTGTGCCTCTCACCCTGAGCAGGGGCTGTTGGGCCCGGGGGCCAGAGTGAAAGGTCCCGTGAGGTCCCAGCCCTCCAGGAGCTCACAGCCCAGAGGGGGAGGTGCACAAGGCACAAGAGCGAATCCGTGTGAAAGGAAAGACCAACACTGTCGGGAAATGAAGCAGGGTGAAGGAGGGCGGCCAGGGGCCCCTGGCCTGTGAGACCTCCAGGGTGGCCCTGATGCTGGGACCCAGAAGGACAAGAGGAGCCAGTCCCGCACACGTCTGCAAGCAGTGTGCTGCGGGGACGAGCAAAGCTGCAGAGACTCGGAGGCACAGAGGGTTTGTCCGGAGAGGAGCTGAGGAGGAGCCAGTGTGGCCGGAGAGAGCTCGGGAGGGAGGAGGGCGGGCCCTGCCCCCAGCCTGGAGGATGGGCTGTTGTCTGTGCTGGGGGACGCATTCACCTTACTTGGACCACCTCACACTTTCTGTACCAGTCTCCCGGCTCGGCTCGGCTGGGAGCCTCAGCCCCACTGTCACCCAGGAGGCCAGGGCTGCAGCCTCAGCTGAGGCTCGACTGGGGCAGGGTACGCCTCCAAGACCACGACTGGGCACGTGCTCTTGGCAGGATTCGGGTGGGACTGGGGGGTCTCAGGCCTTCTGTGTCTCAGCCCGGAGCCTCTGCAGGTTCTTGGCACCGGGCCCCCTGTGGCAGCTTATATTATGTGCTGTGACCTCCGCCTGAGATCCTGGAGGAGGCCCGGGAATGTCTCCCAGGAAGGAGGGGCTACGTGGTCGAGCAGGTCTTAGAACCCTGGAAGGAGCAGGAAGACAGGGCTCCCCAGACCTTACTCTCCAAGGGCAGGTGGGGGCAGGGCCTCTAGCCCAGTGAGTGCATGCACCTCCCTTTTCTTACCGGAGGGCAGAACCTTCTGTCTGGAGCAAGGGCCGGCGTTTTCCCGGGAGCCCAGCAGACGGCTCTGGAAAGCTCAGGGTAGACCCAGACATCCATGTCAGGCCCCGCGGGGCCTCGGTACCGGGACCGGGCGACCTCAGGGACGTGTCTCTGTGGACAGATGCCAGGTCTCAGGCCACCTGCCACGGGCTCTGCCCTCGAAGTTCTGGGTGACGTCGGACAAAACCTCAGTGTTCCCTGCTATCAAAAGAAGCGATGGGTTCCTCATGGGCTCGTCAAGCTGTGCTTCTGGGATTGGGGGTCGGGCCTCTAGGGGGCCGTGGACATTCGGGGAGTCCACGTTTCATCCCGGTGTCACCCTGAGCAGCTCTGTCCTGTGTTTGCCACACAAGGCTTCTGCCTTAAGTACCGTCGGGACAGCATACACCCGCCCCCATATAGGTGATGTTTAAAACCGTGAGGGCAGGTGAGCGCTGGGCCTAGCCTGTCCCTCCGGGTCCCTGTTCCTCTGTTCCGTGTTGTCCTGTGTGCTCAGGGGGCACCAGTGGGTATGCAGTCTGGTTGCTCAGTCTATAGGAGTCCAGCTGAAGCTACAGGTCATTCTTTTACCAATTCCCATCGTCCCGCACTCGCTAAGGCCTGGCCTCCACCCACAGCCCCCATCCTGTCCCTGAACCCACACGGTCATGGGGAGCAAATCTGCAAGCTCTTCTGAGACCAGCAGGCCGGGACCGGAGGAGTAGACCCAGGGAGAGGATAGGGCTCCCCCTGCATCCGGCAGAGGAGCTGAGGGTGGGGCAAGGGGCCCAGACCCACATGTGAACGAGGGCATGTTCGGAGGGCCCTGTGTGCCCAGCAGGCTCACCCTGGGCTGGAGAGAAGGCCTTGCACTTTGGAGAAGGCTGGGAGGGACGAAGGTCCAGCCTCCCTCATCCACTGTGGGGGTTGGGGCCGCCTTGCCGTTCAGGCTCCACAGGCTGGGACCTGGGGCAGGTGGTCTGGAACTTCTGGACTCGTGCCTCCTTGTAGGGACATGTGCAGCGGCCTCCCTCGCAGACCGCCAGAGGGGACAGAGCGCAGGAAGATTCAGACCCTGCAAAGGAAGATGCCACGTGGGGGACCCCGTAGGGTCATGCTCACTGAAGAGGTCATGGTGCTCAGCACACAGCAGGACCTGAGTTCCCCGGCTAAATCAGGGAAGGAGGGAGGGAGTGAAACCACAGTAGCAGGGTCCACACCAGGTCAGGTCAGAGGGTGTCACAGCTCGGGCCCTGGAAGGGGGCACGGGACACGTCCGTCTGTCCCTCCAACACTGACCTTCCTCCACATGGGCCCTGCTGACCTCCTGGATCATGTCTACATCCTCTGCAAACAACGCTGAGTGTTCTCAGAAGGGGGAGAGCAGGCAGGGGCCAAGGACGGGCTTCCGGAATCCTGTGCCCTGGGGGACTCTGGGACAGCCTTCCAGGTGGCCCTTTGTGTCCTGCAGGCACCAGGCCACGATTCCACCTCATCTCTCAGGGAATGCACCAACCCATCTAGAAGGCCGTTACGTCCCCATGTCACAGATGGGGACACCGAGGCTAATAGCACAGCCTGAGTCACTAGACGAGCTGGGTCAGGAAGCCCATCTCCCTGACTTTGGATTGTTCTACAGCAGGCGTGAATCTTGGCGTCCTGGGGCTCGTGTCCCTCCTCCTGGGGGATCCCACCACCCACCGAGGGCCCCCTCACCCACTGAACTCAGGGGAGCAGAGCTGACCAACCTGCCTGGGGCCCCACATGGGGCTGGGGAAGGGCCGATCCCGGGCTCTGGGGACTCTCCCAGTACTGAGCCAGCCGGTCCCCTGCAGGACTAGGACTTCTCGCTGGGGATCGGCTGGGGCCTCGCCTTCCTCACATTGTCACCTGGGCTGCCGGTCCCTAGACCAGAAACCTGCCCATCTGAAGGCGACCACCGCTGCCTCCCTCGGGTCTCACTTACCCGAGTCCCTCCCCGGGATGCCCCGCATCTCTGACACCTGCTCCTGTGGGGGTCGCCTCCCCTTGGACTGGGACGGGTCTGGCCTCCATCCCGGGAAACGCACTGCCTTTGGCGCATTATTTGACCCAGAGGCCTGTGAACCTTCTGGCCCTGGGTCGTGAGGGATGCTCTCCCCTCTGTGGTGTGACCGTCCGGCCTTCTGCATCTCCGGTTTCTGTTTGGGCCACGGGAGGACCAGCCGTGTCCTCTCTGGCGTCAGGCTGTGGTGTCACGGCACAAACAGGGGTCTCCACCCCGAGACCATTGTCACCGAAGGGGACTCCTTTTTCCCACCTAATCTTTAATCCATTGTGATTTCAATATCAAAGGAGAAAAAGTCTATTTCAAAGGACCACAAAGTACAAAAATGAATCTGTCCCATTTGAAAAGTCGGTGCAGACGCAAAGGTATCTCTTACAAGATTTCACTTGAAGGAAACCTCCAGACTAGGTAACGGAACATGGAGAGAAAGCAGACTGGGGGTTCCCAGGGGCTGGCGGGGGCACGAAAGGGGAGTGAGGGCTCTGGGTACACGGTGACCCTTGGGGATCGAGATATTCTGCAGCAAAATTCTGTGGCGGGGTTCACAGCGTTGTGAACGTACCCAGGGCTCAGGAATTGCACAACGTAAAATAAATATAACATTTTATTGAAGATTAATATAGATTATAACTAATGAACAAATAACATAACAGCTAAGAAATAGAAGAGAAAAAGGATAAGGGAGAAGAGGAAGAGACATTTTGGTGGGGGGTCGGGGTCAGGGATTGGAGAATAAATTTGAAATAAAATATAATAAACAAAAAATAAAATAAGATAAAAAAAAGCAGCCTGTATAGGTCTTCAACCCCTTGATTTTTGGCCGACATCCATATGGGATCAGGGGCAGTGGCAGGGGCGGGGAGAAGGGCGATGCCAGGAGCAGTGTTGGGAGTGAAAGCGGGAACAGTGGAACCAGCAGGAGCAGGACCCAGCTGACTCTGCTCAGGTGCCCGCTGTCCCGCACAGGTCCCAGGTCACCTGCTGGCTCCCGGGCCCCTGCAGGAGTCGCTCCAGATACCACGCCTGCCTACAGATACGCCCAGGCCCCTGATGCCTTTGGGCCGGGCTCTGGAGTCGACCCGGCTTTTGCTCCCGCACCGGACTCTTGAGAAGGAAACAGAGTGATGGTTGCAGTGCTCCAAGGCCTCAGGGTGAGAGGAGGGAAGGTCCCCCACCCCACCCAGCGCCGGCCTCTCCAGGGGCCTTTGCAGAGACACAACTCACCCCAGAGCCTCCCCGAGAAGCCGCGGCCAGGAACCCACACCAGGACCTCTGCCCCCCTGCAGTCTGCAGCCCGGGGCTCTCAGTACGCTCCTGGCCCCACACCAGCCCCCGGGGGCTCCTCCCAGGGTGGCCCAGCACCACCCGGGCCCCGTGCACCCCCATCGCCCACCCCCAGCCTTCTCACCCTCGGGCTCTGACTCCGTGGACTCCAAGTACTGGTCCCAGGACTGGTGAACGAAGACCTTACGGCGGGGCCGGGGCGCTGGAGGAGGCCTTCCCAGGCCAACTCCAGGCCCTGCTTCCCCAAACCTCAGTGCGGCCACTCTCTCCACGGGTCCAGGGTGGCCCTCCTGGGAGACGGGGCACAGGCACAACTCTGTAGGGCGGGTGAATCCAGATTCCGCCAATCGTTTCCCGATTTCATCGGTTGATTTCTGTAAAGACAGTGACCCGCGGACGGCCCGGAGACATCACAGCCCCGCCCGGCCACCTCAGCGTCCTTCCACCCTCTCCCCCTGCAGCTCTCAGATCGGACACAGACCTGAGTGTGCACAGACCTGCACCCAGAGCACAGTGACATCCACCTACAGGGCTCGGGATGAACGTTGGGGACAAGAGGGCCACCCCAGCACACCCTGTCCCTCCTAGCCAGCCTTGACCTGGGGTGTGAGCATGACCCACCCACCAGGCATCTGACCCCTTCATCAGCCTGCACCTGCTCAGGTGGGCCCTCCACACACGACCCCTCCTTACACACACACACACACACACACACACACACACACACGGGAGGGGACGTGGGGCCGCACAGGTCAGATGAGAGTGGTGTCGGGCTGGACTGGAATCTCGGGGTCTCCTGTGTTACCTTTGGGTCCCTGCGAGCTAGAGACCTGAGGCGTCCTGTGGATGACCTGACCCAATGTCTCCACGGTCTAGAAGCGTCGCGGCCACGGGCTCCCCCGAGCCGGCAGCCGCGGGACAAGGGCACACAACAGGAGAACATGTTCGTCAGGGAAGGTGTCCCAACGAATGAGCCCAGTCGGGCGCTGTCTCCAGAACGTGGGTGCCTGGTGACCCGGGTTCCGAGTTCTGTTGGGGTCTGTTACCAGGGAGGTGAGGTCACTTCCTGGGGTCCCCTTACCCGGCTTCCTGCTCCTACAAGAGCCCCTCCCACCCCATGCCCTGTCCCTACAGTGACACCAACACAGCCCAGACACGACCCCGCAAGGCCTGGTGCAGCCGGTGCCGTGGCTTTGGGGCCACAGAGCTTGGTTCAGACCTTGGTCTTCGCCCTGACCAGTGCTGGGACCCTGCATTGTGACTCCCCGGGCCCCCGGTCACCCGTCTGCACAGAGGGGTCCTTCTGGCATCTACTCGTAGGGGTACATTCAGGGATCCACCCGTAGACACGTCCCGTGCCTGCTCTCCCATGAGGCTCGTGGGCAAACGTGGCCGTGGAAGGACGAGGAAGGGGTGGGCCTGGCACGGAACACACTCACGCGGGGCTGGGTCCTCTCCGGGTCCAGGCACAGCCACCCCTCCTGCCTGGGTCCCAGGCCCAGGGAAGGTGGAGGTGAACTCGTTCAGACCCTGTGCCCACCAGACACGCATGCCACGGGCTCCATTACATTTGGACTCGGGTCTCAGTGCCTGGTCTGGGCTTACGTGCTGGGCGGTCCCCACTGTGGCTCCCAGCCTTCCCGATTTCTGTTCCTACGTGCCTCTGTCAACCCCCCCGCACCCCGGGTGGACGGTCCATGTGACCGGGTTCTAAGGGCTAGAATATGATGACCGGGTGTCATTTCTGAGCCGATTCATGGAATTTCTGGTTTCCTCTCTCGTGGGTCCATTCTCTGTCCTGCCTCGGACTCTGTCTCTCTCTTTGTGTCTCATAGGCGCAGGTCCTGTGGGCTCCAGGGTCCAGGGGACAGCCCTCAGAAGCCTCCCTTGTGGCCCGTGTCCCTCCCCTGGCCCGGTGCTCAGGTCCCTCACGAGGCCTGCTCTCCCCAGCCAGGACTCTGCCTGGGGAACCACTTCCTAATGAGGACCCGAGGCTCCAACAAGAAGGCTCTTGACCTCGGTGTCCACACCAGGGTCCACTGCTTGGCCACGTGCTGCAAACCCAGGTCCTCGGTCCTCCAGGCCCCCAGGCTTCCCTCCGCTCCAAAGGACCTTGAGGGAGTAGGAAGCATTTTCCCAGGAGGGGAGAACAGAGGGCCAGGGATGAAGATCCCAGGACACAGACTCATCTACGAGCCTGTGGGACCCTTGGGACACTGTCGACGCAGCCCAGTTTAGGAGGAGGAAGCTGAGTCCTTCTGTGCCGTAGCCCCATCCACACTTCCTAGTTCCATGGGCTCAGCGTCGTGGACACAGGACCCCAGACCCCGTTCTACCCTAGTTCCTGTCAATCCCCCCGGACACTTGTGGACCCCCTGACCCTCAGCCGGCACATATCCCCTCCCTATGTGGTGGGTCCCGGGCTATTGCCAGGAATCCTGATGTCCCTGCCCCATGGCCCCACTGCCTCCAGCCTTTCTCTTCTTTCCCCGTATTACCCACCCCCTCCCAGTGTAGACTCCCCTCTGATCTCCAGTTGGACAGTCAGAATATGTGTGTGTGTGTGTGTGTGTGTGTGTGTGTGTGTGTGTGTGCACGCGCCTTTCTGGAGATGCCCAGAGGTCACAGCCTCACACGGATGGGGTGCATAGGGACCCCTGAGCATCTCAGGGGCTCTCATTCCCAGGGAGAACCCCATGTGGGGGTAGAGGCTGGCCTAGGATTGGAGACCAGCCCTGCTCCTTGGACCCTGCACACCTCACTTGTCCAGGCCAGTCCTTGCCTCTCCTGACCTCAGTGTCCCCCCTGTCCCTGAGGGTCAGACGGGGAAGTGCATCAGCGTGGCCGGGGCCCAGGCTCGCCCGCGGGGGTAGGTGGATGGGAGGTGCCCCGGGTACACAGGCCTCCCTCTCCAGGGTCAGCCGCGTCTGTGTCATGGCCAGGTATGCCCAGGGACCGGCACTCAGCACCCGTGGATGATCCAGAGGTGACGCTGACGTGCATGAATCCAATCGCTCCCCACCTGGCTGGTCCCCCATGTTCCCACCTCTGACAACTACTCTGGAACCCCAACCTTCCTGAGCCCCAGAACCATGCCCTCCCCATCCAGGCAAGCCTCAGGGTGCGAGGCCAGGTGGGTTGGACATCTGGGGACACGACAACCAGTAACTACACCCATCCCACCCAGCTGGCCTGGACCGCAGAATCCACCCCGGGGTTCAGGTGCTTGGACCCTGGGGCATGGCTGGGCCAGGGCTCCTGGAGGCAGCAGTGGAGGCCGACTCAGGGCAGGGAGAAGTCGGTCCTCCCCTTGCCCTTCTCCTTTCCTCCTTCCGCCTTGTCTTCCTGGCAGGACCTTGGACAGAGGTCCGGCCTGTCTGTGCCTGGCTGCAGCCCTGGGCGGAGTCAGAGGGTGGGAAGAGGCCCCTGGAGGCCAGTGGGCACCTCCAGGAAAACCAAGTGTCAGGGGGCTACTTGAACTGGCCATCCCCCGGGCACTCAGTGATTTCAGCCCTTTGTATACATGAGCCGTGACCCCGGGACCAGGTCCCGGCCTCTTCCTCACCCCAAGAGGCCTCATCCTCCCCAGCCAAGGCCCGTGGGTGGCCGGCCCTCCCTCCAGCCCCAAGAGGTCCAGCTGCTCCACAGGCTCTACATCTTTCGCGGCTGGAGCCCGAGCAGCCATCAGGGGCCTGGATCCGGGCCCTGGAGCCCCTCGGGGAGGACAGGTGAGACCGGGCAGGAGCCAGGAGAGGGCCAAGTGGAGGCTCCTTGAGGTCATGGCCTCCTGCTCAGCCCAGACCCAGGTGTGTGCCGACCCCTAGGGCACCTGGACCCCAGCTGCCGGGCAGGCTCGGGGACAGAGACCACAATGTGGCTCCTGGTAGCTCCCAGGTGTCCCTGTGTCCTGTAGTGAGACCTGTCCTACCAGCTGGACTCCCTCCTGGTCGGCCAGCAATATCTGTGGCCAAAAGGAACAGGCCACCGTCAAGTTCTGGGAAGAATGAGCGGCCAGGCACAAGGGGAAGGGTCACCCTTGACTCGGGGGGTCCCTGCCCGGGCTGACCGGGGCTCCGGAGGTGGTATTCCAGCTCTCTGCTGACCAGCCCTGTGCCCAGAAACACCTGCCTCCCTTCTCTGGGCCTCACTCTCCTGCTCTGTGACATGGGTGATGCAGAGCAATCACTCCCATGGCAGGAATAAGGCAGGTACCGGTGACAGATGGAGCACCCGTACAGGGCCCGGATCGCAGACCGCAGTGGGGAAGGGGAGAGGGGACGCCAGTGAGGCCCCACCCCCAAAGCCATCCAGCCTTTCTATCCAGCCACCAGGGCCTGGCATGGCCCCAGAGGCGGCGGCCGACCAGACTCCTGACACAGGTCACTGTGGCCTCTTTCTCAGCAGTGGGGACCCGGGGGCGGGGACACCGAGGGTGCAGGGGTGCTCGGGGCAGCTCCTCCCTTGGAGGGAAAGAGAACAATGGAGACAGAGAACAATGGAGACGTTCTCTGGGGTCCCCCCAGGCCAGGAGAAATGGGAGGAGCGCTCCCCCAGCCCAGAGAGCTCTTCCCCATTACTGTTTCCCTGGCGGGGGGAGGGGGTCAGCGGGTTATACTGGCTGTAGACAGTGACTTTGCACTTGAATGTGTGAGCCCCCAAATTCACCATGTACACTGAAAGGCAGTTTCACTGAAAACCCAGCAGGAACTTGCTTCGGCAACTTGTGAGTCTCAATTTGGAGCCCGGTCCCCGCCAGGGTCCCCAGGGCCCGTGCTGTCCTCCTAGTCCTTCCCAGAGACCCCAGGGCCCGCGCTGTCCTCCCATTCACCCCCAGAGGCCCCAGGGCCCAGGCTGTCCTCCCGGTTCTTCCACGGGACCCCAGGGCCCGGGATGCCCTCCCGGTCCCTCCTGGAGACCCCAACGCCCAGGCTGTCCTCCCGGTCCCCCCCAGGGACCCCAGGGCCTGGACTGTCCTCCCGGTCCTCCCCGGAGACTCCTGGGCCCGGGATGTCCTCCTGGTCCCCCCCCCCCCCCAGAGACCCCAGGACCCAGGCTGTCCTCCCGGTCCTTCCCAGAGACATCAGGCGTCAGCTTAGCCTCAGCCTCCACACGCCCCAGGGCACATTGGCGCTCATGAGCTCTGTCTCTCAGGGTCCGCAAGTACAGCTCCTCACTGCCCCTGTCCCCCCAGCCGGCGGACGCCACCGCATCACCGGTGCCGGCCTGGACGTGAGGATCAGCAGCTTGGACGAGAGCATCCGCCGAGCTGGCAGGGGGAACGTCCCTTGGTCCCCTCTCCGAGACCACCGAGGTACAGACCTCACTTGAACAACTCCTCTGACAGGAGACCATCTCTGGACCTGCCGGGGAATCCAGCCCCGGGAGAAGGCGACGACCTGCTCTGCTCTACAGAGGAGGAGACTGAGGCAACATCGTCCTCCCAGGCCGGTGCCTGGGAATCCATGCTTGCCTGGGGGCAAATACCAAGCCCGCGAGCTCCCTCCACATCTAGGATGCTGTGGCTCTGACGACACTGCCTGGTCACGTCCCCTGAGCCTGGCAAGCTGTGGTTACCCCCGTTCCTTACCTGACGTCCGAGTCCCGAGTGAACTGGGCCAGATGCCCTCCCCAGGGTGTTCCCCTCCCTCCTCCCTAGTGTTTTCCCCTCCCAGGGAGCCCACCATCCCTGCCCTCGAGGCCCCTGCTACCACCGCCCCGCACCATGGGTCCCATCCAGAGCACCCTCATCTCTAAGGCTGGCTTCAGAGGTCACCTCCTCGGGGTCCTGCGAAAGCCCACGCTTCGGGTCAGAGCGACCCGGGTTCACACTCACAGCGGGGCCACGTCAGAGTCCTGTGACACGCAAGCTCTATGCCAGCTTCTGGGACCTCGGTGCTCTTTTTTGAAGATGGGGTCGGCGGCTCCCACCTCCGGTGGATGTGTGGGGGATGAAAGCAAGGAGGTGAAGGTGTCCGAAGTGGGGGAGCTTGTGGGGGGAGGGGGTCTCGGGAAGGCACGGGGAGGGGATGGGAGGAGGGAAAGGCGGCCTGACCTCTCCCTGCCCAGACTGGTGTCCACCTCCCCCTCCCCCTGCTCAGCCAGACGCCCGAATGAACAGTGGAGTGGAGTGTGGGGGCCAGGTCAGCAGGGTGGGGGTCTGTGTCGCTTCCCTCTTGCCCCCGTGTCTCCATACCCGCTGCGTCCAGCTGCCCTGCCTGGGTGGAGTGGCTATGGCCCCAGGCCTAAGAGGATATGAGGGTCACTGAGCGGGCGGTGGAGATTGGATACGTGCGACCCCATGTGTCGTGGACTATTGCCACGAGGTGGTCCCGTGTGCGCACTCCCATTGTCCGGTGCACCTGCGGAGGCTCCACCTGCCTGGACCTTTGGTGGGAGCACCTCCCCGCCCACAAGGCTCCCGCGCCACATCCTACCCGAAGGTGGGAGCCAGGGTCCACTCTAGCCAGACTGGTGAAGCTCCTCCTCCAAGCGCGCATGGAACAGTCGGGGAACTGAAGCCAGGAGAGGCAGGGACTGGCCGGGGACCCACCAGGTGAGCAGAGCCTAGAGGGGCTGGGGGAGGTTTCGGGCTCCTAGGCCAGGGCTTCACTTTCCTGTGGGGCTTTCGAGGGAATGAGAGCCTCTAAGATCCTGGAGGACCACCGAACCCATCCCGTGTGGGGTCCTTTCCTCTGGGCATCCCCAAGTGGGCACAGGTCCACGCAATTGCATGGAAACACAGTCCCCAGCCCCCCAGTAATTAACCACCGGCGTGGGGGTCAAAGGATGAGTGGAACCTGGAGGTGACAGGGGTTGGGGGAGAAAAGAGGTGTGGGGCGGGGACATTGTCTCCAGGGAACATGCCCAAGAGGGGAGCCAAGCCAAGCGATGGTCAGGGGATCCCCAAATGCCCCCGTGTGTATCACAGGCACCCCCATTCTGGAGAAGCAACCCACTCAGCTCCTGTGGTTGGAGACCTTCAAATGCGCAACGTGTTCTCATGCTATGTCCTGATATCTCGAGGCTGTGGTCTCAGGAAAGCCCACAGGGAGAGCCTTTTCCCACTTGCAGAAGGTGGGTCCGGTCTCACCCCCGAAGCCTCTGGTCACGAGCCCGGAGGGACGCAAAGGTGACACCGGGAGGCCCAGGACTGGCCGGTCTAGCCTGACACGGCCCTGATCCGACTGGTGAGTTGCACGAGCCTCCCTGTGTCTGTGAGTGTGTGTGAGGCTGTGTGTGTTTGTAAGGATGGGACGTGGGGGGAAGCCACCCAGAGCAGGAGCAGGCTGATGGGAGGGTCATGTCCACACCCCAGGTCAAGGGTGACTGGGAGGGACAGGGTGAGTTGTGTAGAGCTACAGGACACAGGGACACATTCTGGCGTCCGTCCCCGAGCCCGGCCGGAAGCTGGGGTCCAGGTGCGCTAGGGGTCGGCACACACCAGGGTCTGGGCTGAGCAGGAGGCCATGACTTCAAAGAGACTCCACTCTGCCCTCTCCTGTGTTCCGTGCCAGGCGCACCCCTTCCTCGTCCTTCCACGGCCACGTGTATCCACAAGCCTCACGGGATAGCAGGCATGGGACGTGTCTACAGGTGGCTCCCTGATGGCGCCCCTACAAGTAGATGCCACAAGGACCCCACTGTGCAGATGGGGAGACTGGGGGGCCCCAGGAGGCACGGATCTGTGCGGGGTCCCAGCACTGGTCAGGAGGAAAACCCACGTCTGAACCCAGCTCTGTGGCCCCAAAGCCGTGGCACCGGCCGCACCAGGCCTCGCGGGGACGTGTCTGGGCTGTGTTGGTGTCACTGTAGGGACAGGGCATGGGGTGGAGGGGAGCCCTTTGCAGCCTGGGAGGGGCTCTTGTAGGAGCAGGAAGCCGGGTAAGGGGACCCCAGTAAGTGACCTCACCTCCCTGGTCACAGAGCCTAATTGAACTCAGAACCCGAGTCACCAGGCACCCACATTCTGGGTCCTCGGTGTCTCTGCGGGCAGGGGTGGAGTCTGGAGCGACTCCTGCAGGGGCTGGAGAGCCAGCAGGTGACCTGGTACCTGTGCTGGGACAGCGGGCACCTGAACAGAGTCACCTGGGTCCTGCTTCTGCTCCCGACACCGTTCCTGCCACCGCCCTTGTTCCCGTATGGATTCCGGCCACAAATCAAGGGCTCAAAGGCCTTCGAGAGGTGTTTATTGTATTTCTAATTGTTGCTCCAGTCCCAGTCCCCGACCCCTCCACCAGAATGACTCTTCCTCTTCTCCCTTATCCTTTCTCTCCTCTACTTTTTAGCTGGTACATTATTTGTTCATGGTATGTTTAAAATCCACATTAATCTTCAATAAAAATTTATTTACTTTACGTTGTGCAATTCCTGAGTACCGGGTATGCTCACGATGCTGTGAACCACGGCACAGAATTTTGCTGCAGAATATCTCGGTCCCCAAGGGTCACCGTGTACCCGGAGCCCTCACTCCCCATTCGTGCCCCCTCAAGCCCCTGGGCACCCCCAGTCCGTTTTCTCTCCGTGTTCCGTTACCTACTCTGGAGGTTTCCTTCAAGTGGAATCTTGCCAGAGTTACCTTTGGGTCCGCACCGACTTTTCAGACGGGACAGATTCATTTTTGTACTTTGTGGCCGTTTGAAATAGACTTTTTCTCGTTTGATATTGAAATCACAATGGACTAAGGATTAGGTGGGAATATGGAGGCCCCTTCGGTGACAATGGGCACGGTCTCGTGGTGGAGACCCCTGTGCGTGCTGTGACACCACAGCCTGAAGCCAGACAGGACACAGCTGGTCCTCCCGTGGCCCAAACAGAAACCGGGAGATGCAGAAGGCTGGACGGTCACACCACAGTGGGGAGAGCATCCCTCATGACCCAGGGCCTGAATGGTTCACAGGCCTCTGGGCCAAATAATGCTCCATATCAGTGCGTTCCCCGGGATGGAGGCCAGACCCGTCCCAGTCCAAGGGGAGGCGACCCCCGTGGGTGCAGGCATCAGAGATGCGGGACGACCCGGGGAGGGACTCGGGTAAATGAGACCCGAGGGAGGCAGCGCTGGTCATCTTCAGACGGGCAGGTTTCTGGTCTGGGGACTGGCAGCCTAGGTGTCCACGTGAGGAAGCAGAGGCCCCAGCCGATCCCCAGCGAGAAGTCCTTGTCCTGCAGGGGACCAGCTGGCCTAATACTGGGAGAGCCCCCAGAGCCCGGAGTCGGCCCTTCGCCAACCCCAGGTGGGGCCCCAGGCAGGTTGGTCAGCTCTGCTCCCCTGAGTTCGGGGGGGGCCCTCGGCAGGTGGTGGGGTTCTCAGGAAGAAGGACCCCTCGCCCCAGGACGCCAAGATGCACGCCTGCGGCTGGGACAATCCAAAGTCAAGAGATGGGCTTCCTGACCCAGGTCGTCTTACTAGTGACCCAGGCTGTGCTATTAGCCTCGGTGTCCCCATCTGTGACATGGGGACGTAACGGGCCTTCTAGATGGGTTGGCGCATTCCCTGAGAGATGAGGTGGAATCGTGGCCTGGTGCCTGGAGGACATAAAGGGCCACCTGGAAGGCTGTCCCAGAGTCCCCCGGGGCACAAGATTCCGGTAGCCCCTCTTTGGCCCATGCCTGCTGTCCCCCTTCTGGGAACACGCAGCGTTGGTTGCGAAGGAGGTGGAGACGATCCAGGTCAACAGGTCCCACGTGGAGGAAAGTCAGCGCTGGAGGGACAGAAGGACGTGTCCTGTGTCCCCTTCCAAGGCCTGAGTTGTGACGCCCTATGACCGGACCTCTGACCTGACCTGGTGTGGACCCCGCTTCTATGGTTCCCCTCCCTCCCTCCTTCCCTCCCTCCTTCCCTGATTCAGCCGGGGATCTCAGGTCCCTGCTGTGTGCTGAGCACCATAACCTCGTGCTGAGCACGACCCTACGGGGTCCCCCACGTGACCTCTTCCTTTGCAGGGTCTGAATCTTCCTGCGCTGTGTCCCCTCTGGCGAGTCTGGGAGGGAGGCCTCTGCACATGTGGCTGCAAGGAAGCATGAGTCCAGAAGGTCCAGACCACCTGCCCAAGGTCCCAGCCTGTGGAGCCTGAACGGCAAGGCGGCCCCAACCCCCACAGTGGATGCGGGAGGCTGGACCTTTATCCCTCCCAGCCTTCTCCAAAGTGCAAGGCCTTCTCTGCAGCCCAGGGTGAGCCTGCTGGGCACACAGGGCCCTCCGAACATGCCCTCCTTCACATCTGGGTCTGGGCCCCTTGCCCCACCCTCAGCTCCTCTGCCGGATGCAGGGGGAGCCCTCTCCTCTCCCTGGGTCTGCTCCTGGGGTCCCGACCTGCTGGTCTCAGAAGAGCTTGCAGATTTGCTCCCCGTGACCGGCGTGGGATCAGGGACAGGATGGGAGCTGTGGGTGGAGGCCAGGCCTTAGCGAGTGCGGGACGATGGGATTTGGTAAAAGAATGACCTGCAGGTTCAGCTGGACTCCTGTAGACTGAGCAACCAGACTGCATACCCACTGGTCCCCCCTGAGCGCACAGGACAACAAGGAACAGAGGAGCAGGGACCCGGAGGGACTGGCTAGGCCCAGCGCTCACGTGCCCTTACGGTTTTAAACCTCACCTATATGGGGGTGGGCGTATGCTGTCCCGACGGTACCTAAGGCAGAAGCCCTGTGTGGCAAACACAGGACAGAGCTGCTCAGGGTGACATCGGGAGGAGGCGTGGACTCCCTGAACGTCCACGGCCCCTAGAAGCCCGACCCCCAATCCCAGAAGCACAGCTTGACGAGCTCATGAGGAACCCATCGCTTCTTTTTATAGCAGGGAACACTGAGGTTTTGTCCAAGGTCACCCAGAACTTGGAGGGCAGAGCCCGTGGCAGGTGGCCTGAGACCTGGCATCTGTCCACAGAGACACGTCTCCTGTTGTCGCCCGGTCCCGGTACCGAGGCCCCGCGGGGCCTGACATGGATGTCTGGGTCTACCCTGAGCTTTCCAGAGCCGTCTGCGGGGCTCCCGGGAAAACGCCGGCCCTTGCTCCAGACAGAAGGTTCTGCCCTCCGGTAAGAAAAGGGAGGTGCATGCACTCACTGGGCTAGAGGCCCTGCCCCCACCTGCCCTTGGAGAGTAAGGTCTGGGGAGCCCTGTCTTCCTGCTTCTTCCAGGGTTCTAAGACCTGCTCGACCACGTAGCCCCTCCTTCCTGGGAGACATTCCCGGGCCTCCTCCGGGATCTCAGGCGGAGGTCACAGCAAGGGATCGAGCGGAAGGATCTGGGCGGTAGGGAGGTTGAAGACGGAGTCTGGAGGCCAGGGCTCACGGTCCGGCTTGGCCGCTAACCAGAAAAGGATCCCTAGCCATTCCCCCGGGGGTGCCGCCCCATCCCCTTGGTGACGTCAACCCCTCTCCTGGAGTTACCAGTGGGGAGACCGACCACCAGGAAGTTCTTCCTCATCTACCCGGAAGAGTCGAGACCACGTTCACGGACAAATCGAGCGGCGTGTTTCCCTACACACCCATTTGACAGATGGGAAATCTAAGGACAGGCCAAGGGAACGGAGGCTTGCTTCTCCGGGGTAGCTGGGCATAGCCCCTCCACCGCGGGCCTCACTTGGCTTGATCCTAAGCTGCTGGACGAGCCCGCTGATCCCAGCGAGACCACATGGCTGTCACCAGAATTGCTCAGTGAACCCCTCCCTGCCCCAGTCAGCTCCATGCGAGCAGGAACTAGGTTGGCTCATTGCTCTGAGTCCAAGTCCCCAGAACCTTCCCGCAATGTAGTGGACGTTTACCTTTCTCGAATAAGCAGGTGACTTGATATGCGTAAGGTGCTGTCATTGACAGAAACCGCTTCTGTCCTTGTTCCTTTGTGGATGCGTCCATGCCTGCCCTCAGCACCCTGTCTGCTCCCCGCTGTGTGCACGCACCTGGAATCCAAAAGCGAGCCCCAGACCCCACCCAGGAGGTGGTACGGCCTCTCCCCCGCAGCCAGCAAGGGGGAGCGCCCTCCCATGACCCTCCTCACCCTAAGAAGACACGTAAGCCATATTCACCAAGGTTTTTAACCACGGTACACACACACACACACACACACACACACACACACACACAGACACACACACACACACATAGAGCGAAGGGTGGGGGCCCTGGAGGACCCGCACACGTATGTCTCCGGCACCTCCCGCCGCCCCTGTGCTTTTGTGGGTTTGCTCTGGTTCCCTCGGATCCTCCTCCGGGCTCCCTTGAAGGCGTCAGGTCTCCGCCCGAGTCCCTGGGTCACCCACTCACCTCTCCTGTAAGGAAGACGTGCACATGCACACCCTGCATTTCTCTCATCTTGCTCTCGCCTCCCAGACTTCGGTCGTTAGATTTGGGAATCGAGAACACCCCTTGTGTCTTCCTTCACCTGTCCTTCCACCCAGCGCTTCCCAGGCCGTCCCTGAGGCGGTCCTCGGGCTGGATTCGTCTTCTGGGAGGTAGGGGTCAGCGGACAGAGGGCAGACGGTGCCGGTGGGGGCAGGAGAGGGCCGTGGTCCACACGCCGAGTGCCGGCTTGTCTGCCAGGGCCCCCGGGCTGGGTGAGCCCCACCAGCTCTCCTCTTTCTTACCGGGAGGCATCCTTGTCCTGAACGGGCACCAGGGAACCTGAGTGAAGAGACCACTTTGCTTTGAGACGAGGGGCGGAGTGGCAATGGCTGCAGAGGACGTTGGCCTTGGATGGGGAAAGCGAGGCCGGCCACGCACCGCTGTCCCGTTCAGGTCCCCTCTGCCACCTGAGTGCACCTGCAGCCTGAGGGGCTGGTTCCCAGCAGGCTGGCAGCTTCCCCCTGGAGCCCTCGGTCCCTCCTCTCTGCCTGAGGACTCTCTCCCGGAGACGGGATCCCGTCACAGCTGTCTCTGGGGACCTCTGCTTCCTCACCTTGTCACCTGGGCGGCCGGTCCCCAGACCAGAAACCTGCCCGTCTGAAGAGACCACCGCTGCCTCCCTCGGGTCTCACTTGCCCGAGTCCCTCCCCGGGACGCCCCGCATCTCTGATGCCTGCTCCCGTGGGGGCCGCCTCCCTTGGACTGGGACGGGTCTGGCCTCCATCCCGGGGAATGCACTGGCTTTGGTGCAAAATTTGGCCCAGAGGCCTGTGAACCGTTCTGGCCCTGGGTCGTGAGGGATGCTCTCCCCTCTGTGGTGTGACCGTCCGGCCTTCTGTATCTCCCGGTTTCTGTTTGGGCCACGGGAGGACCAGCCCTGTCGTGGCTGGCGTCAGACTGTGGCGTCACAGCATGCACAGGGGTCTCTATCTGTGACACGTGCCCTCTTTTACTGACACAGCCTCTTGTATCCTTCTGACATCCCCTCCCCTCCCCCGTGGAAGGCCCGTGGGACCATTTCTGAGGGAGAGAATATAACGATGGGTGTCGCTTCCAAGGTGGCTCATGAAAGCCTGTGGTGTCTCCGCATTCCTTTTCTCACGGGTCCATTCTCTGTCTCTGTGTCAGTGTGTGTGTCTGTGTGTGTGTCTCTCTCTGACGAAGCAAGAGCAGATAATATGAGCTGCCCCAGGAGGCCCGGTGCCAAGAACCTGCAGAGGCTCCGGGCTGAGACACAGAAGGCCTGAGACCCCCCAGTCCCAGCCGAATCCTGCCAAGAGTACGTGCCCGGTCGCGGTCTTGGAGGCGGACCCTGCCCCAGTCGAGCCTCAGCTGAGGCTGCAGCCCTGGCCTCCTGGGTGACCGTGGGGCTGAGGCTCCCAGCCGAGCCGAGCCGGGAGACTGGTACAGAAAGTGTGAGGTGGTCCAAGTAAGGTGAATGCGTCCCCCAGCACAGACAACAGCCCATCCTCCAGGCTGGGGGCTGGGCCCGCCCTCCTCCCTCCCGAGCTCTCTCCGGCCACACTGGCTCCTCCTCAGCTCCTCTCCGGACAAACCCTCTGTGCCTCCGAGTCTCTGCAGCTTTGCTCGTCCCCGCAGCACACTGCTTGCAGACGTGTGCAGGACTGGCTCCTCTTGTCCTTCTGGGTCCCAGCATCAGGGCCCCCTGGAGGTCTCACAGGCCAGGGGCCCCTGGCCGCCCTCCTTCACCCTGCTTCATTTCCCGACAGTGTTGGTCTTTCCTTTCACACGGATTCGCTCTTGTGCCTTGTGCACCTCCCCCTCTGGGCTGTGAGCTCCTGGAGGGCTGGGACCTCAGGGGACCTTTCACTCTGGCCCCCGGGCCCAACAGCCCCTGCTCAGGGTGAGAGGCACAGGAGCTGAATGGGTCCAGAGAGGATCTCAGAGTCACTACCTGCCTCTGAGCAGCTCACGCTGTGCACAAGCAGACTAATAGTAAGAGGTACATGTTGGGTTGGGAGCAGGGGACGCCCAGCTTGACCCCTGAGCGTCCCTTCCCGCTCCAGAGGCTTCACTGAGCACAGTGGACACAGCCTGCCCCCTGGTGGTCAGCACCAGCATGTCAGCCCCAGGCAGGGAAACCAGAAAACAAAACACACACCTTTGTTCGGGTGTAGTCAAGGCAGCAGCCCTCCCTGGCCCTAGAGGGGCACAGGGGCAGGACCTGCGGGCTCCAGGGGCGATGTGAGGACTTCAGAAGCCTCCTTTGTCCCCCATTCCACCTCTCCCTTCCCGGTGCCCCGTTCATTCCTAAGGCTTTCCCACCCCAGCCAGGGCACTACCTCTGGAAGCCCTTCCTAATGAGGCCCCGGGGCTCTGACAAGGAGGGTCTTGACCTCGGTCCCCACACCAGGGTCCGCTGCTCGGCCACATGCTACCCACCCAGGTCCTCGGTCCTCCAAGCCCCCAGGCTGCTCTTTGCTCAGAAGGACCTTGAGGGAGGAGAAAGCATTTTCCCAGGACCAGGAGCATCTTCGGGCAGGGGTGGAGGTCCAGGGCCAGCAGACACGCCTGTGGGACCCTTGGGACACCACGTCTATGCAGCCCAATTGACACAGGAGTAAGCTGAGGCCTGTCCCGTAGCCCCCTCCCAGTAGGGGGGTGTCTCCTTCTAGCTCCAGGCTGGTGGTGGACACAGGACCCCAAACCCCATCTTCTCCGGTTGCCCCTGGGAAGTGCCCAGCCCAGGCAGCCCCCTTGGTACCCTGGAGACCCCGCTGGCCATCAGGCTGGCACGTCTCCCCACCCCACGTATGAGCCCTGGTCATGCTGCCAGCACACTGGGCGCCCCTGCCCCATGGCAGAGCTGCCTCCAGTCCCCTTCTTCTTGCCCCGGTGCACCTCCCCCCTCCAGGGTGTACTCCCCTTGAGCCGCTGCCGGGTGGTCAGTGTGCGTGTGTGTGTGTGTGTGTGTGTGTGTGTGTGTGTGTCTGTGTTTGTGTGTGTGCTTCCCTGTATGGTGTGGGGACATCCAGATATAACAGCCCCACCTCGTATGGGGTTGATAGGGATCCGACGGGATCTCAGGGGTCTCATTCCCAGGACGAACCCCAGGGGAGGACTGAGTTTGGCCTAGGACGGAGACCCCCACTGCTTGGAATCTGCCCACCTCACGTATCCTGGGCCGGTCCCCGGCCTCAGTCTCCCACCTGGCCCTGAGGTTGGGCGTGGAGTGACGTCAGCGTGGACAGGGCCCAGGCTCTCCTCCTGGGTGGATGGAGAGGAGATGTGCCACGCACACAGGCCTCCCTAGCAAAGGGCAGCTGGGTCTCGTGTCCTCGGCCTGGCACGGCCGTGTGCCCTCCCCAGGGGGCTCCGTGCCTCTGATTCTGTGTGCGCCCTGCCTCCAGAGCGCTGCCCTGTAACGCCAAATCCTGTGAGCCCTCGGATCAGCCTCACCCCAGCCAGTGGGCTACAGACTTGAGGGCCGGGTGGGTTGGACACACGGGTACACGAAGATCGCCAAATGTACCTATACCGTCCCAGCTGTCACAGACCCCACGCTCCCCCCCAGGGTCCAGATGGGTGCACGGCCGGGGCAGGGGACCTGGAGGAGACGGTGGACACCAAGTATGGGCAAGGAGAGGATCGGCCTGTCCCCTCCCGCCTCCCCCTCCTTCTCTCCACCTCTTCCCGCGGTCTTCGTGCCAGAACCCGGGACACAAGGGGCAGCCTGTCCCTGGCTGCAGCCCTGGCCAGGTCAGAGGGGCGGGAGGGAGCCCAGGAAGGAGGGGGCACATCGTGGGGATGTCTGAGTGTTGGGGGTGGTTAGAGTTGCTAGGGACCCCCCGGGGTGCTCACTGACTTCACCCCTTCTTATACATGAACTGCGGCCCCGGGATCAAGGGCACTCAGCTCTGAGTGACCAAGTCCAGCCGTGAACGGGAACGAGGGACTCAGTCTTCACCCTCATGGAGCCCTGCCCTGACCATCACAGGTCTTGTCCTGGGTTGGGGCTCCCCCAGCCAGGTGACCCCCATGCCTCCTGCTCACCTTCCTGAGATGGGAGTCACAGACCCCATTGTCAACGAAGAAACTTAGGCTCTGACACCCACCACGTGAGCTTGTGGGTCACAGGGCTGGGACATGGCCCTATTGTGGGTTTTTCTCACAGACAATCCGACCCAAAGCCTGAGCTCGCACGGGAGCCTGAGGAGGCTCCAACCCTGGAGATGAGGACATCCTGGGTGGGGGCCATGGGAAGGGTGGTGGCGGCAGGGGCCTCTGAGGGGCCGGGGCTCCGTGGGCTCCCTGGGGGAGGAAGGCCCTAGGGAGGCCGGAGTGGGGTGAGAGGTGCCCACGGGGGAGGGCGTCTGGACCAGCTCACGCAGGGCGCCGGATGTCGGGCCAGGAGTCGGGGGTCACTGCAGGTTGGGGAGGGTGGGGATGCTCTGCTTCTGTGGCCCCCAGCTGCTGACCGTGGGGGAGACGCCGTCCCGCCGCTTAGGCTGTGAGCTCGAGGGCGGGGTGGCGTCTGGGCTTCACCATCGTGTGCGGGTGCCTGCACACAGCAGCAGACAGACACGGGTGCTGACGTGTGCGGGGACGAGTGAATGGACACTCCCTCCTGGAGATCATGGTCCCGGGGGCTCTGCACCCCCGTTTTCCCAAGCAAGGCTCTCAGTTGCCCAGGAGACCGTGGAGGCTGAAAGCCGAGGCTTGTACCTAACAAATGATATAAAATTTGACCCAGAAACTCCACTTGACGGCTTGTGTCCTGAAAAAGGAGAGATTTATGGACACGGTTGATCCCTTGAGGAAGCTGGGAGTGAAAACTCAGAAACGGCCCATGTTCCAGGGCCCGGGCTCTTTGGAAATTCTGATGTGGGGACACAGGATGCAGAGGAAGAGACTTGAGTGGCCAGCACCCAGGCCCGGGAAAGCTGGTTCGGGAAGAGCACACACCCGGCACCCGCCTCACCCCACACGCTGCACCAGAGTTTCTCCACTGGTCCTGGGACAAGCCCTGCTGGGGGAGGGTCCGAGCCTGTGGCCGCGGATGGGGGCTGCGCTCTGTTGTCCCAGAGAGGGGAGCCGGTCACTCTTCTCGCTGAGGATCGGCTGGGGCCTGTGCTTCCTCACATTGTCACCTGGGCTGCCGGTCCCCAGACCAGAAACCTGCCCGTCTGAAGGTGACCAGTGCTGCGTCCCTTGGGTTTCACTTGCCCGAGTCCCTCCCCGGGATGCCCCGCATCTCTGACGCCTGCTCCCATGGGGGCTGCCTCCCCTTGGACTGGGACGGGTCTGGCCTCCATCCCGGGGAACGCACTGGCTTTGGAGCATTATTTGGTGCAGAAGACTGTGAACCGTTCTGGCCCTGGGTCGTGAGGGATGCTCTCCCCTCTGTGATGTGACCGCCCAGCCTTCTGCATCTCTTGGTTTCTGTTTGGGCCACGGGAGGACCAGCCGTGTCCTGTCTGGTTCAGGCTGTGGTGTCACAGCACGCACAGGGGTCTCCACCCCGAGACCGTGCCCATTGTCACCGAAGGGGCCTCCATATTCCCACCTAATCCTTAATCCATTTTGATTTCAATATCAAAGGAGAAAAAGTCTATTTCAAATGGCCACAAAGTACAAAAATGAATCTGTCCCGTCTGAAAAGTCGGTGCAGACCCAAAGGTATCTCTGGCGAGATTCCACTTGAAGGAAACCTCCAGAGTAGGTAACGGAACATGGAGAGAAAACAGACTGGGGGTTCCCAGGGGATGGCAGGGGCACGAATGGGGAGTGAGGGCTCCGGGTACACGGTGACCCTTGGGGACCGAGATATTCTGCAACAAAATTCTGTGCCGTGGTTCACAGGATCGTGAGCGTACCCCGTGCTCAGGAATTGCACAACATAAAGTAAATAAATTTTTATTGAAGATTAATGTGGATTTTAAACATACCATGAACAAATAATGTACCAGCTAAAAAGTAGTGGAGAGAAAGGATAAGGGAGAAGAGGAAGAGTCATTCTGGTAGAGGGGTCGGGGACTGGGACTGGAGCAACAATTAGAAATACAATAAACACCCCTCGAAGGCCTTTGAGCCCTTGACTTGTGGCCAGAATCCATACGGGAACAAGGGCGGTGGCAGGGAACGGTGTCGGGAGCAGAAGCAGGACCCAGCTGACTCTGTTCAGGGGCCCGCTGTCCCAGCACAGGTCCCAGGTCACCTGCTGGCTCTCCAGCCCCTGCAGGAGTCGCTCCAGACTCCACCCCTGCCCGCAGAGACGCCGAGTACCCGGATGCCCTTGGGTCGGGCTCTGGAGCCGCACCGGCTTCTGCTCCTGCCCCGGACTCTTGAGAAGGAAACAGAGTGGTGGTTGCAGCGGCTCCAAGGCCTCAGGGTGAGAGGAAGGAAGGTCCCCCCCAACACCCCCACCCCGCCCACCCAGCGACAGCCTCTCCAGGGACCTTTGCAGACACACAACTCACCCCAGAGCCTCCCCGAGAAGCCGCGGCCAGGGACCCACACCAGGACCTCTGCCCCCTGCAGGCCACAGCCCGGGGCTCTCAGTCTCTGCTCCTGGCCCCACACCAGCCCCCGGGGGCTCCTCCCTGGGTGGCCCAGCACCTCCCTGGTCCCATGAACACACATTTCCCACCCCCAGCCTTCTCACCCTCGGGCTCTGGCTCCGGGGGCTCCGGGTCCTGATCCCAGGACCCATGAACCAGGACCCTGTGGGCGGGCCGGGGCGGTGAAGGAGGCCTTCCCAGGCCATCTCCAGGCCCTGCTTCCCAAGACCTCCCTGCAGCCACTCTCTGCCTCGGTCCAGGGTGGCCCTCCTGGGCGACGGGGCACACGCACAACTCTGTAGGGCAGGCGTATCAGGATTCGGCCAGACCTTTCCCGATGTCATCGGTTGATTTCTGTAAAGACAGTGACCCGCGGCCATCCCGGAGACATCACAGCCGTGCCCGGCCATCCTCAGTGTCCTTCCACCCTCTCCACCTGTGGCTCCCAGATTGGACACAGACCTGAGTGTGCATAGACCTGTGCCTGGGACACAGTGACATCCACCTACAGGGCTCGGGACGAACATCGGGGACAAGAGGGCCACCCCAGCACACCCTCTCCCTCCCAACCAGCCTTGACCGAGTGTGAGCCTGACCGGCCCCCCAGGCATCTGACCCCTTCATCAGCCTGCACCTGCTCGGGTGGACCCTCCACACACGACCCCTCCATCCACACAGACACAGACACACACACACACACACACACACACGGGGGGGGACATGGGGCCGCACAGGTCAGATCAGCGCGGTGTCGGGCTGGTTTGGCTGTCTCTGGGTCTCCCTGGGTTACCTTTGGGTCCCTGCGAGCTAGAGACCTGAGGCGACCGGTGCACGACCTGACCCACTGTCTCCAGGGTCGGGAAGCATCGCGGCCACGGGCTCCCCTGAGCCGGCAACCACGGGACACGGGCACAAACAGGAGAACATGTTCGTCAGGCGAAGGTGTCCCAACGAATGAACCCAGTCGGGCGCTGTCTCCAGAACGTGGGTGCCTGGTGACCCGGGTTGTGAGTTCAATTGGGCTTTGTGACCAGGGAGGTGAGGTCACTTCCTGGGGTCCCCTTACCCGGCTTCCTGCTCCTACAAGAGCCCCTCCCAGGCTGCAAAGTGCTCCCCTCCACCCCATGCCCTGTCCCTACAGTGACACCAACACAGCCCAGACACGTCCCCGCGAGGCCTGGGGCGGCCGGTGCCACGGCTTTGGGGCCACAGAGCTGGGTTCAGACCTGGGCTTTCCTCCTGACCAGTGCTGGGACCCTGCACAGACCCCTGCCTCCTGGGGCCCCCCAGTATCCCCATCTGCACAGTGGGGTCCTTGTGGCATCTACTTGTAGGGGTGCCATCAGGGAGCCACCTGTAGACACTTCCCGTGCCTGCTATCATGTGAGGCTCGTGGGCACACGTGGCCGTGGAAGGATGAGGAAGGGGTGCGCCTGGCACGGAACACAGGAGAGGGCAGAGTGGACTCTCCTTGAGGTCACGGCCTCCTGCTCAGCCCAGACCCTGGTGTGTGCCGACCCCTAGGGCACCTGGACCCCAGCTTCCGGCCGGGCTCGGGGACGGACACCAGAATGTGTCCCTGTGTCCTGTAGCTCTACACAACTCACCCTGTCCCTCCCAGTCACCCTTGACCTGGGGTGTGGACATGACCCTCCCATCAAACTGCTCCTGCTCTGGGTGGCTTCCCCCCACGTCCCATCCTTACAAACACACAGCCTCACACACACTCACAGACACAAGGAGGCTCATGCGACTCACAAGTCGGATCAGGGCCGTGTCAGGCTAGACCGGCGAGTCCTCGGCCTCCCGGTGTCACCTTTTCGTCCCTCCGGGCACGTGACCAGAGGCTTCGGGGGTGAGACCGGACCCACCTTCTGCAAGTGGGAAAAGGCTCTCCCTGTGGGCTTTCCTGAGACCACAGCCTCAAGATATCAGGGCACAGCATGAGAACACGTTGCGCATTCGAAGGTCTCCAACCACGGGAGCTGAGTGGGGTGCTTCTCTAGAAAGGGAGTGCCTGTGATACACACGGGGGCATCTTGGGGATCCCCTGGCCATCGGCCTGGCGTGGCTCCCCTCATGGGCATGTAGCCTGGAGACAATGTCCCCACCCCACACCTCTTCTCTCCCCCAACCCCTGTCACCTCCAGGGTCCACTCATCCTTTGACCCCCACGCGGGTGGTTAGTTACTGGGGGCGGGGGACTGTGTTTCCATGCAATTGCATGGACCTGTGCCCACTCGGGGATGCCCAGAGGAAAGGACCCCACATGGGATGGGTTCGGTGGTCCTCCAGGATCTTAGAGGCTCTCATTCCCTCGAAAACCCCGTGGGAAAGTGAAGCCCTGGCCTAGGAGGCCGAAACCTCCCCCAGCCCCTCTAGGCTCTGCTCACCTGGTGGGTCCCCGGCCAGTCCCTGCCTCTCCTGGCCTCAGTTTCCCGACTGTTCCATGAGCGCTTGGAGGAGGAGCTTCACCAGTCCGGCTAGAGTGGCCCCTGGCTCCCACCTTCGGGCAGGATGTGGCGCGGGAGCCTTGTGGGCGGGGAGGTGCTCCCACCAAAGGTCGAGGCAGGTGGAGCCCGCGCAGGTGCACCGGGACCATGGGACTGCGTGCACGGGACCACCTCGCGGCAGGAGCCCACAGTGCGGAAACGAGACAGACCCCGACCCTGCTGACCTGGCCCACACACTCCACTCCACTGTTCATCATGGCGCCTGACTGAGAAAGGGGAGGGGGAGGTGGACACTAGTCTAAGGGGGCAGGTCAGGCCACCTTTCCCTCCTCCCCATCCCCTCCCCCTGCCTTCCTGAGAGCCCCCTCCCCCCACAAGCGCCCCCACTTCGGACACCTTCACCTCCCTGCTTTCATCCCCCAACACAACCACCGGAGGTGGGAGCCGCCGACCCCATCTTCAAAAAAGAGCACCGAGGTCCCAGAAGCTGGCATAGAGCTTGCGTGTCACAGGACTCTGACGTGGCCCCGCTGTGAGTTTGAGCCCGGGTCGCTCTGACCCGAAGCGTGGGCTTTCGCAGGACCCCGAGGAGGTGACTTCTGAAGCCAGCCTTAGAGATGAGGGTGCTCTGGATGGGAGCCATGGAGCGGGGCGGTGGTAGCAGGGGGCTCGAGGGGCAGGGATGTTGGGCTCCCTGGGGGAGGAAAACACTAGGGGAGGGGGGAGGGGAACACCCTGGGGAGGGCATCTGGCCCAGTTCACTCGGGGCTCGGACGCCAGGTAAGGAGTCGGGGGACAACGCAGCTTGCCAGGTGCAGGGGACGTGACCAGGCAGTCTCGTCAGAGCCACGGCATCCTAGATCTGGAGGGAGCTCACGGGCTTGTTATTTGCCCCCAGGCAAGAATGGATTCCCAAGCACCAGCCTGGGAGGATGATGTTGCCTCAGTCTCCTCCTCTGCAGAGCAGAGCAGGTCGTCGCCTCCTCCCGGGGCTGGATTCTCCGGCAGGTCCAGAGATGGTCTCCTGTCAGAGGAGTTGTTCAAGTGAGGTCTGTACCTCGGTGGTCTCGGAGAGGGGACCACGGGACGTGCCCCCTACAGCTCGGCAGATGCTCTCGTGCAAGCTGCTGATCCTCACGTCCAGGCCGGCACCGGTGATGCGGTGTCGCCCGCCGGCTGGGGGGACTGGGGCAGTGAGGAGCTGTGCTTGCGGACCCTGAGACACAGAGCTCGTGAGCGCCCAAGGCTGCCCCAGGGCGTGTGGAGGCTGAGGATGAGCTGACGCCAGATGTCTCTGGGAAGGACCGGGAGGACAACCTGGGCCCTGGGGACTCTGGGTGGGACTGGGAGAACAGCCTGGGCCCTGGGGTCTCCGGGAGGGACTGGGAGGACAGCACAGGCCCTGGAGTCTCTGGGAAGGACCGGGAGGACAGCCCGGGCCCTGGGGTCCCGCCTTGTTCCTGCCATGGGAGGGGTCAGTCTGCATCACCCTTTTCACAGAGCAGGAGAGTGAGGCCCAGAGAAGGGAGGCAGGTGTTTCTGGGCACAGGGCTGGTCAGCAGAGAGCTGGAAAACCACCTCCGGAGCCCCCGCCAGCCCGGGCAGGGACCCCCCGAGTCGAGGGTGATCCTTCCCCTTGTGCCTGGCCACTCATTCTTCCCAGACCTTGACGGTGGCCTGTTCCTTTTGGCCACAGATATTGCTGGCCGACCAGGAGGGAGTCCAGCTGGTAGGACAGGTCTCACTACAGGACACAGGGACACCTGGGAGCTACCAGGAGCCACATTGTGGTCTCTGTCCCCGAGCCTGCCCGGCAGCTGGGGTCCAGGTGCCCTAGGTGTCGGCACACACCTGGGTCTGGGCTGAGCAGGAGGCCATGACCTCAAGGAGCCTCCACTCGACCCTCTCCTGGTTCCTGCCCGGTCTCACCTGTCCTCCCTGAGGGGCTCCAGGGCCCGGAGCCAGGCCCCTGATGGCTGCTCGGGCTTCAGCCGGGAAAGATGTAGAGCCTGTGGAGCAGCTGGACGTCTTGGGGCTAGAGGGAGGGCGGCCACCCACGGGCCTTGGCTGGGGAGGATGAGGGCCTCTTGGGGTGAGGAAGAGGCCGGGACCTGGTCCCGGGGTCACGGCTCATGTATACAAAGGGCTGAAATCACTGAGTGCCCGGGGGATGGCCAGTTCAAGTAGCCCCCTGACACTTGGTTTTCCTGGAGGTGCCCCCTGGCCTCCAGGGGCCTCTTCCCACCCTCTGACTCCGCCCAGGACTGCAGCCAGGCACAGGCTGGACCTCTGTCCAAGGTCCTGCCAGGAAGACAAGGTGGAAGGAGGAAAGGAGAAGGGCAAGGGGCGGACCGACCTCTCCCTGCCCTGAGTCGGCCTCCACTGCTGCCTCCAGGAGCCCTGGCCCAGCCATGCCCCAGGGTCCAAGCACCTGGACACTGGGGTGGAGTCTGCGGTCCAGGCCAGCTGGGTGGGATGGGTGTAGTCACTGGCAGTCGTGTCCCCAGATGTCCAACCCACCTGGCCTCGCACCCTGAGGCTTGCCTGGATGGGGAGGGCATGGTTCTGGGGCTCAGGAAGGTTGGGGTTCCAGAGTAGTTGGCGGAGGTGGGAACATGGGGGACCAGCCAGGTAGGGAGCGATTGGATTCATGCACGTCAGCGTCACCTCTGGATCATCCACAGGTGCTGAGTGCCGGTCCCTGGGCATACCTGGCCATGACACAGACCCGGCTGACCCTGGAGAGGGAGGCCTGTGTACCCGGGGCACCTCCCATCCACCTACCCCTGGGGGTGAGCCTGGGCCCCGGCCACGCTGATGCATTTCCCCGTCTGACCCTCAGGGACAGGGGAGACACTGAGGTCAGGAGAGGCAAGGACTGGCCTAGGACAAGTGAGGTGTGCAGGGTCCAAGGAGCAGGGCTGGTCTCCAATCCTGGGCCAGCCTCTACCCCCACATGGGGTTCTCCCTGGGAATGAGAGCCCCTGAGATGCTCTGGGGTCCCTATGCACCCCATCCGTGTGAGGCTTTGACCTCTGGGCATCTCCAGAAAGGCGCGTGCGCACACACACACACACACACACACACACACACACATTCTGACTGTCCCACTGGAGATCAGAGGGGAGTCCACACTGGGAGGGGGTGGGTAATACGGGGAAAGAAGAGAAAGGCTGGAGGCAGTGGGGCCATGGGGCAGTGGGGCCATGGGGCAGGGACATCAGGATTCCTGGCAATAGCCCGGGACCCACCACATAGGGAGGGGATACGTGCCAGCTGAGGGTCAGGGGGTCCACAAGTGTCCGGGGGGATTGACAGGAACTAAGGTAGAACGGGGTCTGGGGTCCTGTGTCCACGACGCTGAGCCCATGGAACTAGGAAGTGTGGATGGGGCTACGGCACAGAAGGACTCAGCTTCCTCCTCCTAAACTGGGCTGCGTCGACAGTGTCCCAAGGGTCCCACAGGCTCATAGAAGAGTCTGTGTCCTGGGATCTTCATCCCTGGCCCTCTGTTCTCCCCTCCTGGGAAAATTCTTCCTACTCCCTCAAGGTCCTTTGGAGCGGAGGGCAGCCTGGGGGCCTGGAGGACCGAGGACCTGGGTTTGCAGCACGTGGCCAAGCAGTGGACCCTGGTGTGGACACCGAGGTCAAGAGCCTTCTTGTTGGAGCCTCGGGTCCTCATTAGGAAGTGGTTCCCCAGGCAGAGCCCTGGCTGGGGAGAGGAGGCCTCGTGAGGGACCTGAGCACCGGGCCAGGGGAGGGACACGGGCCACAAGGGAGGCTTCTGAGGGTTGTCACCTGGACCCTGGAGCCCACAGGACCTGCGCCTATGAGACACAAAGAGAGAGACAGAGTCCGAGGCAGAGACAGAGAATGGACCCACGAGAAACGAAACCAGAAATTCAATGAATCGGCTCTGAAATGACACCCGGTCATCATATTCTAGCCCTTAGAACCCGGTCACACGGGCCGTCCACCCGGGAGGGGAGGGGGTGACAGAGGCATGTAGGACCAGGAATCGGGAAGGCTGGGAGCCACAGTGGGGACCGCCCAGCACGTAGGCCCAGACCAGGCGCTGAGACCCGAGCCCAAATGTAATGGAGCCCCTGGCATGCTTGTCTGGTGGGCACAGGGTCTGAACGAGTTCACCTCCACCTTCCCTGGGCCTGGGACCCAGGCAGGACGGGTGGCTGTGCCTGGACCCGGAGAGGACCCAGGCCCGCGTGAGTGTGTTCCGTGCCAGGCCCACCCCTTCCTCGTCCTTCCACGGCCACGTGTGCCCATGAGCCTCATGGGAGAGCAGGCACAGGACGTGTCTACGGGTGGCTCCCTGATGGTACCCCTACGAGTAGATGCCAGAAGGACCCCTCTGTGCAGACGGGTGACCGGGGGCTCCGGGAGGCACAATGCATGGTCCCAGCTCTGGTCAGGGGGAAGACCAAGGTCTGAACCCAGCTCTGTGGCCCCAAAGCCACGGCCCCGGCTGCACCAGGCCTTGCGGGGTCGTGTCTGGGCTGTGTTGGTGTCACTGTAGGGACAGGGCATGGGGTGGGAGGGGCTCTTGTAGGAGCAGGAAGCCGGGTAAGGGGACCCCAGGAAGTGACCTCACCTCCCTGGTAACAGACCCCAACAGAACTCGGAACCCGGGTCACCAGGCACCCACGTTCTGGAGACAGCGCCCGACTGGGCTCATTCGTTGGGACACCTTCCCTGACGAACATGTTCTCCTGTTGTGTGCCCGTGTCCCGCGGCTGCCGGCTCGGGGGAGCCCGTAGCCGCGATGCTTCTCGACCCTGGAGACATTGGGTCAGGTCGTCCACAGGACGCCTCAGGTCTCTAGCTCGCAGGGACCCAAAGGTAACACAGGAGACCCCGAGATTCCAGTCCAGCCCGACACAACTCTCTTCTGACCTGTGCGGCCCCACGTCCCCTCCCGTGTGTGTGTGTGTGTGTGTGTGTGTGTGTGTGTGTGTAAGGAGGGGTCGTGTGTGGAGGGCCCACCTGAGCAGGTGCAGGCTGATGAAGGGATCAGATGCCTGGTGGGTGGGTCATGCTCACACCCCAGGTCAAGGCTGGCTAGGAGGGACAGGGTGTGCTGGGGTGGCCCTCTTGTCCCCAACGTTCATCCCGTTCCCTGTAGGTGGATGTCAGTGTGCTCCGGGTGCAGGTCTGTGCACACTCAGGTCTGTGTCCGATCTGAGAGCTGCAGGGGGAGAGGGTGGAAGGACACTGAGGTGGCCGGGCGGGGCTGTGATGTCTCCGGGCCCTCCGCGGGTCACTGTCTTTACAGAAATCAACCGATGAAATCGGGAAACGATTGGCGGAATCTGGATTCACCCGCCCTACAGAGTTGTGCCTGTACCCCGTCGCCCAGTAGGGCCACCCTGGACCCGTGGAGAGAGTGGCCGCACTGAGGTTTGGGGAAGCAGGGCCTGGAGTTGGCCTGGGAAGGCCTCCTCCAGCGCACCGGCCCCGCCGTAAGGTCTTCGTTCACCGGTCCTGGGACCAGTACTTGGAGTCCACGGAGTCAGAGCCCGAGGGTGAGAAGGCTGGGGGTGGGCGATTGGGGTGCACGGGGCCCGGGTGGTGCTGGGCCACCCTGGGAGGAGCCCCCGGGCCTGGTGTGGGGCCAGGAGCGGACTGAGAGCCCCGGGCTGCGGACTGCAGGGGGGCAGAGGTCCTGGTGTGGGTTCCTGGCCGCGGCTTCTCGGGGAGACTCTGGGGTGAGTTGTGTCTCTGCAAAGGCCCCTGGAGAGGCCGGCGCTGGGTGGGGTGGGGGACCTTCCCTCCTCTCACCCTGAGGCCTTGGAACCGCTGCAACCATCACTCTGTTTCCTTTTGAAGAGTCCGGTGCAGGAGCAAAAGCCGGGTCGGCTCCAGAGCCGGGCCCAAAGGCATCAGGGGCCTCGGCGTATCTGCAGGCAGGCGTGCTATCTGGAGCGACTCCTGCAGGGGCCTGGGAGCCAGCAGCTGACCTGGGACCTGTGCGGGGACAGCGGGCACCTGAGCAGAGTCAGCTGGGTCCTGCTCCTGCTGGTTCCACTTTTCCCGCTTTCGCTCCCAACACTGCTCCTGCCATCGCCCTTCTCCCCGCCCCTGCCACTGCCCCTGATCCCACATGGATGTCGGCCAAAAATCAAGGGGTTGAAGACCTATATAGGGTGCTTTTTTTTATCTTATTTTATTTTTTGTTTATTATATTTTATTTCAAATTTATTCTCCAATCCCTGACCCCGACCCCCCACCAAAATGTCTCTTCCTCTTCTCCCTTATCCTTTTTCTCTTCTATTTTTTAGCTGTTCATTAGTTATAATCTATATTAATCTTCAATAAAATGTTATATTTATTTCACGTTGTGCAATTCCTGATCCCTGGGTACGCTCACAACGCTGTGAACCCCGCCACAGAATTTTGCTGCAGAATATCTCGATCCCCAAGGGTCACCGTGTACCCAGAGCCCTCACTCCCCTTTCGTGCCCCCGCCAGCCCCTGGGAACCCCCAGTCTGCTTTCTCTCCATGTTCCGTTACCTAGTCTGGAGGTTTCCTTCAAGTGAAATCTTGTAAGAGATACCTTTGTGTCTGCACCGACTTTTCAGATGGGACAGATTCATTTTTGTACTTTGTGGTCGTTTGAAATAGACTTTTTCTCCTTTGATATTGAAATCACAATGGATTAAAGATTAGGTGGGAAAAAGGAGGCCCCTTCGGTGACAATGGTCTCGGGGTGGAGACCCCTGTTTGTGCCGTGACACCACAGCCTGACGCCAGAGAGGACACGGCTGGTCCTCCCGTGGCCCAAACAGAAACTGGAGATGCAGAAGGCCGGACGGTCACACCACAGAGGGGAGAGCATCCCTCACGACCCAGGACCAGAAGGTTCACAGGCCTCAGGGCCAAATAATGCGCCAAAGGCAGTGCGTTCCCCGGGATGGAGGCCAGACCCGTCCCAGTCCAAGTTGAGGACACCCACGGGAGCAGGCATCAGAGATGCGGGGCATCCCGGGGAGGGACTCGGGTAAGTGAGACCCGAGGGAGGCAGCGGTGGTCGCCTTCAGAGGGGCAGGTTTCTGGTCTAGGGACCGGCAGCCCAGGTGACAATGTGAGGAAGGCGAGGCCCCAGCGGATCCCCAGCGAGAAGTCCTTGTCCTGCAGGGGACCGGCTGGCCCAGTACTGGGAGAGCCCCCAGAGCCCGGGATCGGCCCTTCCCCAGCCCCAGGTGGGGCCCCAGGCAGGTTGGTCAGCTCTGCTCCCCTGAGTTCAGTGGGTGGGGGGGCCCTCGGTGGGTGGTGGGATCCCCCAGGAGGAGGGACTCGAGCCCCAGGACGCCAAGATTCACGCCTGCTGGTAGAACAATCCAAAGTCAGGGAGATGGGCTTCCTGACCCAGCTCGTCTAGTGACTCAGGCTGTGCTATTAGCCTCGGTGTCCCCATCTGTGACATGGGGACGTAACGGCCTTCTAGATGGGTTGGTGCATTCCCTGAGAGATGAGGTGGAATCGTGGCCTGGTGCCTGCAGGACACAAAGGGCCACCTGGAAGGCTGTCCCAGAGTCCCCCAGGGCACAGGATTCCGGAAGCCCGTCCTTGGCCCCTGCCTGCTCTCCCCCTTCTGAGAACACTCAGCGTTGTTTGCAGAGGATGCAGGAGGTCAGCAGGGCCCATGTGGAGGAAGGTCAGTGTTGGAGGGACAGACGGACGTGTCCCCTGCCCCCTTCCAGGGCCCGAGCTGTGACACCCTCTGACCTGACCTGGTGTGGACCCTGCTACTGTGGTTTCACTCCCTCCCTCCTTCCCTGATTCAGCCGGGGATCTCAGGTCCCTGCTGTGTGCTGACCACCATGATCTCTTCAGTGAGCATGACCCTACGGGGTCCCCCACGTGGCATCTTCCTTTGCAGGGTCTGAATCTTCCTGCGCTCTGTCCCCTCTGGCGAGTCTGCGAGGGAGGCCGCTGCACATGTCCCTGCAAGGAAGCACGAGTCCAGAAGGTCCAGACGACCTGCCCCAGGTCCCAGCTTGTGGAGCCTGAATGGCAAGGCGGCCCCAACCCCCACAGTGGATGAGGGAGGCTGGACCTTCGTCCCTCCCAGCCTTCTCCAAAGTGCAAGGCCTTCTCTCCAGCCCAGGGTGAGCCTGCTGGGCACACAGAGCCCTCCGAATATGCCCTCGTTCACATGTGGGTCTGGGCCCCTTGCCCCACCCTCAGCTCCTCTGCCGGATGCAGGGGAGCCCTCTCCTCTCCCTGGGTCTGCTCCTGGGGTCCCGGCCTGCTGGTCTCAGAAGAGCTTGCAGATTTGCTCCCCGTGACCAGCGTGGGATCAGGGACAGGATGGGGGCTGTGGGTGGAGGCCAGGCCTTAGCGAGTGCGGGACGATGGATTTGGTAAAAGAATGACCTGCAGGTTCAGCTGGACTCCTGTAGACTGAGCAACAAGACCGCATACCCACTGGTCCCCCTGAGCACACAGGACAACATGGAACAGAGGAGCAGAGACCCGGAGGGAAAGGCTTGGCCCAGCGCTCACCTGCCCTTACGTTTTTGAACCTCACCTATATGGGGGCGGGCATATGTTGTCCCGACGGTACCTAAGGCAGAAGCCTTGTGTGGCAAACACAGGACAGAGCTGCTCAGGGTGACATCGGGAGGAGACGTGGACTCCCCGAACGTCCACGGCCCCCTAGAGGCCCGACCCCCAATCCCAGAAGCACAGCTTGACGAGCCCATGAGGAACCCATCGCTTCTTTTTAGAGCAGGGAACACTGAGGTTTTGTCCAAGGTCACCCAGAACTTGGAGGGCAGAGCCCGTGGCAGGTGGCCTGAGACCTGGCATCTGTCCACAGAGACACGTCTCCTGTTGTCGCCCGGTCCCGGTACTGAGGCCCCGCGGGGCCTGACATGGATGTCTGGGTCTACCCTGAGCTTTCCAGAGCCGTCTGCGGGGCTCCCGGGAAAACGCCGGCCCTTGCTCCAGACAGAAGGTTGTGCCCTCCGGTAAGAAAAGGGAGGTGCATGCACTCACTGGGCTAGAGGCCCTGCCCCCACCTGCCCTTGGAGAGTAAGGTCTGGGGAGCCCTGTCTTCCTGCTCCTTCCAGGGTTCTAAGACCTGCTCGACCACGTAGCCCCTCCTTCCTGGGAGACATTCCCGGGCCTCCTCCGGGATCTCAGGCGGAGGTCACAGCAAGGGATCGAGCGGGAGGATCTGGGCGGTAAGGAGGTTGAGGACGGAGTCTGGAGGCCAGGGTTCCCGGTCCAGCTTGGCCGCGAACCAGAAAAGGATCCCTAGCCATTCCCCCGGGGGTGCCGCCCCATCCCCTTGGTGACGTCAACCCCTCTCCTGGAGTTACCAGTGGGGAGACCAACCACCAGGAAGTTCTTCCTCATCTGCCCGCAAGAGTCGAGACCACGTTCACGGACAAATCGAGGGTCGTGTTTCCCTACACACCCATTTGACAGATGGGAAATCTAAGGACAGGCCAAGGGAACGGAGGCTTGCTTCTCCGGGGTAGCTGGGCATAGCCCCTGCACCACGGGCCTCACTTGGCTTGGTCCTAAGCTGCTGGACGAGCCCGCTGATCCCAGCGAGACCACATGGCTGTCACCAGAATTGCTCAGTGAACCCCTCCCTGCTCCAGTCAGCTCCATGCGAGCAGGAACTAGGTTGGCTCATTGCTCTGAGTCCAAGTCCCCGGAACCTTCCCGCAATGTAGTGGACGTTTACCTTTCTCGAATAAGCAGATGACTTGATATGCGTAAGGTGCTGTCATTGACAGAAACCGCTTCTGTCCTTGATCTTTGTGGATGCGTCCATGCCTGCCCTCAGCACCCTGTCTGCTCCCCGCTGTGTGCACGCACCTGGATCCCAAAAGCGAGCCCCGGACCCCACCCAGGAGGTGGTACGGCCTCTCACCCACAGCCAGCAAGGGGGAGCGCCCTCCCATGGCCCTCCTCACCCTAAGAAGACACGTAAGCCATATTCACCAAGGTTTTTAACCACGGTACACACACACACACACACACACACACACACACACACATAGAGTGAAGGGTGGGGGCCCTGGAGGACCCGCACACGTATGTCTCCTGCACCTCCCGCCGCCTCGGTGCTTTTGTGGGTTTGCCCTGGTTCTCTCGGATCCTGCTCCGGGCTCCCTTGAAGGCGTCAGGTCTCCGCCCGAGTCCCTGGGTCACCCACCCACCTCTCCTATTAGGAGACATGCAAATGCACACCCTGCATTTCTCTCATCTTCCTCTCTCCTCCCAGACATCGGTCATCAGATTTCGGAGTCAAGAACACCCCTTGTGTCTTCCCTCACCTGTCCTTCCACCCAGCTCTTCCCAGGCCGGCCCCGAGGAGGTCCTCGGACTGGATTCGTTTCCTGGCAGGTGGGGGTCAGGGGACAGAGGCAGACGGTGCCGGTGGGGGCAGGAGAGGGCCGTGGCCCACACGCCAAATGCCGGCTTGTCTGCCAGGGCCCTCGGGCTGGGTGAGCCCCGCCGGATCTCCTCTTTCTTCCCGGGAGGCATCCTTGTCCTGAACGTGCACCAGGGAACCTGAGTGAAGAGACGACTTTGCTTTGAGACGAGGGGCGGTGTGGCAAGGGCTGCAGACGACGTTGGCCTTGGATGGGAAAGCGAGGCCGGCCACGCACCGCTGTCCCGTTCAGGTCCCTCTGGCACCTGAGTGCACCTGCAGCCGGAGGTTCTGGTTCCCGGCAGACTGGCCGTGTCCCCTGGTGCCCCCGGTCCCTCCTCTCTGCCTGAGGACTCTCTCCCAGAGACAGGAGCCCGTCACAGCTGTCTCTGGGGATCTCTGCTTCCTCACCTTGTCACCTGGGCGGCCGGTCCCCAGAGCAGAAACCTGCCCCTCTGAAGGTGACCACCGCTGCCTCCCTCGGGTCTCACTTGCCCGAGTCCCTCCCCGGGACGCCCCGCATCTCTGATGCCTGCTCCCTTGGGGGTCGCCTCCCTTGGACTGGGACGGGTCTGATCTCCATCCCGGGGAAAGCACTGGCTTTGGTGTAAAATTTGGCCCAGAGGCCTGTGAACCGTTCTGGCCCTGGGTCGTGAGGGATGCTGTCCCCTCTGTGGTGTGACCGTCCGGCCTTCTGCATCTCCCGGTTTCTGTTTGGGCCACGGGAGGACCAGCCGTGTCCCTGTTGGCATCAGACTGTGGCGTCACAGCACGCACCTGGGTCTCTATCTCCGACACTTGCCCTCTTTTACTGACACAGCCTCTTGTATCCTCGTGATATCCCCTCCCCTCCCCGGTGGAAGGCACGTGTGACTGGTTCTGAGGGAGAGAATATAGCGATGGGTGTCGCTTCCAAGCTGGTTCATGAAAGCCTATGGTGTCTCCGCGTTTTCTCCAGGGTCCATTCTCTGGCTCTGTGTCAGTGTGTGCATCTGTGTGTGTGTCTCTCTCTGACGAAGCAAGAGCAGATAACATGAGCTGCCCCAGGAGGCCCAGGGCCAAGAACCTGCAGAGGGTCCGGGCTGAGACACAGAAGGCCTGAGACCCCCCAGTCCCAGCCGAATCCTGCCAAGAGTACGTGCCCGGTCGCGGTCTTGGAGGCGGACCCTGCCCCAGTCGAGCCTCAGCTGAGGCTGCAGCCCTGGCCTCCTGGGTGACCGTGGGGCTGAGGCTCCCAGCCGAGCCGAGCCGGGAGACTGGTACAGAAAGTGTGAGGTGGTCCAAGTAAGGTGAATGCGTCCCCCAGCACAGACAACAGCCCATCCTCCAGGCTGGGGGCAGGGCCCGCCCTCCTCCCTCCCGAGCTCTCTCCGGCCACACTGGCTCCTCCTCAGCTCCTCTCCGGACAAACCCTCTGTGCCTCCGAGTCTCTGCAGCTTTGCTCGTCCCCGCAGCACACTGCTTGCAGACGTGTGCGGGACTGGCTCCTCTTGTCCTTCTGGGTCCCAGCATCAGGGCCACTCTGGAGGCCTGTGAGACCCCCCCCCCCCACCCAGGGGCCCCTGGCCGCCCTCCTTCACCCTGCTTCATTTCCCGACAGTGTTGGTCTTTCCTTTCACACGGATTCGCTCTTGTGCCTTGACCCACCTCCCCCTCCGGGCTGTGAGCTCCTGGAGGGCTGGGACCTCGCGGGCCTTTGACTCCGGCCCCCGGGCCCAACACAGCCCCTGCTCAGGGTGAGAGGCACAGGAGCTGAATGGGTCCAGAGAGGATCTCAGAGTCCCTACCTGCCTCTGAGCAGCTCACGCTGTGCACATGCAGACTAATAGTAAGAGGTACATGTTGGGTTGGGGGCAGGGGACGCCCAGCTTGACCCCTGAGCGTCCCTTCCCGCTCCAGAGGCTTCACTGAGCACAGTGGACACAGCCTGCCCCCTGGTGGTCAGCACCGGCATGACAGTCCCAGGCTTGGAAACCAGAAAACAAAACACACACCTCTGTTTGGATGTAGTCAAGGCAGCAGCCCTCCCTGGCCCTAGGGGGGCACAGGGGCAGGACCTGCGGGCTCCAGGGGCGATGTGAGGACTTCAGAAGCCTCCTTTGTCCCCCGTTCCACCTCTCCCTTCCCGGTGCCCCGTTCATTCCTAAGGCTTTCCCACCCCAGCCAGGGCACTACCTCTGGAAACCCTTCCTAATGAGGCCCCGGAGCTCCTACAAGGAGGGTCTTGACCTCGGTCCCCACACCAGGGTCCGCTGCTCGGCCACGTGCTGCCCACCCAGGTCCTCAGTCCTCCAAGCCCCCAGGCTGCTCTCTGCTCAGAAGGACCTTGAGGGAGGAGAAAGCATTTTCCCAGGACCAGGAGCATCTTGGGGCAGGGGTGGAGGTCCAGGGCCAGCAGACAAGCCTGTGGACCCTTGGGACACCACGTCTATGCAGCCCAATTTACACAGGAGTAAGCTGAGGCCTGTCCCGTAGCCCCCTCTCAGTAGGGGGGTGTCTCCTTCTAGCTCCAGGCTGGTGGTGGACACAGGACCCCAAACCCCGTCTTCTCCGGTTGCCCCAGGGAAGTGCCCAGCCCAGGCAGCCCCCTTGGTACCCTGGAGACCCCGCTGGCCATCAGGCAGGCACGTCTCCCCACCCCACGTATGAGCCCTGGTCGTGCTGCTAGCCCACTGGGCGCCCCTGCCCCGTGGCAGAGCTGCCTCCAGTCCCCTTCTTCTTGCCCCGGTGTCACCTTCCCCCTCCAGGGTTTACTCCCCTTGAGCCGCTGCCGGGTGGTCAGTGTGCGTGTGTGTGTGTGTGTGTGTGTGTGTGTGTGTGTGTGTCTCTGTGTTTGTGTGTGTGCTTCCCTGTACGGTGTGGGGACATCCAGATATAACAGCCCCACCTCGTATGGGGTTGATAGGGATCCAACGGGATCTCAGGGGTCTCATTCCCAGGATGAACCCCAGGGGAGGACTGAGTTTGGCCTAGGACGGAGACCCCCACTGCTTGGAATCTGCCCACCTCACGTATCCTGGGCCGGTCCCTGGCCTCAGTCTCCCACCTGGCCCTGAGGTTAGGCGTGGAGTGACGTCAGCGTGGACAGGGCCCAGGCTCTCCTCCTGGGTGGATGGAGAGGAGATGTGCCACGCACACAGGCCTCCCTAGCAAAGGGCAGCCAGTCCTCGGCCTGGCACGGCTGTGTGCCCTCCCCGGGGGGCTCCGTGCCTGTGATTCCGTGTGCGCCCTGCCTCCAGACCGCTGCCCTGTAACCCCAAATCCTGTGAGCCCTCGGATCAGCCTCACCCCATCCAGTGGGCTGCAGACTTGAGGGCCGGGTGGGTTGGACACACGGGTACACGAAGGTCGCCGAATGTCCCTATACCGTCCCAGCTGTCACAGACCCCACGCTCCCCCCCAGGGTCCAGCTGGGTGCACGGCCGGGGCAGGGGGCCTGGAGGAGATGGTGGACACCAAGTATGGGCAAGGAGAGGATCGGCCTGTCCCCTCCCGCCTCCCCCTCCTTCTCTCCACCTCTTCCCGCGGTCTTCGTGCCAGAACCCGGGACACAAGGGGCAGCCTGTCCCTGGCTGCAGCCCTGGCCGGTCAGAGGGGCGGGAGGGAGCCCAGGAAGGAGGGGGCACATCGTGGGGATGTCTGAGTGTTGGGGGTGGTTAGAGTTGCTAGGGACTCCCCGGGGTGCTCCCTGACTTCACCCCTTCTTATACATGAACTGCAGCCCCGGGATCAAGGGCACTCAGCTCTGAGTGAGCAAGTCCAGCCATGAACAGGAACAAGGGACTCAGTCTTCACCCTCATGGAGCCCTGCCCTGACCATCACAGGTCTTGTCCTGGGTTGGGATTCCCCCAGCCAGGTGACCCCCGTGCCTCCTGCTCACCTTCCTGAGATGGGAGTCACAGACCCCATTGTCAACGAAGAAACTTAGGCTCTGACACCCACCACGTGAGCTTGTGGGTCACAGGGCTGGGACATGGCCCTATTGTGGGTTTTTCTCACAGACAATCCGACCCAAAGCCTGAGATCGCACGGGAGCCTGAGGAGGCTCCAACCCTGGAGATGAGGACGTCCTGGGTGGGGGCCATGGGAGGGGCGGTGGCGGCAGGGGCCTCTGAGGGGCCGGGGCTCCGTGGGCTCCCTGGGGGAGGAAGGCCCTAGGGAGGCCGGAGTGGGGTGAGGGGTGCCCACGGGGGAGGGCGTCTGCACCAGCTCACGCAGGGCGCCGGACGTCGGGCCAGGAGTCGGGGGTCACTGCAGGTTGGGGAGGGTGGGGATGCTCTGCCTCTGTGGCCCCCAGCTGCTGACCGTGGGGGAGACTCCGTCCCATCGCTTAGGCTGTAGGCTCGAGGGCGGGGTGGCGTCTGGGCTTCACCATCGTGTGCGGGTGCCTGCACACAGCAGCAGACAGACACGGGTGCTGACGCGTGCGGGGATGAGTGAATGGACACCGGGCTGCGGCTCCCATCTGTCGCTGTAAACAGCGGGGCCCGCGTCATGCGGCTCTGGGACGGTCCCAGTGAGTCAGCGAGATGTGAAGTGTTATTCCTCACCCGGCACAGTTTGAGAGCTGAGAATCCAGCAGGGGACGGGACGGGGTGTGTGCGCATGGAGCTGACCGGAGCGGGTGCCGCTCCAGCCGGGCACAGACGCCAGAAATACGTCGCTTGCGGGTGCTCTCGTCGGCCCTCCCTCTCCAGCTGGGGACGTGGTGGCCGCCGGCCTGCGGCAGAGGGAGTAGCGGGAGGGAGCAGAGTCCACACGGTCCCCAGGCGAGGGGCAGGGGCAGCACAGAGCTGACGCGGAGGGGCAGGGAGAAGCGCCCAGGGCCTGAAGCCTGCCCGTCTGAACAGTTGTGTGGGCTAAGCAGGTGACCTCTAGCGGGTCAGTCCCTGGAGCCACGACACTGGGGCGTCCGAGGGCGATGCCGCGGAAAGCCAAGCACCCTTTTCCCAGATTGATGCCTACTCAAACGCCCAGGACCCACCTGGGAGCCAGGGGAGGTGGAGGTCAGCGGTGGGATTATGGGGTGTCTCCGGGCCCATCACTGTTCTTTTTCTCATTTCTAACATCCTGTAGGAAATATGCCAGTAACTGGAACAAGGTATCACACGCGATGTCTGCAGAACACCCTGTTGTAGATTTTCTGAAACAAGATCCTCTACAATTAGGGTCATGGCAGACGCTGGACCCCGGCCAGCACCCCGGCGGGAGACACCGTGGCTGGCGTGCAGGGTCTGGGGCGGCAGGGTCGCCGGGCAGGGGCGGGGATGTTGGGGGACGCACATCTCCCCCGGAAACCTGCTGTGTTTCTTGGGTCTCAGCCCTCCCCGCAGTGTCTACATTTTGTATTCCACCTGAAACTGGCCCAACCTTTCGTTCCAGAATTTCACATGGCCAGTTAAAGCCGTGACAGAGGAGTGAGCGCACAGGTGTTTCCTACAGCTGCCCTGGGCCAGTGCCCACCTTTCCTGGCTTGTTTCCCAACTGTCCCTGAGGGTCTGAGGTGGAACCACCTCGCTCACCCAGCCTGGGGGCAGTGTGGGCTCTCAGCAGGGCTGGAGGGTAGCAGGAGGCAGGGGGTGGGGATGACGGAGGCACGGGTGGGGACACTCGGGCAGGACTGGGGCCCTCCAACCAGGGCTGGGGAGGAGACGCAACCTGGGGCAGGGGAAGGGAGGCTCGGGCTCAAATCGCGGGCCTCTGTCCTCACTTAGTCGCGTCCCATGCTCACTTCCATGCTGCTTTCTGCATTGGCTGCACCAGTTTACTGTCTCGTACAATTTCTTTCTTGGTACTGTGCTTGTATCCTGCAGCCTTGCTGAACTATTTTATTACTTCTGGAAGCTTTTCTGTGTATTCTGTACGATTTCCTGTATACCCAGTCATGTGGTTTGCAAGTAGAGACGGCTTTCCTTCATTCCCTCGGACCTAGATGTCTGCTATCCCCCTTTCTTGCCTCGTCCACACGGCCGAGACCTCTAGGACAGCGTGGGCTGCTGCCGGGGGCTTGGGCCTCATCCGTCTTGCTCCTGACCTCAGGGCCAAGGCTTCCAGTCTTTCCTCCTTTCTGGGTGACGGGAGCTGTGGCTGGTTCGCAGGTGGCCTGTAGGAGGGCTCATGAAGTTCCCTTCTGTTTCTGCTTTGAGCGTTCGTATCACGAAATGGTCTTGGATTCTGTCAAGGGTTTTCTGTACTCAGTGGCGATCGGATTTTACAGCAGATTGAAAGCCACAAAGTCGTGTTGCTTTCCCTCTTCTTCTGTGTTTCTCCTCACACGAACACACAGAACTTCTCTGGAAGCTCATCAGGATCCGGATGGCAGCTCTTTGGTCATGGTTATCCTCGTTCGGGCCGCTGTGTGCCTGGGGGTGGGCCCGTTCAGAGGACACGCCCCACAAGGGACAACTAGAAATCAAAATAGTAATGATAATCTTCCAGGTGGTGGCTGCCTCTGGCATGCCTATGCCATAATTTCCACTTCTCTGTCCCGACTGTAGAGTGAGAATATTTAGCATTAAAGGAGATGACTGTACCGGAAACACAGCATGTCAAGCATGTATACTAACGGGTAATGACCAGGAGGCAAAAACCCCTGCTCACCCGAGATGCCTGTCAGAGGGAATACAGCATCATCTGTACTGACTTCCTTTGTGGAAGTCCATATTCCAAAAAGACCGTTTCTGGCTTGTTTTCTGAGGCCTCGTGTCGGGAGGCCCGCTATTCTCTTCCGGGAGTCTGGGTGCTGACGGTGTTTCTGGCCGGTCACACTAGCGGCAGTTCTGAGCCAACACTGTGGCCTCTTCCAGGTAAGAGGGCTTGGGGGGGTCACCTGTGTCCTCAGCCAGGAAAGCATCAGCCACGCTCTTGTCGGCATTCCCAGGAGGTGCCCGCAGAGCCCAGTACGCAGCGCGAGGCCTGGACCGGGGAGGCACTTTGCACGCTACGTGGCGCTCGGTCTCTAAGGCCCGCGAGTGACAAAGACTCTTAACGTGGGAATGGGAAGGCAGTTTAGCGCTGTGGTAGTTGACGTTCTCCAGGTTAAGCTCCAAATAAAGAGAGTGAGAGAGTCATCCTCCCTCCTAACGTAGCACAGCTGTCCCACGTACAGTTCAAACCATACGAATCCTCTCCCCGAGGAGGATGCTGAGCTCTCAGGGGACGTCCACGCTTGTCTTTGATATCCTGTGACTTACATCCTATGATGTGAAGTGAGCCGTTATTAATGCATCTTATGTTACACGATAAGAAGACAAGGAAGGGAAGAAAAGAAAGGTATTTGATATTCACACATACGGTCTACAGGTGAGGAAGACGCCCTGGGGTGGATCCTCGGGCTGGGGCTTCTCTGCGTGGCGCTGGAACGTTTTCTGGTTTTGCAAAGGCACGTGGATAGGCGCTCTTGTGGCCAATTTTCTTCCTCTTGCGGGACCAGTGCCGACCACGGTGCCGGCTCGACCCCCGGCTCCAAAGCCTTAAGGGCCAGCTCTTGCCCCAGCTCTGGTACCGAATCTGGAGTTAGAGGCGTCTCCAGCACAAGCCCAGCAGCAGATAGAGCGGCAGGTACGGAGCGCGGGCCGGCTCTCTCACCTGATCCAGTATCAAGTCCAGAGCCGTTGTTCTAACATCGGCTCACGTGAGAGCCCCGGAACCACAGCCAGCTCCAGCACCGGCTCCAGGACCAGCGGAAGGGCTGGAACCAGCACAGGCACCCGCGGTATCACGGGCTGCAGAGACAGAGGCAGCTCTGTGGTCAACCGACTTGCCAGGTCCGGCACCAGCCAGCTCTGGAGTCTGGTTGGACTGACATGCATTCCAGAGCAACGGACAAGGCGGGAGTGAACTAGACCTGGTCCTCATCGCTTCCGGCAGCACGACTAGAGCTACAGGCATCTCTAGGGCTGGAACCCTCTCCAGAGCCAGCGTCAGCACCGGAAGTGGCCTCAGCGCCAGATCCCGCCCTAGAGTCAGCTCTGGCACCGGCTCAAGAGCTTGAGAGACCTGCAGAGCCAGCCAGCTTCCGCCGAAGCTCCAGACCCAGAATCAGTCTGAGCCCCGGCCCCTGCATCTGAGCCACTGCCACAGCCGGTTGTTACCAGCTCAGAACCAGAGCCAGAACTGGCTCCAGAGCCCGAGGTCAAGCCACTTGCCAGCTCGAGTCAACTCCAGGTCCGGAACTGATTCAACTGCCGAGATCGAGGCCGCTCCAGCTTTAGCTCCAAGGTCAGAGTCGGTGTTCTCCCACCAGCCAGCCCTGGCTCCATGCCGGCTGTAGCGCTGCCTCCAGAGACAGCGGCCGCTCTCTCGCCAACTGCTGTGTCAGCCCCGGTGGTCGTTCCAGTGCCCACGTTAGAGAGAGAAGCTGCTCGAGCCCCATGTACCACCAGTACCAGGTTGCAAGGAAGAGCCAGCTCCAGCATCGGCTCCAGCATTGGCTCCAGCATCATCTCCAGAACTAGAGTCAGGACCGAGTTCAAGGCCAGAGCCTGCGACAGCAACAGTTCTCATACCGGGTCCGGACCAGAAGCCCCCACAAGTGCCAGCTGCTGCACCAGCTCCAGAGCGAAAGCTGCCTTGGGCACCGGTGGTAGACACAGAGCCGATGCCACCTCCGGACAAAGAACCAGTTCCGGCACCGACATCCCAGCCACGTCCTGCTCTGGCACCGGCTCCATCACCGCCTCCTGTGCCGGAGCCCGTGTCCGCTCCAGCGCCGGCTCTAGTGTCAGCGTCCGCCCGGACACCGGTTCCGCAGGTGGAGCCAACACCGGGGCTCCGACCAGCTCCCCCGCCGGTTTCCCCACCAGCCGGAGGGCCAGATCCAGGACCGGCAATGCAAGCAGGGCGCCCGGCACCGGGTCCGGCATAGCAGCAGCGAGGAGAGCCAGCTCCGAACCAGAGCAGCTCCAGCACCATGGACAGCTCCCGCAGCGGTTCCATAATTGGATCCCCTGGGGACTCTGGCACCAGCTGTGTCGCTCGCACCGGCTGCATGGCCAGCTGCAGTTCCAGGGCCAAAGCTGAAGCCGCTTCAGCACCCACTCTGGAACCAGAGCCACAGTCTACAGCAGAAGCTCTAGCTTCAGCTCTAGAGCCATATCCGGCTGCAGAAGCAGGTCTGGGTCCTCTCTGGAGGTGCCTGCGGCTCTAGCACCTTCCCTAGAGCTGGAGCCACGTCCAGCACCGCATCTTGCCCCAGCTGCAGAGATGGGGCCGGCTCCAGCTTCAGCCCTGGGGCCAGTTCTGGGATTAGAGCCCCCGTTCGAGCCAGAGCAGCTCCAGCACCAGCTGTGGAACTACCCATACGAGTGTCCACGCCTTCCTCAACCGCCACCGTCATGGGGGCCGGTATGGGGCTGGGGTCAGGACGGTCCTTGCTGGGCCGGTCATCCCAGGTACCCTGGTCACTCCACTCAGAGCTCGCCTGCCCGATCCCTCCTGGAGATCATAGTCCTGGGGGCTCTGCACCCCCGTTTTCCCAAGCAAGGCTCTCAGTGGCCCAGGAGTCCATGGAGGCTGAAAGCCGAGGCTTGTACCTGACAAGTGATATAAAATTTGACCCAGAAACTCCACTTGACCGCTTGTGTCCTGAAAAAGGAGAGATTTATGCACACGGTTGATCACTTGAGGAAGCTGGGAGTGAAAACTCACAAATGGCCCATGTTCCAGGGCTGGGGCGCTTTGGAAATTCTGATGTGGGGACACAGGATGCAGAGGAAGAGACTTGAGTGGCCAGCACCCAGCCCCGGGGAAAGCTGCTTCGGGAAGAGCACACACCTGGCACCCGCCTCACCCCACACGCTGCACCAGAGTTTCTCCGCTGGTCTGGGACGAGCCCTGCTGGGGGAGGGTCCGCGCCTGTGGCTGCGGATGGGGGCTGCGCTCTGTGGTCCCAGAGAGGGGAGCCGGTCACACTTCTCCCTGGGGATCGGCTGGGGCCTGTGCTTCCTCACGTGGTCACCTGGGCTGCCGGTCCCCAGACCAGAAACCTGCCCGTCTGAAGGTGACCAGTGCTGCGTCCCTTGGGTTTCACTTGCCCGAGTCCCTCCCCGGGATGCCCCGCATCTCTGACGCCTGCTCCCATGGTCCCCAGCAAAGGTCCCCTTGCCTCTACGGCTGCAGGGGGGCGGGCGGGATTGTGGCTCGCCCCTGTCCAGGGCTGACCTCTGGTCCCCCACTCAGTCCTGTCTGTGTCCTCAGACTCAGGGTGCAGGACACCCACCCAGAGCTTGAAGGCAGGGCCCTGCCGCACACAGCGGCCTTTTTCTTCTCCCACAGTTTTTAGAGCTTATGGTCTAAGAGATGAACCAGGACTTGAACTTGAGAAGTCCCTGTTTCTTTTCAGCCCAGATCCTCAGTTTCCACTCTGAATGGGTGTGGGGTGCCGCGTTTAAACTGTCCCAGGAGCCTTGGATCCCAGGAGGGCTGATCAGGCCCTCTGATCTGTCTCCCCCTGTGGTTCCTGCATTTGAGCAAAACGCCAAAAAGTCCGAAGCCTGCAGGGCTGGCTCGGGCAGTTTTAGGACACCTGCCCTCTCCGTACTGGCTCTCCTCCAGGTTTCCCTAGGTGCCCTCAGGGTTTTCCAGCTAAATGTCTGTCAGCAGCTCCTGGGGGCTCTGGTTGTTGGGTACTGCCCAGTAGCAACAGCGCCCTGTCCCCCTTTCCTGGGCACCACCTGTCCCGCTTCCTGGGCGCCACCTGTCCCCGCTTCCGGGGCACCACCTGTCCCGCTTCCTGGGCGCCACCTGTCCCCGCTTCCGGGGCGCCACCTGTCCCCCCTTCCTGGGCGCCACCTGTCCCGCTTCCTGGGCGCCACCTGTCCCCGCTTCCTGGGTGCCACCTGTCCCCCTTCCTGGGCGCCACTTGTCCCGCTTCCTGGGCGCCACCTGTCCCGCTTCATGGGCGCCACCTGTCCCCCCTTCCTGGGCGCCACCTGTCCCGCTTCCTGGGCGCCACCTGTCCCGCTTCATGGGCGCCACCTGTCCCCCCTTCCTGGGCGCCACCTGTCCCGCTTCCTGGGCGCCACCTGTCCCCGCTTCCGGGGCGCCACCTGTCCCGCTTCCGGGGCGCCACCTGTCCCGCTTCCTGGGCGCCACCTGTCCCCCTTCCTGGGCGCCACCTGTCCCGCTTCCTGGGCGCCACCTGTCCCGCTTCATGGGCACCACCTGTCCCCCCTTCCTGGGCGCCACCTGTCCTGCTTCCTGGGCGCCACCTGTCCCCGCTTCCGGGGCGCCACCTGTCCCCGCTTCCGGGGCGCCACCTGTCCCGCTTCCTGGGCGCCACCTGTCCCCCTTCCTGGGCGCCACCTGTCCCCCTTCCTGGGCGCCACCTGTCCCCGCTTCCGGGGCGCCACCTGTCCCGCTTCATGGGCGCCACCTGTCCCCCCTTCCTGGGCACCACCTGTCCCCGCTTCCTGGGCGCCACCTGTTCCCCTTTCCTGGGCGCCACCTGTCCCCGCTTCCTGGTTGCCACCTGTCCCCCTTCCTGGGCGCCACCTGTCCCCCTTCCTAGTTGCCACCTGTCCCCCTTCCTGGGCGCCACCTGTCCCCCTTCCTAGTTGCCACCTGTCCCCCTTCCTGGGCGCCACCTGTCCCCCTTCCTGGGCGCCACCTGTCCCCCTTCCTGGTTGCCACCTGTCCCCGCTTCCGGGGCGACACCTGTCCCCCCTTCCTGGGCGCCACCTGTCCCTGCTTCCTGGGAGCTTTCACGGGCCAGGCGCCGAGCTGGGCATGCTGCGTGCATTTTCTTAACACCCACTCTTGCCCTGTAGGAAGCTGCTGCTCTTTTTCCCATTTCACAGATGAGCTCACTGAGGCCAGGGCCAGAGAGGCTCAGCAGAGCTGGAAGTCAGAGCCTTTCACGAGAGGCAGTGCCCTGGGGTCTGGCAGGCGCCTCCTGTGCCCAGGGCTGCAGGGTGCCGGTCAGTGTCCAGTGAGGGCCTGGGGCAACCTCTGTGAGTCAGTGGTCCTGGGCAGCGGCCCCCACCCTGCCTGAGTGTGACCGGGTCTCCATGTGTAGCCTGAAGAGGAGACAGGAGGACACTGTGGTACAAGCTCGGGCCCTTCTTTGTCTGCCCCAGCCCTCAACCAGGTCTCTTAGGAGGATCCAGTCCGAGGTGGAGGCCCCTGTGGGTCTGGAGGCCCCTTATGGCCCCTCATTGTGGCTTCCACGGGAAACGTATACCCAAGGAGGGCAGAGGGGCAATTGGAATGAAGGTGCCGTGATGTCTCCAGATGTGTGGGCCCCGGCCGCCTTGTGGGACAGATGGCAGGGCTGGGGAAAGACCAGTAGGTCCCCTCAGGTCCATCCCAAAGGAGGAGGGGCGGGCGACCCCATTTTTCTCCTTTGAGCGAGTGGGGCCTGGCCTGAAGTCAGCTGGGGACAGGCATCCTGCTGGCCTGTCACCCTAAGAAGGCTGATCAGGTGACACACGACCAGATACCACCCAGGCCATTTCTCCTTGTCCCTGGGGCTCTGAGCTGTACTCAGAGGGACAGCAGAGGGTGAGGCACAGAGGTGCCATGCTTCCGGCCTCCGCTTACCGGGGCCTGGGGGTACCCTCCCCCCTCCCCCGACTTGAGCCAAGCCGTGGAAGGTCAGACAGTGTGTGGGGCATGGCCGCCACCTGGGTCTCGGGGACCCGGGGACACTGGCCCCCCAAGGACACAGCCATCCCTGTGGCATCTTTTCCCTACAGAAGCCTCCCCTCAGGACACCTGCTGTTTGCTGGGCGGCTCTCATTCTCCCCCAGGAACCCCCCGGCCCCTCGCCACAGACCTGCCCTCTCAGGCCGCCTGCTCCTGGGCCTGCGTGCTGTGCACACTGCCAGCAGGGTGGCCCAGGGTCACCCACAGGTTCCAGGGCCCTGCCTTTCCTGCCCTAGAGGGGCGGGGGCGGGGGGCAGATGCCGGGCTTGGCTGCTTTCCTTCTCTGTCCCCGGAAGGGAGTAGGAGCCGGAAACAAATGCCCCCCCCCCATCTGCCAGTTTCTGCCCAGGCTCCGGGGCAGTTTGCCTGAGAACCTGGCCCTCTGTCTCTTGGTAGATGGTTTCAATGGCGCCTGCACTCGGCATTGCTCTGAGCGTCTGGTTTTGTCTGTGGCGGCTGCTGCGTGAAGGGGCCAGAGCAGCCCCGCGTCTGTGTGACAGGGTAGCGACTCCTGGTCTGTCCCTCTCGGTGTCCGGCCCTGCCCCCCACCCCCCACTGGCTTCAGAAGGGGGCCCCAGGGGGTGGGGGAGGGGCTCAGGAACCCTGTGACACGCAGGCCAGCTGCTCTGCCAGCGAGGCGGGTGGCTGAGTGCAGGGCCTGCTCTCTGGCCCCGCGGGAAGGGGGCGGGGGGTGCGGCGCCACTGCCTGGCCGAGGCCCCTGCTAGGGCCGGCCTTGACGGAGCCCCGCTGGGAGCCAGGTGCTATGTGGAGTTCAAGTGCAGTGCCCTCTGGCGGGTGGGTCCTGCACGGGGACCTCCAAATCGCTGCCACCAACCTGGGTGTTTTGGACACGGACTGGTTCCCAGCTGGGCCGAGTTGTGGCTCAGAAACCCTGGAGAAGGGCAGGTGCTTCCACTCGAGCCTCGGCCTTTGCAGGAAGCATTCTGAGCCCTGAGAACGTGCCTGGGTGGTGGGTCCCCAGTCCAGCGGGGGGACAGCTGGTCCCCGAAGCCTGTCTTCTCTGACGCCTCTTCCAGGCAGGGAAAGGGAGAGTGAGCCTATGGCTCAGCTTTTCTGCCTCAGGAATCTCCCTTCCTCGGTGGAAAGGCCGGACCTCCACGTGTCCCGGCTCTTTGACGGGCGTGGGCGTGGGAGGTGCCGCTCGGGGTTGGGGTGACCTCCGCCTGTGGTTCCCCCTGGCTTCCCAGAAGCCGGCTGGCTCTCTCTCTGGAGAGAATGTGATCGCAGTGGCTTCCCCGTTGGCATGGTGCCCAGTGTGGGAGGGCGGCCACAGGCCAAAGGAAGTGGCTTCCCGAGGGCAGCCCCCCCAGGGCCCTCAAGGGTGGGCAGGAGGCAAGAGGCCCAGGCGCCCCATCACTGCCCCCAGGGGCGCAGTGGGGCCCAGCTTAGGCCAAGGGCTTCAGGGAGGGCACTTTCGCCTGGGTCTTCTGTAAGCTGCAGCTCACCTCGGGTCAGGGCAGTGACCCACACTCCCAGCTGCAGGTGAGGACCGGCAGTGTGGCCCTCTGCCAGCTGGAACCTCCCAGCTCCTCCCTCAACTCTCAGAGGTCCCCTTCCCACTGCGGGCACGCCCTTCCCTGGACAGGGGCAGGTGGGAGACGGGGCTGTGAGGCCGGGGCTGACGCAACTAAGTGGCCTTAGCCAGGGCTTGATGGTCACGGCCCCCCAGGCCAGCCTGTTCCATGGAAGGGGTGGCTGCCCCCTAAAACCAGGGCATTTCCTCTCTGGTCCTGGTCCAGGGAGCAGCCAGAAGATCCCCCTTTCTACAGCCCTGTGATTCTGAGTCCCGTGAAAGCCCAGTCCTCTGCCCAGATGCCTGCACCGTCATCATTTTCACCCCGTCCCCATGCACGTGATGATGGACACAGAAGGGGAACTCCTCTGTTACCCAAGAAAGGGCCCGGGCTTGAATGAGCAGAAAGGGAAGGAAGTGGCGTCGGATGTGGCCTTCGGGGATGCCCCGCACCTGCCCCAGACCCGTGATGCTGCCTCCGGGGCTGGGTCCGTAGGAGCTGCTGGGTCAGCCGAGGGGTGGGGGGGGGGGGGGCACGATGATGATCTGGGGAGACATGACGAGGGCCTGGGGCCCCAGACCGTGGGGGAGGCACCTTCCGGGTGGCACGAGCAGGTGGCTGGGGGTCTGGGAGCCTGGGGACTTGTCTCGCTCGTACCCAGCTTGTGGCTGGTGGAGTGGGAAGGGGGCGAGGCTGGGGGTGGTGTCCACCTGCCCCGAGACTACTCCCGAGAGCCCTCGAGCCGTCGGCCCATTTAGTCCTGGCCTGGGGATCTGCGTGGACACCGGGCCTCAGCTGCGGACCGGAGGTTCATGAGGCAGCCCCTGACGCCCCCGCCTGGTGGCCGGGCACTGTCTCCACAGAGCTGCACGCAGGAGATCGGCGAGGAGCTGGTCAACGGGGTCATCCATTCCATCTCCCTGCGGAAGGTGCAGGCACACCACGGCGCCAACAAGGGCCAACGCTGGCTCGGGGTGAGTGCGGGCACGGGGGCCCCCACCGCCGGGACCCTGCGGAGGCCCGGGGGCCAGACGCCGCTCGGCGACTCTGTTGGGTTCCCTCCCAGGGCCTTCCTGCCTGAGGGCCCACAGCCCCCCCTCCCAGAGGATCATGGGCCTTCGTGCCCCCCCCACCACTGTCCGGTCCTGGGCTCGGCCGGGAGCATCCCTCTGCACGTGTTTGATGAATATGAAAAAAGACGCTCTTTGGTAAAACATTTATATTTAAAAAAAATAGTTTTAATGTTTATTTATGAGAGAGAGAGAGCGAGAGCACACACACTTGTGCGGGGGGGAGGGGCAGAGAGAGAAGGAGACAGAGAATCGGAAGCAGGCTCCAGGTTCTGAGCTGTCAGCACAGAGCCCGACGCGGGGCTCGAACCCACAAACCGTGAGATCGTGACCCGAGTCAAAGTCGGATGCTCAACTGACAGAGCCACCCAGACACCCCCCCCAAAAAAAGACCCTTTTCGAAAAACACAACAAAGGCACTTTTCTGCTGTTTTTACTTCACGTTAGGCTGCAAGTGATTTTGTACGTTGCCCCAGTTTTTCTTGTTTTAATTCCTGCCCCCGTTTGTGTCAGGGGCCGTGAGCCCGCCCTTGCAGACCCTCAAGCCCTTCCGCAGCACCTCGCTTAGAAGGGCTAGTTTGACCCAAAAGGGGCGGAGGCTCAGGCTACTATATAACTTGCGGTCTCCTGGGGCACAGCCCTGTGACCCCTCCAGGTCAGAGGTAGGGCCGGACTCAGCAGCACAACATTCCAAAGGGGAGGCCCGGTCGTCACGGTGATTCACCCTTTCATGCTCTAGGACCTGGTCTTGATTCCTTCCCACAGCTTTCCCCGGGGCTGCACTGAACATGCTGTATCTCTTCTCACCCCAGAATAAGCCTCTGTGTTCTGGTCTCTAGAATGGGCAGGTTTTGCCAGGGCTCACGGGAGTGATGCTCCTAATACAAGGAGGGGCGGTCGTTTTAAGTTCCCCTAACAGAATGGCCAGAAAGTGTTGGGTTAGTATTTTTTAGCCCTCCCCATCTCCAATTCCACTTTTTTTTTCAATGCTTTATTTTATTTTTGAGAGAGAGAGAGGGGGGGGGGCAGAGTGCGAACGGCAGTGGGGGGCGTTGGGCAGAAAGAGGGAGACAGAATCGGAAGCAGGCTCCAGGCTCTGAGCTGTCAGCACGGAGCCCGACGCGGGGCTCAAACCCGCGGACTGCGAGATCATGACTTGAGCTGAAGTCGGATGCCTAACCGACTGAGCCACCCAGGTGCCCCTTCCGATTCCACTTCTTGAGCTGAGAACCTTTTTCTGCTGGGGGCACGCATGTCTGTGCCTTTGCCACATGTCACTGAGCACTTGGGAGTTCATGTGAGCCCCTGTGTCCCACCCCAGTGTGAAAATGAGTCAGCCCTGAACCTGTATGAGACCTGCAAGGTGCAGACAGTGAAGGCCGGCACGATGGAGAAGCTGGTGGAGCACCTGGTGCCCGCCTTCCAGGGCAGCGACCTCTCCTACGTCACCATCTTCCTGTGCACGTACCGAGCCTTCACCACCACCCAGCAGGTGCTGGACCTGCTGTTCAAAAGGTGAGCACGGCCCCCGCACAGCACAGCGGCTCCCCGCCCCCTCCTGGCACCTTTTTGAGCCTCAGGTGTCTCGTGGGAACCCTGGGTGTCAGGAGGGCCACCCCACATGGGGTCGTGTCCCACTGTTGGGACAAGTCCCCCACCCTGTGTCCAGCCCGTGGAGGGGGTTGCCTGGGGCTGCCGTGCTTCCTCTCTGCCTCCAGCCTGGGTGTCCCGTGCCTGGGGCAAAGCTGCTCTCGCCCTCGATTGTATATGGGGGACCCATCCTGGGGGTGGCCAGGGAGGGGTCCCCGACCCCCTCAGATGTCTGTACGGTGCTGGCTGGGCGTCGTTCACTCAACAAGTGGGCACGGAGCCCCTTCTAGACGCTTCGCATACCCCAGACCAGACGCTACCCTCCTGGGCTTCCGTTCCCGTCCAGAAGTCAGCCAGTAACCCTAGACATCATAGCAGATACGGTAGATGTGATGCCCTCACGGCCTCCTCTAGATACGGATGCATCCTTCCTTATTCTGACGAGGACGGCGGACCCCAGGACCAACTGAAAAAGTGAGCGGACTTGGGAGCCGATGGGAGGACCCCCGTCTCCAAGGTGGGGGACATCTAGAGCGGGGGCGGGGGCGCTGGGCAGAGCCACGGCTCCCACACGAGCTGTGATTCCTGCTGGAGGGCCGAGGGGCAGGGGCCTCTCCTGCAGGAGGAGAGGAGTCAGACAGCCGTGGCTGGGGTCCTGGGCCCTGGGGAGCAGAAGAGAGGCCGGGGGCTGAGGTTGGCCCCTGAGAGAGTGGGTCCCCCCCACAGCCCACCCCAGCCCTTCCTGCCCGGCCCCGACCCGGGGTCCCAGGACGGAGGTGTGGGGGCCACCTGCTCACCCATCGACCTCACGCGTCAGTCCCCTGAGTCCAGCTGCCCGGACTGAGAACAGTGTTCCTGAGAATAGTGTCTGTGGGGAGAGGAGACCCCCAGGCGCCTCGGAGGCAGTACGGCAGCCATGGGTGCAGGAGCTGGGGACGAGGGGCCATGAGAGCCCACGCAGGCTGGGCGGGAGGACGCTGCCTGTTCCCTCCTCCTCACACACTTACGCAGCACCTACTGTGTGCGGCCAGGGCAGGGACAGAGCAGACACGGCAGCCCTCCGCCGTCCTGGAGTTTACGCCCCCGGACAGACAGGGGAGGGGCAGGCCTCCCTGAGGAAGGCAGGGGTGCCCACACCATCGATGGAGGGCTCCCTCCTGTGGGGACGGCCAGGCCCCCGCCTTCTGACCGGACCTGCCCCTGCCTGGACGGCCAGTAGCGGTGGGGGGGGAGGGGGGTGCTCAGGTGGGCCTGGCCTCTGGATGGAGGACCCCCAGGGGCGCCGCAGGGGGCCGTGCGGAAGGAAAGGCCGGCCGCTGACTCTGCTGCCTGCCCCCCCTCCCTCCAGTGCCATCTCCTCCATTCTGGGCACCTGGCTGGACCAGTGTTCGGAGGACTTCTGTCAGCCCCCAGACTGGTCTGTGTCCCATCTGGAAGCAGCAGGGGGTGAAGGCAGAACGTTGAAGACGGCCGGGCAGGGCTGTGATGCGTCCGGGCCGGCTGCCGGTCGCTGTCTTCGCAGAGCAAACTCAGGAGATCGGCAGGAAGCTGGTCAGCGGGGACGCCTACTCCCTCTTTCGACTGAGGGGCAGGTGCATGAAACCACCAGCGTGGGCCAGTGTGGGCTCAGGACGAGTGCGGCCACCGAGGGGTGTCTAGATCCAGGGACTGGAGATGGCCAGGAAAGTCGTCCTGTCCAGATGCCACCCAGGCCGCCCCAAAGCCCTCGTTCTCCAGACTCGGCCTGAGGGGCCGGAGTCCACGGAGGCCGAGCTGAGGGCCGGAAGGCTGGCGGTGGACGCATATGGGTGTGTGGGGCCGGGCGCTGCTGGGCCAGGCAGAGAGGGGCCCCCGGAGACTGGTGTGGGACCAGGAGCTAAGACCGGCCTCAGAGCACCCAGTGGGGGACCGCGGTCCGGAAGAGGTCCAGGTGTGGGTTCCTGGGCAAGAGCTTCTGGAAAAGGCAGCAGGATATTCCTTTCTTCGGAAACGCCTGTCTGGAAGGCAGGCATGTTGATCTCCTCTTGCATCATCTCCGGAGCGAGCGGTGGTTCCGGCCCCGGATCCTCTCCGATCTGAAGATGGAGATTCAGCTGCAGAAGCAGCAACGGAACTGAAGCCGCATCCAGAGCCGGTGGCATTTCCATCAAGACCAGGAGTCCCTCCTCCAGACCAGGAGCCGCCTGCACCCAGCGGCGCCCGCCTTCTGCTGTGGCTCCGGGAGAACCCGAGCCAGGGCCCCACCCACTGGGAACGTAGACCCGACCTCTGCGCTCGATCTTGCAGAAGACCTGGAGCCAGCTGGGCACCCGGCAGCCCTGCAGGGAGAGCCTGTCCCTGCCCCCCTCCGTCCCTGCCCCTGCACGATCCTGGAGCCAGCTGGGCACCCGGCAGCCCTCAGGGGAGCTCCGGCTGTAGAACTACCCTCAGTGCCAATGCCTGATACACATTTTCAGCCCGATGCCCCACCAAACACTCCTTCCTCTCCCCTGTTATGGTTTCTGTTTTGTGTTTGTTTTGTCTATTTTTGTCTTATGCTGTTTTCTACTTTAGACTTTAAATAAAATCACTTCTTTTAAATTGTGCCATTCCTGAGCACCGAGTCCACTCACAACACTGTGCAAACACCACAGAATATCATTGCAGAATATCTCAGTCCCCAAGGGACACCATGTACCCGGAGCCCTCACTCCCCGTTCATCCCCTCACCCAGCCCCCGGGAAGCCCTAAGCTGCTTTCTCTCCCTGTTCCATTCCTTACCCTGGATGCTTCCTATAAGTGGAATCTCAACACAGGTGCCTTGTTTTTAATGAAATAACATTTTTGTTATTTGAAAGGGAAATTCCCCTATGGATTAAAGATTAGATGTAAAACTGGGTCCCTTTTAGTAAAAATGGGGACAATCTTGGAGACCCCTTTTTGTGCTGTGACACCACAGCCTGACGCCAGCTGGGACACGGCTGGTCCTCCTGTGGCCCAAACAGAAACCGGGAGATGCAGAAGGCCGGACGGTCACACCACAGCGGGCAGAGCATCCCTCACGACCCAGGGCCAGAAGGTTCACAGTCCTCTGGGCCAAATAATGCGCTAAATCCAGTGCGTTCCCCGGGATGGAGGCCAGACCCGTCCCAGTCCAAGGGGAGGCGACCCCCACGGGAGTAGGCGTCAGAGATGCAGGGATTCCTGGGGTAGGACTCGGGCAAGTGAGACCCAAGGGAGGCAGTGGTGGTCACCATCAGACGGGCAGGTTTCTGGTCTGGGAACCGGCAGCCCAGGTGACAACGTGAGGAAGCAGAGGCCCCAGCTGATCCCCAGCGAGATGTCCTCATACTGCAGGGGACCAGCTGGCCCAGTACTGGGAGAGCCCCCAGAGCCCCGTTCGGCCCTTCCCCAGCCCCCTGTGGGCCCCAGGCAGGTTGGTCAGCTGTGCTCCCCTGAGTTCAGGGGGGTGGCCCTCGGCGGGTGGTGGGGTCCCCCAGGAAGAAGGACCCCGAGCCCCAGGACGCCAAGATGCATGCCTGCGGGTAGGACAATCCAAAGTCAAGGAGATGGGCTTCCTGACCCAGCTGGTCTTACTTGTGACCCAGGTTGTGCTATTAGTCTCGGTGTCCCGATCTGTGACATGGGGACGTAACGGGCCTTCTAGATGGGTTGGCACATTCCCTGAGAGATGAGGTGGAATCGTGGCCTGGTGCCTGGAGGACATAAAGGGCCACCTGGAAGGCTGTCCCAGAGTCCCCCAGGGCACTGGATTCTGGAAGCCCCTCCTTGGCCCCTGCCCACTGTCCCCCTTCTGGGAACACTCAGCGTTGTTTGCGGAGGAGGTGGAGACGATCCAGGAGGTCGCAGGTCCCACGTGGAGGAAGGTCAGCGCTGGAGGGACAGAAGGACGTGTCCTGTGCCCCCTTCCAGGGCCCGAGCTGTAACGCCCTCTGACCTGACCTGGTGTGGACCCTACTTCTGTGGTTTTACTCCCTCCGTCCTTCCCTAATTCAGCTGGCGATCTCAGGTTCCTGCCGTGTGCTGAGCACCGTGACCTCTTCAGTGAGCACGACCCGATAGGTCCCCCACGTGGCATCTTCCTTTGCAGGGTCTGAATGTTCCTGGCCGTGTCCCCTCTGGCGAGTGTGGGAGGGAGGCCTCTGCCCACGTTCCCGACAAGGAAGCACGAGTCCAGAAGGTCCAGACGACCTGCCCCAAGTGCCAGCGTGTGGAGCCTGGACAGAGGGTGGTCCCCGAGCAGAGGAGGACTTGGACCCACGCAGCCCGGAGGAGGAGGGGGAGCACCGGGGCGGCCTGGCGCTCAAGTCCGCTGGGAGACGGTGTCCTACCCAGACCGGCCCTGTCCCCACGGCATTCGGGGTACCTGCGCTCCCAGGTGGCAGGCTGGCCCCGCCTGGCAGGAGAGGAGGTGCCCCTGGGACAGGACAGAGCCCTCAGGCAGAGCGGAGGGTCGCCCGTGCTCTCCCAGGGGCAGGTGGACTCGGGTGCCCTGAGGGGGCGTCACCGGGACAGCTGTGCCTTGCCAGCCCCAGTTCCCCAAATCCAAGCACAAGACCCTAACAGCCTCTGCCCCACCGCCCAGAGCAGAAACCGCTTCTGTCCTTGTTCCTTTGTGGATGCGTCCATGCCTGCCCTCAGCACCCTGTCTGCTGCCCGCTGTGTGCACGCACCTGGATCCCAAAGCAAGCCCCGGACCCCACCCAGGAGGTGGTACGGCCTCTCACCCGCAGCCAGCAAGGGGGAGCGCCGTCCCCATGGCCCTCCTCACCCTAAGAAGACACGTAAGCCATATTCACCAAGGTTTTTAACCATCGTACACACACACACACACACACACACACACACACACAGAGCGAAGGGTGGGGGCCCTGGAGGACCCACACACTTATGTCTCCGGCACCTCCCGCCGCCCCTATGCTTTTGTGGGTTTGCTCTGGTTCTCTCGGATCCTGCTCCGGGCTCCCTTGAAGGCGTCAGGTCTCCGCCTGAGTCCCTGGGTCACCCACCCACCTCTCCTCTTAGGAAGACGTGCAAATGCACACCCTGCATTTACTCCCATCTTCCTCTCTCCTCCCAGACTTCGGTCGTCAGATTTGGGAGTCGAGAACACCCCCTTGTGTCTTCCCTCACCTGTCCTTCCACCCAGCACTTCCCAGGCCGTCCCTGAGGCTGTCCTCGGGCTGGATTCGTCTCCTGGGAGGTGGGGGTCAGGGGACAGAGGGCATACGGTGCCGGTGGGGGCAGGAGAGGGCCGTGGCCCACAGGCCGAGTGCCCCGGTCCCTCCTCTCTGCCTGAGGACTCTCTCTTCCGGAGATGGGAGTCTGTCACACTTGTCTCTGGGGACCTGTGCTTCCTCACCTTGTCAGCTGGGCGGCTGGTTCCCAGAGCAGAAACCTGCCCGTCTGAAGGCGACCAGCGCTGCCTCCCTCGGGTCTCACTTACCCGAGTCCCACCCCGGGACGTCCCGCATCTCTGACGCCTGCTCCCGTGGGGGTCGCCTCCCCTTGGACTGGGACGGGTCTGGCCTCCATCCCGGGGAACGCACTGGCTTTGGCGCGTTATTTGGCCCAGAGGCCTGTGAACCTTTCTGGCCCTGGGTCGTGAGGGATGCTCTCACCTCTGTGGTGTGAACGTCCGGCCTTCTGCATCTCCCGGTTTCTGTTTGGGCCACGGGAGGATCAGCCGTGTCCTCTCTGGTGTGTCAGGCTGTGGTGTCATGGCACAAAAAGGGGTCTCTACCCCGAGACCAATGTCACCGAAGGGGCCCCTTTTTCCCCCCTAATCTTTAATCCATTGTGATTTCAATATCAAAGGAGATAAAGTCTATTTCAAACGACCACAAAGTACAAAAATGAATCTGTCCCGTCTGAAAAGACGGTGCGGACCCAAAGGTATCTCTGGCAAGATTCCACTTGAAGGAAACCTCCAGAGTAGGTAACGGAACACGGAGAGAAAACAGACTGGGGGTTCCCAGGGCCTGCCGGGGGCACAAAAGGGGAGTGAGGGCTCCGGGTACACGGTGACCCTTGGGGACCGAGATATTCTGCAACAAAATTCTGTGCCGTGGTTCACAGCGTCGTGAGCGTGCCCCGTGCTCAGGAATTGCACAACGTAAAGTAAATAAGTTTTTATTGACGATTAATGTGGATTTTAAACATACCATGAACAAATAATGTACCAGCTAAAAAGTAGAGGAGAGAAAGGATAAGGGAGAAGAGGAAGAGTCATTCTGGTGGAGGGGTCGGGGACTGGGACTGGAGCAACAATTAGAAATACAATAAACACCCCTCGAAGGCCTTTGAGCCCTTGATTTGTGGCCGGAATCCATACGGGAACAAGGGCGGTGGCAGGAACAGTGTCGGGAGCAGAAGCAGGAACCAGCTGACCCTGTTCAGGTGCCCGCTGTCCCAGCACAGGTACCAGGTCACCTGCTGGCTCTCCGGCTCCTGTAGGAGTCGCTCCAGACTCCACCCCTGCCTGCCTAGACTCCGAGGACCCCGATGCCCTTGGGTCGGGCTCTGGAGCCGCACCGGCTTTTGCTCCTGCCCCGGACTCTTGAGAATGAAACAGAGTTGTGGTTACAGCGGCTCCAAGGCCTCAGGGTGAGAGGAGGGACGGTCCCCCACCCACCCAAGGCCGGCTTCTCCAAGGGCCTTTGCAGAGACACAACTCACCCCAGAGCCTCCCTGAGAAGCCAAGGCCAGGAACCCACACCAGGACCTCTGCCCCCTGCAGGCCACAGCCCGGGGCTCTCAGTCTCTGCTCCTGGCCCCACACCAGCCCCCGGGGACTCCTCCCTGGGTGGCCCAGCACCGCCCTGGTCCCATGAACACACATTTCCCACCCCCAGCCTTCTCACCCTCGGGCTCTGGCTCCGGGGGCTCCGGGTCCTGATCCCAGGACCCGTGAACTAGGACCGTGTGGGCGGGCCGGGGCGGTGAAGGAGGCCTTCCCAGGCCATCTCCAGGCCCTGCTTCCCAAGACCTCCCTGCAGCCACTCTCTGCCTCGGTCCAAGGTGGCCCTCCTGGGCGACGGGGCACACACACAACTCTGTTGGGCAGGCGTATCGGGATTCGGCCAGACCTTTCCCGATGTCATCGGTTGATTTCTGTAAAGACAGTGACCCGCGGCCATCCCGGAGACATCACAGCCGTGCCCGGCCATCCTCAGTGTCCTTCCACCCTCTCCACCTGTGGCTCCCAGATCGGACACAGACCTGAGTGTGCATAGACCTGTGCCTGGGACACAGTGACATCTACCTACAGGGCTCGGGATGAACATCGGGGACAAGAGGGCCGCTCCAGCACACCCTCTCCCTCCCAACCAGCCTTGACCGAGTGTGAGCCTGACCCGCCCCCCAGGCATCTGACCCCTTCATCAGCCTGCACCTGCTCAGGTGGACCCTCCACACACGACCCCTCCATCCACACAGACACAGAAACACACACACACACACACACACACACACACACACACACACACGGTGGGGGACATGGGGCTGCACAGGTCAGATCAGAGCGGTGTCGGCTGGACTGGATGTCTCTGGGTCTCCCTGTGTTACCTTTGGGTCCCTGCGAGCTAGAGACCTGAGGCGTCCTGTGCACGACCTGACCCACTGTCTCCAGGGACGGGAAGCGTCGCGGCCACGGGCTCCCCTGAGCCGGCAGCCGCGGGACACGGGCACACAACAGGAGAACGTGTTCCTCAGGCAAAGGTGTCCCAACGAATGAGCCCAGTCGGGCGCTGTCTCCAGAACGTGGGTGCCTGGTGACCCGGGTTCTAAGTTCAATTGGGCTTTGTGACCAGGGAGGTGAGGTCACTTCCTGGGGTCCCCTTACCAGGCTTCCTGCTCCTACAAGAGCCCCTCCCAGGCTGCAAAGGGGCCCCTCCACCCCATGCCCTGTCCCTACAGTGACACCAACACAGCCCAGACACGTCCCCGCGAGGCCTGGGGCGGCCGGTGCCACGGCTTTGGGGCCACAGAGCTGGGTTCAGACGTGGGTTTTCCTCCTGACCAGTGCTGGGACCCCGCACAGACCCGTGCCTCCTGGGGCCCCCCAGTCTCCCCATCTGCACAGTGGGGTCCTTGTGGCATCTACTTGTAGGGGCGCCATCAGGGAGCCACCTGTAGACACGTCGCGTGCCTGCTATCCCGTGAGGCTTGTGGATACACGTGGCCGTGGAAGGACGAGGAAGGGGTGCGCCTGGCACGGAACACAAGAGAGGGCAGAGTGGAGTCTCTTTGAAGTCATGGCCTCCTGCTCAGCCCAGACCCTGGTGTGTGCCGACCCCTAGCGCACCTGGACCCCAGCTTCCAGCCGGGCTCGGGGACTGACGCCAGAATGTGTCCCTGTGTCCTGTAGCTCTACACAACTCACCCTGTCCCTCCCAGTCACCCTTGACCTGGGGTGTGGACATGACCCTCCCATCAGCCTGCTCCTGCTCTGGGTGGCTTCCCCCCACGTCCCATCCTTACAAACACACACAGCCTCACACACACTCACAGACACAGGGAGGCTCGTGCGACTCACCAGTCGGATCAGGGCCGTGTCAGGCTAGACCGGCCAGTCCTGGGCCTCCCGGTGTCACCTTTGCGTCCCTCCGGGCACGTGACCAGACGCTTCGGGGGTGAGACCGGACCCACCTTCTGCAAGTGGGAAAAGGCTCTCCCTGTGGGCTTTCCTGAGACCACAGCCTCGAGATATCAGGGCACAGCATGAGAACACGTTGCGCATTTGAAGGTCTCCAACCACAGGAGCTGAGTGGGGTGCTTCTCTAGATGGGGGTGCCTGTGATACACATGGGGGCATTTGGGGATACCCTGGCCCTCGGCATGGCTTGGCTCCCCTCTTGGGCATGTTCCCTGGAGACAATGTCCCCGCCCCACACCTCTTTTCTCCCCCAACCCCTGTCACCTCCAGGTTCCACTCATCCTTTGACCCCCACGCGGGTGGTTAGTTACTGGGGGCGGGGGACTGTGTTTCCATGCAATTGCGTGGACCTGTGCCCACTCGGGGATGCCCAGAGGAAAGGACCCCACATGGGATGGGTTCAGTGGTCCTCCAGGATCTTAGAGGCTTTCATTCCCTCGAAAACCCCACAGGAAAGTGAAGCCCTGGCCTAGGAGCCAGAAACCTCCCCCAGCCCCTCTAGGCTCTGCTCACCTGGTGGGTCCCCGGCCAGTCCCTGCCTCTCCTGGCTTCAGTTCCCCGACTGTTCCATGCGCGCTTGGAGGAGGAGCTTCACCAGTCTGGCTAGAGTGGACCCTGGCTCCCACCTTTGGGTAGGATGTGGCGCGGGAGCCTTGTGGGCGGGAAGGTGCTCCCACCAAATGTCGAGGCAGGTGGAGCCTCCGCAGGTGCACCAGACCATGGGAGTGCGCACACGGGACCACCTCGTGGCAAGAGTCCACGACACCTGGGGTCGCACGTATCCGATCTCCACCGCCCGCTCAGTGACCCTCATATCCTCTTAGGCCTGGGGCCATGGCCACTCCACCCAGGCAGGGCAGCTGGACGCAGCGGGTATGGAGACACGGGGGCAAGAGGAAAACGACACAGACCCCCACCCTGCTGACCTGGCCCCCACACTCCACTCCACTGTTCATCCGGGCGCCTGGCTGAGCAGGGGGAGGGGGAGGTGGACACCAGTCTGGGCAGGGAGAGGTCAGGCCGCCTTTCCCTCCTCCCATCCCCTCCCCGTGCCTTCCCGAGACCCCTCCCCCCACAAGCTCCCCCACTTCGGACACCTTCACCTCCTTGCTTTCATCCCCCACACATCCACCGGAGGTGGGAGCCGCCGACCCCATCTTCAAAAAAGAGCACCGAGGTCCCAGAAGCTGGCATAGAGCTTGCGTGTCACAGGACTCTGACGTGGCCCCGCTGTGAGTGTGAACCCGGGTCGCTCTGACCCGAAGCCTGGGCTTTCGCAGGACCCAGAGGAGGTGACCTCTGAAGCCAGCCTTAGAGATGAGGGTGCTCTGGATGGGACCCATGGTGCGGGGCGGTGGTAGCAGGGGGCTCGAGGGCAGGGATGGTGGGCTCCCTGGGAGGGGAAAACACTAGGGAGGAGGGAGGGGAACACCCTGGGGAGGGCATCTGGCCCAGTTCACTCGGGGCTCGGACGTCAGGTAAGGAACGGGGGTAACCGCAGCTTGCCAGGCTCAGGGGACGTGACCAGGCAGTGTCGTCAGAGCCACAGCATCCTAGATGTGGAGGGAGCTCAAGGACTTGGTATTTGCCCCCAGGCAAGCATGGATTCCCAGGCACAGGCCTGGGAGGACAATGTTGCCTCAGTCCCCTCCTCTATAGAGCAGAGCAGATCCTCGCTGAAAGGGTGGGCCTACGCCAGCCGACTCCATCTTGTTCTGTGTCCTTCACCTTGACCACACCTCCTCCCCTTGAGTAACCCCCCCTCACCTGCCTAACAGGACTCGACCCTTCCCCAGGACCCTTCCCCAGCCAATCGGCTGAGGCCATAGCCATTACCTCACCAACTGCCCCCAGGCCCCAATGAAACCTTTGTCCTTTTGAAACTCGCTCTCTTTCCCTGGTATCTCACCTCTGCGTCCGTGCAGGTAGGGGATTGAGCTCGAGCTAGCTCGAATAAAGGCTCTTTGCTTTTACATCGGACTCGGCTCCCTAGTGGTCTTTGGGGATCACGAATTCTGGGCATAACAGTCGCCTTCTCCCGGGGCTGGATTCCCCGGCAGGTCCAGAGATGGTCTCCTGTCAGAGGAGTTGTTCAAGTGAGGTCTGTACCTCGGTGGTCTCGGAGAGGGGACCAAGGGACGTTCCCCCTGCCAGCTCGGCGGATGCTCTCGTCCAAGCTGCTGATCCTCACGTCCAGGCCGGCACCGGTGATGCGGTGGCGTCCGCCGGCTGGGGGGACAGGGGCAGTGAGGAGCTGTACTTGCGGACCCTGAGAGACAGAGCTCATGAGCGCCAATGTGCCCTGGGGCGTGTGGAGGCTGAGGCTAAGCTGACGCCTGATGTCTCTGGGAAGGACCGGGAGGACAGCCTGGGTCCTGGGGTCTCTGGGGGGGGGGGGGGGGACCACGAGGACATCCCGGGCCCAGGAGTCTCCGGGGAGGACCGGGAGGACAGTCCAGGCCCTGGGGTCCCTGGGGGGGACCGGGAGGACAGCCTGGGCGTTGGGGTCTCCAGGAGGGACCGGGAGGGCATCCCGGGCCCTGGGGTCCCGTGGAAGAACCGGGAGGACAGCCTGGGCCCTGGGGCCTCTGGGGGTGAATGGGAGGACAGCGCGGGCCCTGGGGTCTCTGGGAAGGACTAGGAGGACAGCACGGGCCCTGGGGACCCTGGCGGGGACCGGGCTCCAAATTGAGACTCACAAGTTGCCGAAGCAAGTTCCTGCTGGGTTTTCAGTGAAACTGCCTTTCAGTGTACATGGTGAATTTGGGGGCTCACACATTCAAGTGCAAAGTCACTGTCTACAGCCAGTATAACCCGCTGACCCCCTACCCCCGCCAGGGAAACAGTAATGGGGAAGAGCTCTCTGGGCTGGGGGAGCGCTCCTCCCATTTCTCCTGGCCTGGGGGGACCCCAGAGAACGTCTCCATTGTTCTCTGTCTCCATTGTTCTCTTTCCCTCCAAGGGAGGAGCTGCCCCGAGCACCCCTGCACCCTCGGTGTCCCCGCCCCCGGGTCCCCACTGCTGCTGAGAAAGAGGCCACAGTGACCTGTGTCAGGAGTCTGGTCGGCCGCCGCCTCTGGGGCCATGCCAGGCCCTGGTGGCTGGATAGAAAGGCTGGATGGCTTTGGGGGTGGGGCCTCACTGGCGTCCCCTCTCCCCTTCCCCACTGCGGTCTGCGATCCGGGCCCTGTACGGGTGCTCCATCTGTCACCGGTACCTGCCTTATTCCTGCCATGGGAGTGATTGCTCTGCATCACCCATGTCACAGAGCAGGAGAGTGAGGCCCAGAGAAGGGAGGCAGGTGTTTCTGGGCACAGGGCTGGTCAGCAGAGAGCTGGAATACCACCTCCGGAGCCCCGGCCAGCCCGGGCAGGGACCCCCCGAGTCAAGGGTGATCCTTCCCCTTGTGCCTGGCCGCTCATTCTTCCCAGACCTTGACGGTGGCCTGTTCCTTTTGGCCACAGATATTGCTGGCCGACCAGGAGGGAGTCCAGCTGGTAGGACAGGTCTCACTACAGGACACAGGGACACCTGGGAGCTACCAGGAGCCACATTGTGGTCTCTGTCCCCGAGCCTGCCCGGCAGCTGGGGTCCAGGTGCCCTAGGGGTCGGCACACACCTGGGTCTGGGCTGAGCAGGAGGCCATGACCTCAAGGAGCCTCCACTCGGCCCTCTCCTGGCTCCTGCCCGGTCTCACCTGTCCTCCCCGAGGGGCTCCAGGGCCCGGATCCAGGCCCCTGATGGCTGCTCGGGCTCCAGCCGCGAAAGATGTAGAGCCTGTGGAGCAGCTGGACCTCTTGGGGCTGGAGGGAGGGCCGGCCACCCACGGGCCTTGGCTGGGGAGGATGAGGGCCTCTTGGGGTGAGGAAGAGGCCGGGACCTGGTCCCGGGGTCACGGCTCATGTATACAAAGGGCTGAAATCACTGAGTGCCCGGGGGATGGCCAGTTCAAGTAGCCCCCTGACACTTGGTTTTCCTGGAGGTGCCCCCTGGCCTCCAGGGGCCTCTTCCCACCCTCTGACTCCGCCCAGGGCTGCAGCCAGGCACAGACAGGCCGGACCTCTGTCCAAGGTCCTGCCAGGAAGACAAGGCGGAAGGAGGAAAGGAGAAGGGCAAGGGGAGCACCGACTTCTCCCTGCCCTGAGTCGGCCTCCACTGCCGCCTCCAGGAGCCCTGGCCCAGCCATGCCCCAGGGTCCAAGCACCTGGACCCCGGGGTGGAGTCTGCGGTCCAGGCCAGCTGGGTGGGATGGGTGTAGTCACTGGCCGTCGTGTCCCCAGATGTCCAACCCACCTGGCCTCGCACCCTGAGGCTTGCCTGGATGGGGAGGGCATGGTTCTGGGGCTCAGGAAGGTTGGGGTTCCAGAGTAGTTGGCGGAGGTGGGAACATGGGGGACCAGCCAGGTGGGGAGCGATTGGATTCATGCACGTCAGCGTCACCTCTGGATCACCCACGGGTGCTGAGTGCCGGTCCCTGGGCATACCTGGCCATGACACAGACCCGGCTGACCCTGGAGAGGGAGGCCTGTGTACCCGGGGCACCTCCCATCCACCTACCCCCGCGGGCGAGCCTGGGCCCCGGCCACGCTGATGCACTTCCCCGTCTGACCCTCAGGGACAGGGGGGACACTGAGGTCAGGAGAGGCAAGGACTGGCCTGGACAAGTGAGGTGTGCAGGGTCCAAGGAGCAGGGCTGGTCTCCAATCCTAGGCCAGCCTCTACCCCCACATGGGGTTCTCCCTGGGAATGAGAGCCCCTGAGATGCTCAGGGGTCCCTATGCACCCCATCCGTGTGAGGCTGTGACCTCTGGGCATCTCCAGAAAGGCGCGTGCACACACACACACACACACACACACACACACACACATACACACACCTATTCTGACTGTCCAACTGGAGATCAGAGGGGAGTCTACACTGGGAGGTGGTGGGTAATACGGGGAAAGAAGAGAAAGGCTGGAGGCAGTGGGGCCATGGGGCAGGGACATCAGGATTCCTGGCAATAGCCCGGGACCCACCACATAGGGAGGGGATATGTGCCGGCTGAGGGTCAGGGGGTCCACAAGTGTCCGGGGGGATTGACAGGAACTAGGGTAGAACGGGGTCTGGGGTCCTGTGTCCACGACGCTGAGCCCATGGAACTAGGAAGTGTGGATGGGGCTACGGCACAGAAGGACTCAGCTTCCTCCTCCTAAACTGGGCTGCGTCGACAGTGTCCCAAGGGTCCCACAGGCTCGTAGATGAGTCTGTGTCCTGGGATCTTCATCCCTGGCCCTCTGTTCTCCCCTCCTGGGAAAATGCTTCCTACTCCCTCAAGGTCCTTTGGAGCGGAGGGCAGCCTGGGGGCCTGGAGGACCGAGGACCTGGGTTTGCAGCACGTGGCCAAGCAGTGGACCCTGGTGTGGACACCGAGGTCAAGAGCCTTCTTGTTGGAGCCTCGGGTCCTCATTAGGAAGTGGTTCCCCAGGCAGAGTCCTGGCTGGGGAGAGCAGGCCTCGTGAGGGACCTGAGCACCGGGCCAGGGGAGGGACACGGGCCACAAGGGAGGCTTCTGAGGGCTGTCCCCTGGACCCTGGAGCCCACAGGACCTGCGCCTATGAGACACAAAGAGAGAGACAGAGTCCGAGGCAGAGACAGAGAATGGACCCACGAGAGAGGAAACCAGAAATTCCATGAATCGGCTCAGAAATGACACCCGGGCATCATATTCTAGCCCTTAGAACCCGGTCACATGGGCCGTCCACCCGGGGTGCGGGGGGGTTGACAGAGGCACGTAGGAACAGAAATCGGGAAGGCTGGGAGCCACAGTGGGGACCGCCCAGCACGTAGGCCCAGACCAGGCGCTGAGACCCGAGTCCAAATGTAATGGAGCCCGTGGCATGCGTGTCTGGTGGGCACAGGGTCTGAACGAGTTCACCTCCACCTTCCCTGGGCCTGGGACCCAGGCAGGAGGGGTGGCTGTGCCTGGACCCGGAGAGGACCCAGGCCCGCGTGAGTGTGTTCCGTGCCAGGCCCACCCCTTCCTCGTCCTTCCACGGCCACGTGTGCCCACAAGCCTCACGGGATAGCAGGCACGGGACGTGTCTACAGGTGGCTCCCTGATGGCGCCCCTGCAAGTAGATGCCACAAGGACCCCACTGTGCAGACGGGTGACCGGGGGCCCCGGGAGGCACGATGCAGGGTCCCAGCACTGCTCAGGGGGAAAACCCAGGTCTGAACCCAGCTCTGTGGCCCCAAAGCCGCGGCACCGGCTGCACCAGGCCTCGCCGGGACGTGTCTGGGCTGTGTTGGTGTCACTGTAGGGACAGGGCATGGGGTGGAGGGGTCTCCTTTGCAGCCTGGGAGGGGCTCTTGTAGGAGCAGGAAGCTGGGTAAGGGGACCCCAGGAAGTGACCTCACCTCCCTGGTAACAGACCCCAACAGAACTCGGAACCCGGGTCACCAGGCACCCACCTTCTGGAGACAGCGCCCGACTGGGCTCATTCGTTGGGACACCTTCACCTGATGAACATGTTCTCCTGTTGTGTGCCCGTGTCCCACGGCTGCCGGCTCAGGGGAGCCCGTGGCCGCGATGCTTCCCGACCCTGGAGACACTGGGTCAGATCGTGCATAGGATGCCTCAGGTCTCTAGCTCGCAGGGACCCAAAGGTAACACAGGAGTCCCAGAGACATCCAGTCCAGCCCGACAGCGCTCTGATCTGACCTGTGAGGCCCCACGTCCCCTCCCGTGTGTGTGTGTGTGTGTGTGTGTGTGTGTGTGTGTGTGGGTGGAAGGAGGGGTCGTGTGTGGAGGGCCCACCTGAGCAGGTGCAGGCTGATGAAGGGGTTAGATGCCTGGTGGGCGGGTCAGGCTCACACCCCTGTCAAGGCTGGAGGGCAGGGACAGGTTGTGCTGGGGTGGCCCTCTCGTCCCCAAGGTTCATCCCGAGCCCTGCTGGTGGATGTCACTGTGTCCCAGGCGCAGGTCTGTGCACACTCAGGTCTGTGTCCGATCTGGGAGCAGCGGGGAGAGAGGGCGGAAGGACACTGAGGATGGCTGGGCGGGGCTGTGATGTCTCCGGGCCGTCCGCGGGTCACTGTCTTTACAGAAATCAACCGATGAAGTCGGGAGGCGACTGTCGGAATCCCGATTCACCTGTCCTACAGAGTTGTGCGAGTGCCCCGTCGCCCAGGAGGGCCACCCTGGGCCCAGGGAGAGAGTGGCCGCACGGAGGTCTTGGGAAGCAGGGCCTGGAGTTGGCCTGGGAAGGCCTCCTTCACCGCCCTGGCCCCTCCACAGGGTCCTGGTTCACCGGTCCTGGGATGAGGACCCGGAGCCCCCGGAGCCAGAGCCCGAGGGTGAGAAGGCTGGGGCGGGAGATGTGTGTTCATGGGACCAGGGCGGAGCTGGGCCACCCAGGGAGGAGCCCCCGGGGGCTGGTGTGGGTCCAGGAGCAGAGACGGAGAGCCCACGGCTGCGGCCTGCGGGGGGGCAGAGGTCCTGGTGGGGGTTCCTGGCCGCGGCTTCTCGGGGAGGCTCTGGGGTGAGTTGTGTGTCTGCAAAGGCCCCTGGAGAGGCTGGCGCTGGTGTGAGGTGGGACCTTCCCTCTTCTCACCCTGGAGCCACTGCAACCATAACTCTGTTTCCTTCTCAAGAGTCCGGGGCAGGAGCGGAAGCCGGTGCGGCTCCAGAGCCCGACCCAAGGGCATCGGGGTCCTCGGAGTCTCTGCAGTCAGGGGTGGAGTCTGGAGCGACTCCTGCAGGGGCCTGGGAGCCAGCAAGTGACCTGGGACCTGTGCGGGGACAGCAGGCAACGGAGCGGAGTCAGCTGGGTCCTGCTTCTGCTCCAGCTTCTCCTGGTTCCACTGTTCCTGCTTCTGATCCCAACACTGTTCCGGCCCCTGCCCTTCTCCCCGCCCCTGCCCCCGCCCCTGTCAACGCCCTTCTCCCTGCCCCTGCCCCCGCCCTTGCTCCCACATGGATGCCAGTCACAAATCAAGGGCCTGAAGGCCTACACGGGGTGTTTACTTTACTTTATTTTTGTTATGTTTTATTTCAAATTTATTCTCCAATCCCTGACCCCGACCCCCCACCAGAATATCTCTTCTTCTTCTCCCTTATACTTTTTCTCTTCTACTTTTTAGCTGTTACTTTATTTGTTCATTAGTTATAATCTATGTTAATCTTCAATAAAAAGTTTTATTTATTTTACATTGTGCAATTCCTGAGCACTGGGTATGCTCACAACGCCGTGAACCACGCCACAGAATTTTGCGGCAGAATATCTCGGTCCCCAAGGGTCACCGTGTATCCGGAGCCCTCGCTCCCCATTCGTGCCCCCGCCAGCCCCTGGGAACCCCCAGTCTGCTTTCTCTCCATGTTCTGTTACCTCCTCTGGAGGTTTCCTTCAAGTGGAATCTCGCCAGAGATACCTTTGGGTCCGCACCGACTTTTCATATGGGACAGATTCATTTTCGTACTCTGTGGCCATTTGAAATAGACTTTTTCTCCTTTGATATTGAAATCACAATGGATTAAAGATTAGGTGGGAAAAAAGAGGCCCCTTCGGTGACAATGGGCATGGTCTCGGGGTGGAGACCCCTGTGCGTGCTGTGACACCACAGCCTGAAGCCAGACAGGACACGGCTGGTCCTCCCGTGGCCCAAACAGAAACCGGGAGATGCAGAAGGCCGGACGGTCACACCACAGAGGGGAGAGCATCCCTCACGACCCAGGGCCAGAACGGTTCACAGGCCTCTGGGCCAAATAATGCTCCAAATCAGTGCGTTCCCCGGGATGGAGGCCAGACCCGTCCCAGTCCAAGGGGAGGCGACCCCCGTGGGAGCAGGCGTCAGAGATGCGGGACGTCCCGGGGTGGGACTCGGGTAAGTGAGATCCGAGGGAGGCAGCGCTGGTCGCCTTCAGACGGGCAGGTGTCTGGTCTGGGAACGATAGCCTAGGTGTCCACGTGAAGAAGCAGAGGCCCCAGCCAATCCCCAGCGAGAAGTCCTCGTCCTGCAGGGGACCGGCTGGCCCAATACTGGGAGAGCCCCCAGAGCCCAGAGTCGGCCCTTCCCCAGCCCCATGTGGGGCCCCAGGCAGGTTGGTCAGCTCTGCTCCCCTGAGTTCAGGGGGGGGCCCTCAGCGGGTGGTGGGGTCCCCCAGGAAGCGGGACCCCGAGCCCCAGGACACCAAGATGCACGCCTGCGGGTAGGACAATCCAAAGTCAAGAGATGGGCTTCCTGACTCAGGTCATCTTACCATGACCCAGGCTGTGCTATTAGCCTCGGTGTCCCCATCTGTGGCATGGGGATGTAACGGGCCTTCTAGATGGGTTGTCACATTCCCTGAGAGATGAGGTGGAATCGTGGCCTGGTGCCTGGAGGACATAAAAGAGCCACCTGGAAGGCTGTCCCAGAGTCCCCCAGGGCACAGGATTCCGGAAGCCCCTCCTTGGCCCCTGCCCGCTGTCCCCCTTCTGGGAACACTCAGCGTTGTTTGCTGAGGAGGTGGAAACGATCCAGGAGGTCAACAGGTCCCACGTGGAGGAAGGTCAGCACTGGAGGGACAGAAGGACGTGTCCCGTGCCCCCTTCCAGGGCCCGAGCTGTGACGCCCTCTGACCGGACCTCTGACCTGACCTGGTTTGGACCCCACTTCTATGGTTTCCCTCCCTCCCTCCTTCCGTTCCTCCTTCCTGAATTCAGCTGGGGAACTAGGCCCCTGCTGTGTGCTGAGCGCCGTGACCTCTCCAGTGAGCACGACCCGATAGGTCCCCCACGTGGCATCTTCCTTTGCAGGGTCTGAATGTTCCTGGCCGTGTCCCCTCTGGCGAGTGTGGGAGGGAGGCCTCTGCCCACGTTCCCGACAAGGAAGCACGAGTCCAGAAGGTCCAGACGACCTGCCCCAAGTGCCAGCGTGTGGAGCCTGGACAGAGGGTGGTCCCCGAGCAGAGGAGGACTTGGACCCACGCAGCCCGGAGGAGGAGGGGGAGCACCGGGGCGGCCTGGCGCTCAAGTCCGCTGGGAGACGGTGTCCTACCCAGACCGGCCCTGTCCCCACGGCATTCGGGGTACCTGCGCTCCCAGGTGGCAGGCTGGCCCCGCCTGGCAGGAGAGGAGGTGCCCCTGGGACAGGACAGAGCCCTCAGGCAGAGCGGAGGGTCGCCCGTGCTCTCCCAGGGGCAGGTGGACTCGGGTGCCCTGAGGGGGCGTCACCGGGACAGCTGTGCCTTGCCAGCCCCAGTTCCCCAAATCCAAGCACAAGACCCTAACAGCCTCTGCCCCACCGCCCAGAGCAGAAACCGCTTCTGTCCTTGTTCCTTTGTGGATGCGTCCATGCCTGCCCTCAGCACCCTGTCTGCTGCCCGCTGTGTGCACGCACCTGGATCCCAAAGCAAGCCCCGGACCCCACCCAGGAGGTGGTACGGCCTCTCACCCGCAGCCAGCAAGGGGGAGCGCCGTCCCCATGGCCCTCCTCACCCTAAGAAGACACGTAAGCCATATTCACCAAGGTTTTTAACCATCGTACACACACACACACACACACACACACACACACACAGAGCGAAGGGTGGGGGCCCTGGAGGACCCACACACTTATGTCTCCGGCACCTCCTGCCGCCCCTATGCTTTTGTGGGTTTGCTCTGGTTCTCTCGGATCCTCCTCCCGGCTCCCTTGAAGGCGTCAGGTCTCCGCCCGAGTCCCTGGGTCACCCACCCACCTCTCCTCTTAGGAAGACGTGCAAATGCACACCCTGCATTTCCTCCCATCTTCCTCTCTCCTCCCAGACTTCGGTCGTCAGATTTGGGAGTCGAGAACACCCCCTTGTGTCTTCCCTCACCTGTCCTTCCACCCAGCGCTTCCCAGGCCGTCCCCGAGGCTGTCCTCGGGCTGGATTCGTCTCCTGGGAGGTGGGGGTCAGGGGACAGAGGGCATACGGTGCCGGTGGGGGCAGGAGAGGGCCGTGGCCCACAGGCCGAGTGCCCCGGTCCCTCCTCTCTGCCTGAGGACTCTCTCTTCCGGAGACGGGAGTCTGTCACACTTGTCTCTGGGGACCTGTGCTTCCTCACCTTGTCAGCTGGGCGGCTGGTTCCCAGAGCAGAAACCTGCCCGTCTGAAGGCGACCAGCGCTGCCTCCCTCGGGTCTCACTTACCCGAGTCCCACCCCGGGACGTCCCGCATCTCTGACGCCTGCTCCCGTGGGGGTCGCCTCCCCTTGGACTGGGACGGGTCTGGCCTCCATCCCGGGGAACGCACTGGCTTTGGCGCGTTATTTGGCCCAGAGGCCTGTGAACCTTTCTGGCCCTGGGTCGTGAGGGATGCTCTCACCTCTGTGGTGTGAACGTCCGGCCTTCTGCATCTCCCGGTTTCTGTTTGCGCCACGGGAGGACCAGCCGTGTCCTCTCTGGTGTGTCAGGCTGTGGTGTCATGGCACAAAAAGGGGTCTCTACCCCGAGACCAAGGTCACCGAAGGGGCCCCTTTTTCCCCCCTAATCTTTAATCCATTGTGATTTCAATATCAAAGGAGATAAAGTCTATTTCAAACGACCACAAAGTACAAAAATGAATCTGTCCCGTCTGAAAAGTCGGTGCGGACCCAAAGGTATCTCTGGCAAGATTCCACTTGAAGGAAACCTCCAGCGTAGGTAACGGAACACGGAGAGAAAACAGACTGGGGGTTCCCAGGGCCTGCCGGGGGCACAAAAGGGGAGTGAGGGCTCCGGGTACACGGTGACCCTTGGGGACCGAGATATTCTGCAACAAAATTCTGTGCCGTGGTTCACAGCGTCGTGAGCGTGCCCCGTGCTCAGGAATTGCACAACGTAAAGTAAATAAGTTTTTATTGACGATTAATGTGGATTTGAAACATACCATGAACAAATAATGTACCAGCTAAAAAGTAGAGGAGAGAAAGGATAAGGGAGAAGAGGAAGAGTCATTCTGGTGGAAGGGTCGGGGACTGGGACTGGAGCAACAATTAGAAATACAATAAACACCCCTCGAAGGCCTTTGAGCCCTTGATTTGTGGCCGGAATCCATACGGGAACAAGGGCGGTGGCAGGAACGGTGTCGGGAGCAGAAGCAGGAACCAGCTGACCCTGTTCAGGTGCCCGCTGTCCCAGCACAGGTCCCAGGTCACCTGCTGGCTCTCCGGCCCCTGTAGGAGTCGCTCCAGACTCCACCCCTGCCTGCAGAGACTCCGAGGACCCCGATGCCCTTGGGTCGGGCTCTGGAGCCGCACGGGCTTCTGCTCCTGCCCCGGACTCTTGAGAAGGAAACAGAGTTATGGTTACAGCGGCTCCAAGGCCTCAGTGTGAGAGGAGGGACGGTCCCCCACCCACCCAAGGCCGGCTTCTCCAAGGGCCTTTGCAGAGACACAACTCACCCCAGAGCCTCCCTGAGAAGCCAAGGCCAAGAACCCACACCAGGACCTCTGCCCCCTGCAGGCCACAGCCTGGGGCTCTCAGTCTCTGCTCCTGGCCCCACACCAGCCCCCGGGGGCTCCTCCCTGGGTGGCCCAGCACCGCCCTGGTCCCATGAACACACATTTCCCACCCCCAGCCTTCTCACCCTCGGGCTCTGGCTCCGGGGGCTCCGGGTCCTGATCCCAGGACCCGTGAACTAGGACCGTGTGGGCGGGCCGGGGCGGTGAAGGAGGCCTTCCCAGGCCATCTCCAGGCCCTGCTTCCCAAGACCTCCCTGCAGCCACTCTCTGCCTCGGTCCAGGGTGGCCCTCCTGGGCGACGGGGCACACGCACAACTCTGTAGGGCAGGCGTATCGGGATTCGGCCAGACGTTTCCCGATGTCATCGGTTGATTTCTGTAAAGACAGTGACCCGCGGCCATCCCGGAGACATCACAGCCGTGCCCGGCCATCCTGAGTGTCCTTCCACCCTCTCCACCTGTGGCTCCCAGATCGGACACAGACCTGAGTGTGCATAGACCTGTGCCTGGGACACAGTGACATCCACCTACAGGGCTCGGGATGAACATCGGGGACAAGAGGGCCGCTCCGGCACACCCTGTCCCTCCCAACCAGCCTTGACTGAGTGTGAGCCTGACCCGCCCCACAGGCATCTGACCCCTTCATCAGCCTGCACCTGCTAGGGTGGACCCTCCACACACGACCCCTCCATCCACACAGACACACACACACACACACACACACACACACACACACGGTGGGGGACATGGGGCCGCACAGGTCAGATCAGAGTGGTGTCGGGCTGGACTGGATGTCTCTGGGTCTCCCTGTGTTACCTTTGGGTCCCTGTGAGCTAGAGACCTGAGGCGTCCTGTGCACGACCTGACCCACTGTCTCCAGGGACGGGAAGCGTCGCGGCCACGGGCTCCCCTGAGCCGGCAGCTGCGGGACACGGGCACACAACAGGAGAACATGTTCGTCAGGCAAAGGTGTCCCAACGAATGAGCCCAGTCGGGCGCTGTCTCCAGAACGTGGGTGCCTGGTGACCCGGGTTCTGAGTTCAATTGGGCTTTGTGACCAGGGAGGTGAGGTCACTTCCTGGGGTCCCCTTACCAGGCTTCCTGCTCCTACAAGAGCCCCTCCCAGGCTGCAAAGGGGCCCCTCCACCCCACGCCCTGTCCCTACAGTGACACCAACACAGCCCAGACACGTCCCCGCGAGGCCTGGTGCGGCCGGTGCCACGGCTTTGGGGCCACAGACCTGGGTTCAGACGTGGGTTTTCCTCCTGACCAGTGCTGGGACCCTGCACAGACCCGTGCCTCCTGGGGCCCCCCAGTCTCCCCATCTGCACAGTGGGGTCCTTGTGGCATCTACTTGTAGGGGCGCCATCAGGGAGCCACCTGTAGACACGTCCCATGCCTGCTATCCCGTGAGGCTTGTGGATACACGTGGCCGTGGAAGGACGAGGAAGGGGTGCGCCTGGCACGGAACACAGGAGAGGGCAGAGTGGAGTCTCTTTGAAGTCATGGCCTCCTGCTCAGCCCAGACCCTGGTGTGTGCCGACCCCTAGCGCACCTGGACCCCAGCTTGCGGCCGGGCTCGGGGACGGACGCCAGAATGTGTCCCTGTGTCCTGTAGCTCTACACAACTCACCCTGTCCCTCCCAGTCACCCTTGACCTGGGGTGTGGACATGACCCTCCCATCAGCCTGCTCCTGCTCTGGGTGGCTTCCCCCCACGTCCCATCCTTACAAACACACACAGCCTCACACACACTCACAGACACAGGGAGGCTCGTGCGACTCACCAGTCGGATCAGGGCCGTGTCAGGCTAGACCGGCCAGTCCTGGGCCTCCCGGTGTCACCTTTGCGTCCCTCCGGGCACGTGACCAGAGGCTTCGGGGGTGAGACCGGACCCACCTTCTGCAAGTGGGAAAAGGCTCTCCCTGTGGGCTTTCCTGAGACCACAGCCTCGAGATATCAGGACATAGCATGAGAACACGTTGCGCATTTGAAGGTCTCCAACCACAGGAGCTGAGTGGGGTGCTTCTCCAGAATGGGGGTGCCTGTGATACACACGGGGGCATTTGGGGATCCCCTGACCAGCGGCTTGGCTTGGCTCCCCTCTTGGGCATGTTCCCTGGAGACAATGTCCCCGCCCCACACCTCTTTTCTCCCCCAACCCCTGTCACCTCCAGGTTCCACTCATCCTTTGACCCCCACGCGGGTGGTTAGTTACTGGGGGCGGGGGACTGTGTTTCCATGCAATTGCGTGGACCTGTGCCCACTCGGGGATGCCCAGAGGAAAGGACCCCACACGGGATGGGTTCGGTGGTCCTCCAGGATCTTAGAGGCTCTCATTCCCTCGAAAGCCCCACAGGAAAGTGAAGCCCTGGCCTAGGAGCCCGAAACCTCCCCCAGCCCCTCTAGGCTCTGCTCACCTGGTGGGTCCCCGGCCAGTCCCTGCCTCTCCTGGCTTCAGTTCCCCGACTGTTCCATGCGCGCTTGGAGGAGGAGCTTCACCAGTCTGGCTAGAGTGGCCCCTGGCTCCCACCTTCGGGCAGGATGTGGCGCGGGAGCCTTGTGGGCGGGGAGGTGCTCCCACCAAAGGTCGAGGCAGGTGGAGCCTCCGCAGGTGCACCGGACCATGGGAGTGCGCACACGGGACCACCTCGTGGCAAGAGTCCACGACACATGGGGTCGCACGTATCCAAACTCCACCGCCCGCTCAGTGACCCTCATATCCTCTTAGGCCTGGGGCCATGGCCACTCCACCCAGGCAGGGCAGCTGGACGCAGCGGGTATGGAGACACGGGGGCAAGAGGGAAACGACACAGACCCCCACCCTGCTGACCTGGCCCCCACACTCCACTCCACTGTTCATTCGGGCGTCTGGCTGAGCAGGGGGAGGGGGAGGTGGACACCAGTCTGGGCAGGGAGAGGTCAGGCCGCCTTTCCCTCCTCCCATCCCCTCCCCGTGCCTTCCCGAGACCCCCTCCCCCCACAAGCTCCCCCACTTCGGACACCTTCACCTCCTTGCTTTCATCCCCCACACATCCACCGGAGGTGGGAGCCGCCGACCCCATCTTCAAAAAAGAGCACCGAGGTCCCAGAAGCTGGCATAGAGCTTGCGTGTCACAGGACTCTGACGTGGCCCCGCTGTGAGTGTGAACCCGGGTCACTCTGACCCGAAGCCTGGGCTTTCGCAGGACCCCGAGGAGGTGACCTCTGAAGCCAGCCTTAGAGATGAGGGTGCTCTGGATGGGACCCATGGTGCGGGGCGGTGGGAGCAGGGGGCTCGAGGGCAGGGATGGTGGGCTCCCTGGGAGGGGAAAACACTAGGGAGGAGGGAGGGGAACACCCTGGGGAGGGCATCTGGCCCAGTTCACTCGGGGCTCGGACGTCAGGTAAGGAACGGGGGTAACCGCAGCTTGCCAGGCTCAGGGGACGTGACCAGGCAGTGTCGTCAGAGCCACAGCATCCTAGATGTGGAGGGAGCTCGCGGGCTTGGTATTTGCCCCCAGGCAAGCATGGATTCCCAGGCACCAGCCTGGGAGGACGATGTTGCCTCAGTCTCCTCCTCTGTAGAGCAGAGCAGGTCGTCGCCTTCTCCCGGGGCTGGATTCCCCGGCAGGTCCAGAGATGGTCTCCTGTCAGAGGAGTTGTTCAAGTGAGGTCTGTACCTCGGTGGTCTCGGAGAGGGGACCAAGGGACGTTCCCCCTGCCAGCTCGGCGGATGCTCTCGTCCAAGCTGCTGATCCTCACGTCCAGGCCGGCACCGGTGATGCGGTGGCGTCCGCCGGCTGGGGGGACAGGGGCAGTGAGGAGCTGTACTTGCGGACCCTGAGAGACAGAGCTCATGAGCGCCAATGTGCCCTGGGGCGTGTGGAGGCTGAGGCTAAGCTGACGCCTGATGTCTCTGGGAAGGACCGGGAGGACAGCCTGGGTCCTGGGGTCTCTGGGGGGGGGGGGGGACCACGAGGACATCCCGGGCCCAGGAGTCTCCGGGGAGGACCGGGAGGACAGTCCAGGCCCTGGGGTCCCTGGGGGGGACCGGGAGGACAGCCTGGGCGTTGGGGTCTCCAGGAGGGACCGGGAGGGCATCCCGGGCCCTGGGGTCCCGTGGAAGAACCGGGAGGACAGCCTGGGCCCTGGGGCCTCTGGGGGTGAATGGGAGGACAGCGCGGGCCCTGGGGTCTCTGGGAAGGACTAGGAGGACAGCACGGGCCCTGGGGACCCTGGCGGGGACCGGGCTCCAAATTGAGACTCACAAGTTGCCGAAGCAAGTTCCTGCTGGGTTTTCAGTGAAACTGCCTTTCAGTGTACATGGTGAATTTGGGGGCTCACACATTCAAGTGCAAAGTCACTGTCTACAGCCAGTATAACCCGCTGACCCCCTACCCCCGCCAGGGAAACAGTAATGGGGAAGAGCTCTCTGGGCTGGGGGAGCGCTCCTCCCATTTCTCCTGGCCTGGGGGGACCCCAGAGAACGTCTCCATTGTTCTCTGTCTCCATTGTTCTCTTTCCCTCCAAGGGAGGAGCTGCCCCGAGCACCCCTGCACCCTCGGTGTCCCCGCCCCCGGGTCCCCACTGCTGCTGAGAAAGAGGCCACAGTGACCTGTGTCAGGAGTCTGGTCGGCCGCCGCCTCTGGGGCCATGCCAGGCCCTGGTGGCTGGATAGAAAGGCTGGATGGCTTTGGGGGTGGGGCCTCACTGGCGTCCCCTCTCCCCTTCCCCACTGCGGTCTGCGATCCGGGCCCTGTACGGGTGCTCCATCTGTCACCGGTACCTGCCTTATTCCTGCCATGGGAGTGATTGCTCTGCATCACCCATGTCACAGAGCAGGAGAGTGAGGCCCAGAGAAGGGAGGCAGGTGTTTCCGGGCACAGGGCTGGTCAGCAGAGAGCTGGAATACCACCTCCGGAGCCCCGGCCAGCCCGGGCAGGGACCCCCCGAGTCAAGGGTGATCCTTCCCCTTGTGCCTGGCCGCTCATTCTTCCCAGACCTTGACGGTGGCCTGTTCCTTTTGGCCACAGATATTGCTGGCCGACCAGGAGGGAGTCCAGCTGGTAGGACAGGTCTCACTACAGGACACAGGGACACCTGGGAGCTACCAGGAGCCACATTGTGGTCTCTGTCCCCGAGCCTGCCCGGCAGCTGGGGTCCAGGTGCCCTAGGGGTCGGCACACACCTGGGTCTGGGCTGAGCAGGAGGCCATGACCTCAAGGAGCCTCCACTCGGCCCTCTCCTGGCTCCTGCCCGGTCTCACCTGTCCTCCCCGAGGGGCTCCAGGGCCCGGATCCAGGCCCCTGATGGCTGCTCGGGCTCCAGCCGCGAAAGATGTAGAGCCTGTGGAGCAGCTGGACCTCTTGGGGCTGGAGGGAGGGCCGGCCACCCACGGGCCTTGGCTGGGGAGGATGAGGGCCTCTTGGGGTGAGGAAGAGGCCGGGACCTGGTCCCGGGGTCACGGCTCATGTATACAAAGGGCTGAAATCACTGAGTGCCCGGGGGATGGCCAGTTCAAGTAGCCCCCTGACACTTGGTTTTCCTGGAGGTGCCCCCTGGCCTCCAGGGGCCTCTTCCCACCCTCTGACTCCGCCCAGGGCTGCAGCCAGGCACAGACAGGCCGGACCTCTGTCCAAGGTCCTGCCAGGAAGACAAGGCGGAAGGAGGAAAGGAGAAGGGCAAGGGGAGGACCGACTTCTCCCTGCCCTGAGTCGGCCTCCACTGCTGCCTCCAGGAGCCCTGGCCCAGCCATGCCCCAGGGTCCAAGCACCTGGACCCCGGGGTGGAGTCTGCGGTCCAGGCCAGCTGGGTGGGATGGGTGTAGTCACTGGCCGTCGTGTCCCCAGATGTCCAACCCACCTGGCCTCGCACCCTGAGGCTTGCCTGGATGGGGAGGGCATGGTTCTGGGGCTCAGGAAGGTTGGGGTTCCAGAGTAGTTGGCGGAGGTGGGAACATGGGGGACCAGCCAGGTGGGGAGCGATTGGATTCATGCACGTCAGCGTCACCTCTGGATCACCCACGGGTGCTGAGTGCCGGTCCCTGGGCATACCTGGCCATGACACAGACCCGGCTGACCCTGGAGAGGGAGGCCTGTGTACCCGGGGCACCTCCCATCCACCTACCCCCGCGGGCGAGCCTGGGCCCCGGCCACGCTGATGCACTTCCCCGTCTGACCCTCAGGGACAGGGGGGACACTGAGGTCAGGAGAGGCAAGGACTGGCCTGGACAAGTGAGGTGTGCAGGGTCCAAGGAGCAGGGCTGGTCTCCAATCCTAGGCCAGCCTCTACCCCCACATGGGGTTCTCCCTGGGAATGAGAGCCCCTGAGATGCTCAGGGGTCCCTATGCACCCCATCCGTGTGAGGCTGTGACCTCTGGGCATCTCCAGAAAGGCGCGTGCACACACACACACACACACACACACACACACATACACACACCTATTCTGACTGTCCAACTGGAGATCAGAGGGGAGTCTACACTGGGAGGGGGTGGGTAATACGGGGAAAGAAGAGAAAGGCTGGAGGCAGTGGGGCCATGGGGCAGGGACATCAGGATTCCTGGCAATAGCCCGGGACCCACCACATAGGGAGGGGATATGTGCCGGCTGAGGGTCAGGGGGTCCACAAGTGTCCGGGGGGATTGACAGGAACTAGGGTAGAACGGGGTCTGGGGTCCTGTGTCCACGTCGCTGAGCCCATGGAACTAGGAAGTGTGGATGGGGCTACGGCACAGAAGGACTCAGCTTCCTCCTCCTAAACTGGGCTGCGTCGACAGTGTCCCAAGGGTCCCACAGGCTCGTAGATGAGTCTGTGTCCTGGGATCTTCATCCCTGGCCCTCTGTTCTCCCCTCCTGGGAAAATGCTTCCTACTCCCTCAAGGTCCTTTGGAGCGGAGGGAAGCCTGGGGGCCTGGAGGACCGAGGACCTGGGTTTGCAGCACGTGGCCAAGCAGTGGACCCTGGTGTGGACACCGAGGTCAAGAGCCTTCTTGTTGGAGCCTCGGGTCCTCATTAGGAAGTGGTTCCCCAGGCAGAGTCCTGGCTGGGGAGAGCAGGCCTCGTGAGGGACCTGAGCACCGGGCCAGGGGAGGGACACGGGCCACAAGGGAGGCTTCTGAGGGCTGTCCCCTGGACCCTGGAGCCCACAGGACCTGCGCCTATGAGACACAAAGAGAGAGACAGAGTCCGAGGCAGAGACAGAGAATGGACCCACGAGAGAGGAAACCAGAAATTCCATGAATCGGCTCAGAAATGACACCCGGGCATCATATTCTAGCCCTTAGAACCCGGTCACATGGGCCGTCCACCCGGGGTGCGGGGGGGTTGACAGAGGCACGTAGGAACAGAAATCGGGAAGGCTGGGAGCCACAGTGGGGACCGCCCAGCACGTAGGCCCAGACCAGGCGCTGAGACCCGAGTCCAAATGTAATGGAGCCCGTGGCATGCGTGTCTGGTGGGCACAGGGTCTGAACGAGTTCACCTCCACCTTCCCTGGGCCTGGGACCCAGGCAGGAGGGGTGGCTGTGCCTGGACCCGGAGAGGACCCAGGCCCGCGTGAGTGTGTTCCGTGCCAGGCCCACCCCTTCCTCGTCCTTCCACGGCCACGTGTGCCCACAAGCCTCACGGGATAGCAGGCACGGGACGTGTCTACAGGTGGCTCCCTGATGGCGCCCCTGCAAGTAGATGCCACAAGGACCCCACTGTGCAGACGGGTGACCGGGGGCCCCGGGAGGCACGATGCAGGGTCCCAGCACTGCTCAGGGGGAAAACCCAGGTCTGAACCCAGCTCTGTGGCCCCAAAGCCGCGGCACCGGCTGCACCAGGCCTCGCCGGGACGTGTCTGGGCTGTGTTGGTGTCACTGTAGGGACAGGGCATGGGGTGGAGGGGTCTCCTTTGCAGCCTGGGAGGGGCTCTTGTAGGAGCAGGAAGCTGGGTAAGGGGACCCCAGGAAGTGACCTCACCTCCCTGGTAACAGACCCCAACAGAACTCGGAACCCGGGTCACCAGGCACCCACCTTCTGGAGACAGCGCCCGACTGGGCTCATTCGTTGGGACACCTTCACCTGATGAACATGTTCTCCTGTTGTGTGCCCGTGTCCCACGGCTGCCGGCTCAGGGGAGCCCGTGGCCGCGATGCTTCCCGACCCTGGAGACACTGGGTCAGATCGTGCATAGGATGCCTCAGGTCTCTAGCTCGCAGGGACCCAAAGGTAACACAGGAGTCCCAGAGACATCCAGTCCAGCCCGACAGCGCTCTGATCTGACCTGTGAGGCCCCACGTCCCCTCCCGTGTGTGTGTGTGTGTGTGTGTGTGTGTGTGTGTGGGTGGGTGGGTGGAAGGAGGGGTCGTGTGTGGAGGGCCCACCTGAGCAGGTGCAGGCTGATGAAGGGGTTAGATGCCTGGTGGGCGGGTCAGGCTCACACCCCTGTCAAGGCTGGAGGGCAGGGACAGGTTGTGCTGGGGTGGCCCTCTCGTCCCCAAGGTTCATCCCGAGCCCTGCTGGTGGATGTCACTGTGTCCCAGGCGCAGGTCTGTGCACACTCAGGTCTGTGTCCGATCTGGGAGCAGCGGGGAGAGAGGGCGGAAGGACACTGAGGATGGCTGGGCGGGGCTGTGATGTCTCCGGGCCGTCCGCGGGTCACTGTCTTTACAGAAATCAACCGATGAAGTCGGGAGGCGACTGTCGGAATCCCGATTCACCTGTCCTACAGAGTTGTGCGAGTGCCCCGTCGCCCAGGAGGGCCACCCTGGGCCCAGGGAGAGAGTGGCCGCACGGAGGTCTTGGGAAGCAGGGCCTGGAGTTGGCCTGGGAAGGCCTCCTTCACCGCCCTGGCCCCTCCACAGGGTCCTGGTTCACCGGTCCTGGGATGAGGACCCGGAGCCCCCGGAGCCAGAGCCCGAGGGTGAGAAGGCTGGGGCGGGAGATGTGTGTTCATGGGACCAGGGCGGAGCTGGGCCACCCAGGGAGGAGCCCCCGGGGGCTGGTGTGGGTCCAGGAGCAGAGACGGAGAGCCCACGGCTGCGGCCTGCGGGGGGGCAGAGGTCCTGGTGGGGGTTCCTGGCCGCGGCTTCTCGGGGAGGCTCTGGGGTGAGTTGTGTGTCTGCAAAGGCCCCTGGAGAGGCTGGCGCTGGTGTGAGGTGGGACCTTCCCTCTTCTCACCCTGGAGCCACTGCAACCATAACTCTGTTTCCTTCTCAAGAGTCCGGGGCAGGAGCGGAAGCCGGTGCGGCTCCAGAGCCCGACCCAAGGGCATCGGGGTCCTCGGAGTCTCTGCAGTCAGGGGTGGAGTCTGGAGCGACTCCTGCAGGGGCCTGGGAGCCAGCAAGTGACCTGGGACCTGTGCGGGGACAGCAGGCAACGGAGCGGAGTCAGCTGGGTCCTGCTTCTGCTCCAGCTTCTCCTGGTTCCACTGTTCCTGCTTCTGATCCCAACACTGTTCCGGCCCCTGCCCTTCTCCCCGCCCCTGCCCCCGCCCCTGTCAACGCCCTTCTCCCTGCCCCTGCCCCCGCCCTTGCTCCCACATGGATGCCAGTCACAAATCAAGGGCCTGAAGGCCTACACGGGGTGTTTACTTTACTTTATTTTTGTTATGTTTTATTTCAAATTTATTCTCCAATCCCTGACCCCGACCCCCCACCAGAATATCTCTTCTTCTTCTCCCTTATACTTTTTCTCTTCTACTTTTTAGCTGTTACTTTATTTGTTCATTAGTTATAATCTATGTTAATCTTCAATAAAAAGTTTTATTTATTTTACATTGTGCAATTCCTGAGCACTGGGTATGCTCACAACGCCGTGAACCACGCCACAGAATTTTGCGGCAGAATATCTCGGTCCCCAAGGGTCACCGTGTATCCGGAGCCCTCGCTCCCCATTCGTGCCCCCGCCAGCCCCTGGGAACCCCCAGTCTGCTTTCTCTCCATGTTCTGTTACCTCCTCTGGAGGTTTCCTTCAAGTGGAATCTCGCCAGAGATACCTTTGGGTCCGCACCGACTTTTCATATGGGACAGATTCATTTTCGTACTCTGTGGCCATTTGAAATAGACTTTTTCTCCTTTGATATTGAAATCACAATGGATTAAAGATTAGGTGGGAAAAAAGAGGCCCCTTCGGTGACAATGGGCATGGTCTCGGGGTGGAGACCCCTGTGCGTGCTGTGACACCACAGCCTGAAGCCAGACAGGACACGGCTGGTCCTCCCGTGGCCCAAACAGAAACCGGGAGATGCAGAAGGCCGGACGGTCACACCACAGAGGGGAGAGCATCCCTCACGACCCAGGGCCAGAACGGTTCACAGGCCTCTGGGCCAAATAATGCTCCAAATCAGTGCGTTCCCCGGGATGGAGGCCAGACCCGTCCCAGTCCAAGGGGAGGCGACCCCCGTGGGAGCAGGCGTCAGAGATGCGGGACGTCCCGGGGTGGGACTCGGGTAAGTGAGATCCGAGGGAGGCAGCGCTGGTCGCCTTCAGACGGGCAGGTGTCTGGTCTGGGAACGATAGCCTAGGTGTCCACGTGAAGAAGCAGAGGCCCCAGCCAATCCCCAGCGAGAAGTCCTCGTCCTGCAGGGGACCGGCTGGCCCAATACTGGGAGAGCCCCCAGAGCCCAGAGTCGGCCCTTCCCCAGCCCCATGTGGGGCCCCAGGCAGGTTGGTCAGCTCTGCTCCCCTGAGTTCAGGGGGGGGCCCTCAGCGGGTGGTGGGGTCCCCCAGGAAGCGGGACCCCGAGCCCCAGGACACCAAGATGCACGCCTGCGGGTAGGACAATCCAAAGTCAAGAGATGGGCTTCCTGACTCAGGTCATCTTACCATGACCCAGGCTGTGCTATTAGCCTCGGTGTCCCCATCTGTGGCATGGGGATGTAACGGGCCTTCTAGATGGGTTGTCACATTCCCTGAGAGATGAGGTGGAATCGTGGCCTGGTGCCTGGAGGACATAAAAGAGCCACCTGGAAGGCTGTCCCAGAGTCCCCCAGGGCACAGGATTCCGGAAGCCCCTCCTTGGCCCCTGCCCGCTGTCCCCCTTCTGGGAACACTCAGCGTTGTTTGCTGAGGAGGTGGAAACGATCCAGGAGGTCAACAGGTCCCACGTGGAGGAAGGTCAGCACTGGAGGGACAGAAGGACGTGTCCCGTGCCCCCTTCCAGGGCCCGAGCTGTGACGCCCTCTGACCGGACCTCTGACCTGACCTGGTTTGGACCCCACTTCTATGGTTTCCCTCCCTCCCTCCTTCCGTTCCTCCTTCCTGAATTCAGCTGGGGAACTAGGCCCCTGCTGTGTGCTGAGCGCCGTGACCTCTCCAGTGAGCACGACCCGATAGGTCCCCCACGTGGCATCTTCCTTTGCAGGGTCTGAATGTTCCTGGCCGTGTCCCCTCTGGCGAGTGTGGGAGGGAGGCCTCTGCCCACGTTCCCGACAAGGAAGCACGAGTCCAGAAGGTCCAGACGACCTGCCCCAAGTGCCAGCGTGTGGAGCCTGGACAGAGGGTGGTCCCCGAGCAGAGGAGGACTTGGACCCACGCAGCCCGGAGGAGGAGGGGGAGCACCGGGGCGGCCTGGCGCTCAAGTCCGCTGGGAGACGGTGTCCTACCCAGACCGGCCCTGTCCCCACGGCATTCGGGGTACCTGCGCTCCCAGGTGGCAGGCTGGCCCCGCCTGGCAGGAGAGGAGGTGCCCCTGGGACAGGACAGAGCCCTCAGGCAGAGCGGAGGGTCGCCCGTGCTCTCCCAGGGGCAGGTGGACTCGGGTGCCCTGAGGGGGCGTCACCGGGACAGCTGTGCCTTGCCAGCCCCAGTTCCCCAAATCCAAGCACAAGACCCTAACAGCCTCTGCCCCACCGCCCAGAGCAGAAACCGCTTCTGTCCTTGTTCCTTTGTGGATGCGTCCATGCCTGCCCTCAGCACCCTGTCTGCTGCCCGCTGTGTGCACGCACCTGGATCCCAAAGCAAGCCCCGGACCCCACCCAGGAGGTGGTACGGCCTCTCACCCGCAGCCAGCAAGGGGGAGCGCCGTCCCCATGGCCCTCCTCACCCTAAGAAGACACGTAAGCCATATTCACCAAGGTTTTTAACCATCGTACACACACACACACACACACACACACACACACACAGAGCGAAGGGTGGGGGCCCTGGAGGACCCACACACTTATGTCTCCGGCACCTCCTGCCGCCCCTATGCTTTTGTGGGTTTGCTCTGGTTCTCTCGGATCCTCCTCCCGGCTCCCTTGAAGGCGTCAGGTCTCCGCCCGAGTCCCTGGGTCACCCACCCACCTCTCCTCTTAGGAAGACGTGCAAATGCACACCCTGCATTTCCTCCCATCTTCCTCTCTCCTCCCAGACTTCGGTCGTCAGATTTGGGAGTCGAGAACACCCCCTTGTGTCTTCCCTCACCTGTCCTTCCACCCAGCGCTTCCCAGGCCGTCCCCGAGGCTGTCCTCGGGCTGGATTCGTCTCCTGGGAGGTGGGGGTCAGGGGACAGAGGGCATACGGTGCCGGTGGGGGCAGGAGAGGGCCGTGGCCCACAGGCCGAGTGCCCCGGTCCCTCCTCTCTGCCTGAGGACTCTCTCTTCCGGAGACGGGAGTCTGTCACACTTGTCTCTGGGGACCTGTGCTTCCTCACCTTGTCAGCTGGGCGGCTGGTTCCCAGAGCAGAAACCTGCCCGTCTGAAGGCGACCAGCGCTGCCTCCCTCGGGTCTCACTTACCCGAGTCCCACCCCGGGACGTCCCGCATCTCTGACGCCTGCTCCCGTGGGGGTCGCCTCCCCTTGGACTGGGACGGGTCTGGCCTCCATCCCGGGGAACGCACTGGCTTTGGCGCGTTATTTGGCCCAGAGGCCTGTGAACCTTTCTGGCCCTGGGTCGTGAGGGATGCTCTCACCTCTGTGGTGTGAACGTCCGGCCTTCTGCATCTCCCGGTTTCTGTTTGCGCCACGGGAGGACCAGCCGTGTCCTCTCTGGTGTGTCAGGCTGTGGTGTCATGGCACAAAAAGGGGTCTCTACCCCGAGACCAAGGTCACCGAAGGGGCCCCTTTTTCCCCCCTAATCTTTAATCCATTGTGATTTCAATATCAAAGGAGATAAAGTCTATTTCAAACGACCACAAAGTACAAAAATGAATCTGTCCCGTCTGAAAAGTCGGTGCGGACCCAAAGGTATCTCTGGCAAGATTCCACTTGAAGGAAACCTCCAGCGTAGGTAACGGAACACGGAGAGAAAACAGACTGGGGGTGCCCAGGGCCTGCCGGGGGCACAAAAGGGGAGTGAGGGCTCCGGGTACACGGTGACCCTTGGGGACCGAGATATTCTGCAACAAAATTCTGTGCCGTGGTTCACAGCGTCGTGAGCGTGCCCCGTGCTCAGGAATTGCACAACGTAAAGTAAATAAGTTTTTATTGACGATTAATGTGGATTTGAAACATACCATGAACAAATAATGTACCAGCTAAAAAGTAGAGGAGAGAAAGGATAAGGGAGAAGAGGAAGAGTCATTCTGGTGGAAGGGTCGGGGACTGGGACTGGAGCAACAATTAGAAATACAATAAACACCCCTCGAAGGCCTTTGAGCCCTTGATTTGTGGCCGGAATCCATACGGGAACAAGGGCGGTGGCAGGAACGGTGTCGGGAGCAGAAGCAGGAACCAGCTGACCCTGTTCAGGTGCCCGCGGTCCCAGCACAGGTCCCAGGTCACCTGCTGGCTCTCCGGCCCCTGTAGGAGTCGCTCCAGACTCCACCCCTGCCTGCAGAGACTCCGAGGACCCCGATGCCCTTGGGTCGGGCTCTGGAGCCGCACGGGCTTCTGCTCCTGCCCCGGACTCTTGAGAAGGAAACAGAGTTATGGTTACAGCGGCTCCAAGGCCTCAGTGTGAGAGGAGGGACGGTCCCCCACCCACCCAAGGCCGGCTTCTCCAAGGGCCTTTGCAGAGACACAACTCACCCCAGAGCCTCCCTGAGAAGCCAAGGCCAAGAACCCACACCAGGACCTCTGCCCCCTGCAGGCCACAGCCTGGGGCTCTCAGTCTCTGCTCCTGGCCCCACACCAGCCCCCGGGGGCTCCTCCCTGGGTGGCCCAGCACCGCCGTGGTCCCATGAACACACATTTCCCACCCCCAGCCTTCTCACCCTCGGGCTCTGGCTCCGGGGGCTCCGGGTCCTGATCCCAGGACCCGTGAACTAGGACCGTGTGGGCGGGCCGGGGCGGTGAAGGAGGCCTTCCCAGGCCATCTCCAGGCCCTGCTTCCCAAGACCTCCCTGCAGCCACTCTCTGCCTCGGTCCAGGGTGGCCCTCCTGGGCGACGGGGCACACGCACAACTCTGTAGGGCAGGCGTATCGGGATTCGGCCAGACGTTTCCCGATGTCATCGGTTGATTTCTGTAAAGACAGTGACCCGCGGCCATCCCGGAGACATCACAGCCGTGCCCGGCCATCCTGAGTGTCCTTCCACCCTCTCCACCTGTGGCTCCCAGATCGGACACAGACCTGAGTGTGCATAGACCTGTGCCTGGGACACAGTGACATCCACCTACAGGGCTCGGGATGAACATCGGGGACAAGAGGGCCGCTCCGGCACACCCTGTCCCTCCCAACCAGCCTTGACTGAGTGTGAGCCTGACCCGCCCCACAGGCATCTGACCCCTTCATCAGCCTGCACCTGCTAGGGTGGACCCTCCACACACGACCCCTCCATCCACACAGACACACACACACACACACACACACACACACACACACGGTGGGGGACATGGGGCCGCACAGGTCAGATCAGAGTGGTGTCGGGCTGGACTGGATGTCTCTGGGTCTCCCTGTGTTACCTTTGGGTCCCTGTGAGCTAGAGACCTGAGGCGTCCTGTGCACGACCTGACCCACTGTCTCCAGGGACGGGAAGCGTCGCGGCCACGGGCTCCCCTGAGCCGGCAGCTGCGGGACACGGGCACACAACAGGAGAACATGTTCGTCAGGCAAAGGTGTCCCAACGAATGAGCCCAGTCGGGCGCTGTCTCCAGAACGTGGGTGCCTGGTGACCCGGGTTCTGAGTTCAATTGGGCTTTGTGACCAGGGAGGTGAGGTCACTTCCTGGGGTCCCCTTACCAGGCTTCCTGCTCCTACAAGAGCCCCTCCCAGGCTGCAAAGGGGCCCCTCCACCCCACGCCCTGTCCCTACAGTGACACCAACACAGCCCAGACACGTCCCCGCGAGGCCTGGTGCGGCCGGTGCCACGGCTTTGGGGCCACAGACCTGGGTTCAGACGTGGGTTTTCCTCCTGACCAGTGCTGGGACCCTGCACAGACCCGTGCCTCCTGGGGCCCCCCAGTCTCCCCATCTGCACAGTGGGGTCCTTGTGGCATCTACTTGTAGGGGCGCCATCAGGGAGCCACCTGTAGACACGTCCCATGCCTGCTATCCCGTGAGGCTTGTGGATACACGTGGCCGTGGAAGGACGAGGAAGGGGTGCGCCTGGCACGGAACACAGGAGAGGGCAGAGTGGAGTCTCTTTGAAGTCATGGCCTCCTGCTCAGCCCAGACCCTGGTGTGTGCCGACCCCTAGCGCACCTGGACCCCAGCTTGCGGCCGGGCTCGGGGACGGACGCCAGAATGTGTCCCTGTGTCCTGTAGCTCTACACAACTCACCCTGTCCCTCCCAGTCACCCTTGACCTGGGGTGTGGACATGACCCTCCCATCAGCCTGCTCCTGCTCTGGGTGGCTTCCCCCCACGTCCCATCCTTACAAACACACACAGCCTCACACACACTCACAGACACAGGGAGGCTCGTGCGACTCACCAGTCGGATCAGGGCCGTGTCAGGCTAGACCGGCCAGTCCTGGGCCTCCCGGTGTCACCTTTGCGTCCCTCCGGGCACGTGACCAGAGGCTTCGGGGGTGAGACCGGACCCACCTTCTGCAAGTGGGAAAAGGCTCTCCCTGTGGGCTTTCCTGAGACCACAGCCTCGAGATATCAGGACATAGCATGAGAACACGTTGCGCATTTGAAGGTCTCCAACCACAGGAGCTGAGTGGGGTGCTTCTCCAGAATGGGGGTGCCTGTGATACACACGGGGGCATTTGGGGATCCCCTGACCAGCGGCTTGGCTTGGCTCCCCTCTTGGGCATGTTCCCTGGAGACAGTGTCCCCGCCCCACACCTCTTTTCTCCCCCAACCCCTGTCACCTCCAGGTTCCACTCATCCTTTGACCCCCACGCGGGTGGTTAGTTGCTGGGGGCGGGGGACTGTGTTTCCATGCAATTGCGTGGACCTGTGCCCACTCGGGGATGCCCAGAGGAAAGGACCCCACACGGGATGGGTTCGGTGGTCCTCCAGGATCTTAGAGGCTCTCATTCCCTCGAAAGCCCCACAGGAAAGTGAAGCCCTGGCCTAGGAGCCCGAAACCTCCCCCAGCCCCTCTAGGCTCTGCTCACCTGGTGGGTCCCCGGCCAGTCCCTGCCTCTCCTGGCTTCAGTTCCCCGACTGTTCCATGCGCGCTTGGAGGAGGAGCTTCACCAGTCTGGCTAGAGTGGACCCTGGCTCCCACCTTCGGGCAGGATGTGGCGCGGGAGCCTTGTGGGCGGGGAGGTGCTCCCACCAAAGGTCGAGGCAGGTGGAGCCTCCGCAGGTGCACCGGACCATGGGAGTGCGCACACGGGACCACCTCGTGGCAAGAGTCCACGACACATGGGGTCGCACGTATCCAAACTCCACCGCCCGCTCAGTGACCCTCATATCCTCTTAGGCCTGGGGCCATGGCCACTCCACCCAGGCAGGGCAGCTGGACGCAGCGGGTATGGAGACACGGGGGCAAGAGGGAAACGACACAGACCCCCACCCTGCTGACCTGGCCCCCACACTCCACTCCACTGTTCATTCGGGCGTCTGGCTGAGCAGGGGGAGGGGGAGGTGGACACCAGTCTGGGCAGGGAGAGGTCAGGCCGCCTTTCCCTCCTCCCATCCCCTCCCCGTGCCTTCCCGAGACCCCCTCCCCCCACAAGCTCCCCCACTTCGGACACCTTCACCTCCTTGCTTTCATCCCCCACACATCCACCGGAGGTGGGAGCCGCCGACCCCATCTTCAAAAAAGAGCACCGAGGTCCCAGAAGCTGGCATAGAGCTTGCGTGTCACAGGACTCTGACGTGGCCCCGCTGTGAGTGTGAACCCGGGTCACTCTGACCCGAAGCGTGGGCTTTCGCAGGACCCCGAGGAGGTGACCTCTGAAGCCAGCCTTAGAGATGAGGGTGCTCTGGATGGGACCCATGGAGCGGGGCGGTGGTAGCAGGGGGCTCGAGGGGCAGGGATGGTGGGCTCCCTGGGGGAGGAAAACACTAGGGGAGGGGGGAGGGGAACACCCTGGGGAGGGCATCTGGCCCAGTTCACTCGGGGCTCGGACGTCAGGTAAGGGACGGGGGTAACCGCAGCTTGCCAGGCTCAGGGGACGTGACCAGGCAGTGTCGTCAGAGCCACAGCATCCTAGATGTGGAGGGAGCTCGCGGGCTTGGTATTTGCCCCCAGGCAAGCATGGATTCCCAGGCACCGGCCTGGGAGGACGATGTTGCCTCAGTCTCCTCCTCTGTAGAGCAGAGCAGGTCGTCGCCTTCTCCCGGGGCTGGATTCCCCGGCAGGTCCAGAGATGGTCTCCTGTCAGAGGAGTTGTTCAAGTGAGGTCTGTACCTCGGTGGTCTCGGAGAGGGGACCAAGGGACGTTCCCCCTGCCAGCTCGGCGGATGCTCTCGTCCAAGCTGCTGATCCTCACGTCCAGGCCGGCACCGGTGATGCGGTGGCGTCCGCCGGCTGGGGGGACAGGGGCAGTGAGGAGCTGTACTTGCGGACCCTGAGAGACAGAGCTCATGAGCGCCAATGTGCCCTGGGGCGTGTGGAGGCTGAGGCTAAGCTGACGCCTGATGTCTCTGGGAAGGACCGGGAGGACAGCCTGGGTCCTGGGGTCTCTGGGGGGGGGGGGGGACCAGGAGGACATCCCGGGCCCAGGAGTCTCCGGGGAGGACCGGGAGGACAGTCCAGGCCCTGGGGTCCCTGGGGGGGACCGGGAGGACAGCCTGGGCGTTGGGGTCTCCAGGAGGGACCGGGAGGGCATCCCGGGCCCTGGGGTCCCGTGGAAGAACCGGGAGGACAGCCTGGGCCCTGGGGCCTCTGGGGGTGAATGGGAGGACAGCGCGGGCCCTGGGGTCTCTGGGAAGGACTAGGAGGACAGCACGGGCCCTGGGGACCCTGGCGGGGACCGGGCTCCAAATTGAGACTCACAAGTTGCCGAAGCAAGTTCCTGCTGGGTTTTCAGTGAAACTGCCTTTCAGTGTACATGGTGAATTTGGGGGCTCACACATTCAAGTGCAAAGTCACTGTCTACAGCCAGTATAACCCGCTGACCCCCTACCCCCGCCAGGGAAACAGTAATGGGGAAGAGCTCTCTGGGCTGGGGGAGCGCTCCTCCCATTTCTCCTGGCCTGGGGGGACCCCAGAGAACGTCTCCATTGTTCTCTGTCTCCATTGTTCTCTTTCCCTCCAAGGGAGGAGCTGCCCCGAGCACCCCTGCACCCTCGGTGTCCCCGCCCCTGGGTCCCCACTGCTGAGAAAGAGGCCACAGTGACCTGTGTCAGGAGTCTGGTCGGCCGCCGCCTCTGGGGCCATGCCAGGCCCTGGTGGCTGGATAGAAAGGCTGGATGGCTTTGGGGGTGGGGCCTCACTGGCGTCCCCTCTCCCCTTCCCCACTGCGGTCTGCGATCCGGGCCCTGTACGGGTGCTCCATCTGTCACCGGTACCTGCCTTATTCCTGCCATGGGAGTGATTGCTCTGCATCACCCATGTCACAGAGCAGGAGAGTGAGGCCCAGAGAAGGGAGGCAGGTGTTTCTGGGCACAGGGCTGGTCAGCAGAGAGCTGGAATACCACCTCCGGAGCCCCGGCCAGCCCGGGCAGGGACCCCCCGAGTCAAGGGTGATCCTTCCCCTTGTGCCTGGCCGCTCATTCTTCCCAGACCTTGACGGTGGCCTGTTCCTTTTGGCCACAGATATTGCTGGCCGACCAGGAGGGAGTCCAGCTGGTAGGACAGGTCTCACTACAGGACACAGGGACACCTGGGAGCTACCAGGAGCCACATTGTGGTCTCTGTCCCCGAGCCTGCCCGGCAGCTGGGGTCCAGGTGCCCTAGGGGTCGGCACACACCTGGGTCAGGGCTGAGCAGGAGGCCATGACCTCAAGGAGCCTCCACTCGGCCCTCTCCTGGCTCCTGCCCGGTCTCACCTGTCCTCCCCGAGGGGCTCCAGGGCCCGGATCCAGGCCCCTGATGGCTGCTCGGGCTCCAGCCGCGAAAGATGTAGAGCCTGTGGAGCAGCTGGACCTCTTGGGGCTGGAGGGAGGGCCGGCCACCCACGGGCCTTGGCTGGGGAGGATGAGGGCCTCTTGGGGTGAGGAAGAGGCCGGGACCTGGTCCCGGGGTCACGGCTCATGTATACAAAGGGCTGAAATCACTGAGTGCCCGGGGGATGGCCAGTTCAAGTAGCCCCCTGACACTTGGTTTTCCTGGAGGTGCCCCCTGGCCTCCAGGGGCCTCTTCCCACCCTCTGACTCCGCCCAGGGCTGCAGCCAGGCACAGACAGGCCGGACCTCTGTCCAAGGTCCTGCCAGGAAGACAAGGCGGAAGGAGGAAAGGAGAAGGGCAAGGGGAGCACCGACTTCTCCCTGCCCTGAGTCGGCCTCCACTGCTGCCTCCAGGAGCCCTGGCCAAGCCATGCCCCAGGGTCCAAGCACCTGGACCCCGGGGTGGAGTCTGCGGTCCAGGCCAGCTGGGTGGGATGGGTGTAGTCACTGGCCGTCGTGTCCCCAGATGTCCAACCCACCTGGCCTCGCACCCTGAGGCTTGCCTGGATGGGGAGGGCATGGTTCTGGGGCTCAGGAAGGTTGGGGTTCCAGAGTAGTTGGCGGAGGTGGGAACATGGGGGACCAGCCAGGTGGGGAGCGATTGGATTCATGCACGTCAGCGTCACCTCTGGATCACCCACGGGTGCTGAGTGCCGGTCCCTGGGCATACCTGGCCATGACACAGACCCGGCTGACCCTGGAGAGGGAGGCCTGTGTACCCGGGGCACCTCCCATCCACCTACCCCCGCGGGCGAGCCTGGGCCCCGGCCACGCTGATGCACTTCCCCGTCTGACCCTCAGGGACAGGGGGGACACTGAGGTCAGGAGAGGCAAGGACTGGCCTGGACAAGTGAGGTGTGCAGGGTCCAAGGAGCAGGGCTGGTCTCCAATCCTAGGCCAGCCTCTACCCCCACATGGGGTTCTCCCTGGGAATGAGAGCCCCTGAGATGCTCAGGGGTCCCTATGCACCCCATCCGTGTGAGGCTGTGACCTCTGGGCATCTCCAGAAAGGCGCGTGCACACACACACACACACACACACACACACACACACATACACACACCTATTCTGACTGTCCAACTGGAGATCAGAGGGGAGTCTACACTGGGAGGTGGTGGGTAATACGGGGAAAGAAGAGAAAGGCTGGAGGCAGTGGGGCCATGGGGCAGGGACATCAGGATTCCTGGCAATAGCCCGGGACCCACCACATAGGGAGGGGATATGTGCCGGCTGAGGGTCAGGGGGTCCACAAGTGTCCGGGGGGATTGACAGGAACTAGGGTAGAACGGGGTCTGGGGTCCTGTGTCCACGACGCTGAGCCCATGGAACTAGGAAGTGTGGATGGGGCTACGGCACAGAAGGACTCAGCTTCCTCCTCCTAAACTGGGCTGCGTCGACAGTGTCCCAAGGGTCCCACAGGCTCGTAGATGAGTCTGTGTCCTGGGATCTTCATCCCTGGCCCTCTGTTCTCCCCTCCTGGGAAAATGCTTCCTACTCCCTCAAGGTCCTTTGGAGCGGAGGGAAGCCTGGGGGCCTGGAGGACCGAGGACCTGGGTTTGCAGCACGTGGCCAAGCAGTGGACCCTGGTGTGGACACCGAGGTCAAGAGCCTTCTTGTTGGAGCCTCGGGTCCTCATTAGGAAGTGGTTCCCCAGGCAGAGTCCTGGCTGGGGAGAGCAGGCCTCGTGAGGGACCTGAGCACCGGGCCAGGGGAGGGACACGGGCCACAAGGGAGGCTTCTGAGGGCTGTCCCCTGGACCCTGGAGCCCACAGGACCTGCGCCTATGAGACACAAAGAGAGAGACAGAGTCCGAGGCAGAGACAGAGAATGGACCCACGAGAGAGGAAACCAGAAATTCCATGAATCGGCTCAGAAATGACACCCGGGCATCATATTCTAGCCCTTAGAACCCGGTCACATGGGCCGTCCACCCGGGGTGCGGGGGGGTTGACAGAGGCACGTAGGAACAGAAATCGGGAAGGCTGGGAGCCACAGTGGGGACCGCCCAGCACGTAGGCCCAGACCAGGCGCTGAGACCCGAGTCCAAATGTAATGGAGCCCGTGGCATGCGTGTCTGGTGGGCACAGGGTCTGAACGAGTTCACCTCCACCTTCCCTGGGCCTGGGACCCAGGCAGGAGGGGTGGCTGTGCCTGGACCCGGAGAGGACCCAGGCCCGCGTGAGTGTGTTCCGTGCCAGGCCCACCCCTTCCTCGTCCTTCCACGGCCACGTGTGCCCACAAGCCTCACGGGATAGCAGGCACGGGACGTGTCTACAGGTGGCTCCCTGATGGCGCCCCTGCAAGTAGATGCCACAAGGACCCCACTGTGCAGACGGGTGACCGGGGGCCCCGGGAGGCACGATGCAGGGTCCCAGCACTGCTCAGGGGGAAAACCCAGGTCTGAACCCAGCTCTGTGGCCCCAAAGCCGCGGCACCGGCTGCACCAGGCCTCGCCGGGACGTGTCTGGGCTGTGTTGGTGTCACTGTAGGGACAGGGCATGGGGTGGAGGGGTCTCCTTTGCAGCCTGGGAGGGGCTCTTGTAGGAGCAGGAAGCTGGGTAAGGGGACCCCAGGAAGTGACCTCACCTCCCTGGTAACAGACCCCAACAGAACTCGGAACCCGGGTCACCAGGCACCCACCTTCTGGAGACAGCGCCCGACTGGGCTCATTCGTTGGGACACCTTCACCTGATGAACATGTTCTCCTGTTGTGTGCCCGTGTCCCACGGCTGCCGGCTCAGGGGAGCCCGTGGCCGCGATGCTTCCCGACCCTGGAGACACTGGGTCAGATCGTGCATAGGATGCCTCAGGTCTCTAGCTCGCAGGGACCCAAAGGTAACACAGGAGTCCCAGAGACATCCAGTCCAGCCCGACAGCGCTCTGATCTGACCTGTGAGGCCCCACGTCCCCTCCCGTGTGTGTGTGTGTGTGTGTGTGTGTGTGTGTGTGGGTGGGTGGGTGGAAGGAGGGGTCGTGTGTGGAGGGCCCACCTGAGCAGGTGCAGGCTGATGAAGGGGTTAGATGCCTGGTGGGCGGGTCAGGCTCACACCCCTGTCAAGGCTGGAGGGCAGGGACAGGTTGTGCTGGGGTGGCCCTCTCGTCCCCAAGGTTCATCCCGAGCCCTGCTGGTGGATGTCACTGTGTCCCAGGCGCAGGTCTGTGCACACTCAGGTCTGTGTCCGATCTGGGAGCAGCGGGGAGAGAGGGCGGAAGGACACTGAGGATGGCTGGGCGGGGCTGTGATGTCTCCGGGCCGTCCGCGGGTCACTGTCTTTACAGAAATCAACCGATGAAGTCGGGAGGCGACTGTCGGAATCCCGATTCACCTGTCCTACAGAGTTGTGCGAGTGCCCCGTCGCCCAGGAGGGCCACCCTGGGCCCAGGGAGAGAGTGGCCGCACGGAGGTCTTGGGAAGCAGGGCCTGGAGTTGGCCTGGGAAGGCCTCCTTCACCGCCCTGGCCCCTCCACAGGGTCCTGGTTCACCGGTCCTGGGATGAGGACCCGGAGCCCCCGGAGCCAGAGCCCGAGGGTGAGAAGGCTGGGGCGGGAGATGTGTGTTCATGGGACCAGGGCGGAGCTGGGCCACCCAGGGAGGAGCCCCCGGGGGCTGGTGTGGGTCCAGGAGCAGAGACGGAGAGCCCACGGCTGCGGCCTGCGGGGGGGCAGAGGTCCTGGTGGGGGTTCCTGGCCGCGGCTTCTCGGGGAGGCTCTGGGGTGAGTTGTGTGTCTGCAAAGGCCCCTGGAGAGGCTGGCGCTGGTGTGAGGTGGGACCTTCCCTCTTCTCACCCTGGAGCCACTGCAACCATAACTCTGTTTCCTTCTCAAGAGTCCGGGGCAGGAGCGGAAGCCGGTGCGGCTCCAGAGCCCGACCCAAGGGCATCGGGGTCCTCGGAGTCTCTGCAGTCAGGGGTGGAGTCTGGAGCGACTCCTGCAGGGGCCTGGGAGCCAGCAAGTGACCTGGGACCTGTGCGGGGACAGCAGGCAACGGAGCGGAGTCAGCTGGGTCCTGCTTCTGCTCCAGCTTCTCCTGGTTCCACTGTTCCTGCTTCTGATCCCAACACTGTTCCGGCCCCTGCCCTTCTCCCCGCCCCTGCCCCCGCCCCTGTCAACGCCCTTCTCCCTGCCCCTGCCCCCGCCCTTGCTCCCACATGGATGCCAGTCACAAATCAAGGGCCTGAAGGCCTACACGGGGTGTTTACTTTACTTTATTTTTGTTATGTTTTATTTCAAATTTATTCTCCAATCCCTGACCCCGACCCCCCACCAGAATATCTCTTCTTCTTCTCCCTTATACTTTTTCTCTTCTACTTTTTAGCTGTTACTTTATTTGTTCATTAGTTATAATCTATGTTAATCTTCAATAAAAAGTTTTATTTATTTTACATTGTGCAATTCCTGAGCACTGGGTATGCTCACAACGCCGTGAACCACGCCACAGAATTTTGCGGCAGAATATCTCGGTCCCCAAGGGTCACCGTGTATCCGGAGCCCTCGCTCCCCATTCGTGCCCCCGCCAGCCCCTGGGAACCCCCAGTCTGCTTTCTCTCCATGTTCTGTTACCTCCTCTGGAGGTTTCCTTCAAGTGGAATCTCGCCAGAGATACCTTTGGGTCCGCACCGACTTTTCATATGGGACAGATTCATTTTCGTACTCTGTGGCCATTTGAAATAGACTTTTTCTCCTTTGATATTGAAATCACAATGGATTAAAGATTAGGTGGGAAAAAAGAGGCCCCTTCGGTGACAATGGGCATGGTCTCGGGGTGGAGACCCCTGTGCGTGCTGTGACACCACAGCCTGAAGCCAGACAGGACACGGCTGGTCCTCCCGTGGCCCAAACAGAAACCGGGAGATGCAGAAGGCCGGACGGTCACACCACAGAGGGGAGAGCATCCCTCACGACCCAGGGCCAGAACGGTTCACAGGCCTCTGGGCCAAATAATGCTCCAAATCAGTGCGTTCCCCGGGATGGAGGCCAGACCCGTCCCAGTCCAAGGGGAGGCGACCCCCGTGGGAGCAGGCGTCAGAGATGCGGGACGTCCCGGGGTGGGACTCGGGTAAGTGAGATCCGAGGGAGGCAGCGCTGGTCGCCTTCAGACGGGCAGGTGTCTGGTCTGGGAACGATAGCCTAGGTGTCCACGTGAAGAAGCAGAGGCCCCAGCCAATCCCCAGCGAGAAGTCCTCGTCCTGCAGGGGACCGGCTGGCCCAATACTGGGAGAGCCCCCAGAGCCCAGAGTCGGCCCTTCCCCAGCCCCATGTGGGGCCCCAGGCAGGTTGGTCAGCTCTGCTCCCCTGAGTTCAGGGGGGGGCCCTCAGCGGGTGGTGGGGTCCCCCAGGAAGCGGGACCCCGAGCCCCAGGACACCAAGATGCACGCCTGCGGGTAGGACAATCCAAAGTCAAGAGATGGGCTTCCTGACTCAGGTCATCTTACCATGACCCAGGCTGTGCTATTAGCCTCGGTGTCCCCATCTGTGGCATGGGGATGTAACGGGCCTTCTAGATGGGTTGTCACATTCCCTGAGAGATGAGGTGGAATCGTGGCCTGGTGCCTGGAGGACATAAAAGAGCCACCTGGAAGGCTGTCCCAGAGTCCCCCAGGGCACAGGATTCCGGAAGCCCCTCCTTGGCCCCTGCCCGCTGTCCCCCTTCTGGGAACACTCAGCGTTGTTTGCTGAGGAGGTGGAAACGATCCAGGAGGTCAACAGGTCCCACGTGGAGGAAGGTCAGCACTGGAGGGACAGAAGGACGTGTCCCGTGCCCCCTTCCAGGGCCCGAGCTGTGACGCCCTCTGACCGGACCTCTGACCTGACCTGGTTTGGACCCCACTTCTATGGTTTCCCTCCCTCCCTCCTTCCGTTCCTCCTTCCTGAATTCAGCTGGGGAACTAGGCCCCTGCTGTGTGCTGAGCACCGTGACCTCTCCAGTGAGCACGACCCGATAGGTCCCCCACGTGGCATCTTCCTTTGCAGGGTCTGAATGTTCCTGGCCGTGTCCCCTCTGGCGAGTGTGGGAGGGAGGCCTCTGCCCACGTTCCCGACAAGGAAGCACGAGTCCAGAAGGTCCAGACGACCTGCCCCAAGTGCCAGCGTGTGGAGCCTGGACAGAGGGTGGTCCCCGAGCAGAGGAGGACTTGGACCCACGCAGCCCGGAGGAGGAGGGGGAGCACCGGGGCGGCCTGGCGCTCAAGTCCGCTGGGAGACGGTGTCCTACCCAGACCGGCCCTGTCCCCACGGCATTCGGGGTACCTGCGCTCCCAGGTGGCAGGCTGGCCCCGCCTGGCAGGAGAGGAGGTGCCCCTGGGACAGGACAGAGCCCTCAGGCAGAGCGGAGGGTCGCCCGTGCTCTCCCAGGGGCAGGTGGACTCGGGTGCCCTGAGGGGGCGTCACCGGGACAGCTGTGCCTTGCCAGCCCCAGTTCCCCAAATCCAAGCACAAGACCCTAACAGCCTCTGCCCCACCGCCCAGAGCAGAAAC